>NW_028261381.1:154317672-155033672 GCF_051295495.1 Thamnophis sirtalis | reverse complement strand
GAATCCTCCCCGAATTCACGGGGGGGGGGGGGAGTGTTAACCCATTTAAAACACACAATGTTGACATTTGTTCCTTGACAAACAGCCAATCATAATTCTCAGAAAATTTGCTTTCTTACAGCGGTCCCCAACCTTTGCGCCTTGGCAGCCCTGCTTGGGGGAGGGGGGAACTGGGCCGTGCCAGTGATGGCCCAGTGTGCATCTGTGTGCATCTCAACTTGCGTAAGTTGAGCTGCGCGCTCTGACATACCACTTTCATAGCCCAGTTCCAAATAGGCCGTGGCCCGGTAGTGGGCCGCAGCCCAGGGCTTTAGGGACCCCTGCATTAAACAACAGTTTATTCACTGAAAATTGTGACTGCATGATCACTCACCTGTCCAACACTTTGTAGAGCTTTGAGGTCATTTTCTGATTTCTCATACTGCTTGGTAAGTTCCTTCAGTTGTTCCCTTACTAAGAAAGAAGAACACAGCTTTCAGGTAAAATTCATACAATGAGTGCTAATAGTTGATTCTGTCTATTTTTCCATTTCAATCCTTAGAGGGGGAAAATCAAGATGCAAAATTTTATTGTGGAACATTGTATAGTACATTAAAAGTGTCTTCCCTATATTTCTTCCTATTGTATTTTCTTCAAATTCATTTGTTTTAAACCCATTTTAAAGGAATTATTTAACTCATACTTGGAGATATTTAAGGAGGGGAGAATTAGGAATGAAGGGATAAAATTCTTTTTATTTACTGTAAAAATTCATTTTTGTGTCAATAAATTACATTCTGCTCATGTCTTTAGCAGGAGGTTGCTGCATAGAGTTCAGCAGCATACAAATTGTTACAATCAATAAATTAAATTTAAAAGTTTAACTTAAGCTAGACAACTGAAGAAGAGACAAAGGAATTGGCTCTCCCATGTTTGACTGTAATAAAGGTATATGAGCTTGTTGAAGAGGTAAAAAAACTGTAGGAAATACAGGAGGCAGTGGCTATGGAATCTTAAACTCATACTGCAGAATAAACATTGAGGGTATAGTCATATAAAGATGCCAGATTTCATGAATCCCATTAGAAATATAAATTAATAAATGGAATATTATTAGAAAATAATTTAATTTCAACAAGCTTTGAAAGATACTACTAGGTGAGAGCCCATGGGAAACTTTCCTCTGATCCAAGGGAGCACAAGAGTTAAGAATTCCTCAAAAATAAAATACTGAATGTGTAATTGGATACAACTTCAATGAGAAGGAAAAAAAATGGGAAGCAGCTTTGGAAACTGCTTGGAAAGATCCACTAGCCAAAGAACCACTGCTGGAAATGGAAGATCACCAAGGAGGTATACTAGGGATTATCTGCAAGGAGGGGAGGGGGGAGCCAAAAGGAATTTAGATTCACAAGAGAAGTTGAAAGCAACAAAAAGGGCTGTTTTTTGCATCATCAATAGTAAAATAAACGAAAGAGAAGGAGTGGGCCCACTGGTAAGAGAAAATAGTAAAAACAAACGACAAAAAAAAAGCAGAACTCAACTTCTACTTTGAGCCAAGGTGGCGCAGTGGTTAAATGCAGCACTGCAGGCTACTGCTAGATCAGCAGGTCAGCGGTTCAAATCTCACCGGCTCAGGGTTGACTCAGCCTTCCATCCTTCCGAGGTGGGTAAAATGAGGACCCAGATTGTTGGGGGCAATATGCTGACTCTCTGTAAACCGCTTAGAGAGGCCTGTAAGGCCTATGAAGCGGTATATAAGTCTACTGCTATTTTCTCTTCATAAAAACCTAAGGAGAATAACTGACCGAAGAAGGGAAGGGTAACCCAAGGCCAGTTAAGGGATGTTTAGGAAACACCATAATTGAATGTCTCAAAAGCCAGGTGTTTCCAAAAATCTTAAAGAAGTTTACAGATGTCATTTCAGAAGTTCCTTTCTGTGATCTTTGAGAAATCATGGAGGATGGACAGAGGGCCCAAGAGTTAGAAAAAGGCACTGTCCTATCTTTTTAAAGCTTCTTTTTAGCCTAGCTTCAGTGTCTGAATACTATAAGATTCTGGACGGGGAAAAACAGACTGAAACTCACCCCTAGCAGACAGGTTTAAAAACCTGAGGTCAAACAATACCAACTTTATTTCTTTCTTTTTTTTTCAGTTAGACTTATATACCGCTTCATAGGGCTTTCAGCCCTCTCTAAGCGGTTTACAGAGTCAGCATATTGCCCCCAACAACAATCCGGGTCCTCATTTTACCCACCTCGGAAGGATGGAAGGCTGAGTCAACCCTGAGCAGGTGAGATTTGAACAGCCGAACTGCAGTCAGCTGAAGTAGCCTGCAGTGCTGCATTTAACCACTGCGCCACCTCAGCTCCCATTTCTTGATGGGATTCTGCTCCTCCAGAAAGAGCTAATGCACAATCTGGGGTGCTTCTGGACTGTCAGCTGCTACTGGAATAACAGATGCAATTCAAGTTGTTGGTGACAATCTACCTGTCCAAAATATGCCTTTAGAGCATATTTCCTGTGTGGAGAACCAATGTGGTGTGATAAGAGGAAACATGGATATCAGGCTTCTCTGCCAGAGCTTCTTTCTGGTGGAATATTGTCCCATCAGAAATCATCATTCCTAGCACTCAGGAAATTTAAAATATGAATATGTTTGGTGAGTGAGTAAAAATGGGATTTGACTGAGTTGAGATGATTCTGGCTGCTTTTGTGTTTATATAATTAAACTGAATTTGTATTAGCATTTATTATTTGTTTCTATGTAAGTATATATGTGGAGAGGCACAGCGGCTCATCGGTTAAGATGCTGGGCTTGTTAGCTGAAAAGCCGACAGCACAGGTTCGAAACCAGAGTGCTACTCAAGCAGCTGGGCTTCCATCCTTGCCCCAGCTCCTGTCCAACTATATCAGTTTGGAAGCATGCAAATGCAAGTAGATAAATAGGTACCACTTTGGTGGGAAGGTAACAGTAGTTGTGATGCCATGCTGGCTACATGACTGTGGAAATGTCTTTGGATAGCACTGGCTGAGTGGCGTTGAAACGGAGATGAGCACTACTACCCAGAGTCGGCAATAACGAGTGGAGTAAAACCTGCAGGGACTCCTTTTATTTTTAACATAATTGTTTTTAAAAATTGTATATACACACACATACACATACACACAATTACATTTTCAAACAATTATGTACTGTTTTGTATTCTTTGTTATAAATCTTTTTATAGTTAAGTGACTGAAATGACATAAAAGCATTTGTAATAACAGAAAAAATATGACAACCTGGGCAAAACTCTGGAACAAATTATTAAGCATTTGCTTTGTGACCATTTAGAAAAGAATCTCTTGATTGATAGAAACCAAGCATAGAGTTATTGAGAATAAATCACGCCCAGTCAACATTATGGGGTGTTTTTTTTTTGATTCAGCAAGTAGCTGTAGTTGACCACAGAGAAGCCATGGACATAGTATATTCAATTTCCGATATAGAAAGTCCCTCATGAAATTCTAGCAAAGATGACAAAAAGAGAGCAGAACTATACGACCATTTGATCACTACAGGCTGGTTCAATAACGATAGACAAAACGAGTACATGAATGACTCCATGTCAAAATAAAAGAAAGTTTTCAGTGATATAGGTCCTGTACAGTGCAACATAGTTAAAAATGATTTGGATGAAGATTAGGAAATCATCACATTTGCTAACAACACAAATATAGAGAGATAGCAAACACCTCAAATGACAGTATCAAGATTCAGAAAGAACTTCACAAACAAGAATAATGGACAGTAGCCAGCAAGATGTAAATGTAAAATCCTACATTAAGGTAAAAGAACT
Organism: Thamnophis sirtalis; assembly: GCF_051295495.1. Lineage (NCBI taxonomy): Eukaryota > Metazoa > Chordata > Lepidosauria > Squamata > Natricidae > Thamnophis > Thamnophis sirtalis. The sequence goes on along the minus strand of NW_028261381.1, from coordinate 155,029,851 downwards.
CAAACCATGAGTATAGAATGGGGGGACCATAGTGCACATGTGAAAGGGATCTTGGTTTCTTAGTGGATTACATGCCTGGACACAAGCCAACAGCAATATACAACTTCAAAGAAAGCAAATGTAATCTTTGGTGGCATCAATAAAAGTACAGTCCCTTGTCAAGATCAAGAATATCATTTGTTCTTTTCTAGAATATTGTATCCAATTCTGAGCACTGCACTTTAGGAATGGAAGGAGTGTATTCAGAAGACAATAACCAAGATGAATATGGAACTGAAAAGAAAAACATATAAGGAATAAAGATATTATGCACATTTAGCCTGAGAAAGAGAAGACTAAAGAGAGAATTGATAGCTATATTCAAATATCTGAAGAACTATAGTATCACTAAAAAGACAGAATTATTCAGTTGTTCCAGAAAACAAAGATAGGATAATTGGATGATAATACTTGATTCCCGTACTGGACAAAGGGGGACAAAATGATCTCCAAGGTATCTTCTAATTCTTACATTCTATAGTTGTGAATGATTTTATATCTTGCAGCTCACCTGACCATCTCATTTTTTCCAAATTTTGCCACCTCTCAACTTTTTCCTATATAAAATATGCACAAGGGTCTGGGTTGCTGGAGGCCTACTGGCACCTTCTGTAAGACACCTCCTCTCAGTCTGTTTTCTTCTGCACAGCAAGACCACACACATTTCCATATACTTAATACATATTTTTAGATACTTGGTATAGTTTTTAAAATTTTTATTTGGCTTTTTTATTTTGATGGGGTTTCTATTTTTCATTCCATTTAGTTTCTTTTAACCCATTAACTGTGTGTTAGTATTTCACTGCTTATTTAACTTTTGTAATGTATTTTATTTATTTTTGTAATCTTTGTTAGCATTTTTCAAAGCAGTTGTCTGAATCTATTGCATATTACATGAAAATCTGGGGAAATGTGTGCAGAATATGGAAGTCTAAGGAATAAGGTAATTTGTTTTTGTTCCACACATAAATCTGTTACCCCTCTTCTACCGTCTTTTTATCTTTCTCATTTTTCAGATGTTTCTTTAAGATTAATGAAACAAAACTAGACCCTTGTTTTTGTTTGTTTGATTTATTAATTTTCAATAAACCGGTTACAGCTGGCTTCATATATTACATATCATATATTACAAACTCAGGGTCTAATAATGGTTTGTTGAATAAACCACAAGTCTTTGGATTCACAAATCTATTAAATTATGAACCATAATTTTCAAACTATTAGGACTACAGAACTTACTACACTAAAACCCAACCGATATTTCTCATCCATATGAATTTTGTGCTGAAATGGGATTTAAATTCATTCTCAGCCATGGAAGTTCACAAAACATGTCAGTCAATCAAGTTGTAATCTTAACCCACTTCACAGGACTGTTGCTACTGGGAGAAAAATGGAAGAAAGAACGCTACATATTCTAATGTGGGCATCGGAAGGAGTGATGTGGCAGCCCATCTCACTCCCAGAGCGATTCCAAAGTGCCCTTCCAATCATTCATGTCCGTCTGTCTATCTATATCTATTTCTATATAATGAGGGTCAATTGTACTGACAGCAGTGAGCAAATCTCCCTAAGGAAACATGCAGAGGATCTGAGTGTGGGGGGGGACTGAATATTATATGGAAAAATAAAGACTTTTCGCTCCAAGGCGTCTTCCCCACCCTGCTTGATATGAGATCATTATTATCATTATAAAGAAATCTGGTTCTTTGGGGATCCCGAGGGGTGAAATCATGGAAAAGAACAGAGACCGGGCTTCCTTCTCCGTCAACCGAGCAGCCACTCACGCTCTTTGAGGCGCCCATCGATCTCCTTGTGCTCCAGCAATTTCTTGCGGTAGTCTTGCAGCGCCTTGTCTCGCGGCTCCGCCATGATGATAAGACGAAAGCCGAGCTATGCCGGTGGTAATGCGCAAAGGACGCCGGGAATGACGGCCCAAACCGGATGAGCTGCTTCCTCCTTAGGATTTCCTCTTTCCGGAATTACTGGAATTGCTTGCTTCTGCCACAGCGCCCCCTGCTGACCTGGAGGGGAAACGCTTAGAAAAAAGAAAAGGGAGAACGACACGTATGCACCTTGAGCGTGATAAACAGAATTAGCCAATGTTCATGTAATGAGATCCCGATAAATCATTTAGATTTAAGACTATTCACTATCATTGGGGGGGGGGACCTTTACCTTAGTATTCACACCTGGTGTTCTTCATTCATCCCTACCTGGAACACCACCACAAGCTATCCAGAGTTGACATGGATGGCATATAAATTTAACAAAGACATAAAGAAATAAAATGATGAGGCAGCATATAGTAGGACTTGAGAGGGCCGAAATAACATACATGCCAAAGTGGTCTTCATCAGCTTTCATATACTGAACATTCCAATTACTTCTCCCGATTACTTCTCCTCCCAAGAAGGATGTTATCCTCAGTGACAGAAAGTGCCTTTTTCATCAACAAGGTTAAACAGACCCCAGATCCTTCCATCCAAGGATTCTGCACCCTTTCAAAAGCAACTCAATTTGAGCTTGGTTGTTTTCTTGCAGACTTTTCATTGCCCAAACTAAGTAACATCATTTCAACCTTGAGCTACAAATATTTTCCTTTATTGACAATTCAGTCCTCCCAGTTAACATAATTCTGCAGCTAGCCCAATCTACTCCCAGCTCAAACTTGCTGTAAAGTAAACCCCTCCCTCAGTTTAATAGGTGAAAATGTGTAGAGTTTGTGGATAGCCCATTTCACCATTGGAGGGAATTATTATTTTTCTTTTCCCTTACTCGTCCTTGTCATTTCTGAGCTTCAGCTGATTTGACAGCTCCTCTAAACAAGCAAGGCATGAGAGTAGTGATGGCTAACCTTTTCTGGGCCAAGTGCTAAAGCGCCCGAACCCCCCAAATGCAATGCGCACACAGCCCCTGCACATGTGCCCCACACCCACACATGCCCCTCCATATGTGCCCTGTCCCCCATACATGCGTGTGGACCCCCCTCACATGCCCTGCTCCCTGTCGATGCACAGCCGAGACCCAAAGACTGGCTGGCTGGTGGGAGGCGTTCGCACATGCTCAGCACAGCTAAACTGGGGTGATGGCTCGCGTGCTTGCAGAGAGGACTCTGCATGCCACCTCTGGCATGTGTGCCATAGGTTCACCATCACGGCATTAGAAGCTACTTAGCACATTTCTGTCTGATTTTGAAAAAGCTAAGTTGCATGGGACCACTTATTTGAATGGGAGCCACCAAGAAATCCCACTCTAGTATTGTGATGAAAGTAATGTCCTTCTGGGTTCAGCTCCAAGTGGGGAAAAAGACACTGGAGACATGGAGGCTGCTTGGAAAGATGGTTTATTGTTGGACAGGGCCACATGGCTTGAGCCCTGAACAGAAAAGGTGATCACATGCTTCATTGTTGGTGGAGAAGAAGAGAAGGGCCGAGGGAGGGGCTTGCTAGGCTTTTTATACCCTGTTTAGTCCCACCTCTCTGTTTCCTGTTCCTGTGTAAGAAATGTATTCTGATTGGTTGTCAGACTCCCATGGGGCCATGCAGGAGCTACTCTCTAGGCTGTGTTTTGAATCCAGGTATGGATGAGTTCTCAGATGCCATGTGGTCAGTTGAGTAAAGGGCCAATATTATCATGCTTTCCTGTAGCTGCTGGTGAAGTCTTTATTATGTAAAGTGGACTAGCCTGGCTGTCTTAATGGCCCATTAACAGTGGGGATGGGCAGGAAGCTACAGGCAACTATTCTGTCTTTTAAAACATGTTTCTTTCTTTTCACATCCAGAGAAATATTCTGCCTTTTAAATATTTCCTAGGATATTTCATTTTTCTGGGAGAGGGCTGGATGATAACTTCCCACAATTGAAAACAAACAAAATGACAACTGCAATTTATTGCTATAACACTTCCAGAACAACTACATGAATTAAGTTATTAATTTATTAAGTCATTAGGAACTGAGCTCCGTTTGAGTTCACCTCCTAATGACTTACCTTTTCCTTACCTTGTTTTTCTACAGGCTTCTCTTGTTGAGAAAGTGGAATAAAGTACTGATTGGCTTATGGTATATTCTGAGTGTCATCTGAGGTCAGCAAAAATCAAGACAATTTAGCAATTGTCTACTTTCTGTTTTAAAGGACTGGGCAAGAAGGGTCTAGAAAGAACATTATGTGGAAGTGCCTCAAATGCTAATGCTACTAATAAATTGTAACAATAGATTTTCCTCTTCCATCTAAAATAAATGGTAACGTCAGTGCAACTCAGGCATTAGTTCAAAGTAGATACTTGGAAATCTAGTTTAAAATTGACATTCAGAAATCAAGTTTAAAACTGACACTAAGGCTGTGCCAGGAGTGGGTTCCGGCAGCCGCTACTGCCAGTTTGCTGATGGTTGCGCAGCACGTGCACGCTTGATGCGTGCTGCGCTCATGCGCAGGTACTATAAAAATGCTTCTGCGCATGTGCAGAAGCCAAAAACAAGACGGCAGTGCCTATGGCGTTCGTGGGTGTGGCAGGCCTGGGTCGCTGCCGGTTCCGGTATCCAAGCCGCCAAACCACTACCAGTTCGGCCGAACCAGGCCAAACCGGTAGGAACCCACCACTGGGCTGTGCCCCATTTCAACCAAATATGCAGAGTAAGTGTTGGATAAAATAGGTGGAGCTGATTTAAAAAAAAAACTCTGCTGTTGTCTTACACTGATTCTTATTTACAGGAAATTTGAATGCAATATGAAAGTATATGCGTTTGGGTAGAGGCCAAATACTTGTTCGGTGGCTAATACAGCAGTATTTTTGTCAATCTCCAAGTACTTCTGAATCTGAAACCACCATTACATTCCAAACACAGATGATTCAAGACTCACAGGAAGCTTCATAGGGGTGTGTCCCTAATCATTCAGCTTGGGAGCTTGATGGGGATGTTACACAGAGCAGTAGATATTGGTCAGTATACACCCCTGTAATCTTTGGGGTATGACCCAACAGCAATGTTATTAAAATGTTTACAGCCAGTTGTTCTGCTTTCTCCCTAACATGTGTGTAAGGCAGCTGACATCATAAACATGATTAAACTAATAACATCATGAAGGACAAGACAAATAAAATAACAAAAATCAAACACGGCAGAGGGATAATTCATGAAGACTGTTAACTTGATGGAATAAAAAAAATCTTTCAAAGGATATTTAAATGAATAAAAAACCAACTGCATTTGAGATTCCACAATGCTTATGCTCCCACAACACATCGAATCATTGACCAGCTAAGCCAATTTTACAATAACATGCTCTGCAAACTATGCTAGTTTGGAGTTCAGTTTTATCATGGGAAGCCAGAAAATTGGGTGGTGTATAATAGAATTACAATACATTAATAATGAGTGTATTATGCACCTCATTTAGGGTGTGACAATAATTAAGGTATTATATTGTGCACCAGTCAGGTCCATCTATCAAAGCACAGACAGATGTGCAAAACACTCCCCATTTCACTGCCATCATTTCAGCATCTAGGATTTTACATAATTAGTCCTAAAACGAAAAAACACCCTGGGCTAAAAATGATTGAATACCTGTCCTCAGTTCAACATCCCTTGAACCAAGAGCAACTAAGGGAAACTAATCAAGGAGAGAACCAACCTAAAACTAAGGAGAAATTTCCTGACAGTTAGAACAATTAATCAGTGGAACGAATTGCCTCCAGATGTTGTGGCTGCTCCAATACTGGAGTTTTTAAAGAAGAGATTGAACAACCATTTGTCTGAAATGATAGGGTTTCCTGCTTGATCAGGGGGTTGGACTAGAAGATCTCCAAGGTCCCTTCCAACTCTGTTAATCTGTTATTCGGTTAAGAGTATTTTCATCTGATTTCAAGTCGTAAAGAACTGGCATGTTGTCCGTATGTTAGAATAAAACATTTATAATTCAGAGTATTTATATTTTGGATGCCATGGAGTTATGTCCTCTTAATAAGTAATATAATTATATGGAAAGAAATTAAGATAAGAACATGTCAGAATATCTTAGCTATGTATTAACATATGTGAACTTTATATAATCATATACAACCATGCTAATCAATAGATCATCCATCAGTTTGTTAATGTACTGTCACTATTGTCATTATGCAATGCAAATCATTATGCAGCGTTATAGCGTAATGATAATGCATACTTTTATACTGCATTATAGGTAGATGGATGGATGGATGTTGCATGAAAATGAATTAGAAAATGAATTAGAATTAAAGCAAACCATAAAAGGGGTTTTACTCAGGAAGATGTCAGGTTACATGGTCCACTGACAACCACTAGAACAAAAAATTTCAAAGAAAAAACACAACAAGATATGGTTTTTTAATGAAATGTACTTCCAAAAATAACAAACAGTTTCCATATGAAGTGACATCAGACATTAAAACTAAAAGTGTGGAGATTTGAGATAAATAAAAGCAAATACTATGGACCAGACACATGGTTAAACAAGAGAATTTATTATCCAATGTGCGACATGACCATCTCGAGGGAGTCTTAAGCGGGGAGTAGATAAGTAATATCAATGCTGAATGAGGTTAGAATTTGGCATTTTGCTAAACTGCAGCAATCCAGCTTCTCTTACCATGTTGCCTGTCCCTACATTATTCTGTATAGATTATTTGATATTTTTGCTTTATATATTTTGGTTCTTTTTTGCATTTCTGTACATTTGCTATTAATTTCTCCTTTCTCAGGAAGGAAGCATATTGGAGGTGGGTTGGGATGGAATTACTACTGTCAAAACAAACAATATTTTTTTAAAAAAAATTCCCTCAGAATTGGATAAAACTCATTAGAAGCCAGCCTTAAATTTCTTATTTCCTTTGCTTGACGGCAGAAGACAAATTCTGCTTTTAGCTTATAGGCTGATCATTTCTGTCTTTTTTTTTTAAAAGGCCCAATCTAATTATTATTATTTTTGTGCCTTTGAGTCAGTGTTGACACTTGTGACTGCCTGGACCAGTTTTCTTGGCAAGATTTCAGAAGTCAAATTCCTGTTTCCTAGGATAGGAAAATACAAACTGGCCCAACGTCACCAAGCTGGCTTTGTGTTAAGGCAGGCTGGCAATTTATGGCCTGGTGCCACCAAACTGGCCCTTGAGTAAATGTGCAAATATGAAGAACATCTATAATTTTGACATATTTGCTTTCTTCCTCTCCTTTTGGAATTAATTGGCTCAATAAAACCTATAATCTCCCCTTGATCTTTTCGATATAGCTTGATTCTCAAACCTCAATAATGTTCCCTTACTCAAGTTTATTGATATCTTTTTCCAAATCCAACAGATACACCAGCAAGATGCAAGCCAAAATCAGATTGAATTAGAACCAAACTGGAGAGCCATTTCTCTTTCCCACAGCGGTGCTGTCCTTCTGAATTGTTTATACCATTCTCTGTAGTTTTAATGTTTATAGTTCTCTATAACTTTTCTTCTTCTTCTTCTTCTTCTTCTTCTTCTTCTTCTTCTTCTTCTTCTTCTTCTTCTTCTTCTTCTTCTTCTTCTTCTTCTTCTTCTTCTTGATTAGTCAGTTTTCCAAACGTTTTATATTATTATCAATTCCCCCCGCCCAATATTGATGCAAACACATCTAAACTTTCAGTTATCTTCTACATGCCAGTGATGGAATTTTGAATTTGCTGCAGTCAAAAATACTAAGTGATTTATATGGTGTTGAAGTATTTATTCTGTTTTTTGCTCCCGAAACTTTTATGGAGATGACTGTTATGGAGCAGTTTCTTACGTTACCACCTAAAACAATGTTGATTCACAAATTGCAATATTGTACTTCGGGGTGTGGCTAACAATCAACTATGCATCCACCTGATGGTATTTCTTGGTTATGTACCATAGTTTGCTCTAGGGAACCAAGTCATACATTACACTGTTCTCCTGTTGATCAGATACATCCAGATGCATCAGCATGATGCCCCACCCATACTACATACAGTAACAGCTGACAGTGTTTACCCAGCATGTACACATAGGCATCACAACAAATATGGAGTTTGCTGTTCAGATCCTAGCAGGGGTGGGTTCCTGCCAGTTCTAACCTCTTCTATAGAAGAGGTTCCACAAATCTACAGTGCCGTTTAGAACCAGTTCTAGCTCCCTCCCCCCTCCCGTCTGCACATCATCAAGATGAAGAGCGAGAGGAGGAATTCTGGGAGTTGAAGTCCACAAGTCTTAAAGCTATCAAGTTTGAACACCCCTGTTTTTTTAAAAGGGTTAGGGGTGCAAGGGTCTTGTAATGTGACAGCTTTAAGACTTGCGTGCTTCAATGCCAGAGTTCCTTAGCCAACATGACTGGATGAGGAATTCTGGGAGTTGAAGTCCACAAGTCTTAAAGCTGTCAAGTTTGAACACCCCTGGGTTTTTTTTTCTAAAGCGTTAGGGGTGCAAGGGTCTTGTAACTTGACAGCTTTAAGATTTGCGTGCTCCATATGCCAGAGTTTCTGAGCCAACATGACTGGATGAGGAATTCTGGGAGTTGAAGTCCACAAGTCTTAAAGCTGTCAAGTTTGAACACCCCTGGGTTTTTTTTTCTAAAGCGTTAGGGGTGCAAGGGTCTTGTAACTTGACTGCTTTAAGATTTGCGTGCTCCATATGCCAGAGTTTCTGAGCCAACACTTTGGTTGCTAAGCAAGAGCGTTGTTAAGTGAGTTTCACCACGTTTTACAAGTTGGCCATGCCCACCCAGTCACATGGCCGGCAAGCCACCCTCACCCGGTCACATAGCCGGCAAACCACTCCCACCTGGTCACATGGCCAGCAAGCCACTCCCATAAAGCAGGCCACACCTACAGAAGAGGTTCTAAAAGTTTTTGAAACCCACCACTGGATCCTAGACATCATAACTTAGACCAAACTGCATTTACCTTAAATAGGAGGAATCTATCCTTAAATATATCCCAGGAAACTGATTCTGGATTTATCTGATAGCTTGACTTTCAACAAAAACAAAACAAAATTCCTGCATTGGCAACCTTATTAAAATCTTAACAGCACTTTTCAGACACTGCATAAATCAAACAACAATCTAGGCATGTCAGCCCTGGAGCAATCTCTATTTCCCCATCTGACCTCTCCCACAGAAGTGTTCCAAGAAACAGTGTGAAGGCATTATGGTCTAGCAGCTATTGCACCAGGCTAGAAATCAGGACATTGTGAGTTTTAGTCCCACTTTAGGTATGAATGGTGGCTGGGTGACTTTGGGCCAGTCAATCTCTCTCAGCCCATGGTGGGTTTCAAATAATTGAACAACCCGTTCTCTGTCCTAATGACCAGCTGCTGTAGGTGGGGCTTGGTGGTCATGTGTCTGGGTGGGTGTTGGCCAACTCAATGTCACTCACATCGATGGGCGCTTCCCCTTAGCTGTTAAAATGCAATAAGGGTTAACCGGGGTGGCACTTTCTGTAAGCAGGGCAATAAAGATTAGGCTAGAAACAACACCAGAATGTTTCCTCCCTGCCTTCCTTACAGGATTAGCCCTGTAAAGTGGAAAAAAAAATGAGATTTCTTCCAACAATCTGTTCTCCCAACTGCTTAGAAAGTTAACAACAGGTTCTCCCCAATAGGTGCAGACTGGCTGAATCCCACCACTGCCCTCAGCCCAATTCACCTCTCAGAGTGGTTGTTGTGGGGGTAACAAGAAGAGGAAGACATATTAGATATGTTCACTGCTTTGAGTTATTTACTAAAATAATAAAGGCAAGATAAATGTCTATGGAGATTCTCAGTCATCCAAGTCATGGTGCTTTTTCAAGAGGCAACTGGACATTCCTGTTTTTCTTTGAGGACATTTCACTTCTCATCCAAGAAGCTTCTTCAGCTCTGAGAATCTCCTGCCTTTGGGACAACAGGCAGGATTAAAAAAAAATCAAAATCATAAATAAGAATAAATTTTTTTAGATTTTAGATTTTATTGAACATTTATATGCCGCCCTTTTCCCTGAGGGGACTCAGGGCGGCTTACAATAATGGGGGGAAGGGAGTGCAAGACAAGACTTAAAAGAAAAAGAAATGTGAATAAAAGAAATTAACCATAAAAACACAACATTCACTCAACATTCGGGCGGGGTGAGAATAATCCTATCCCCAGGCCTGACGGGATAGCCAGATCTTGAGGGCTGTGCGGAAGGCCTGGACTGTGGTGAGGGTACGGATCTCCACGGGGAGGTTGTTCCATAGTGTCGGAGCTGCAACTGAGAAGGCTCTCCTCCGCGTAGTCGCCAGTCGGCACTGACTGGCGGATGGAATTCGGAGGAGGCCTACTCTGTGCGATCTGATGGGACGCAGGGAGGTAATTGGCAGGAGGCGGTCTCTCAGATAGCCAGATCCACTACCATGGAGCGCTTTATAGGTGGTAAGTAAGACCTTGAAGTGCACCCGACGATCAACAGGTAGCCAGCGCAGCTCACGGAGGATCGGTGTTATATGGGCGAACCGTGGTGCGCCCATGATCACTCGCGCGGCCACGTTCTGAACTAGCTGAAGTCGCCGGATGCTCTTCAAGGGCAGCCCCATGTAGAGCACATTGCAGTATTCCAGCCTAGAGATCACAAGGGCTCGAGTGACTGTTGTGAGAGCCTCCCGGTTCAGGTAGGGCCGCAACTGGCGCACCAGGCGAACCTGGGCAAATGCCCCCCTGGTCACAGCCGACAAATGGTGGTCAAAACTCAGCTGTGGATCCAGGAGGACTCCCAAGTTGCGGACCCTGATCTGAAAGTCTTAAAAGCTCAGGATTTTCTGTGGGTAGTTTTCTTATGTCTTCTGCAAAGTAACTCATCTAGCACCCACCTTCATGTAATTTCTGTGCAGGCCCATAGCTAACCTAAGAATTTGAGGCAAGGGTGGGCCGGAGATATTTTAAAAGAGTATAAAAGAACATCGGCAACTTCTGTTGCAGAAGCTGTTTCTATTAAGGTGGAGAATATATTGCGGTTATTAGAATCTACTTGTAATCTGCCCTTTAATTATTTTTAATTGCTGCTTCCTCGTCTAAATTACTTCCACCTTCTTGTCCGTTGTTCACTATTTTAGTGTTTGTTTCCAGTGAAAATCTTATTTTATGTTATTTTGTAACCTGATTTAAGATTTGGGAGGGTTGAGGTTACCAAGCTGGAAAAATCTGGGAAGTTCTCCTTTTATAAAAGGAAATAAATCCAGGCAGCCAGCCAGCCAGCCACCTTAATCAGGAACCAAAAAGATCTGAGGTGTGGATTAAAGGTGTTTTTTCTTCAAAGGGCAATTCCGGCTGTTTTTTTTTTCCTTAAGGAAAAAAAAAGTTGCCTTCTGAAGCACCTTCCAGATAACTATGACGTAGGTGACCGAGAATCTCTGCACACCTCTAAGGGACAAGACTGTCCCAACCCCGCCTGCCAGTCCCCGCGTGAAAAAAAGAAACGAAGGCGGAGTAGGAAGAAATGCCACCCAGGTCACAGTCTTTTCTTCATGCTGATTTGCACGTCCAGACCGATCCCCAGAGAGCGACTGGCGTGGTGAGCTCAGTACCTCGAGGAAGTACTGATGAGATGGCTCAGTGCCTGACTAGGTGGCTCAGTGGCTAAGATGCTGAGCTGGGTGGATCAGAAAGACCGGCAGTTCGGCGGTTTGAATCCCTAGTACAGGTGTCCAAGATCCCTTCCAACTCTGTTACTGGAAGGGAGGGAGGCTGGGGCTGACGAGCCCAGGACTGGGAGGTTCCCCCAGCACGGCGAGGTTAAGCAAGGGACGAGGCTTTCCCCAACGGGCCCCTCCCAGCGCAGGGCAAAGCCGCGACGCCTCTGGTTGTGTGCGGGCCACGCCGCACGTCCCCTAGATGTGAAAGATGACGCTCCGGCAGGAGGAAGGCGGGAGGCGTGTCTGACCGGCGGAGCTGAAGAATCTCCAGCCCAGGCTCGCTTTAGTTGCGGCAGCAGAGGCGACATGTCGCGGGTGGTGCTTTCTCGTCGCTTGTGCCGGGCGCTGCTGGTCCTCTTCCTCGCCTCGCTATCCAGAGGCGTTTCCCCCGAAGCCCCGTCGGCGGAGCAGCGCTGCTTTTGTCAGGTGAGTCGGGCCGGCAGGTAAGCGGGTGCCTCTTCCGCCCATCCCTTAGGGCTCACTCAGCCCCGGGGCAGATCCGGGATATATGTGCTGCGGGAGTGGAGCCACTCTTCCCCGCGTGGCTCCCCGCTTTGCTGGGGGAGCCTCTCTACAAGCAGGGTCTCCAACCTGGGCAACTTGAAGCCTGGAGGACTTCAACTCCCAGAATTCCCTAGCCAGCAAAGCTTGAAGCCTGGAGCAAAGCTAGCTGGGGAATTCTGGGAGTTGAAGTCCTCCAGGCTTCAAGTTGCCCAGGTTGGCGATCCCTGCTTTACACCGGCTCGCATCCAGGCTTTGGGCTCGGGGAGTTGTCGGAATGGGGGGGCACGCATCCTTCTTTGAGCCCCCCCCCCCCGCTCTGAAAAAAGAAGGACTTCTCCCTGGAGATTTGGTGGGAGAGTTACGGTACTGTAAATGCCAGGACGGGCGGCCGGCTGGCTTCTCGGAGCTCTAACCTTCGCTAGGTAGCCCCAAGGCGCAGGCTTGCTCTGTAATTCAAACCGGGATCGTAAAAGTGGAAGGGCCATTAGCGCTACGGGAGCCCGGATCCTGCTGCCTTTCTAGAGGAACTCGTTCCCACGGGCTATCTGGTTCGGTGAGGAGAAATTATGGCCTTTGGTAAGGCTCGAAGGGTTGGAAGAAAGACGCTTTCTGATGTTCAAAGGGGTTATTTATACGGCCATCCTAGCGTCCTGCAGCATCTTTATTGTACCTAGGATGATGTGTTAAATTATGATTGGCGGTTTCTTGGTGTTAGTTGGGGCTACATTCTTTAAAAAGTTTCATGGATTTCAGCTTGGCTCTCTTCTGTGTTAAATAAATGGTTGAAAGGAAGTTGGCTAGAGGGGCATCCTTGCCCAGGCTGGTACCTTCCAGATGTGTTGGAAGCTGTTGGGAATTTTGCAGTTTGAGTTGGGCTTAATTACAGGGACCCAGATGCTTGGTTTGTTCCTTAAGATCTGTGGCTATCTTGGTAATTTGCCTTTAAAAAAAACTTTTGAGAAATTAATAATAATGAATGGGAGGCTACTGTATTGTAAAGCAAACAAGCACCAACTTCAAACACTCTTATGTAGTATTTCTAATTATACCCTTAGGCTACACAGAATGTTGCTGTCTGATGTATGGGGATTTTGTGATTGGTCACATCCACTGTGGTAGCCATTTGATGTGGAATTTTAAACATGCTTTTGAAATTCACTAGTCTAAAATGTTGGTGACCCCTGGCTTAACATATATAGCCATTGTAAATTATAAACCATATAAACCATAACAGAGAACTCTGAAACTCTGTAAACCAGGCCTGAGAATTTCAATCTCAAAATACTGAGTCTGGAACTTTATATACTTGTATAGCAGTAGACCTCATCGGATGTATTATAACTTCTGAGTAGACATAGAGAGTAAAACAACTAAAAATTGTTTCTAGTGATATGGCCCTTGGTGGTGTGGACCAATCTCTCATCTGAAACTAACATGTCAAACCTAAACCAAGGCTTGATAAAGACAAGAGCTCTTCGAAAGAGTTTTTGATATTGATTAGAAGATGCTGTCTGTGAGTGGGGATGGGTGATTGTTTTTAATGTCTTGTTTTATTTTGATGATTTATTCCAATTGACAGTTTCACTTAACATAAGTTTAGTGTGGATGATTCATTGCACTGTATTATGTTGTGTAATTGGAGGAGTCATTACACAATATGACAGTATACAATAATAAGTTTGCTACCAACCTGAAAGGATCTTTTAACTTTCACAATTATTTTCTTAATCTACAAAATGAGGGCAGTGCTTATATAGCCCACGTTGTGTTGACTTTGATACATTGTAAAACCTATTTCCTCTAAATTTAGTACATTGAGGATGTAGCCTTCATGTCTTTGGTGATGATGATGATGATGATGATGATGATGATGATGATAATAATAATAATAATAATAATAATAATAATAATAATAATAATACCACCTAAAGGGCTACCTCGCTATTTGTAAATTTTAAATTTATCAGACTTGAACATTCTGATTCTACAAAAAACCACCCTACTTGGAACAGTTTATATCCTCTGACGTTACCTTAAGAGTTCCTAGGTCCTTGGTTAGGACTGGAGCTATTGAGCTGCCAACCAGCCCTAAAGGCTGAGAATCTCATCAAAGATTAACCAAATAATAATAATATCATCCACGTTTTCTTGTGGCTTTTCAGAAACTCATTACTGTTGTCTCTGGGGGTGGGTTGTGCTAAGTATTCTGCAACTACTTAAAGATGGTCTATTTTTATTTTTTATTGTTAATTATCATGTCTATGATAAGAATAAGAACTAGTAGGAAAAAAAGTTTGTAGCTTAGGGTACAGCTGTGGGATCCTTGGTGATCTCTGAGCTGGGCTTGCAGATGTTTCATTACCAAACGAGGTAACATTATCCGCATGTTAAAAATCATCCCCACATAGCTGCTCTCATCTGCTAGCACTGATGATGTTAACTAATTTGGTAATGAAATGGCTATAGGAAAACCACGAACTCAGAGAGCATCAAGGAACCCAGTAAGAATAAGTAACCTCATGATCTCCAGATATTTAGAAATTACAATACCATTAATTCTAACCTTCATTGCTCATGTCAAGGGATGGAATCCAAAGAGGGTACCAGATTTTGCTGATTTGTGTGCTGCTTCAGATTTAGGCCTCATTTTTATTAATAGGGATGCATGTATTTGTGGGATGTGGTGGCTCAGTGGCTAAGACACTGAGGTTTTCGATCAGAAAGGTTGGCAGTTCGGTGGTTTGAATCCCTAGCGCTGTGTAACGGAGTGACTCCTGTTACTTGTTCCAGCTTCTGCCAACCTAGCAGTTCGAAAGCATGCAAAAATTCAAGTAGAAAAATAGGAACCACCTTTGGTGGGAAGGTAATAGTGTTCCGTGCACCTTCAGTCTTTTGTCATGCCGGCCACGTGACCATGGAGATGTCTTCGGACAGCGCTGGCTCTTCGGCTTTGAAACGGAGATGAGCACTGCCTCCTAGAATTGGGAATGACTAGCACATAATTGCGAGGGAAATCTTTACCTTTACCTATGTGTTTGAGGTGATACACATGAGTGAGATCTGAATTAACTTTTTTTTTTAAAGATATGCTCCAATGAACTTGATCACTTTTTCTGAGATCCCTATTTACAGTATTTTCTTTCATATAGTGGGATTCTTGCAGTAGGCTAAGCTGTAATGTAGCCTTGTTCATGGTTTATTATTTTATGAAAAGTTAGCCAATTATGATATGTTCAGTAAGTAACCTGTGGTTAAGAAAATTATAGTTTGTTGTGTTGTACAGAGATAGCCGAACTTGTTCAAGGCCTCATTGCATATATCTCCAAACTGAATTATGTTGAGTTGGAGTATCAGGCCACATGGAGAGCATTGTTCCAGAAAGGATGCTTTAAAGACATAGCTAGCAGAAACTTGCTCCATAATCACTCTGGATTAAGATTGCAGGGTTTTCTCTAATCCTAACCTGCTTCAATTATCTTTCCTGAAATCGGCATTGCAAGAACAGCATACTCTCATTTTTTGGTTTTGCAATACCCTTCATTTGCCTATGTTGGTGTATTGATTGCTTCAGACGAAATATAATATAAGTGAAATTTAAGAATACCTGTTTGTTTCAAAAGAAGTGATAAGGCACATTCGTTCTTAAATTAATAGACATCCCTAATGACTGAAAATGAGCTCAGTCAGATTCTTACTATCTGAGTTTTGTATTCAGTGCTTTCATCTATAAGTATTTTGCCCCCTATTCTTGATCAAGGAAAGAGTTTATTGCTAGAGGAATATTTTTTTCTAGTGTGGTTTGAGCATCTTTTAAGTTAAAGGCTCTCTCCCATTTTGTAGGATTGAATTCTAGAATATATATACAATATATAATGATTGTGCTTAAGGTGTATTTCTATCTGGCCTTTATGAAGTCCTTAATGGCTGGTTCCATTGATGATGTCAGTTTTTTAGTAGAAAGCATACATTGATAAACATACAATGATTAAAAATAATTGTATGCACTTGCAAAGCTTGCCAGTCAAACCAACTCTCTCTGGATCATACAAGGAAGTGAGACATTGCTACCAGCTGTAGGATTTTGTCAACAAACTGTTAGCACTTCAGTGTAAAGCTTTTAAATGTGACTAATAACTTGAATTGTAGTAGGTAGAAGTCAAACGGGTAGCTTGTAGGAATCTCTCTCTCTCTCTCTCTGTGCAACTTCCTTGTAAGGCCACATGCTATAAATCTCCCTCCTCCGGAAATTACTCTTTTCTGAGCTGTTTGTCAAAGTTTTGTCTCGCATTTGGCTTCTGAAGCTAACAATCACACAACTAAAACAACTGAATCACTGAGTAACTTGAATGTATTTGTTTTAAATAATAGATTACTGAATGGATCTCTTCTTCCTCCCTTAAAGCATAGATGAGGATGATTAAATTAATTTAAGCAAGTCCCGTATAGTTGATTCAATAAGAATGCTAACTTATTTAAAACAAAAAAGTTGGGATTCATAAACCAGAAACAAATCCTAATAGTACTATGGGGCAAAGCCATAACTACTGGTTTGAGTAACACTAAATTAAGCAAAATATCCTTTCCCCTCAAAAAGGAAGTGCAAAAATGTGAGGCAATAGGAGAATGTGGAGTGAATGCCTCCTCTCCTCTTCTAGTTTCAAGCATATTTGGCTGCATTGATACAGGAATTATTTTGGTCTTTTAAAAATATCTAATCCTTTTTTTTCTCATTAGGTCACTGGTCATTTAGACGACTGCACTTGTGATGTCGAGACTATTGATACCTTCAACAATTATAACCTTTTCCCCCAGTTGCAAGAACTTCTGCAAAGTGATTATTTCAGATATTACAAGGTAGCTGTTTACTTTTCTTATGCATATATGCCCATATTCATCATGACATTCCCTTTTTGGGAAAAGCAATGCCCTACATAGTGGAGTAAGAAACACAAGGCCAAAGAAATTAAAAACAAAAAGAGGTAAAAAATTTATGCTTACAGTAGCAATAGCACTTAGACTTATATACCCCTTTACAACCCTCCCTAAGTGATTTACAAAGTCAGCCTATTGCCCCCAACAATCTGGGCCTGCATTTTACCCTCCTTGGAAGGATGGAAGGCTGAGTCAATCTTGAGCCTGGTGGGATTTGAACTGCCAAACTGCAGGCAAACAGCAGTCAGCAGAGGTAGCCTGGAGTACTGCATTCTAACCACTGCACCACTGTGGCTCTTATTACTTGCTATAACCATCTTACTACTTCCATGCCCATTTACTAAGCTACCTCCTTTAAACTTATCACCTCTCTTGTTTGAGGATTTCACCAGCTCCATCCAACCAAAACCTTCTAAAACTTTCTGGCTGAGAAAGTCTGAGAAATTGAAGTCCATATATCTTAAAATTGCCATGTTTGAAAAACACTGTTGTAAATGGTGAAGCCGCCTCACATATTTTGTACTGATCACTTCTGTATTTTACCCACAGTCATTCTGCACTTATTTATTCTTGACCTTATCAAGGAAATCATAAATCTTCTCTTCTTACCTGCCCAGAGTTGAACTAATTTCTAAGCTATCCACATATTTCCATGCTCATTTTATTTGTACTACATACAGCTGTTAACACATACGCCAACTAATTTACAACTTCTCATTCAGACAAAACAGTCTGTAATTCAGGCTTATTTTTATTTTCATGATATGTTTTTTCTAAGTCCAAAAATGTACAAAATATTTCTCCAGATAAAACAATTGCATCTATTACATTTTTAATGTTCTCAGAGTAGTTTAGAATTCATTTTATCATCTTTTTCCATAACATTTATAGCATGCATTTAGGCTACACTCTTTCAGGTAAGACTCTTACCCTGAAATAAGCCTCTGAATTACTCCTTCCAACATTCCCTCACTATCATTTCATTCCAAATCATTTTCATCATTTTGATTTGTAAAAATAATTTTTCATTCCGCTTCTATAATTCCATAAACATCCCTCATATCCCAAATCTCTTACATTTCACATTGCTACAAGAGGCTGCCATGTTCTCTTTCCCCTTTCATTCATTTAGATTGCAGTCATTTAACTTCTGATTATTTTTCATACTCTTCAGAACCAACTATAAAATAGTTCTGCATTCTCTATATTTTTTAAAAAGTGCTTATTTTTTTTGCAAATGCTTATTGCACATATGTAGGTAAGTTTACGTTTTTTAAAGAAACATATCTGAGACAAAGGTCTCGGTATTACTTTTCAAATTCTTTAAAAAAATTATGCATAAAGAAGAAAAAAAGTTGTTTATGTGGTATATACAGCTTGGTGAAAAGTAATGGTTTAAGGCGCCAGGTTAAAAACCCGAAAACCAATAAGTGACCAGTTTTAATTGTAATTCTAGTCCTGTCTTAGTCATGAAAACCAGCTGGGTGACTATGGGCCAGTCTCTCTCTCAAAGCCCAACTCTCTTCCCGGGGTTGTTTTTATGGGGAAAATAGGAGGCGGAAGAAGTTATTAGATATGCTAGCCACCTCAAGTTATTCATCAAAATAATAGAGGCAAGAAGGCAATAATTAAAAATGGGTAGCCAAAAATATATTGCATTTAATTCCAACAGCTACTATTACACAATTCAGCCCATTTTTCACTTTCATGACTTAGCCTCGGTTAAAATATGTAGTGTTTTGATTATTTAGAATCACAGAAGATGGTATAGAACAGGGGTGTCAAACTCAATTTCATTGAGGGCTGCATCAGGGTTGTGTTTGACCTGGGGGGGGGGGCAGATGGGTGTTGCCAGCTCAACGTCACTCCTGCAGCTCTCTGCCAGTGAAAACAGAGTTTGGGAGGGGGACATGCATGGCTCTCCCGGGCTCCATTTTTGGCCACAACAGCCTCCTACAGCCCTCTCCTAGCAAAAATGGAGCTCGGGAGACTGTTCCCCCCCCCCCCCCCCCGAGCTCTGTTTTCACCCACAATGGCCTCCTATACCACTCTGCCAGGAAAAATGGAGCTGGGGAGGCCGTGTGCAGACCTCCTGAACTCTGTTTTTGCTGACTGAGTCTGTCAGAGCCGAAAATTGAGTCTGGGAGGACTATATATGACCCTCACAAGCTTTGTTTTCACTTGCAGAGGCACTGCGGGCTGGTCCTTCATTGTTCCCAGGGCTGCCCTGCAGGCCAGATCTAAGTATCTCACGGGCCTTGAGTTTGACACCCATGGTATAGATCAGTGTTTCTCAACCTTGGTGACTTTAAGTCCTGTGGACTTCAACTCCCAGAATTCCCCAGCCAAGGTTGAGAAATCCTGGTATAGATGAAAGGATTAGAAATGAGTGACCAGACTTTTATTTTATCCTTGGTTTGTGAATAATTTAAACACAGTGTTCATTCTTTTCTCCTCTTTTCCAGGTTAACCTGAAGAAGCCTTGTCCTTTCTGGAGTGATGGCAGTCAGTGTGGAATTAGACACTGTGCTGTTAATCCATGCCCATCTGTAAGTGCCAGGAAACATAACAAAGCCCTTTTCTATTTTCCCAATCCAGATATATTTTAATACGTTTTATTTAGCCTGCTGTATGGAAAACACAAAAGACAAATCTTGGCAATATCCCAGCGTGCGTCTTGGTTTTACAGGTAGTCCTTGACTTACGACCACGATTGACCCCAAATCTTTTGTTAATAAATGAGACATTTATTAAATGAGTTTTACCCCATTTTACGGCCTTGCTTTCTACACTGGTTAAGTGAATAACTGAGTTAAGTTTGTACTAATCTGGCTTCCCCATTGACTTGGCTTGTCAAAAGGTGATCACATGACCCCGGGCCATAGCACCCGTCATAAATATGAGTCAGTTGCCAAGCATCTGGATTTTGATCACGTGACCACGGGGATTCTGCAATAGTCATACGTTTGAAAAACTAACTCGCTTTTTCAATGCCGATGTAACTTTGAACAGCCACTAAATGAACTTTTTTAAGTTGAGGACTACCTGTATTTTTATTCTGAAAAAATATGATAGGAAATCTGTTTCTTCTATCGGTTCTTTTAGAAGAATTGTCTGGTTTCTGTTTATTTTGTTGATAATATGACTCCCTGTACATGCTCAGAGTTTTAGACCAGGGTCTAAAACTCGATTTCATTGAGGGGCGCATCAGAGCTGTGTTTGATCTTGGAGGGCTAGAATGGGGGTGGCCAGGGTGGGCGTGCCCAGCTTGACATCACTCATGTCAGGGGTGCCTGTGGTAGCCCAAAAGTTCTGCCAACAAAAACAGGCTCCCGAGCTCTGTTTTCAGCTGCGACAGCCTCCTGCAACCCTCTGCCAGAAAAAACGGAGCTTGGGAGGGCCGCAGACAGCCCTCCTGAGCTGCGTTTTCACTGGCAGAAGCACTGCGTGCCAGTCCTTCCCTATGTCCAGGACGTCCCCGTGGGCCAGATGTAACCACCCTGCGGGTCGGATCCGGCCCCGGGCCTTGAGTTTGACACCTCTGACATAAGCTCTCCTTGCCTGTTTATGGAGCTCTGCCCGTCCTTCTTCTCCAGACGAGGATCATCAGATGTTTCTTTAGAATTTTCCTCATAGGGAAATATGATTCCAGCAATGGAGAGAAGTGTAGCTTTTGTAGCCCCTTGTTCCATCTGCAATCCCTTTAATACATTGAAAGCGGGTACCGGTATATAAATATCATATTGGAGTTCACAATATATCGAAAGTACTGTATGATACACTGTTTGTAGCAGCTTTTTCAACCTGGAACTTGCTAGATTGTCAAAAGTGAATTGATAGTTTTTACAAAATAAAAATTTTGTACGATTAAAACCAGGAAGCTGAAGGACCACTATGTCCTCATGTCTCTTTAAGATCTTTTGGTGAATCTATTTTCTGGCCCACCTTCTGAGTTGAAGGAAATTGAAGATCCCTTAAAAAAAAAGTATTGGTGTCTTGTTCTGGAATGTCTTTTCCAATTCCTGTCTTTTGTACTTTTTTAGATCAATGATAAGAATTAGTTTTACTGGGTTACTTTTTAAAATATCCTTTTTTAAAAAAAATAATAATGATGGCCCATTTTTGTTTTTTTATGGGTTTATTATCACATTTCTGATGTTTCCAATTTAGTTCCCCTTTTGATATTATTCTGCTATGATAGATTATTGGATGATCTTTGTGCTGCTTTCTCTGTTGATTAATTTCTGGTTTGGAAATAATCTCAGTTGAAGGAGAATTAAATATGTCTTATTTTGTGATAGCAGTAATAAAAATTAAAAGATTTTTTAAAAGGATGATCCTTTTTTAAAAGACCACTTGTTTTTACATAGAGTGATCCAATCCATGAGTTTGCCTATTCTGGATTGTAAACCTAGTTTTAACAAAAAATATTAAACAGTTATGATAGCTTATCTAAGAAAGCATAGTTAAAACAAATCATGGGTTTGTGTGATCCTTGAAATCAGATATGAGAATCCTTGGTTTATACTTCCTGTTCAAATTGCTTTTCCAGGAAAAAATTCGTAGTGAACCCAAAGTTAAAAACACTGTTGTTTTACATTGGCATATGAAATAAATAAATGCATCAAACATAACCTCATTATCTCTTGTTTTCAGGAAGCGGTTCCTTGTGGAATTAGATCAGAGACTAATAAGGTAAGTAACAAACAGGTCCAGCCAGAACTCTCTGGATCCAGGATAACGGTCCTGTCCTCTATGTGTATTTGAAGAGAGAAACATTGGGGTTTTTTTTCTCTTAAAGTAATGATATATTTATTTATGTTGTGATAACCATCAACCGACTTGGCTAAGCCTGTGATTCCAACTTCAAATAGGTACTGTGCATTTAAGATCCCAAGAAAAATACACCTCTAAAAAGCTCTTAGTTTTGTCTGGTAACTATTAGATGAATGGTTTAGCTAGAATAGAGACAAACAAATCGATCACAAGGAAAGAGGGTGAGGGATCCTGAGTGACCCATGGCCCATGTGGCGGACAGGCAAGAGTTGATCTGAGGATTGCTGCTTGCTAACTCAACAGCAGTGAATCCATTTGAATCAGTTGCACATCTCCTGTCATCTTGTTTTACAGTATTCAGAAGCAGCTGCTGTCACTCCCTTGGCTGAAAGCTGTGGAAAAGCAGAAAACCTTGGAGCTGTTGACAAATCTTTGAGGTATAATTTGTTTTTCTGGATAAACATGATGGTAGGGGTGTTTGCTGGTCGCATGCATTTTCTTCTTCCCCTAGCCTAGAACTTAGTTTACTTATTTGATTTTTATCCCACCTTTATGAATAACTCAAGGCAGTGAACATACCTGATACCTTTTCCTCCCCTTATTTTCCCTGCAACAACAACTCTGTGAGGTGAGTTGGGCCGGGAGAGTGGCTGGCCCAAAGTCACCCAGCTGGTTTTCATAGAGTAGAGTAGAGTAGAGTAGAGTAGAGTAGAGTAGAGTAGAGTAGAGTAGAGTAGAGTAGAGTAGAGTAGAGTAGAATAGAATAGAATAGAATAGAATAGAATTCTTTATTGGCCAAGTGGATTGGACACATAAGGAATTTGCCTTTGGTGCATATGCTCTCAGTGCACATAAAGAAAAATAAAATATATTAGTCAAGAATCATAAGATACAACATTTAGTGATAGTCATAGGATACTAATAAATAATCAAATCATACTAGGAAACAATAAAAACAATACAAGTTGTAAAGGTACAAGCAACATGGATATAACCATAAGTGGGAAGAGGTGAGAAGAATAATGGTATTACAGTCTTAGTAGATAATTTGACAGTGTTGTAGGAAATAATTATTTAGCAGAGTGATGGCTTTCGGGGACAAACTGTACTTGTGTCTTGTTCTGATGTGTAGTGCTCTAATGTTGTTTTGAGGGTAGGAGTTGAAACAATTTATGTCTAGGATGTGAGAGGTCTGTAGATTTTTTCTCAGCCCTCTTTTTGACTCGTGCAGTATACAGGTCCTCGATGGAAGGCAGGTTGGTAGCAATTGTTTTTTCTGCAGTTCTAATTATCCGTTTAAGTCTGTGTCTGTCTCATTTGGTTGCAGAGCCAAACCAGACAGTTATGAAGGTGCAGATGACAGACTCAATAATTCATTTGTAGAACTGAATCAGCAGCTCTTTGGGAAGTTTGAGCTTCCTGAGTTGGTGCAGAAAGAACATTCCTTGTTGTGCTTTTTTGATGATGTTTTTGATGTTAGGAGTCCATTTTAAGAAAAAGGGGAAGTTTTTCTAGTTTGGCAACGTTGTTATTATTTCAGTCAGTTGCAATAGCACTTAGACTTATAGCAATAGCATTTAGACTTGTATACCACTTTATAGTGCTTTACAGCCCTCTCTAAGCGGTTTACAGAGTCAGCCTATTGCCCCCAACAATCCGGGTCCTCATTTTACCGACTTCAGAAGGATGGAAGGCTGAGTCAGATATAGGTGGCTTAGGCAGCACAATGTGTTTAGCCATAGTTTCTTTAATTAAAGTATGTTATATGAACTATTAAGCTGTGTTTGCATATCTCACTAAGTTATAAAATGAGGTTTACAAACCACAGTTGTTGGGTTCATATTATCATAAATCAAAACCATAACTTTATTATGTTTTGAGCAAGTGGTGTTTCAGTTATATATTTAGCTCATGTTGAAGTGCCAAATTCAGGATTCCTTCCAGCCCTCTTAACTGTTGCCTACCAATGTTTTTGGGCATGTTGATATTATGTGTGACACTTTCACACCTCCCATAGTAATTTTACCCAGGTTCCTGTATTTATGTAGAACCATTTCCATGCATAAACATTTTCTCACTTATTTTGCAGTGAAGAAACTGCACGGGCTATGATTCAATGGACTCAGCATGACGATTCTTCAGAAAACTTTTGTGAAGCTGATGGTACTGTTGGTGTCTCCATTCCCTGTGTTTCTATTAAGACTTCTAAGGTGGTTTCAAGGAGAACAATAACATAATCTTGGAGATCTCCTAGGCCAACTTTCTGCTCAAGCAGAGAAATGCTATGCCATTTTAGACAAATGGTTGCCCAATCTTTTCTTTAAAATCCATAGTGCCCGCAACATCCGGAGGATTTAAAGAAAGCTTACATATGTATTTGAGATATACAGACATATGTCTGTTATCTTGATGGTCACCCTCTTATTCTTATGTAAAATTTAAATTCCTCTAAACTACATGAAGTGGGAGGAGAAGATAAAGGAACATAGTAGAAAGCTATGGTCGAAATCAGAGGTCCCCAACCTTTACAGCTTGGCAGCCCAATGTTTGCGGGAGAGGGTAACTGGCCTGCTGCTTGTGCAAGCCCAACTGTGCATGCGTGGGCTGACTAGTTCATGTGGCCTGGTTCCAAACCAACCACAACCCGGTAGTAGGCTATGGCTTGGAGTTTGGGGACCCCTGGTTTATAAGTCAAGAACTACCTGTAACACTTCCAATGTTTGTAGAATGAAATGATTCCAAACTATCCTGGAAACTTTTGCTAGTTTTGTCAGATTCTTGTTTGATTAAATGAGGAGGAGTGTGCCTTGCACAGCATGAATCCACAACAGTGGTGGGTTTCTAATTTTTTTACTACTGGTTCGCTTGTACTCGCATGTGCACTCACGTGTGCATGCGCAGAAGCATCCAGGTGGGTGGGCGGAGCCTCTCACCACCGCTACCACCAGTTTGCCCGATACGGGCCGAACCAGGAGCAACCCACCTCTGGTCCACAACAGAGGAAGTTGTGGGTTTTTTCCTCATCTGTTTCATGTTGGAAAAAATGGAACACTCTGAGGTAAAGACTACAAAAGCAATTGGCAAGATGCATCCTCAGATACATTCTTATTCTCTTTATCTCTCGTTTTAATGCAGTTCTTTTTCCTTTCCAGATATCCATTCTCCTGAAGCAGAATATGTAGATTTACTTCTGAATCCAGAACGTTACACTGGCTACAAAGGCCCCGAAGCCTGGAAGATTTGGAACAGTATTTATGAAGAAAACTGTTTTAAGTATGTTTATTTGGCCAGGCTTTACATTTTTAAGATTCCCCCCCCCAAAAAAAGATCCTCATCTATTTTTCTCCTGGCTAAATTTCCTAAGGATTTCTAAGATAGTAATGTTTATTTATATTTTTAACATCTTTACATCTTGCTTTTCAATCTACCATATTTTTCAGAGTATATGATGCACCAGAGTTATAAGATGCACTGGAGTATAATATGCATCAAGATTTGAAGAGGCAAATTAAAAAAAAAGTTTTTGCACTCTACAAACCTCCCAAAAATGGCCCGTTTTTGTGAAAATGGGCCCGTTGTCCCCCCCAAAAAAGGACATGCATAACCTTTAGGAGCTTTCAGAGTGCTCATGAGGGCTGGAAAGGGCAAAGAGCAAAAAAACGCCCCATTTTTTGCTCATTTCTGCCCTTTTCAACCCCCAGGAGCACTCCGGAAGCCGCCTAAAGGCTATGCACGGCCATTTTTGCAAAGGGGTGGGGTTTCGGGAGGCAAAAAATGCTGTATTCAGTGTTTAAGATGCACCCAGATTTTCAGCCTCTTTTTTGAGGGAAAAAAGTGTGTCTTATACTCCGAAAAATATGGTAGTTGTTGAAGTAGCTTCAAAAACAGCAAAATAATAGCATAGTTTCACTCTCAGTCCATGGAAGAGATGTTTGTAAATGTCTTTAAAAGGTGAAAAAGTAACAGCATTTTAAATACGCACAGAGACTGACTGGCATGCTATGCTAACTCAGTTAAGAATGGCTTATTAAAAAAATCTGGAGTTGGCTGGCATCACACAACCAGATCCATGCCCTGCAAACACAGTGAATGTATTTTCCCAACTTGTTGAGATAAAACATGCCATTTAATAAAAGAACAGGGCTATGTTGTGGCTTATCTTGGGCATCTCAGCTATGCACAGACATGTGCTCAGTACAAATCTCAGCTCTGCCACAAATTCCTTTGGTGTCCTTTGACAAAGTAATTTTTTCAGCCTTTGTTTCCTGTACCACTAGAACAGACAGAGTATTACACCACAGTTATACTTTCACTACCGGTATACCTAATAAATAGAGAGCATGTTAGAGAAATCATGGCTGTATGACTTGAATAATATAAAAAAGCAGCCTGTGTTCCCACAACTTCTTGGAGTTATTAACTGGAAAGACTTGGCACAGAGTCTCAGAGATTCATGGACAGATCTTCACACTCCTGAAACGAATGAATGAATTATTTCCTGCAAAAGCTCACTTCCTTTTTATTTCCTATGGGAGGGGCCATTCACCATCCACCTGTGGCTTTACTCCTATCTACTCTGATTTCTGAGCTGTTCTTTTTTTCTGGCAGCTCTGCTCATGCGCACACTGGAAACAGGCTCCAGCTGTTCCTCTGCCTCACTGCTGTCTAGCTCTGAAGGCAGCTGAGAACTGCCAGACGGCCTTGGCACCATCTCTGCCTCCGATGCAGAGCCCTCATCTGAGCCTTCCTCAGCCTCCAGGACTGGCCCATGTTCCTCCCCAACCTCCTCACTGTCCGACTGCTGCCAGCTCCATTGGCTGCTGGCGGGCCTCAACACTCTAAGACAAGACTAAAACTCAAATTTCCCCAGTCCTAATTCAGTGTTTTTATCACCAGACCAAACTGGTTAACATCTGCATGTCACTTGTTAGATATTGAAAGAATTATAGCAATGTGAAAATCTTTATTATAGGGTCTTCCCTAGTTTTAGAGAGTTGATTAAAGTTTTCCCCATCCAGAAACTCTGTTACATTATAGCTTCCATCGTTCCCTGCAATGCCAATTGCATGGAATTACTAGTCCAATATATTTAGAAGGTGCCAGGTTAGGATAAATAAAGACTTTAAAAGAAAGAATGAATCAATGCATCCTTGAAAGAAGTCTGAAAATTTGCCTTTCCCTCATAAACTTGTCCATTCAGCAATTAAGATGATACCTTCAAAGAATTTTTTAAATCCTTTTGAAATTAGTAACTATGGTACATTCAAATGCTTCTCTTTAAATATTGGTCTAGTTCACTCCCTTTAGCCTTTAGACCTAAGTTAAAAGTGATTTTATTTGCTAGAAATTGCAATGAAAATAATTCATTTCTATGGTGGTCAATTGCTTTTAGTATTACATTTAACCAATATTATTTGTACATGGTTTTAACTATAAATAATTAAAATATGTTTATCTTATAGGCCTCGCTCAGTAAAAAGGCCTTTAAATCCATTGGCTTCTGGCAGAGGTAAGCTTATCTTTCCATTATTTTTCAGAGAAAGTTGATATTGTTAGTGGACAGAGTTGCCAAGTGTTTGCAAATATTAGGGTTATTGATAAAAGAAGAGGGGCAAAATTCAAATTGGATTAACATTTTTCAGTGCGTATTAATGTCACATTTCATGCTGCTACACTATTAAAAAAAATCTCTAAACATGGGAGGGCAATCAAAAGAGAAAATGGCAAATAAGAATGGAATAGAGTCAAAAATAGGAAGAAAGCAAATAGAAGCAATATGTTCTTAAAATATTGTCTACTCAAGTGATTGAGGCACCGGGCTAGAAATCGGAGACCATGACTTCAGATTCCACTTCAGTCAAAAATGCTAGCTGGATGACCCTAGGCCAGTTATTCTCTCCCAGCCTAGACCACTTCACATGGTTTGTTCTCACCTAGGCTTCCCCAAACCATGAAGCAGACTCCTTGTCCCAACAAAAACCCCTTTTTATTAAGTTAATGTGAATTCCTCTCATTCACATCTAGCAAAGTCTTTCAAGGGTGAATTTTCAGTCACAAACCTTATCTGGCTTAGAGTGCTGCCAGGCCGATTTCTTCAAAACTTGGCAAGGAGTCTCCAAGAGTCTTGAACCAATTAAGCGAACTAATTGTCTCCTGCAAACTCCACTCCCTTTTCGCTCCTCTTTTATTCCCTATGGGAGGAGCCATTCACTGTCTACCTGTGGCCTTACTCCCAAGTCGATCCTTGTTCCTTAACTGTTCCCTTCATTTGGCAACTCTGCGCATGCGCACACTGGGAATAGGCTCCAGCTGTTCGTCTGTCTCACTGATGTCTGTCTTCGAAGGCAGCTGATAACTGTCAGACAGCCCTGGCCCCATCTCTACCTCCGACACAGAGCCCTCATCAGAGCCTTCCCCAGACTCCAGGACTGGTCCATGTTCCTCCCCAACCTCCTCACTGTCCAAATCTGCTGCCAGCTCCACTGACTGCTGGCAGACCGCAACAGGGTTGTTATTATTGTGGGGAAAATAGGAGGAAGAAGGAGTATTAGATATGTCCTCCGCCTTGAGTTATTTGTAAAAAAAAAGGCAGGATATAAACAAAACCCTTATAGATAAAAAAATGTAGGCTACAAGGAGTATTATTAATACTGCAGGAAGTCAAAGGGTGGCCAAATAAGATTCTTTTTAGAATAGGAATAATGCTAAAGTATTTTGATTAGCTGCATGCCCCTCCCCATCAGTCTAGCGATCTGGTATAAATTGTGTAAGTCTGATTAATGACTGAACTAAAGCAGTTTCACTCTGAATCATGTAAGTCTGGGGAAAAGAAGCATAATAAATTCAGCAAGGCAAGATAAGATATGATCATTACTATTTTAAAACAAAGTAGTAGTTCTTGGGATAGAATGGAGATGGATGCAGAAGTTAATATTTTTAGTACCGGTTGTATTACATTGTGTTAGGCAATGAGTGCTCACTAGAATCTTTGGAGTACAACTCCCATAATCCTTTACTATTGGCTTTACTGTCTGAGGTTGATGGGAAAGGAAACTCAGAGCTTTCAGAGGCAAATATTTTCTATTTTATCAGAGTGCTCATGCCCATTGAAGTAGTCTAAAAATATCTTAAGACATTTCATCTGATTGAAATGTAATCTCCTCCTTTTCTATTTTTAATTTGCTTTTACAGGAGTAAGAGAAAATGAAGGTGAGTGCATTCCCAGCAATAACCAAGAGGATAGATATATTGATGGATGTTAATTATTTGGGGGGGAAATGTCGGTATTTAGCAAAATGCACACTGACTGCCATTTCTTCTTCCCTTCTGTACACTTCATACTCACTCTTCCAAAATTAGCTGTGTGAGGACCGAGTTGAATTCATCCTTCTTCTTAACAGTCCTTTATTCTGCTGTTGGAGGAATATGTTGGCAACGTGTACCAATGTATTAGCTCAGGGGGTCAAACTCAAGGCCCGCGGGCTGGATTTGGCCCATGGGCTGCTTAAATCTGGCTCACAGGAGCAGCCTGGAAATAGCAAAGGACTGGCCCATGGTGTTTCTGGCAGCCAAAATGGGCCATTGGGAGGCTGCATGCACACACACCTGTGCCCCATTTTGGCTAATAGTGCTGCAGGAGGCCGGCCAGGCCAAAAAGAGGGCATGGGGAGGCTGCACATGGCCCCCCTGTGCCTTATTTTGGCCACCAGGGTTCTGTAGGAGGCAACCATACTGCCTCCCCCCCCCCTCTCTCTCTCTCACACACACGTGGCTGGCCTTCGGAGAACTACAATGCTGATTTGGCCCTTGAAGAAATTCAGTTTGACACCACTGTATTAGCTGATATGGTTGGAGCTAAGAAGTGGAAGAATTAAGACCATTTTATTAGTATGTGCAGCAGGAGGAGATGGGTGTACCTACTTCAGGGTTATGACCTCAATGTTGAGATGAGACCCTGCTTTTGGAAAAATTCTTATATACTCTAGTAATCAACGTTGGCATTAGATGCGACAAATGAAGCTATCATAGATACATTTCTGTTGTGAGAAATCCTTTGTGATGGCTCTCTCTCTCTCTCTCTTTTCAGGGAATATGTTTTACAGCTGGTTGCAAGGTAATTGATTTTTTTTAACCACTTTAACTAACGCACCGTGGATTGCATTGCAGATGCAACATTGATTACACTGCAGAATTAAATTTCTACCCTTCAAATTGCCATACTTTCCTCTCAATGTTTCTTACAGATCTCTGTGTGGAGAAGAGAGCTTTCTACAAACTTATTTCCGGTCTTCACGCAAGCATCAACATTCATCTCAGTGCCAGATACCTTTTGCAAGGTTAGTGGTCTCATTTTCTCCTTAATGCTCCAGATGAGGGAAAGGGGAAGGGGAAGATCACGTGGTCATTTCTCCTGCTGCATTGCCACTGTGGCAGTCGTGAACTCTTGAGAGCTCACTTCACTTCCTTTGACAACCAAAATATCCCTTTGTGATGCCTTGCAAAACCTTGTATCCTAATAAAGCTGTACAAAAGACTCAAACTATAGAAAGAAAGTGAAAAGATGGCAATGTACATGCTTGGGCAGCCCATCACTGAAATGCACTTGTCTCTTCCACCTGCTTCATTTGGAGGGATTCTGTTGATGATGTTGGATATAACTAACCCTAACTCTCAATTTATTTAGGATTCTGAAGCACAGGTGGCATGCGGAGCCATTTGAAAGGGCATGCAAGGCGATGCCCTGTCAGCTGGCCAGCACCCATGCGTGTGCTGGCCAGCTGACCGGCCTTCTCTTGAGGCCGCCCCCCGAGGCTTCCTTGAAGCCTCCAAAGAGTGAAAAACTGGCCCTACGGGCAAACCGGAAATTTTGGAATGGACTTCTGGTTTGCTTATAGGTCCGATTTCCCTCCAGAGCCTTTAGGGAAGCCTCCTGAAGGTCCCTGAAAGCTCCGGAGGTCAAAAATCGGCCCTAAGGGGAAACCGGAAGTTCGGGAATATGGTTGAAAATTGGCCCTATGGACAAACCAGAAGTCACCATTCCCGAACTTCTGGTTTCTCCATAGGTCCATTTTTGCCCTCCAGAAGTTCAGGGAAGCTCCTGAGGCCTCCGGAGGGCGTCCAGGCGGGAGGCTGTTTTCACCCTCCCCAGGCTCCTAGAAAACCTCTGGAGCCTGGGAAAGGCAAAAAAAATGCTGCAAAAGCGGGGTGGGTAGGTCACTGATCGCGTGCATGCACACGTACTGGGGGGGCGCACATAGCATTATGGGTGTGGCACACCGGCGCACAACCCCTCTGTGCTCCCCCGTTTTTGGCACGGCAGCCAAAAAAGGTTTGCCATCACTGCACTAGTATCTGAGGCAGGGAAGTGAAGTTTATGGCAGAAGATCTATGGCTTCTGGGCCAGAAAGAAAACAAAGTGTGTCAGGTTTTGTTATGACTGTTCACAGATTTTTTTCACCCCCAATATTGATTTAATCAAATGACTGAGCAAAACAGAAAATAGAAAACAGAAGTTTTACAAGAAGTTCTGAGGCAACATAATGCAGGATGAAAGAGCCAAACCACACATAAAATAGGAAGTATGAGATCATCGAATGATAGAACGCCTTGAATTGTGTTTCACCTTCCAGCAGGATCAAAATTTAATTGCATCAGCCATACTGGCAAAGAAGCTTCTTTAATATTTTATTTATGTGTTGTTTTCCCTGATCTGGATGATTTGCTTTTTCATATGCTATCAAGAAGTCCCTAGCTGAGTAGCTGAATCTTCTTTTTACCCTTATCAGTGAATTTAAGGCACGTGGGAACAAATAAAAGTGTATCTTTGAAGATACCACAGGGGGGACGGGGGAACCTCCCTGCAGTGACTGAAGGGTGGCAAATATATGAACCAGAAACAGGTTTTATCGATTTGATTTATAAGATTGCTCAAGTCCAAACCAAAGATATCCAGAAGGAGAAAGGTCATCCATTCTAAAAACAATATAACACACAAGGTTGGATTAGATTAGGTTTTTTTTAAAATCCTGCCTCTATTGTTTTTATAAATAACTCAAAGCAGCAAACCTATCTAATTCTCCTTCCTCCTCCTAATTTCCCCCAACAACAACCCTGTGAGGGGAGTTGGGCTGAGAGAGAGGGACTGGCCCAAAGTCACCCAGCTGGCTTTCATGCCTAAAATCGGACTAGAACTCACAACCCCCTGGTTCCTAGCCTGGTGCCTCCTTACTTGGAGGAACAACCTGTTTTTACGGGACCTTCTAAATATAGAAGTTGGCAATGCTTCAAATCTCATCCATTTGATGGGATTTAGAAAATGTGCTTTGTTTGTATAAGTTCCTACCTTCTGAAATAATATTCCCTAAGATCTGCTTGAGAGGTAAGTAGCCATACAAAGAAAGAATGAATGAGTCAATCAGTCAGAAAATTAATCAATCCCATTAGATATTTTTTTTACAATATGATTGAAGTTGTCCATCTACATATATATTGTAGATAAAAGAAAAAAGCAGATGATTATGGGATGAATGGGTACTTTTTAAATGTTAAAAAACATTTTGGCCACAGAATGGTGTTCTGATGTGTTGATGTCACTTAGCAAGTACAACCTCTTCCTCCTATAGCTGTGATGGGGAACCAGGGGTGGGTTTCAACCGGTTTGCGGCGGTCCCTGCGAACCGGTTGGTCGCTGAACCCGGAAGTAAGTAACTTCCGGGAACGGCAAAGGGCGCGCCCGCCCGCCCGTGGCCCTTACCCGGTTTTGACGAGTTCTGCGCTTCCACGCATGCGCAGGACGCATACAGTGCCTGCACGATCGTCCAGGAGCAGCTGGAGCATCGCGCAGACGCTAGTATGCATGCGTGCACCACGGGCGTGCACGAGGACGCCGCCGGCTCCGTTCCAACCGAACCGGTTGGAACGGGGCGAGGAACCCACCTCTGTGGGGAACCTATGGCACACGTGCCACAGGTAATATGCGGACCCATTTGTTAGGCCACGCGAGGTGTTGCCCTGTCAGCTACAGCGCACATGTGCGCACTGGCCAGCTGACTTTGGCCTTCTTTTAAGGCTGTTTTTTGCCTGCCGGAGGTTTCCCTGAAGTTCGGGAATGGACTTCCAGTTTGCCTGTAGGGGCATTTTTCGCACTCCAGAGGCTTCAGGGAAGCCTCCTGAAGGCCCGGAGGGTGAAAAACGGCCCTATGGCCAAACTGGAAGTCCGTTCTTGAAATTCCACTTTGCCCGTAGGGCCATTTTTCAAGCTCTGGAGGTTTCAGGGAAGCCTCTGGGGGTGGGGTGGGGAGATTGTTTTCGCCCTGCACAGACTCCTAGAAAGCCTCTGGAGCCTGGGTAGGGGGAAAAATGGGTCTATCACGTGCCAAAAGTGGGGGGGAGGGGGGTTTCACGCACATGCACGAAGGGGGGATCACACGCATATCATTATGGAGGTGGGCACGCCCGCGCATGACTCCCCTTCACTCCCCTTGCTTTTGGCACGCGATGGGAAAAATGTTAGCCATCACTGTCCTATAGCTTTGATTTGTTCTACAAGTCAGAATAATAAATACAACAGTCATGACCTTCTACCCTTGGCTGAATTTCAGCATCCAGTCTAGGAGGTCTACAGTTTGTATGCTTAGGATGAGATGGTTGAGGCTTGCCATGAATGATTCTTGAGTCATACCTTCAATCTTACTTTAGCCCTTTCTTTTCTTTTGTAAGACACGTGGGCAGAGAAGAAATGGGGGCACAATGTTACAGAGTTCCAGCTGCGCTTTGATGAGATCTTGACACAAGGCGAAGGTCCCAGGAGGCTGAAGAACCTGTATTTCATCTATCTAATTGAGTTACGGGCTCTCTCAAAAATCTTGCCCTTTTTTGAGCGCCTTGATTTCCAGCTTTTCACAGGGGACGAGGATCAAGATGTAAAAACCAAGAACCTTCTCCTGGAAGTTCTTCATTTAATTAAGTAAGTGCAATCCATTTCAATGTTCTTCTTTGGTCACTCCAAGTTTGGGGTGCTGTTTGTAATCCTTCTTGCTTGTTAGTGGTTATTTTCAATGGATTGTTAGTCTCCCAGAGTTGGATGTTGGGTGGGCATAAATTGAATACATAAATAAAATAACATAAACAAAGTCCTTGGGTTGATGGGATGATTGTGCTGCAAAGAGCAGGTTCTTAATTCACTTTACTGGTGTAAAGTAACCAGTTCAAACAAAATGATTTATTTTCAGTGATTTATTTTCAAGGTATTATTGGAAGTCCCTAAAAGCATTGTAAATAATTTCTGAAGGTTAGAACAATATTAGGAAAATGCTAAATGGTATTATAAATCTGTTCATGTTTTGAGTGTATATTTAAAGCGTTTGAAAATCACAGCCTTTTCTTCATCTTAACCACTGATGGATAAAAAGATTTTATTAATTTCCCATCTTCATTATTTTGATAAATAACACAAGGCAACTAACATACCTAATACTCCTTCCTCCTCCTATTTCTCCCACAACAACAACCCTGTGAGGAGAGTTGGATCGAGTGACAGGGATTAGCCAATGGTTACCCAGATGGCCTTTATTCCTAAAGTGGGACTAGAACTCACAGTCTCCTGGCGATTGACCCAAAGTCATCAACTTGGTTTTCATACCTATAATGGGACTAGAACTCACAGTTTCCTGGTTTGTAGCCTGATGTCTTAATCTCTACACCAAATATGAAGAACCAAGAGCCCATTTATTTGTTAATATGTACAATGATACATTCATTGCACACTGTGTAAGAGAGCCAAACAAATAACATTCCAGATGGATTCTGTAACTAAATTGGGCATAGAAATCAGGCATTCCAAAATGCAACCCACTCAGGAAAGGTTTCCTTGCTCAAACTGAAATGGGGCACTGCTTATTATACAATATAATACAATACAATAGCAGAGTTGGAAGGGACCTCGGAGGTCTTCTAGTCCAACCCTCTGCCTAGGCAGGAAACCCTATACTGTTTCAGACAAATGGCAATCCAACATCTTCTTAAAGACTTCCAGTGTTGGGGCATGCACAACTTCTGGAGGCAAGCTGTTCCACTGATTAATTGTTCTAACTGTCAGGAAATTTCTCCCCAGTTCTAAGTTGCTTCTCTCCTTGATTAGTTTCCACCTATTGCTTCTTGTTCTACCCTCAGGTGCTTTGGAGAATAGCTTGACTCCTTCTTTGTGGCAGCCTCTGAGATAGTGGAACACTGCTATCATGTCTCCCCTAGTCCTTCTTTTCATTAAACTAGACATACCCAGTTTCTGCAACCGTTCTTCATATGTTTTAGTCTCCAGTTCCCTAATCCTCTTTGTTGCTCTTCTCTGCACTCTTTCTAGAATCTCCACATCTTTTCTACATCGTGGCGACCAAAACTGAATGCAGTATTTCAAGTGTGGCCTTACCAAGGCATTATAAAGTGATCTTGATTCTATCGCTCTGTTTATGTAGCCTAGAACTGTGTTGTCTTTTTTGGCAGCTGCTGCACACTGCTGGCTCATATTTAAATGGTTGTCCACTAGGACTCCAAGATCCCTCTCACAGTTACTACTATTGAGCAAGGTACCACCTATACGGTGCCTGTCCATTTCATTTTTGTTGCCTAAATGTAGAACCTTACTCTTTTCACCATTGAATTTCATTTTATTAGATAGTGCCAAATATTCAAGTTTGTCAAGATCCTTCTGTATCTTAAGCCTGTCTTCTGGAGTGATGGCTATTCCTGCCAGCTTGGTGTCATCTGCAAATTTGATGAGTTCCCCATTTATTCCCTCATCCAAATTAATTAAGGGGTGTAAGTTCTCTGCACCTTTTTAGAACCATCTGTCCCATTAATTCTTTATTATGAATAGGATTCATCATACGAACCACAGATCTTACTAAATGAGACCCCTTGGTGTCCCATTCCAATCCACTCCTTGTTGCTAATGTCAGCTGTCAGCTTATGATGCTTGGCTAGCAGAATGGCAGCCATGACAGTGGTTTTCTCAAGTATAGGAACACACAACACTCTGCTTGTACCCAGCTTACCTGAGAGGTAACCTCCACGCATCTTTTCCTTCTGCATATCAAAATTCTGGTTTTTGATTTATGCCAGTTCAAGCAATAAAGTCTTGTTCATCTACTGCTCTCCATTTCAGTGTAGGAAACCTCTTTTTCATTTGGCTGTTGTGCACTATAGGTTGTCCTAGATTTATGACTGTAATTAAACCATCATTAAACCTAGAATTATTTAACGACTATTAAGTCATACTTGTTGTTAAGTGAGTCAGCCCAATTTTATTACCTTTTTGAAGTAGCAATCAACAAAGGCAGTGGTCATTAATCAAACCCATTGTTTGCAATCAATTTTTTTTTTGCCAACCAGAATTGGTAACACTCTTTGCTAGCATTTAATTGTCTGGATTTTTGTTGCCATGATTTAGCAGTCTTAATTAAAATATCTCAATTTTTGGGTGGGTGATAGTAACTTTTTAAAATAGATATTGTTTTATCCTCTAAATAAACATTGCTTTTATCCTATTTCTAATCCTAGTTAAACTTATCTTCATTCTAACTGCAATTAAGGGCTAAAGGATAAACATGGTGGTCTCTCTTGATTGGTGCCTCAATGGAGTTTGGGGAGCATAAATCAAAGGTGTATTTAATTTATGGTTGTCATCTCCAGTATAGTTGCTGAAGGCAATCAGCTTTCAACAAGGTTCACTGTAATGAATTGCAAACTTTGTGAAATACACGGTGTAGCCCTGAAGGCAAATGGCAATAGTACAATAGTACACGGATCTCAAAATGTCACTAGAATCTTAAGATTCTAGTAGTTACAGCAGAAACCAACACAAAAAAACCCTTAAAAGAACTACTGAAATTAATAACTGCTGATGAATAGAATTTTTTTCATTCTCTTCTACAATGACAGACCTTCATTATTAATAGTGTTTGTGTTCTGCCTCAGATCTTTTCCTTTGCACTTCGATGAAAATTCACTTTTTGCTGGAAACCAAAAAGAAGCTGCCAAGTTAAAGGTAAAATTAAGCCACTTTCGGGGCGGGTGGGGGGGGGGAGAATACTTTTTGTAAGCTCAAATGCAACCCTGATGTGGTCCTCCATAAAATTGAGTTTGAGCTCAGTTACCAAATGCGGGAAATGCTACAGATTCAAATGAAAGATAATGAGTGAATTTTTAAATCATTAATTCATTAGTTCCTTTATTCTTTCTCAGGAGGAATTTCGGTTCCATTTTAAGAACATTTCAAGGATCATGGATTGTGTAGAGTGCCTAAAATGTCGCCTTTGGGGGAAACTGCAAGTAAGTTACTCCCTTACCCTCCCCGCCTTTTCCTCTTTCTTCAGCTTCTTTGCATTGGTGGCCTTTGTTCAGGAGTGGTTCCGGCTTCTGTTACTACTGGTTCGCTCAGGGGTGTGCTTGAGGCACGCTATGCACACATGCACAGTAGTAAAAAAATCGCTTCTACATGCAGAAGCAAAAAACAAGATGCCGCCAATAGAACCAATATGGAGGCATGTCCAGTCAAGTTACTACCTACTCAGCCAAACTGGTCCGAACCAGTAGGAACCTACCTCTGCCCTTGTTTTCTGTTTCTGTCTTCTCAATTTGTACTAGAGGTGAATTTCTGCTGGTTTGCCCCGGTTCGGATGAACTGGTAGTAGCGGCGGCCGGAGGTTCCATCCACCCACCCGGATTCTTCTGCACATGTGCACAAGCGAACCAGTAGTAAAATAAATTGAAACCCACCACTGCTTTGTATGCATTTGTTGTCAAGGCTTGATCTTATGCATCCATAATTAGCCCATGTGTCTTTCTTCAACTTTCCTGTTCTCAGCCATTGTCAGGTGTTATATTATTATACTTTTATTCCCCTCCCCTTTTTATATATAGTTCAACGTGGTGAACATGCTTAATTCTCCTGCCTCCTATTTTCTCCTCATCAACCCTATGAAGTGAGTTGGCTTTAGCAATAGCAATAGCACCTAGACTTATATACCGCTTCACTGGTCTTTACAGCCCTCTCTAAGCGGTTTTCAGAGTCAGCATATTGCCTCCAACAATCTGGGTCCTCATTTTGCCAATCTTGGAAGGATGGGAGGCTGACTCAACCTTGAGATGATGAGAATCGAACTTCTGAAATGCTGGCAGTTGGCAGTCAGCAGAATTAGTGCATTCTAACCAATGCGCCACCACAGCTCTTAGAGAGAATGACTGGTCACCCAGATGGATTTCATGAATTCACATTTTCCTGGTTTCTAGGCCAGCACCTTCAGTACTACATAACATTGGCTCTCTTTAAATCTTTTCCCTTCTCCACTCTGCACCAATTAGAGTCTCATTAGGGTAATGACGATGATGGTTTTTTTTAAAGGAACTGTAGCTAATACAAATACTGAATTAGCAAGATATATTACTAGTCAATACCATCATAGCAAAAATATTCTTTTTTTTTTTGATGCACAATTTAAAATTCTTCTTCTAAGGTCAAGTTTGACATTCAGCAAATATCTTTGTATGTTGCAGTTGAAGACCAGTGCAAAATAAAACTCAATAGTAAAAAAAAACATGTTACTTATAAAAAAGAAGAAATTATAAAATTGATTGGACCTTCCAGTTGGTGCACTTTGTATATCAATACACAAAGCAGATATAGCAGAATGTAACTATATTTAGGGCATCTGTCTATGTCTCTGTGTCTGTGTAATTTTAAAATAAGGAAGTTCTATTTCCTTCTTTACTTTTACATTAAAATTGTTTAGCTAGTATAATATTTGCATGTTTGATCTGATAGGATGTTTGGAGGACCACCCATTTATTTAATACTTTATTTAAATTGCCCAGTTTTTACTTTTAAAAAAAAGCTGATCGTGATCACAAGTTCACTTCCTGGTGTGATGTTTAGTTGAGATCTTGTTCCCACTGTGTACAGACTCAGGGCTTGGGAACAGCGCTGAAGATCCTATTTTCTGAAAAACTGATAGAAAACATACCAGAAAAAGGCCCTTCACATGAATTTCATCTAACGAGGCAGGAGATTGTGTCCCTCTTCAATGCTTTTGGAAGGTGAGTTTTGACCCTTTCTATTTGAAAGATGAAATCAGTATCACGTATTCTCCAATTATGTTTCTTTTCCTTTCCACAGTCTCTTCCAGATTAGCTAAATAGAGATGCCATGCTACACTTACATCCAAATAATATATTTTTTTCATTGTCTGATGCAGGATTTCAACAAGCGTTAAAGAATTAGAAAACTTCAAGGAGCTCTTACGCCCTCTTCAGTGAATTGACCCTGATGGAGACCAACTTCCTTGTTTTATGCAGATTGGGCTCAGAGTTTATTCCTGCTGGTGTCATGCCAATATGACCCTATTCTTGGCAAGAAGGGCTAAATCAACATGATTGTAAAAAAATGGTCACATTCTCTAGCTTACAAGTTTATATTTGGCTCTGGGGTAGCTGAAATATTCATGAAAGACTCTTCTTTCAGAGCAGGATATATATCAGATATTGGCCTTAAGCATTCTGATTTTTTAACATGCACACGCACACATACACACACACACACACACACACACACACACCATGAAGGCAGGAGAATTTTATCCTTCCCGATAATTGCTGAACTATGACTCCTGGCAGCCTTTATCGCCATGACTATTAGTGAGAGATGCCAGGAGTTGTATTTCACCCAATATGTGAAGGACTTCAGGTTCCTTACCCCTTGTTTACAAGGTTTCTTCCAGCCTGAAGGATCTTATCTGCTACTTATAAAAAGGCACACTGCAGCTATTCTATATATTTTTCTATTTGTGGAAGGAAAAGGCTAGTTAAAAAAAACCATGGTTACAAATGAGACTTGATGACATCACCTGGGTTCCCTGCAAAGCAACTGCATGATAAAATGCCTCATTTAGAAACACGATTAGAATCTTTTCATCTTACATAACAGTGTCTCTTAACAACAATTACTCTCTGCTTCAGTGTCCTTAAATAATCTTGTGTAAAATGCCCGAATCAACCTAGTCTCACAGATTTGAGTGGAATCCCAATCCATTTGGTGTAGATCCACTTGCCTGTTCAATATAGGAGTTGAAATGAAGGCATTCCCAGCAAGATGGCTCCCTCCTCTCACATAGTTTGCGTGTCATCTTTTGAAGCTGGTTGGAAGTGGAACTCAGGGGTGGGTTTCAGGCGGTTTGCGGCGGTCCCTGCGAACCGGTTGGTTGGCGAACCTGGAAGTAAGTAACTTCCGGGAACGCCGAAGGATTCACCCGCCTGCCCGCGTTTCTTACCCGGTTTTGACGAGTTCTGCGCTTCCACGGATGCGCAGAACACATACAGCGCCTGCGCGATCCTCCAGGAGCAGCTGGAGCATCGCACAGGCGCTAGTACGCATGCGTGCACTGCGCGCGTGCACGAGGACGCCGCCAGCCCCGTTCCAACCGAACCGGTTGGAACGGGGCGAGAAACCCACCCCTGGTGGAACTCCTGACTTAATACTTCCAGTCAGCTCCTGTTTATCATTGGGTTGTATGAGATGGGTCTATGACAATTTGCTGTGGCCAACTTTCCTCAGTCAACTTGTCATGGCCAACTCACTATGGCCAACTCACCACAGCAAACTCACTGCAGGACAGGAGTTACACGAATACCAAAGAAATAGTGGAATAGAATAATTAAAGAAAGGAGAGACAAAAATGAAATGCAAATGACAAAAATGAAAATAATTTTAAATTTTATTTTAAATAATTAAATTGAATTGTTAAATTGTCCCACAGCGAGTTGTCCAATGGCAGGGCTGTCAAACTCCTAGCCCGTGGGCCGGATGCATCATGCGTTGTCCACACCCATGCCCGGTTTAGCGAAGGGGGAAAAAAGTCACGCTACATCATGTAATGCTGCCGTGACAATGCGAGTTTGACACACCTGTCCTATGCCAAGTCGGCTGTGGTGATTTGTCCCATGGTGAATTGGCCATGGTGAGTCGTCCCGTCCCATTATGAGATCCCCTCTTTATTCTTCAAAAATAAAAGCCAAGCTCTGAGTCCAAAGCAACTGGTCTCTAACCAAACCCTCTCCAGAGATTACATTATATATCTCTTCATTCCCAGCTGAAATAGCCATTAGCTGTATTGACTGGGAATGATGGAATTGAGACTACGTTGCTGGATTTTGGTACAATAATTTTTCATCATCTAGTGCCTACTAGATGGTTCAGAGCAATGCCGCAGAAGAACTTCAAGAACTGTTTGAAACAGATCTGTCTTTTCCTGGGACTGCCTGGTTATCTCTGCAGCTCCTGAGCGATTGCACAAAAATGCAGATTTGGTTTAAGGAGTTGCAGAAAAATGATTCAGGAGTCCTTCCCCTTCTTCCCTCAAATTCAGAAGCACCTTTGCAACCCTTTTAGCGGTGGTGGATTCCGGCTTCTTCTACTGCCAGTTTGCTCAGGGACGTGCTTTGGACATGTGTGCACTTGATGTGCGCTATGTGCGCATGCACAGTAGGTAAAAAATGCTTCTGCGCATACGCAGAAGAAAAAACAAGATGGCGCCACCTACGGTGCCGCTGATAGAACCAGTTTGGGGGCGTGGCTGGCCGAGTTGCTACCTACTTGGCCGAAACGGTAGGAACCCACCTCTGCCTATTAGGATCCTTTCCCCCCCCCCCTCACTCTCTTTAGTTGTCCATTCCATGGAGTATGCTTACTCCACACAATCTTTTGTTGATTAAAGGAAAGATTAAAATGTTATACTGTTCATAAAATAAGATACTTAAAACAAATCTTTAACAGTGGAAGATAAAACCCAAGTTTTGAATTTTATAGCTGTTGTGTTCCATTTTACAGAGCTATAGATTATGAACTT
Organism: Thamnophis sirtalis; assembly: GCF_051295495.1. NCBI lineage: Eukaryota > Metazoa > Chordata > Lepidosauria > Squamata > Natricidae > Thamnophis > Thamnophis sirtalis. The sequence goes on along the minus strand of NW_028261381.1, from coordinate 154,988,056 downwards.
TTTGCAAGTTTTAATAATAATAATAGTATCCTTCAGAACTTGGGGTAAAATTATACCTTCATTTTTCCCTTTTAGCATAATCTACAGCATTTCCAGAGCAAACCAAGGAAGATGCCAAGGGTGAAGAAAATAATTTTATATCTGTATTATGATCCCATCTCATCTTGCTTCTTAGTGGGCTTGATGCAATTTTGACACTAGATTGCAACATTTTACATTCTGGTGTGAGAAATTTCACTTTCCCTTCTTCCGAAAAGTTTCATGAAAAGAAAAGTCCATGTTTGCCATATTTGTTGCTTCGTGCCAGACTTACCCAACTTGAGGATGGTATTCCCCAGAATTCTTAGCAACAAGTAGCTGCTTGGGGAATTCCGGGAATTGAATCCATGGGCATTTCCCCTCCCACATTGGGAATTTTTTTTCCTGTTCCAAGATAAATATTTGCATAACATTGGGGGGGATTGTGATAAAACCCTAGGGAATTTCTTCCACTGGGCTAGATAGATTTGTAACTTATGTTTATAATAGCCTAGAGGACGGGTTGTTTTTTTTTTAAATTTCCTGGAAAATAAGAGCTACTCAGGGAACTACAGTTAGAAAATCCCACTCTTGGACTTTCCAATTCCCTACTATTGCACAAAAGAGGGTCCTTCAGCAGAAACTGAATGCTTCAGATCAAGCAAGTCTTGTATTTCGGTAATCCTACCATTAGCTTTGAAACATCTACAGGACATATGCTATTGTAAATTGGCCTCAGGCAGGAGTGTCAAACTCGATTTCATTGAGAGCCACAGGGGTTTGACCACAGGGGGCTGGGGTGGGCGTGGTCAGAGTGGGCGTGGCCAGCTCAACATCACTCCTGTCCGGGGCGCTTGTGGTGACCTGAGCACTCTGCCAGTGAAAATGGGCTCACAAAGGGTTTTTTTTGCTGTGATGGCCTCCTGCTACCCTCTGCCAGTGAAAACTGAGTTCGGGAAGGCTGCGTGTGGCCCTCCCAAACTCTGTTTTCATTGGCAGAGGGTAGCAGGAGGCCGTGGCAGCCGAAAACGAAGCTCAGGAGCCTGTTTTTGCTGGCAGAAGCACCACAGGTCGGTCCTTTGCTGTTTCTGGCCTGTTTCCACAGGCCAGATCTAAGTACCCCATGGACCAGATCCGGCTCCCAGGCCTTGAGTTTGACACCACTGGCCTAAGGGGAAGGGCAGCCTTAATTTAGGCCTGCCCTTGAGATCCACAAGCTGGTGAGATGGGAACTGGGCATTTCAAGCTTAAAGTAAAAAAATAAAATAAGCAAAGTCTTTTTGGCCCTCACTACTGAATGTAATACTTTGGAGCTGCCTCTATATGTTTAATTTCTTCATATTTGTTTAGTAAAATGATGCTTCTTTGATTGCTGTCCTATTTTCAAGGAAAGCACAGTAATAATTTTGTCATGTACTTGAATTGCTCTTTACTGTGAAGATTAAAGTAAGACTTCAAAATAAGATTAAGACTACTACTTCCAAACCACCCCCGTTTCCTTCTTTTTAATTAATTCACCATAGAGAGGACTTCTAAGAGAATAATGCAAACTTTGCTAACTAGCCTTGAGGTTTGGGAGCTGAGGTGGACAGTACTGGAACGTTCATGGAAGTACAAAACCTGGATGTGACAGCTGAGTATATACGTTGTTTACTTCTCTTTCTTTTGATGTTTCCAAAATGAGGCCAAGAGGCTTTGGGGAATTTGAAGGAATGGTTGTTGGAGGTGTTAACAATTTCACTGTGGTGATGGCATTCTTTAAAGGACTAGTAGTACAGTATACAATTGCAACAAATAATTAAGGTTGAACAAAGAGAAAATACTTTTTGGGAGGGTATATGTTTTATTTGCAGTTTGCCTTTAACAACATTTTTTGTGGACTGGGTAATGACTGGGTTAACATATTTTTCACACAGTGCTCCCAATACTAATACAGTTACATGTACAGAAATTTTGTCTTCCAACTTCTAACCTTAACGTGCTCATTATAATATATTCTTTTATATTATACTATATTTTTTGCATCCTGTTCATCGTAATACATTTAGATATATCTAGTCCTAGTCTTTTAAATATTAGCAGAGATCTGCTATTTTCTAGCTGTTTTCGCTGCAACGTCAACCGGAAGTCCCAACAAAGAAAATTTTTAATAGGGGGGGATGTTCCTACAACATGCTTCCAAGTGCAGTTTATTACATCTTGAGCACATGCTGAGGGTAGCCTAACTCACCAAGCTAAAATGTAGATTTTTTTTGGGGGGGGGGGGTAAGCTGTATCTGTTAGAAGAGCCAGAATGTCCCTTTCAAGCATGTAAATTCTGATTTGTTACAGCTATTTGGAAAGTCACAATTTTAAATAGCTCTTCCATAGAATATTTATGGAAGTGCAATTTCACATACTTCAGAATTGTGATATAGGAATATACAGTATGGATGGGGGGGGGGGTTAACTTTCCCTAACGTATCTCCTTGTTTGCTTAAAGATATAAAGACATGTTTTAAAATAGTAATAAGTGATTGACATCCTATTTTACTGGAGAACATCTAAAAGCCTGTTTTGGTTTCTGTTCTTTTAGGAGGTATGTAAAAGTTGTTGGAGTTATAAGGATGCAGCCTTTGCCACACTTGTAGCCTTTTTGAAAGTCTATAGGCATTTGTACTTATCCTCCCTTATCCATCCAGTCTCAACTGTCAGTACCTCTCCTTCCATCCCCCCCTCTCCCGCACCACCATGATGACTGATGAGACTTCTTGGATGAGAAGTGAAATGTTTTCTTCTTCTTCCTCAAGGAAAAAAACACCAGTCCAGTTGCCTTGTGAAAAAGCTCCTTTGAGACCTTATCCAAGTTCTCCCCCCCCCCAAGCTTATTTTTCTGGCAGCAGACCAGAAAAGTAATATTCTGGCAATTGGAAGATGACAAAAATAACCGAAGAAGTCAAATGTAGTCTTTTCACAAGATAAAAACAAGCCTCTTTATTTTAAAATGTAACATTACAATTCAAGAGAAGGAAATGAACGTGGTAGAGCCAGGGCTGCCTCTTTTAGCCTCTCCGATGATTGGAGAGAAAAAGGCAAATAGTGTCAAACAAAACATACCTAAAATACCCCATTCTTGATAAAAGGCTTAGTTTCTTGATTATATATAAAAAGTAGTAACGGATATAAATAAAACACAAGACTGGCCCTCTTCAATGCAGTCAGAATTTCAACAGCCATGTGAATAAAATGGACTCAAATGCTTTAATAAAGAAACTCAGCTTATGACTGGAAGGAACAGCCATCTTCATTCAATGCAATTCAGTGCAAAGACAGTGTGTGTGTCCCTTGGCCTTCATGCAATAGCTTTCCCTCCCAAGAAACAAACTTAAAGTGCTCCAAGTGCATTATAAAACTGATAAAGGAGAAAGTCAAGGTATTTGGGGCAGAGAAAGGAGTAGCTCAACTAGTCTTTGGTGGCTTGTTGAAAAAAAGGGCAGACAATTCAAGTCTTGGCTAAATTTTTGCTACAAGTCAAGGACCAGTTAAGCAGGGAGGGAAGGAGAGAGGTCTTAAGAGCAAAGCCTTATAGTAATATGGTCAAGGAATGTTTGAAACAACTCAAGTTTCACGTGTCAATACTGAAAAAATTACCTCTCTCCTTCCTACCCCAAATTTTGAACACTGTGCAGCAAATAGTTCTCCCAGCACATGTGAAATGCTGACTGCTGTGCCCATGTGATTAATACCTGAAGCTATACCTAGCACATCCAGGGAAGTCAACTCAGTGGTCCAGCCTAACTCAAGAGGAATAAAAAGGGCACTGCAGCTGTTAACTGCAGAACATACAATCTGCTTGCATTGCAGCTGAGGTGAAACAGCTGTAAAACATCTTGGGATTAGAAGCACTTCAAATTCCTCCCAACAGTTTTGCAGCCATCTCTTAAGAGTTTATGCCAGTCTTCTCCCAAATGTATGGAGACTCTCAACTCCTAGATTTCCTCAATTATAACCCCTGGCAGCTGCAGTGCTAATCTACTTACAGACACCATAGTGGAGATGGATGTTTTACACACACCAGTTCTCTTCTTGCTGTAGTTCAGTTTCTCTTGTCTTGGCCACTTTAAGGTGTGTGGACCTCAACTCCCAGAAATCCCTAGCCAGCCATGGGAGGGATTTCTGGGAGTTGAAGCCCACACCTCTTAAAGCAGTCAAGGTTGAGAAACACTCCTCTGCTTTGATAATCAGTCTTTGCTCCAGATGGATAGTGCTCCTAATCATAAACCCACATCAGGAAATCCATCTAATTATGCAGAGAGGATCTCCACATCATCTTGAGTTTATGTGCCTTGTAGTGAGGAAGATGGAAGAACTGACAGCCTTGCCAGTGCAGAATTAGTATTGATTAGAAAGCAGCTATGGGAATTCAAGAACTTCAAAAGTGATCCCACTGCTACTCTTTGGCCAAGGAGTGAGTTGTAATACATGTCAGCAGTAACAGAGGGAGAAATGATTAGAAACAAAAACCATTTCGTTTGGAATCATTCACCTCCGGTTGATAACTTCAATTTCAAAATGCTAAACATACTGTACAGTCCCAAAAAATTATTTTCCAGACTTTTTTTTTTTAGTATCTTCAAGTCAGTTTTGACTCCCATACACTGCCTGTACAAGACTCTGCATTTTGGCAAGGTTTTCAGAAATGGATTGCCACTGTCTCCTTCTTATGTCTGAGAGGAAGGTACTGGCCCAAAGTCACCCAGCTGGTTTTGTGCCTAAAATGGGATTAGAATTGTCTCCTAGTTTCTAACCGGATGCATTACCACTATACCAAACTGGCTCACACTTACACTTAAGGAGGGTTAAGCCATAACTCCTTGTAATCTTCTTTGTGGGCTATATCACTGGAGATGCTAGGGTTGTTAATTCACTTCTTGAAGGCAATAGGTTCATTTGTCCCCATTGTAACATTAGGGTAGTGTTTTAAGTTTCTTTTCAACTAGGAGCGTGCGGGATCCAACAGTTCTATTCAATATAGGCACATGTACTCTTTTCACAAGGGAATAAAATGCATTTGGTCCCACCATATAGAGATTCACCAAAAACGTGTTCAGGAAACCTGGAAGTTACCAAGAGTCCCACCAAGCTAAGATTCATACAACACTTTTAGGGAAAGGTCCTTTCAATTCGAAGACTTTAGGACTTCTTTTGCTCTAACCAGGCTGAAGGTATCAGTTGTAAGGAAAAGGTTAATCCCAAAGCTTCAAGACAACACAGTTGTCAGAAGCCATTTGTGAAATTATGGCCGTTAACACTAGTAGAAGATATACAGTAGTTCTAATTCCAGTTAAAAATGGATGTTCTTCAGTTTTCCATATTCTTCCAAGCTTCTCCACCCTTAAATCTTCCAGATGCATTAGGGGCTGTATCTCCCGTAATTCCCAAGCAGCAAGAAGATACTGGAAGTAGATGCTATGCATCTAAAAGTCATCAAGTTGAGAACAGCAAATCTAAAAAATACCTCTATAAGCCTCTGCTGCCTGGAGTATAAATAGGAATCGCACACTTCTGAGTGGGGGCAGATATAATTAACACTTTCTATTAGACTGTATCTAACTGCAAATCTTTCAGGAGATGCATCCATGGCTACAGTTGCCCTTATCTTCCCCTGCTTGCCTCATCTCTTGGTGATCTCATTGCCTACTACTGTTTCCTTGGTAGGTGGAAGAAATAAAATGACTTTGCTTCACATTCCAAACAGTTGTTTTCTCAGTACCAGAGAATGATGCTCTTGGGTGGTGGTTAAGCAATCCAGGAGCAATTTACATCTCTGTGGTTGCAAAGAAATCAGTCTTGCTTTCATTCCATTGTGGAACATCAAAGCAGTTGCCAGACAAAGCAGTGAAAGACATCTGTGCCAGTTGGCTATGCATCATCCAGAACAAGCCCACAATTCTCATAGGTCCACCCTACCTGTGACCCACTCTGAATCTGCTTTTCCAGTATAAAATAAATTACTGTTATTTAAAATGAAATTATTACTGTAATGCTAGAAATAGGCCAAAACAACACAAGGACGCTGCAGGGAATATAACAACACATGCAACAATGGGACTTGCTCTAGCAATTTCAGTAATGATTGATGGCCAAACGTAACCATGAGTTACGTTAGCCTTGTGAGACTGGCACTTGTGCCATACTTGTATAAATGCTCTCCAAGAATTTAAAAGCAAAAGAGATTCTTTATCCCACACCACTTTCAAAAGTTTTCCATTGTTAAATATGTAGAGTTGTTTGTCACCATAGGAAGACAGAACAAGTTTCCCAATCAGAGATGTGCAATTTAAAAGTGTTGTCTGGAACAGACATTTCATGCCATTGGAGAAGAAAGATTGGGAGGGAAGAGAAGTATCCCTTGGAAATGGTTGTTTAAAAGTGCAAATATCCATCTGGACAACAGTCATGGTCTGCTGGCCAATAAAATAGAATGCTTTCAGAATATGCTCTCCTTTGGCTTCTGTTATTTCCAGCACCACATAGCAACAATTGGTCTCTCCAGTCCAAAGTGCAGAGCTATGAGCCAATATTGTTCCATTCCCATATTAGATCATCATTGGAAAATACTATATGCATTAGGGGGAACCTGGAGGTCACTGGGAATTCCTCCAAGCCTGAGATTCATACAACACCTTCAGGCCAATGTCCTTTCAATCCTAGGATTTTAGGATTTCTCTTGCTCTAACCAGGTTGCAGTTATCAATTGTAAGGAAAAGACTGGTCCTAAAGGGTTCTTCACACCTCACAGGAACCCTTCCCCCAAAGCTACTCTATGATTAGTTTGGTGGCTTTGGATGTGAACTGTGATGACTTCTGGATTCCAAGCTTTCATGGCTGAAGAGCAGTGGAGCAACATCCATTGGGGGTGCAACCAAAGGTGGAATCATGATGCAGCTGTCACTCCCTGTCAGAGAGCCATACCACCCAGAATTCTGAGGAGTAGCCAAGCTGAAAAATATAAAATGGAAATTTGGGAGAGTAAGACATAGAAAGATCATATTAGAAAATAACAGCATCAGAAATCAGGAGTACACAACCTTCCCCCAATCTAAGCATCCTCCAAATATAGACTTCACTTCTCCAAATTCCCAAAACAGCATGGATATTGGGGAAGATGTTTGAACATTACAATTTATGGCTATCTGCCAATTTTAGTTTGGGGGGGGGGGAGAAGCTGCAATTAAGGAACATAATTTTTTCAGCAAAGGTGCCTAATTGTGGAATGCAGTGTAGTGTGTGTGTGTGTGTGTGTGTGTGTGTGTGTGTGTGTGTGTAGAGTTTTCTGACTTCTCCTTTGTGAATTGGCAGACGGTCATTACTCCCAGGTTTGAAGTTACAAAGCTTTCATGTGTTGCTTTTGAGTTTCCAGGAGACATCTGGTTGATCCCCAGAAGAAATGAGATGTTGATTGGACAGAGCCTTTCTCATGTTTATTCATTGTTTTTAAACTACATTTTTATTACCCCAGGATGGATATTTTTTATTATCTATGCAGAACATACAGAACCTTTATGCAGATATTACAATAGGGCTTAGGCCAAGAACATTGGCAGGGTGAACACCTGAAATATAATGACATCCAAAAATCAGTAATTAAACCTGGGGTTCAAACTTTTTAGTGGTCTGCTGCCTGTAAAAGAGATAACTATTGCTTCTGTCCCAAATCTGCACATAGTGATAGTGCTGGCTTATATTAGAGAATAACTGCAGATATACAGATCACTCAAACTCTTGCTTTGCATTCAACTAAATTTTTAACTGATTATGTAATCCTAGCAGCACAAAATTGCACCCCATCATACTGCTGAAATGAGGAATTATGGCAGGGAGTGAAACAAGTTGTTTGGTTCCAATGGTCAAACTGCATTTCAGAATCTTACATCCCAAGTGTTCTACTTTTACATGAGCTGTGGTGGCGCAGTTGGCGCTGCCGACTGCCAGCAGTTCAATTCTCATTGACTTAAGGTTGACTCAGCTTTCCATTCTTCTGAGATCAGTAAAATAAGGACCCAAATTGTTGGAGGCAATATGTTGACTCTGCAAACTGCTTAGAGAAGACTGTAAAGCACTGTGAAGGGGTATGTAAGTGCTATTACTGTTGCTACATCAGGATCCAACTAATGAATCTTCAGCTGAAATAGATGTTCCACAATCATCAAATCTGCCAGATTTTACTCTAAACTCTTAGTAAAATCAAGTTACCTTCCTCCACCAAGCCTTGGGAGATCGTCATCACTGTCATATCTTCTTGGATTGTCAAAGAAATAGGCTCGTGAACTGTAACTGTGGCTGTTGATCATTCCAGCAGGTGCCTTTCAGATTAAGAGGGATATTGGGGGGTGGGGGGAGGGAAGTTAAGAACAAAAGAAAACATTTGCCTTAGAGATCTGGAAGGAAAAATATGCCAGTTGTTTGCCTTTCCAAAATCAAGGCATGCAGATATACTATGTCATGTAATGTAATTTTTTACTGCTCCTCTGTAGTAGTTACAGAGTCTTTATAATAAGTGTGGGGAGGCAAAGTGAAAGGAAGCTGTTGAAAACAACTACTACACATGAAACAATCTTGTGCAAGCCAATTAAGCAAAATACAACACATGACGGCAGCACATGCTACTGCTAAGTAATGAACAAAATTCAATTACAGTCTTCAGATCAAGTAACTGAAATAGTTGCCATTCCCTTTTACAGACTGTGTTCTCCAGGGGCCTGCAAAAGCTACAGTGGAATTATACATTTTAAAATGTGAGAGAGCGGGGAAGTTATTAAATAAACAGCAGTCATCTGAAATGCACTAAAATAATGCAATTGAAATCAACTAAAATTTTACTATATCTTAACATAGTTTTTTTTCCTGATCCTGTTCATTTTTGAAATATGCCCTCCAACTTGCTACTCAAAAGTTTTAAAACAAAAGCTGTTATATAACAGCATTTTTCAATCTCAGCAACTTTAAGATGTAGAATTTCAACTCTCAGAATTCCCCAACCAGCCTACATCTTGAGGAACATTTTTATACGGAGAGAAGAGTCTGTGAACCCTCAGAAGTACTCAGAATGCTGTAGTCCTGTGACCAGCAATAACCCCAATTTATGAAGAGAATTTCTGAACCAGCAACATACAAAACACTATGGTTTCTGTTGTCCTTATTGAATGCACTGAGCCAACGTTTACTGACTATTGGAAAAAGTAATACAGTAATCGGTGGTACTTCCTTAACCGTAATGACAACCACCAAATATTTTTCTTGCTTGATCAGTCCCATACACAATTTTAAAATTATTTGGCCCAGGTCTTCTTTGCAGAACTAATTCAAAACAATGATCTTGGTGCCCTCTATACAAAATGCTTGAAGTTCTGAATTGAGCATTGGCTGTAAAATTTCTGCTTTGGCTATTCTGTTGCAGACTTACTTTTATATTCAGAATTACTGCCTTGGCTGAATAACTCACATTTTCTTAGGAATAGTTCTCGACATTCTCCTACAAAATTTGTGTTTGTGAATCTGCCTTCAAATCATCCCTGACTCTTGGGGACTCCATAAACAAATTCATGCAGTTTTCTTGGCAATTTTTTTCCCAGTAATAGTTTGATAGTACCTTCTTTCTAGGGGGGGAAGGGAGAAAGGGAGGGAGAGAGGAGAGCGTGAGAGAGAGAGAGTCACCCAGCTGGCTTCATGCCTAAGGCAGAATTAGAACTCCCAGTTCCATTTTCTAATTGGGTGGCTTTAACTATACCAAATCAGCTATGTAGAATTTGCTGGTAAATATAATTTGCTGGTAAGTCTAAATAATTACAATCTGCTTGGGTCCTGATGCTGCAAAGGAGTCCCAAACATGATACCTTCCTCATTACACTTCTATTTCACAATTGGGATAAGGGTCTTTTGCTAGCATGCTGCTAGCTTATTATTTTCTCCAGAAAAAAAATTGTTTAAGTTACTTAAGTTACTCCTATTTCCACAAGACATTATTTCAATAATCTGCTGTATCATCCAGGTGGGTATAAATAAATCTGGGTTGGGTAGCAATGTGTTTTCTTGATAGTCATCACTTCCTCCTTGGCATTTTTTATTCATAGCATCCTTGCTTATGGTGAACTCATGAACTGCAATAAGAGATAATGTCTCCAAATCCTTTGTCATTTCACTGGGATGCTTTGCAACCTCCCAGAGTATTATACTCTTAAGAACTTGGGATGATATTCATTCACTGATTACTTTGGAAAGAGTAATAATGGAGTTGTGTTTTCTCTGTCTGACCATGGACTGATGAAGGTTAAAGTCTGTATCAATTGTTTTGTGGAACTTTCAATCATCACAAATATCAACAGTCCTTTTTCAAAGGTTCACAGAACTCTTTTGATCACAGCATGATTCATTTCCATTGAACTCTCATGAAAGCAGAATCTGATGGTAGCTGACAGCGTATGTTTTTTTTTAAAAAAGGAGATAACCCTTCAAGTTTACATCTGACTGAAACCTCTGACTCAGCCTATCCCCTTATCAATTGCTGATTGTTTTAGGGCTTCATATAGTTTCCCAACAAAGGCAGGGAAAGTTGGATTAAAGAAAGGCATGACACAGTATATTGTTTTGGGTGTTATTTATCAAAGTGTTTTTTATTAATAGACCTACATGAAGCTCAGATCTCACAGATAACAAGTGAGATTAAAGGTAATCCTAAAGGGTTCACAAATTTTCTCTCAGCACTCTATGGGATGAAATAGTCCCAATTCTTTTTTGTTTTAATGACAGAGTACAAGGTTTCCCATATGATATTTTTTCTTCCAATATCAAATCATAATCCTGCTGTGTGTAACATACCAATTCTGTGGCAAATCACCCCTAGGAAACCAGAAAAATGGCACAGTCCCCATTCCCACCAAGGAGCAATATCCTTGGACAGAGTTTGATACAAAGTGGTCTTCTATTGGGATGTCCTCTTTTGTCCCCAAAGAAACATTTTCATCCTGTTCTAAAAGCCTTTGCATGTTTTCCCTCCACAATGTTCAGCATTCGTTTATTTTGAAGAAATAATTGAAAAAGAATAACAGTTGATCCCAATCCATACCAAATTTTGGGCCAATCTCTGTGCTCGGAAGAAGAGTACCACAAATATGGTTGGCACGAACTCCCAGAGAAAAAGCACCACACCAAAGACTACGTACTCTTCACCATTAACTTCTTTTCCTTGAAGCTGTAGGAACAGGATATGGACACACATTTAGAGAAAAATAACAAAAGTGCTTTGATGAGCTCTCTATGGAACAGCACTCAAAGATTGCAGATGGAACAACACAGCCTACCTCCCATCACGAACTATTTTTTTAAAGCAAAAGCTGCACACAACTACTACATATCCATATATGAGTGTGTGCATGTGTAAAATACATTAAAAAACAAATGAAAGTGGCAAGCCTTATAAATTCTCATATTCTGAACAGAATACTATAATTTACAGACAAGTCAAGTATTTTGGTTTCCCGTTGAGTTTCATGGTTGGTTCAAAGGACTGGATCTAATCTTAACTCCCAAGACATGTATGATTAAATTGGCTCCATTTTTTTCTCATTACAGGATCTTTCAATTGAGCCCCTTCCTTCCATTCTAGGAATAGCTTCTCAATCCACAACAAAGGGTAGCTATCTTTTTGAATCAAGAGAAACCAAGAAAGAATGCTTAGGGATCATTCATATCCTCTTGTTAGCCATAACATGGTTGGCTGGTTTTTGGACTGATGTGATATGTGAATCCAAGCCACTATGGTTTATAAACCATGATTCATGCCTTAGTATTGTGGAAAATCAAATGTCTCATATGTGAAACTTGTCACAGAATAATAGCAGCAGTACTGGACCGCACTTGATGTTGGTTAATCATCATCAAAAAGCTCCAAAGCAGGATATTTTCAGTTCCCAGTAACTGATACACAAATGCAAATTGTCTTTTATCATATACATGTACTCATATGTACATGTGTGGACAGATGGATTGACATGTGCATATCACATACTGTATCAATTTTGACCTGTAGCCTTTGACATCCTAATCATTTTGGATGAATTAGCCAGTTCCGGATAAGGCAGCTTCATTAGCTCATCTCAAGTTGCTTTCCAACATATACAGATCTCATTGTTGCTCTTCTCAACTGCCGCCCACCATGGTGCCTCCTCCCAATTACTATTCATTGGAGACACAGTGAAGGAAACAGGGGGACAACATTAGGGTTCTAACTTAGATGTGATCTTTCTATAGAAGTGTGAAAAGCTTGATTACCTTATCTGAAAGATTATCCCAACCATAGTTGAATGGGCTAGGTGCATTGTCTGGAGTGATCACTACTGCCACCAAATTATAAAAAGCTCTTGAAGAGTGTAAGAGGATGACAACAGAACCCACAAGGAGAGCTTGGCAGAGAGATGTGCCCTAGTTAAAAAATAATACATAAAGAGGTATTAAATACAGTAAGTTAACGAAGAGATATTTAAGAGACTCTGTTAAGTGAACACCATCTAAAGAAAGCCTTGAGTATTTTTTAACAGTAAAGTAAATCCTGAATGATAAATCTGACCCAATACAGCTACATGGAACTAGATGTGATATAAAAGATACCTCTTCCTTCATTAGCTTTAAGAAGCCAAACATGTATTTGTTAGTAAAAGGAAGGACAGACCCTGAAAACCTATTCGCTCAATTGATGAGTAATCCAATACAAAAGAAATCATTATAACTATCCTGAATAAGGAACAAAGAATAGGAGGAATACCACATGTACCAGATGATCTTCTTGTCCTATCTTTTAACACTTCAAAGAATAATATAACGGTTAAGGTGTAAGACCATATTTAACTATGGAGCTCACTCGGAGATTTGGGCATTCACCACCAAGAAAATGCTCCTTGTGAGGCAAAATAAGTAAAAAGCCCATGATTACCACCTGAAGCTTCTAGAGCCGTGATGGGGAACCTATGGCATGCATGCCTGAAGTGGCAAGAGAAGCCATGTCGCTTGTCACACGTGACACCATCCGTTCCTCTTCCGGGTTTCTGGCACGCATATGTGCGTGATGATCAGCTGGCCTTTGTGCGTTTGGCAGTGCTGGAAACTGAAAGACTGGTCCTCTGTTTTCCAGCATGAGAGCTGGCCAGCTGATTGTCATGCACGCATTCGTGCCAGAAACCAGAAGACTAGCTTGCCGGTGCTCATGAATGCACTGGAAATTGGAAGTTCATTTTCCGCCGCGCACATGCCCTCTGGGCAGCGCCTCTTCCAGGTTCTGGATCAGATGACCGTGCCTGTACGCTTTTCGGCACTCAGTGCTGAAAAGGTTCACCATCACTGCATAATAGTAATAAATTACATCCATGTTCAAGGGATGTTATTTTTCTAATTCTAACATCTCTATCTTCTTCAAATGTTCTTTCCTTAAAAGTTTTGAGCATTGTCACACATTGGTCATCATAACACAATTGAGATGTTTCCAGTCTTCCACCAAACTCTTCTCTTCTGTAAGGCCCTGATCTAACTGGGATCCTCATTTCCAACTGAGCTTTTTTAAATATATGTTTTATTGTTATTTTTATTAATAAACATAAAAAACTCAATATCTATATGAACAATTCATTTTGAATAACAAAAACACAATAAACAATAGTCATAACATGCATATCATTAACAATAGTCACATACTATTATTGGCATTAGCTTATCCATTCTAGAAAACTTTTCCTATATAATTATTCAGCCTCTTAATCTTTTTAATTTCTAATCTGTTTCTGTTTCTGTTGGTTACCCATTGGTAAAACAAATCGCATGTTAAGAAATATTCTGCTTCTTCCTTTATTTTTAATGTTAATCTATCCATTTCTGCGCATTCTAATATTTTTTTTATAACACTTCCATCTGAAGGGAATCTCTTCATTTCTCCACTGTTGTGCAAAAACATGTATTCCCTTTATTATACAGTTCTGGTAAAATACCCAACAGGAATAATTCTGGTCTAAAATCAATATGATGCTTTATGATTGTTTCTAACCATATATGTATTTTGGTCCAATACTTTTTTGTCTTTTGGGCATGCCCACCACATATAATAATACGAACCCGGTATCTGATTACATTTCCAATATTTGGCAGACATGTTTTCAAACATCTCTGCCAGTCTTGCTGGTGGTATATAAAACATTTTATATATATTTTCCTTATATGCAGTTGACATTGTTAATTTATAATTTCTATCCCATAGTTTCTGCCATTTGTCTAACTCTATAGTATATCAGAGGTTTTTGGCCCATTACTATTATTATTTCTTTCATTTGTTCTTCTTCCATTTTGACACTCAATTAATAGCTGTGTGTTTTTTTTAATTAGTTTTTCATCTGTCCCTAATAGTATCTGGTCCAGTTCTGTTGGTTTACAAAAGCCATAAATGTTTACATCTTTCTCATACCTCGATTGTATTTGTACGTGTGGCCACCATGCTAAATCAATCCCTTGATTCAGTGGTGGGTTCCTACTGGTTTGGACGAACCGGTGGTAGTTTGGCAGCCTAGGTCACTGGAATCGGCAGTGACACAGGCCTGCTACGCCTGCCACGTCCCTGAAGTGAGCGTGCGGGCGCAAAATTCGCTTGCACCAAACCGGCAGTAATGCCAGCAGCAATTCACCCCTAACTTTATTACTCAGCTCTTGCTTAGATTTAAGTTTCCCTTTTTCATTCAAGATAACTTATAATTTTTTCCAAATTAACCACATTCATATTTATCAGTGCTTCCATTGTGGACAGCCAGACTGGTATTTTAATATAATGTGTTCCTTTGTTTTTTCCCATTACTAACAGTAAAGCATTTCTAACATAGTGTCTTTGGAAATAGCCATGTATTTTATTTTTCCCATACAATAAAAATGCATGCCACCCCAATTGCAAATCATGTCCTTCCAAAATTAATAATCTTTTATGCCTCAGGTTTATCCATTCTTTCACCCATGTAAGTGCAGAAGTCTGGTAGTATAGCTCACAATCTGGCAACTGAAACCCCCCCCCCATCATCTTATTTTTAGATTCTTGTAGCATTCTTATTCTTGCTTCCCCCCATGCCAGATGTATTTTAATATCATTTTATTTAGCTCCTCAAAGTATCCCCCCCCCCAACTTTATCAGAATTGTTTGGAACAAAAATAATAATCTTGGTAGAATTTTCATTTTTATTGTAGCTATTCTTCCTAACACCGATAAGATGCAAATTTTTCCATTTCTCCAAGTTTCTGCCTGCGTTTCCTGCTTATTTATCTGTATAGCCATCTGCCAACAACTCCGTCATTATATCAGGAAGGTCTTCCTCCTTTTCCTCTTCAATAATTTGGACTCTCAGGAAGAAAGCGGCCTTTTTCATTTCCAACGATATCAGAGTTTTCTTTAGCTCCTTATCTTCCTGTGTTAGTCTTTGGTTTATCTACTTTTTTCTCTGCCTCTTCTGATTTCTTTCGGTCTAAGAGTCACACTGATTCAGAAATCCCTGTACATTTTGCTCTTCCTGTCGCCTCTTGCAGTACTTAGAATGTACTTTGAAGGAAGAGATCTCCTGCTCAGTCTTACATATATGCTTGCTAAACCATGCCATATTTTCAACAACCATTTCACTGATTTTGTATCAGCAACACGCTTCTTCTACAATCAGAGCTCAAGTCTGAAAGCAAATTACATGGTTATGATGCTATGCAATAGGCAAATTATTTTGCAGGTGGAAGCATATCAGATACAGAAGTTTTTGATCAAAAACCTGACTAAAAAGAAAATATTAGCTCTTCTTGTACTATTAGGCACCAGGATTCATGTTCACAGCCCTGTTTGGCCATTATCCTCTCCCTTGGCACACGTTCCTCCAGACCATTTCTGCAATGAGGTGAGAATAAGGCTATATAATCATTCTGTTCATTAAAGAATAAAGTGGACTAATATCACTGAAAAAATTGCATTAATTTTCTACTGTGGAAATGGGTGCTTAGAACAGACACATTGAAAAATCTAAGTCTTTACAGGAGATGTGGCAAAATGTAAATATATGAATTACCATTTTTCCTTTTCCTCCAAAGAAAAAATGTAAAGCTAGCTACATTTTCAATACATTTGCCTGAAGCTCCAGAAACTAACTAGCATATTCTCAATGGGAATGTATTTCCTTTGCAACAGCATCTTGAAATTTAGGAGTGCTACCTAACCTTTCTGGATTTTCAGATGGGAACAGTGACAAAGAATGCATTTGCATTCATCATATCCAGCATGCCAGCTGTAGGTATTTCCAAGATGTTTGGACTTGGAACTGGATACATCTCAATTTGACTAATGCAACAAATTCTACATAGGGTTACCCTTCATGAGCATCCAGAGGCTTGCACAAATGCAAAACTAAATTGTTAATTGATGCAAAACTAAATTGTTAATTGATGTGTGATATCAGAAGCATGTCATTTTCATTCTGAAGATTTGATTATCAATTTTCTGCAGAACTAGTTTAAAGGTTTTACATGGCTGTAACTGCCAATCATAGTATGAATATTTCTGGGCATTAAGGTCAATAGGAGAGGCATTTACTTTTTCGAAACTATTTGCCAGGGACCCAGGAGAGGATATTTATCTACACTGTTCAATAGTTAGAATGCACTTCATCGAGAGAGGTATGACTCTCTCCCGAGTCGACTTCATGTTTGATTCTAGCTGCAGGGATTCCTTTTCTAACACAGGGCTGGTAATACTGTACAATATTCTACTATCACTGATCCAATCTGGAATGATCCTCTTAACTAGAATAAACTGCTATTGCTCATTAGACTTCAGCAGAAGACTGAATAATTCCAGACACTAATCATTGGTTTACCAAGAACCAGGCTCTCAATCCAAGATGTTGAGATTCTAGAAAGAGTACAGAAAGAGCAACAAAGATGATTAGGGGACTGGAGGCTAAAACATAAAGAACGGTTACAGGAATTGGATATGTCTAGTTTAATGAAAAGAAGGACTAGGGGAGACATGATAGCAGTGTTCCAGTGGTGGGTTCTGGATTCTCTCGCAACCGGTACACTGCGACGGGGCCGGACATCCACCTCGGGAACCACCCTACAATGCCCCAACTGCCCGGTGAGATTGCGCAGCGCCCATGAGCAATTGCTCCGTTTCCCTCAAAAAGAGGTAAGGAACGCGGGCAGGCGGGCCCATCAAAACATGGTTCCGGTACGGTGGCCGCTGCTCCCAGCTGCCACCGGTATGCCCATACTGGGCCATACCGCCCGGAACCCACCACTGCAGTGTTCCAATATCTCAGCGGTTGCCACAAAGAAGAGGGAGTCAAGCTATTCTCCAAAGCACCTGAGGGTAGAACAAGAAGCAATAGGTGGAAACTAATCAAGGAGAGAAGCAACCTAGAACTGAGGAGAAATTTCCTGACTGTTAGAACAATTAAGCAGTGGAACAGCTTGCCTCCAGAAGTTGTGAGTTCCCCAACACTGGAAGTCTTTAAGAAGAGTTTGGATAACCATGAAGTGGAATAGGGTTTCCGGCCTAAGCAGTGGGTTGGATTAGAAGACCTCCAAGGTCCCTTCAATCTCTATTATTCTGCTCTATTCCATAATATGAAGATGCTAAGAATTGGGACAATGCTTCTTTTCAAAACACTTTCCTGCTTAGCAGCCTTAATTCATAGTTCGCTGATGGCTTCTGATTGTAAAAAGACCTGCATCAGCATTGTTTGCCACTTTGTATTTATGCAAATGAAACAGTTATTTCCAAACAAGCAGAATTTGCAGTTATTATGTGGATTGCCTGCATGTTTCAGTGAAATATATATCTGACAATTCAAAGGAGCTTTTTCAGGAGGCAACTGGGCTTTCTTGTTTTTTCTTTGAAGACATTTTGCTTCTCATTCAAGAAGCTTCTTCAGCTCTGATAGGATAGTGGGGAATGGAAGGATCTTGTTGAAGAAGCTTCTTGGATCAGAAGCGAAATGCCTTCAAAGAAAAAAAACAAGAAAGTCCAGTTGCCTCCTGAAAAAGCACCTTTGGGACAACCATGACCTGGATGACTGAGAATCTCTACAGACTTTTAGCCATATAATTTGGGATGAACACCCTTTGGAAGGTGTGGGTATAGGAATCGATTTGACCGGAAAAACTGCAGACTACAGAAACCAGGAGCACCACTCAGGTGATCCTGAGGAAACAGATAAACCTCCAAGTGCTTCAATGACCCTCTAAAAGGATGCAAATGACCACCTGTCTGCAAGGAATACAAATCCTTCCTTTCCCCACTATCCTGTCAGAGCTGAAGAAGCTTCTTGGATGAGAAGCGAAATGCCTTCAAAGAAAAAACAAGAAAGTCCAGTTGCCTCCTGAAAAAGCTCCTTTGGGACAACCACGACCTGGATGACTGAGAATCTCTACAGACTTTGATGATTCACTTACCACAAATAGGGAATGCTATCAAAATATATATATAGAAAACAGCCAGCTGCAATGACCATGACATGTGTCAAGTTCCATCAACATACCCAAATTATGGCGCTTCTGTCTTTGGTGGTATTGATATATATTTGGTGGAAACAAAAGAATATTCAGAGGCAAATTTCTATAAGGCTAGCAAATATGAGAGAGAAACTGTGTAAAGCCAGGCTTCTCAATCTTGGTCACTTTAAGATGGGTTGACAGCATGGCTGGCTGGAGAATTCTGGGACTTGAAGTCCACCCATCTTAAAGTGACCAAGGTAAAGAAACTCTGGTGTGAAGAGACAATAGGAAGCAAGGAGCAAGAATGTTGCACCAACAATAGTTAAAAGATAATGAAGGTAAAACTAAGTAACTGCAGAAAAGTAAGTATAACAGTTTTGTAACCAATGTATATTTTCCCAAAAAGCTCCATTTTGTTTCCCACTAAGAGAACCTAAGGCATGTGTGCCAGAAGTGGTACACAGAGCCATCTCTCCAGGCATACCAGCCATTTGCCTGTTGCTCTTCCGGGATCCTTGTCTTTGCATAAGTGGGAGCACTGGAATCTGGAAAAGCAGTTCCCTGGCACGCATGCACATGCTGGGAAGCTGAGCTTCTGGTTTGCAGTATGCATGCCGGCCAGTTGCTCTCCGCGGGTGCATGCGCACAAGAAACTGGAGGGCCAGGTGATCAGTGCCCATGCGCACACCACAAACTGGAAGCCCAGCTTCTGGTTTCCGGAAGCACATATGCACTGGGAAACTGATCTTCCAGTTTCTGGTGCTTCCCCGCGTGTGTGCAAGCACTCCCATTTTGGCACTCAGTGCCAAAAAGGTTCACCAACACTGCACAACACTATTTCTGCTTTTCATCACTAAGTGAGCACGAGGTAGCTTAAGTTTTCCTTACACTTCATTGGAATAGTCTTTCCCATTCCAGCAGCGTCCCCAGGGTCACAAACATCAAGATGGATGCTTCAACCATGCTATAAAAGCCCTGAATGGACACGCAAACAGAAATACAGCCTTTCATTAAGACTTCTTTCATTACTCCATTGAGTTGGCTTTGGCTTTGCTCCTAAGCCAATTGTGCATTAGGAGTGAGCATTCTTCAAAAACTATTCCACACTTTAAAACAAAAAGGCCTATTAACTTTAAAGTATATTAATCCCTTGCCACTTTCTAGGAACTTCCTTACCTAATCATTAAACAAAAAGCTGCCTCCGAGGCATAAAGCAAGCACAGAATTTCTTCTCAGAGGTTTTTAAAAGCAATAGGGAAAAACAGTAATTTGATATTTGAGCTTCCATTGAAAGCAGCAGATATTATACTTTAACCCAGCTGTTACTAATCTTTTAGGCTACTAAGATTTTTAAAAGATTTTTTTTAAAAAAGTGGGCCATCTCTCTAATCCATCTTGAAAATGGAATGCAACATCTTTGTACATGTCCCCTGAAAACAATTTTATTCCGTGTCTGAAATACGGATCATCTCCATGCACAGAACCTGACAGGTTGTAATAGAGAAGTATGTGTTGCTTTTTCCTTACCTTGGACTCGAGGTAAACATTGGCTGAAGACACTTTGGAAAGTTTGCACATGCAGCAAGCTAACAAGATGGCCGAAAGAATGAAGAGACTATCATTGATTAAGGCCCGGGCAAAAACCGTCCACCTTAGCTGATCCTCTGGAACATTATCTTGTGCCAATAATGCACATGTCAGGTTCACAAAGATGAAGAGGAGGCTTATAAATACAGACCCCATGTACAAGAAAGTCCTGGAAAGAAAAGAAAAAGGTCAGTTGGTGTCCACCACAGCTTTCTTTCTGGTCCATTCTCCTAATCTTTGCTTTCTTCTCTTGGATTAATGATCACAGCTGAATAATGCTGTCTTTATACAAAAATGAACATGTTCGAGATACATTTTATATGGTGTAAGACACATCTCTTCCCATTCCCAACATGTAGCCGCATCAATCTGCAGGTGGACACCATCTGCTTAATCTGCTCCATGGCCCAGTCCTACTATTAGAAGTAAACCCACAGGGTATTTGCTCTCAAAGCCGTGTTCTTTGTCAAAGTGATATAATAAGATTTTTTAAAAAAATCCTATTTTATACAAGCAACTTTTTGAGCTGTTGTAGAATGTTATAAAGCAGTTAGGATTACTAGGTTCCATGGAAAAGTTATGCTTTGCTATGCATTAATTTGAACCATCAAACTTTCAACATTTGGCTTGGTGCAAGAATGCAAATTAAAAGACAGATGGTGATGTAGCTTCTGCTCCAGCACACTGGGCTCTTCAATTCACTAAGGACATCTTGAAAATATGTTGATTAATCGGCCACAATATCTACAGATTAAGGTGAAACTTACTTGTATTTGTTGAACTCGGCTGCACACTTGACTTTGAAAATAACCTAAAAAAAAGAAAATGCTTTATTTAAGAAAAAAATTTTTGTACAGGTTCAAGAATCACAGCAGACCGAAAACATTTTAATAATATGCAAGCACAAATACAGAATTTTTCTATTGCAAGCATAAAAAGGAGAGTGAATGGAAAAGATGCCATGGTTTGCAGCCAATTAGCTATTAGTGGGAATTCAGAACTCAGAGCTCTCCCTAATGTTTGACCTCATTATGGTTCATTTATTTATCTATCCAGAACATCCATGTACTATATCTAAATGATCTTTCTATGGCAGTTTTCAAAAATGTCAAAATGCATAAATAAATAGAACATTTATTTATTCAGCTTAGAAGGCTGTCCAATTCTCAGCAGAATATAATATGAAAAACATATTAAGAACAGATAGCCAGAAATGATAATGGTAGAGGAGAACCAAAATACTTCTGCAAAGACAAGAGTATTCTAAGGGACCCAATCATTCAAATCTCATAGGATAGGTTTTAAAGATTTTTTTAAAGTAAGGCACAATGTAAAATATTGACATGTATGCATACATCCATTTATACATTATCTGTAAGCAGTACAATCGTATCAAGTTCAGTGACCTACACAGAATCAAGTAGAGTTAGCTCTAAATACACATGAATAGGTTTGAGTAATAGTGCTGTTCTATTCCTATCTATACTGTCATAAACTCCAGTATAAAAACACAGCCTAAAACATGGAGAATATACATTATTCTTTACTTGTTTCTACAATTTAAGGCCATGTCTACAAGCCAGCCTTGGGAAGTGGGATTCCATTCATGCAAGCACAAATACAGAATTTTTCTATTGCAAGCATAAAAAGGAGAGCGAATGGAAAAGATGCCATGGTTTGAACCATCTGCAAATCTAGATGTTACAACTGACAGTGATATACACTTGCAATTAACAGGCGTAAAAAACAAAAAAAACCCACTCCTTTTATATTAGAATCCTTTAGAATCCTTTACAATAGAATGAGCTGGAAGGGACCTTGGAGGTCTTCTAGTCCAGCCCCCTGCTCAAGCAGGAGAACATATACCCTTTTAGTACAATCTGGACTCTTCTTAAAAACATCCAGTGATGGAGCGCCCATGATTTCTGAAAGCAAGCTGTTCCACTGGTTAATTGTTCTCATTATTAGAAAGTTTCTCCTTAATTCTAGGTTGCTTCTCTCTTTGATTAGTCTCCAACTATTGTTTCTTGTCCTGCCCTCTGGTGCTTTGGGGAATAATTTGACCCCCTTCTTCTTTGTGTAATATAAATATTACCAATTTATTAAACATTCACAAAAAAAATTTGCTGACCAATTCATAATGAGCAGTTTCTGGTTCCTAAATTAAGATCTTAAAATATTTTTTCCCATATGACTTTATTTCAAGCATTGCTTTCCATTATATGCAACCTTTCAAAGGGATCAACATATGAAGCAATATAAAGGATCCCAATTAAAACTACCGTAGATCAATAAGTACAAATGTATTGCTTTGTATGCATCTGGCAGGTCTGCTCCATTAAGTCATCTGGAGCACTACATTGTTGAAAGCTGTGATTTCAATGTGGATATTTGGGGTGAAAAAGTGTAACTGAAATAGAATGGCTAGCTTTTATTCCATTACTCTCCATGTTGAGATTCTCAGAAGCCAAAACAATTTGAGAGAATTCCAGTTCTGCATTGGTATTTTTTCATACAGGTAGTCTTTGATTCACGACTCATCACTTAGATATGACAGACCTGAAAAAGGGAACTTACAACCTGGATCTGAAGTTCCAATAGACATTTTCCTCCCCCACATGACCACACTTCAGGCACTTGGCAACATGAATGCATTTATGTTCATTTGCAGCATCTCAGAGTTATGTGATCTCAGAGTTATGTGACAAAACCGTTTATGACGGTTTTGCTGAAAACTGGCAGTTCTGGTTTTGGGCAACACCATGCTATAGTGAATAGTGGGTTTGCTTAACAACCACCACAAAAAAGGTGGTAAAATTGGATCAGTCATGTGATTGACCCATTTTATAACCGTTATGACTTATGACTATAATAGGTAGGCTGTGTTACAGTTGTAACTTGGGGACTATCTGCGACATTTTCTTAACTACCTGCATTCTAGCTTTGATGCAAGGCTTCCCATATTTTGGAACTATTTCCAGAACAGTCCTTTGGTAGAAGTTAAATATCATGGTTTTCTACTATAAAACAGAAGATGATCATCCCATGTCCTAATACATTGCTTGGCTCCATTCTATAAAATGCAGAAGGGATTTGGCACAACTATCTCTGACCTCTGATTCCAGGTTTTAGCCTCAGGAGCCATATCAGGAAAGATGCTGGGCCAAGATCTGGCAAAAGATGGAAAACAGGATGACCCCCAACCCCCGATAGCTAAGGTACTTTGGTGGGAAAAAATGGTTTAAAATCAGAGTGCACAAATACACATTTTGATTTGGATACAGCTATTTAATTGAACAATGTATAAAGCCCTTACCGGATTGTGGTAAAATTGGTCTTTTGGAGTAGATAGGAAGACAATACAAACTTTTATTTAATTGTGGTAAACACAGTTGAGTAGAATGTATATACTGATAGAGTGATTATGTGCTATCATGTTGGAAGCAACTCTTAGTAATCATATAGATTACCTCCATAATGATCTGCCCCTAAACCTGTTATTTTAGATCTTCCAATGGTGCACACATTGCCACTTTAACTGGCTCCATCTATCTTGCTTCTGGTTGTCCTCTGACCTCTAGATATACTTTTAAGAAGAAACATATAGAACTTAAACATATGCATACTTGCAAGAGGAAACTATGAACTTCCCAACTTTTAAACTTTTAAAAGTTAACTTCCTTAACTTTTCAATTACTGGAAAAGGAACTCAGAAGAATCTACTTACTGGTGGGCTCACATATCCTTTTCTCCATTAGCCATAGTTTGTTAAAGAGAAGCAAATCTCTTTACTGATAAAGATATAACTCCCACAACACCCAGATAATAGTGGGGCTTCAATATTATATGATTATATCTCCCCAAATTGACAGACTTGGAATCCCTTTTTATTACCCCACACTTCACTAGAGAGATGGCATTTAATTACCTATTGTACAGAAGATTCATTTTTTTTAAAAAAAAAGGTTCTGAAGATATTGTAAATACTGTTTTCTTGCTATTGTGTTTACATTAAGCTTACTTCAAGTTAAACATCTGTGAGAATTAGGTCCATTCTGGCTCTTTGTCAGACAGAGCAACAATCTGTAAATGTGTGGGCTCAGAGGAGGCAAGAAGGTGGCAGAGAAAGCAGATCTGCAAGCAGAATTTTAGTCTGCAAGGAAATGCCACCTGGCTGATTTCAGTCTATCAATGTGAAGGCTTCTTTCTTATCTTGGTTTTCCTGTTGGCAGGTCTTACTTTCCATGAAAAGTTGGTAGTAGCACTCAAGCCTCTGATTGACATTCTGAATTCAAGGACCACTGCAGGTTCAAAAAATGTCAAGTCTTATTTGGGAAGTTCTCAATTCATTCCACCCTCCATAGGATGAGAGCAAGCTATTAAAACAGCCCCTACTTGATAATCTCCGCCACATATAAGGTTCTACATGGTATTTCTAACCTAATGAAGGCTCTTCACTTCAGATGGATCCCTCACGATGTGACTAATGTGTTTCCTCAAAAAAAAGACCTACTCGGAAAGTAAGTCCTAGTTTGATTTTTACACATGCACACAATATAAGCCCCTAAAATAAGCCCTAATTAAGATCCTGGCCACTCCAGTGTGCAGAGATAAAACTTAAGCTAAGTGGGAATGGAGCTGCCCTACTACTTACCTTCGGACAGTTGCAGCCAGGCCTCGCACACCTCAGCCTATTTCTTTTGCTGCAGCCAGCAAGGCTATCCTGAAGGCCTCTGTAGCCAATAACAGAGCTCTGGATGTATCAGGAAAGCCTTGCTGGCTGCAGAAGAAATGGGCCGAGGTGTGTGAGTCCTGGCTGCAACTTTCCAAACCCAAAGACATTCCTGAAGGCCTCTGACAGCGAAAGGAAAGCCAGGGGCGATGCACGCAAGTGAGGTGAGTCTGTGGATGATATCCACCTCAAAAATAAGACCTGGTGCCTTTTTAGAGGAGCCAAGGTGGCGCAGTGGTTAGGGTGCAGTACTGCAGGCCACTTCAGCTGACTGTTATCTGCAGTTCAGCGGTTCTAATCTCACCGGCTCAAGATTGACTCAGCCTTCCATCCTTCCGAGGTGGGTGAAATGAGGACCCGGATTGTTGTTGGGGGCGATATGCTGACTCTGTAAACCGCTTAGAGAGGGCTGAAAGCCCTATGAAGTGGTATATAAGTCTAACTGCTATTGCTATTGCTATTTTTGGTGGCAAAAAAAATATAAGGCAGGGTCTATCTACTGTTCTTAATTGCAAAAAGAGATATACTGAGTGACTGAAAACCTGCACAGAATCCTCAATGTTCACATGTACCAGGGTGTAGCTTGTATACAAATGAATTAAATCTAAGCAGGCAAAACTAACTTTCTAGGCCAAGCAGAAGGACCGCAAACACCGAAATATTTTTGGTCAATATTTTTTCCTAAGAAAAAGAAATCTTAAGCTTTGATCATTTGTACAAAAGAAAGGGCCAATGGTGTCTCTATTATCAGGAAGGCATTAATCTTGTGGGTAATCCAGAGAGCCATTCTACCTGGGAGAACAAAATATTGATTTGTGGGGGTCCACATTTCTCTGAGTTTGTTGAACTCAGTTTCAGCAATACCTTCATTGGCCAGGCACTCTCATCTTTAAGGTTGCGGGCTAGAAAATGTTCCACTTCAGGTAGTTTCAAAGTTGTATGAGGCTTGATTGCCCATGTTCCCAATATTCCCATTAAAATAATTTTTCCTACACATCAGAAAATTTAATTTCTTTGAATACTCTATTCAAACCTTATCTAATAAGCTAATTTCCCTCCTTCACACACAAGTAACATAGGCCATATACTTATACCAGACACTAGATACCGAATAAAGTATTTCAAATCATACTTCTCTACACAGCATTGTTTTTGTTTAATTCAAAATATTTAAAAAACTCACATCTCTGCTTAAATATATAGAAAATTTCCCTCCTCTTTGCCCCATTTATATCAGGACTCTCCCTTACTCTGTTACAGGGTCTGCACATTGTCACTGGGGCTGCCTGGCTAAAGAAAGTAAATGAAAACAAGACGTCATAGCTTAACATGATGTGTGAACCCAATCTTTTCTAAAACACTCTTTTCCTTTGTATTTAAAAACATTTCCTGCCATATACACATAAGAGCTCATATACAGTATTTTATATCTCAGAGAAGTATAATACGTAGCACATGTGTTTTAGAAAAGGTGGCACGAGAGAAGATTTCTGAACTCAGCAAAGCTTTCCGCGCCACTCTTTCTTCCCATCTGTGATATTCTATTTAAATATGTACAGTATATTTAGTTCAAGTGGTGACTTTTATTTAATTCTCCAGCAAAGGCACTGCCTTTTCTACCTGAGACATTTTTGACCTTGGTTATCTCTAATCTGTAAAATTAATATTTTTTAAAGTCCTGCATCTTCATGCCCAGTTCCCGACTACACTTTATTTGCACGAAAGAAACTTACCAGAGATAAAGTTGTTCATTTTGTGTACATGTAATCTGGATGGAATGGCAGTATTGCTTGAATTGGGGGCCAAATGTAAATGGTTCAGAGGGCACTGAACTAAGCTGTCTCGATTCTGTTAAACTTGATTTGTGGCCAATCAGGTTGGCTGTGGATTACTCTCACCCAATCTTCCATATCCTGCAAATTGCAATGTTATTGGCTATGTGCTATTAGGTGTTTCCCTTAATATGTTTTATACTTTGTTTTTAGAATTTTCAATAATTCTAGTAATAATTCAACTGGCTGCCTATTGGTCTTCGGATATGCTTCAAGGCGCTAGTCGTCACTTATAAAGCCCTTCATGGTATTGGACCTGGCTACTTGAGAGACCGCCTACTGCCAATTACCTCCAATAGACCGATTAGATCCCACAGATTAGGCCTCCTCCGAATTCCATCCAATGCCGACTGGCGACTACCCGGAGGAGGGCCTTCTCTGTGGCTGCTCCAGCCCTTTGGAACGAGCTCCCCATGGAGATTCGGACCCTCACCACCCTCCAGGCCTTCCACAAAGCCCTTAAAACCTGGCTGTTCCGACAGGCCTGGGGCTAATGAGTTCTTGTCCCCTCTCGAATGGTATGGTTGTTGAGTGTTTTAAATTGTGGTATTGTTTTGTTCGTGTTCTTTTTTTCTTATTTGTACCCCCCCCCCTGACTTGGTGGTGAGCCCCTCCGGGGAATAGGGCGGCATAGAAATATAATAAACTCAACTCAACTCAAGAGTGAATTCACTTTTATAGGCAACAATCTATGTTCAGGGAGATGGCTTTAAAGTCCACAATGGCAAATTTTGCTCAAGGACTTGATCTTAGTCCCTACTCTTCTGGATTACAGATCTTTCAAATCGGAATCATTCTCTTCAGCATTGGCAAAATTAAGAATGTTTATTTATTCAACTTAGATGCTGCCTACCTCGTCTGGAGGTGACGTCATTCATTTATCCTAAATTATTGCTCAGCCTCTATTCTACTGATTTAGTCAGCTCCCATTCTACACAGCATTCTTGGAATTCATATTACATTGGGATTTATCAAACATTTATCATGGATTGTTACTCTCTCTTCATAATACTTGCTCACACTCTTAAACCTTAACAAGCTGGATACAGTCCCTAGTTAAAGGTGCAGCCATTCTCCAGCCTTCTCCAATTTGGTCTCCTGCATGACAGATGAATCACAAACCCCATCAAGTTCCCCTATTTCTTAATAGGAAACAAATTTAGGTTTCCATTTTTTTCCTCTAAAAGAAAATGACACGAATTGCCTCCCTTGAAGGAAAGAGGAACAAACTGTGTTGCATTATTATTATTTTTTTAAAGCAATCAACCAACACCAGAGATCTGACTCCATATTACAGCTGGTTACACTACTCACATATTTTGTCTGTTCATTGCAATGGGTTATTTTAAAAATGGGCCAATACAATAGAAGTGCTGCAGATTTCAGAAGCTATTTGCCTCCTTGCTGTCCTTTCACACAGTTAATCACCTTAAGAGTTAGGGTAGGTGGCCCCTTTCCCTTTTTGTGACTTTTGGAACTGTCGTTTATCATGCTCACTGAATACTGACTGCAGAGTTCACAGTTTTCCCCTGTTTGTTAGTGCAAAACAGCACCAAGCCTTGAAATGCCAAGTTTAAAAACAACCCCCTTCTCCATTCCAATTTCCACCCACATGTGAGATGTCAGCCAGTTTGAGCTCCCTGTCCTCCCAAAAATGTTAAGGCTTGCTCACAAAACAAACATTTTCGTTTTCATGGCAAAAACAGCAGCTCTCTTGTGCTCATCATGTGAACAGCCCTGAGTTTCTCAGAGAATGAAGTCATTGTCGAGACCTCCTCCTAAGTGACAATACAGTTTTGCAGTGCGAGGGAAAGGATGGTGTGTGCAGGTTTGTCCGAGAAGTAACCATTTCCCCATAATAACAGGAGGAAGTGGAACATAAAGTGGATACATGCCGTAGGTAGAAAAAGTTTGCTTAGATCGCTCACCAGGCATGCATAATTGAAACCAAACAAGCTGTAATTTCAGGTACTTTGCTTGAAAGTAAACCATCCATCTTATAAGGGAAGATGCAGCTAAGAGAGTAGATGGTATTATGGCACAGGCAAGTGTCAAAAAATTCTTTATTGTTTAGGCGTAAGATTGCAACGTAGGACCCTAAAAGGCCAGCCAAACCTTGCTGCAGCTGTAAGGATTTGCCCATTGGCTTTGTTTCAATAGATGAGGAGTTCACAGGAAGCTAGAAAGCAAAGATGACACTAAGGATTTGAAAACAGCTGATCAGCAAGCCTCAAGAGGAGTTGGGGGGGGGGGGGAGAGAGACTTGGAAATTAACCCAGCAGCCACACAAAGATCATATCAACATTTCAGATGTGACCCGGTCAGATTAAAAAACAAAATTATGCCCAAACTACCATATGCTGCAAGATGCTGTCTTCTGCAGCAAAAAATAAATAAATAAAAGAAAAAAAAAGAAAAAGAGGGGTTAGGGAGAAAGAGCCAAGTCTTCCCCCTCCAAAAAAATAGTATTTTAAGAAAGGCAGCAACAATAGGAGGTGGAGAAGAAAGCCCAAAGCAATGACGTAATGGCTGTCAGCCGTCCCTATCCCAGCTGAGCAACCGAGGCTGTTGCTTATTCGCTTCACTCTTAAAGAAATAGCGATCTACGCTTTCCAAAGAAGTCGCCGCATTAAAACTGTGCTGCATCCAGAACCAAGGGGGATTTTTTAAAATTATTATTTTGGAGTGCACTTTAAGGGCAACATTTGTCACACCGCAAGGCTCCCGGTCCAGCTCTACTGTATGCCACCCCCGGGGAGGGCTTTTTTTTTTGCATCGGAGCGCCGTTTGGCTCGCCTGGTTAACGCGCTCGACCAGGGGTTCGCCGAAGCTTGTTTGTTCGTTGAGAGACAGTAGTAGGCGGAGGGAGGGCAAGTAAACCACCGAAAGGCGCTTTTTTTTTTTGTGCAGATGCACCAGAATGTGGTAAACATGAGACAAACGGCGGAGAAAAAAGCAACACGCAGGAGGAAGGGGAGGCGTGCCCGGCTGGCCGCCTCTCCTTGTGGCCCCCTTCTCTTCTTTACGCGCAACCCCCGTTGCAAATAGTTCAGGGCCGGCGCCGGCCAAGCTGAGCTGACCACTTACTTACCTCGGCGAAGTAGAGGTTGAGGAGGCAATTGGTGGCGAAGAGCAGGCAGACCGGGAAGCAGAAGAGCAACCAGTGTGGGAAAGGCTGGAGCCGGAGCTCCACGGCTCGGGTGGACGTCTGCAGGTAGAAAGAGAAGAGGACGGTGCGCAGCGCTGCCCAGAGCAGGCAAAGGAAGAGGCACACGGTGCGGTAGCTCAGCCGCTTCTCCCGGTAGTAGAAGAGCAGCCAAAGCTGCAGGTAAGTGAAGAGAAAGAGACCGGCGTAGAGGAGCGTGTACAGGACGCTCAGCCCCAACTCCAGAGCTGGGAAGGGGGGAGCAAGAGGGTCGGACCCGACGAGCCCCATCGCTCCCGGCCCCACCATAACCGGAGGGGGGGGGAGAGAGAAAGCGGAGCGAGTGTGCAAAAAATAAAATAAAAATAAAATGAGATTAAAGTGCAATTTCAGGGCCGCGGGGAGGAGGGGGAGGGGGGTTGCCGTCCCGCTTCGCTCTTTGCAGGACGAAGCAGAGAGCCATGCAAGTCGCCCGGAGAGTGGGGGGAAACAGCCCCGCCGCCCTCCCTTTGTCCTCTGCCCGCCCGCCTCTCTCTCTCTCTCTGCAGCGCCGGCTCCCTTTTGCCGAAGCAACTCTTGCTCCCGGAGAAACAATCAGCTGAGAGCCCAGAGGATTTGAGGCGTTCGCTCCGGGCCACGCGCCGCTTCTCATTGGCCAGCGCACGGCTCCGCCCGCTGGGCGTCCAACCGCTGAGCCCGTTGGCTGCGCCTCCGAGTCATTCAGCAGAGAAGGCTCCGCCTCTTTCTCGCTCCCTCTTCCCTCCCCACCATCCGCCTTCTCCCCCCCCTTTTTTTTTGGTCCGCCGGATTTTCTAATCAGTGGGTGTTTTTATTTTATTTTATGGGTGTTGTGCCCGCCCGTGCGGCGCGCTGCCTCCTCCCCCCCCCCGCGAAAAAAATCCGGTTCGCTTCTTTTAATGCCTTTCGCTTCGCTTTGCATTTGGCTGCTGGCAGGGTCGGTGGTGCGGGAGGCCTACGCCTGAGTCAATGCTCGCCGGAGACGATTTTGTAATAATACTTAATCGTTTTCCTAACTGCGTTCCCCGCTTCTCCTTGGATGGGTGGGCTGCAGAGTGGTTGCTTGAGGCGCTTTGCAAATGCGATCGCTTCCCCCACACCGCCTTCGGTTCCTTCGTCTCTGTCCAGCGGAGCGGGATTCCTGCGAACCGACCGCCTCCTTTCTGGAATGCAGTTCTCACCCGGTGCCTCGTCTCCGAAATGCATTGGTCTGAACGATGCTGCTTCTCCCCGCTTTCTTAGACGGCTGTGATTTTCTTTAATTGCATCTTTGCTATGAAACTAGTGCAGCTCAGATTGGGAAAGATGGGAAGTTGAGTAACTAACATATATTTCCCACCAAACCCCTTTTGCTGTTGCTTGATAATGTTCCAAAAAGTGGTTTCCGACTCATAAAACATCAATATTTAAGAAATGTATTGACCGTCTTCTTTTAAAGTTACCGAGCGCTCCTGTATTACACACTTCAGAACGTTGCAACCCTTTGGAAGAAAGTCGCTGGGAGTCTGAAGCCTAGATTGACAAAACACATCCCTAATCTGGAACCTGGGACAGTGGAAAGGGAGTTCTCAAAAAAACACAATGGCATCTGGGGAATTTGGTGGTGGGGGAATTCCCCAGGAACATTGAGTGGTGGCAGACAGCACAAGAGTGAAATGTCAGGTGAGTTACTTCTTTTGATGTTCGTTGTGTTGTGATAGCTCTGATCAGTAATATCTACTGATAGGCAGTTCAATGGTTCAAACCCTAGCGCCGCATAACAGAGTGAGCTCCCGTTACTTGTCCCAGCTTCTGCCAACCTAGCAGTTCGAAAGTGTGTAAAAAATGCAAGTAGAAAAATAGGAAAGGTAACAGTGTTCCATGTGCCTTCGGCATTTAGTCATGCTGCCACGTAACCACAGAGATGTCTTCGGACAGCGCTGGCTCTTTGGCAATGGAGATGAGCACCACCATCTAGAGTCAGGAATGACTAGCACACATGTGCAGGGAAACCTTTACCTTACTATATACATACATATGCATACATACATACATACATACATACATACTGATAGACAGAGATGATAGAGATAGATATAGATATAGAGAGATCGAGATCGAGATATTAATAATAATTAAAACTTGTATGCCTCCTGACTCTCAATAACTCTGGGCAGCTTACAACAATCAAAAAAATTAGAACTTTTGATCATTAATTAGTCCTTGACTTATGACCATTGGTTTAGCATCTGTTCAAAGTTACGACAGTGCTGAAAAAAGTGACTTATGACTGGTCCTCACACTTACATCATTGTAGCATGTCTTCAATTGTGGGATGTTGATCTTGGCACTTGGAGACCGGCATCTATTTATGATAGTTGCAACATCCTGGAGTCATGTGATCGCCATTGCCGACTTTCCCACCGGATTCCAACAAGCAAAGTCGATGGGGAAGCTGCCAGGGAAGGTTCCAAATCGAGATCCTGTGATATCTTGCAAAATGACTGTGGCAAAAAAGGTTGTAAAATCAGATGCAATCATAGGATGCCTCACTTATCATGCTGCTTAACAATGAATTTAATTACCCTCAATTGTGGCTGTAAGTCGAGGATTACTTGTAACATCGATCAAAGATAAAGGTAAAAATAAGCATGTGTGCTAGGAGATAAGTGATGTGACGTTTGGGGGAGTGAAAATAAATTAGATGTTTTTTCTAATTGTCAGGGTGACAAAATGCCTCAAAGATTGTGAACATCTAAGAGTTTTGAGATTGAATGTCTTATGTATTTTTAGGGACTACTTCAAGAGCATATCAAGGGCTCTTCACAAAATGATTGCCTCTCCATCTCTCTCTCTCTCTCTCTCTCTCTCTCTCTCTCTCTCTCTCTCTCTCTCTCTCTCTCTCTCTCTCTCTCTCTCTCTCTCTCTCTCACACACACACACACACACACACACAGACAGACAGACAGACAGACACACACACACAAACACACCTTAGCTCCCAGGATGCATGCTAACACCATCCAATTTACTGTATTTTTGGAGTATAAGACGCATGTAGCCCCACCGACTCACCCACACCCTTTGGCCTCTGCGTCCCAGCAATTTACCTCCTTGTAGCAAACGGGAAAATGGAGCTTGCTGAGGTGGCAATAGGCTATGGCCATGATGGCGAACCTATGGCACACGGGCCACAGGTGGCACATGGTACCATTTGTTAGGGTATGTGAGGCGTTGTCGTGTCAGCTGGCCAGCACGCATGTGTGCGCTGGCCAGCTGATTTCGGCCTTCTTTTGAGGCTGTTTTTCGCCTTCCGGAAAGTAACTTCCAGTTTGTCCATGGGTCCATTTTTCGCCCTCCAGAGCTTTCAGGGAAGCCTCTGGAAAGCTCTGTAGGTTGAAAATCGGCCCTATGGACAAACTGGAAGACACCATTCCCAAACTTCTGGGTTCCCTGTAGGCCCGTTTTTCACTCTCTGGAGGCTTCAGGGAAGCTCCTGAAGCCTCCGGA
Organism: Thamnophis sirtalis; assembly: GCF_051295495.1. Taxonomy (NCBI): domain Eukaryota; kingdom Metazoa; phylum Chordata; class Lepidosauria; order Squamata; family Natricidae; genus Thamnophis; species Thamnophis sirtalis. Next base: position 154,954,707 of record NW_028261381.1, on the reverse strand, counting down.
GGGCCTCTGGTGGGGGGAGGTTTTCACCCTCCCCAGGCTCCTAGAAAGCCTCTGGAGCCTGGGGAGGGCGATGTGTCAAAAGCAGAGGGGGTCGCGCGCATAGCATTATGGGTGTGGCATGCCCGTACACAACCCCCCTGCGCTCCCCCCACTTTTGGTATGGGAGCCAAAAAAGATTAGCCATCACTGGGCCATGGCAATCCTTGCAGCCTGAAACAGCTATGCTGAAACTGAAATTGAAAGTGAAACTTGCTGTTTGCTGCAAGGAGGCAAAAAGGCAGAGCAGATTTTTTTTTCTTCTAATCAGGCTAAATTGAAACAGGCTGTTTGCTGTTTGCTGCAAGGAGGTAAGTCAATAACTATAAATGCCTATAGAATGTTCAAATTGTTACACTTATTTTTTAAAGCCTGATATTATTATTCTAGACAACTTAATAAAATGAAGCTTTTAAAATAAATGCTTGATCTGAAGAGGACAATTGTATTGTATCTTCTTTTAAATAGCAGAGAATAATGTATACTTCCAGAAAGCCACATCAATTTTCACAGCATCTGTACAAGTATAATCTGAAATGTAACACCACAAACAGTGTATATCCTCTGTACTGTTGGCTGTTTGCTGCTTGCTGCAAGGAGGCAAATTGCTGGGAGGCAGAGGCAGATTTCGTCCCCTTGTTTTCCTCCCCAAAAGCTAGGTGTGTCTTATACTTCAGAGTGCCTTATACTCTGAAAAACACAATATCTTTTCCTCCTCCAGACAGTTGGTCAAACGTCATAGCTCAGGGCTACAAAAATCTGCCATGCTTTGTGTGTTTTCCCACTTATTTACAATAAGAAATGAAACATGTCTGTTAGTTTCTTTTATAGCAGCTGGCTTTTCACAGAAAATTAAGGTACTTCCTCATACTTATTAATTTGATGCCGAAAGCATCCAAAATGAATATCTGCAATGATGCAATGAATTCGGCAATGGTGAAGATGCCTCCTGTGTCAATGAGTTCTCCTTGCAGTAGCCCAAAGAGAATAACAGAATAACAGAGTTAGAAGGAACCTTGGAGGTCTTCTAGTTCAACCCCCTGCCCTTTTTAGCCACATTTGTTCCTGAGGTAAGGGAGTAAGTGTAGATGTGCATGCAAATATCCTGAAGTTTATGCAATGATATTGTGTTACTGCCAGCATCACAAATCATTGGTTTTGATCTGTGCCCTATCTGGTTTGGAAGGAAATGGGTGGATGATATGGTGCATGGCCCCAGAGGCCTTGTAAAAGGATATTTACAGCATGAGAAGTTCCATTTGAAAGGGAGCATGGTGTAATGGTTAGAGTTGTTGTTGTTAGTTGTAAAGTCGTGTCCGACTCATTGCGACATCATGGACAATGTTCCTCCAGGCCTTCCTGTCCTCTACCATCCCCCAGAGTCCATTTATGCTCGGGCTGACTGCTTTAGTGACTCCATCCAGCCACCTCATTCTCTGTCGTCCCCTTCTTCTTTTGCCCCCAATCTTTCCCAGCATTAGGCTCTTCTCCAGTGAGTCCTTCCTTCTCATTAGGTGGCCAAAGTATTTGAGTTTCATGGTTAGATTAGGGATCCCCAAACCCTTTAGTTTGTCAATGCCTTTGTGAAATTTCAGATTGTTCATTGACCCCCAAATATTTATAATTGGAAATAATTTAATACAGCTAGTCCTCAATTAAATGAGGTGATTGCAGCAATGTTCAGAGAGACTCTACTTACAAAGGAGCATGGGTGGGCATGGAGTGTTACAAGTATACTGCACGATTAAAGAAGAAAAAAAGGGCATTGGACGAATATCTGAAGGACAGTGAAAAAGTTGTACTGAAGGCTTACTGAACTCTACAAGACTAAATAAAGAACAGAAAAGAGATATGGCAAGAGAAGGTATTACATGGCCAGCCACACACACAAACCCACATTAGGCAAAGCACATAAGAACAATATCTGGCAATGGTTAAGAGCAGGAAAGTTTGAAAAAAGACACTGGGGGCTAATTCTAGCTGCACAAGACCAAATCTTAAGAATAAATGCATACAAAGCCAGAATTGAGAAGACAGCAACAGAAAACAAATTCCACCACTGTAAAGAAGCTGAAGAAACAGTGGAGGACCCAGTTAGCTGCTGCATAAAAGTTGTAGTAAAGACTGACTACATACAACAGCATGACAAAGTAACAATGGTGCACTGGAAGATCTGCAAGAAATACCATTTGCCTGCAAGCAAGAACTGGTTAGACCGTAAAATAGACTAAGCAATAGAAAATGAAGAAGCTAAAGTGCTCTGAGATTTTAAAATTCAAGCTGACAAGCACCTGTCACATAACATCCAGATATAACAATGGTTGATAAGAAAGACAAAAAAAATATCTGGATAATGGATGTTATCTGGAGATAGCAGGATAAAGGAAAACTAGAGAAAATCACAAAATGCAAAGATCTGCAAATAGAAGTTGAACAACAGTAGCAAAAGAATGCAACAATAGTGCAAACATTAATAGGCACCCTGGGTGCAATTCCAAAACATCTGCAGCACCACTTGAACATTGAGCATTGAGCCATGGTGGTGTAGTGGTTAGAATGCAGTACTGCAGGCCTATCTCACTGCTCGCTCCAAGAGTTCAATCCTGACGGGCTCAAGGTTGACTCAGCCTTCCATCCTTCCGAGGTCAGTAAAATGAGGGGCCAGATTGTTGGGGAAAATAGGCTGACTCTGTAAGCTGCTTAGACATGGATGTAAAGCACTATAAAGCAGTATATAAGTCTTTTTGCTATTGCTATTAACAAATTTACCATCAGTTGCAAAAGGCAGTGTTACTTGGAAAGGTTATATCTTGTGGAGATACCTTTAACAGCATCAAACCACATTTGCCTATCCCAAATCCCGAGAGGGACTTGCTAGGTCAGGTGTGTCAAACGTTGTCACCGCAGCATCAAGTGACATATCTGGAGTTTTCCTCCCTATGCTAAACCGGGTGGGGGTGTGGCCAGCATGTGACGAATCCGGCCTGCGGGCTGGGAGTTTGACAGCCCTGAGCAAGGTGGATAAAAATGCCAAATCCAATCTAAATATCTGGCTGACTATGTAACCATCCACATTCTTTTTTCTTTTTATGACCCTGTAACCTCTTGATTTAGGGCGGAGTTGGGGAAACTGAATAGAGCTGCCCCATTTACTGGCCGTGAGCATTTACTGGCCAGATGCCCTTCCTGACACCTATGTGGAGTTTGCAGCAGTTATTTTCTCTTTGCACCCTGATAGGGAAACATCTCTTGTTGCCTAGGATTAACTCTCAGCCTTCAGAGTGGGAGCCGAGCATTTTCACCTCTAAGCCATTGCTCCACTCAGTGCAACCAACCACAATAATACAAACAATAATGGATAATTCTATCCACTCTTAGGGGGTCAAAATTAACCATCTTGTGGGGCGGGGGACGACCCTGGGTTAAAATGTTGAACTTACCATTTTATCTGTAAATACTGTAGCAAGTTTGTATTTTATTTATTTTTCCTTTTCACCTAATATATCTTTAAGGTTGAATTCTCCTGAGACAACTTTGAGCAGCTGGAGACATGTCATCACTACAAATGACTCAACGGACTGACTTCTTTTTCCTGCTCATATGGGTTTCTTGCATCTCAGTGACAAGCAGTGTCAAAAACGTGATTCCAGAGTTAAGTCCCCAGGAATATTTTAGTAGCTTGCAAGCATCGAAAGTATCTAAAGCATCTTTGGTTTATTTTCAGAAGGATGGTGAGTATTTTCACCAGATTCCTTGAGAAAATTGGTTAGGAAAGAAAGAAAACTTATATGACTGGGTTTAGGAATTTGTAGCATGCATAAAATATATGTTCTGATTATTCCCTCCTAAGGACAATGAGCTTTTCATTCTACCCAGTGTTTGTCCCCTCTGCTCGTTCATGGAAATGTCTTTAATCAGACCTGACTCATAACGGAAACCCCAATTCAAATAATCTTTCAAAAAGTCAGGTGGGATGGGTGGTAAGGGAGATATCCATGTTGATCAGATTCCCTCAGGCGTTTGTTCCTTCCACCTGTCTAATTTGATGAATAATTCTGCAGAAAGTGAAAGGTTATACAGTATATGACGTTGTGACATTTGGGTTGGCATAATGATTTCTTACCTAGCTATGGTTCAGAATTTTTTTTTCATGCCCCCAGAAATGGTTTTGTTTAATTTATTTTTATGACCGCGTTTTGTTTTATTTATTTTTATGACCCTTTCTATACTGGAATAGGCTGTGTCCTGTCCTTAGGAAGGTGACTTTGGTTGTTTAAACCCTGATTTGATTTAATGTCTGAGGAAGAATGGTCACAACAAAGCCATCAATATTTATGGTCACCTTCTGGAGCTTTTGATATTGACATCGGCATTGATATATTTATCTCATTTGTTTTACATGTAAGTTTAGGTTTATTAGGTTTAAATGCCGCCCTTCTCCCAAGGACTCAGGTTAACGTTGAACTCGGCTTAATTTTCTTGTCATGGCTTGCTTAATTTCCCCCTTGGGCACATCAGCTTTTAATCTTCAGTATGCCATTTAGTAGTAGGTATAGGCCTCAGCCTCAAGAGAGCTTCCTCAATGTAAACTTTCCTCACCGTGTTAGAGGAATTTCTTTAAGAGTTCATTGGAAGGAATCCCACAATTTACATGCCATTCCAGGGAAGGCTCTGTCCTTCCGCCAGCCCTTCAGGCTAGACCAATCTAAAAACCAATGCCATATAAGTCAGTACAGGTATTCTTTGACTTACAACATTTCATTTAGTGACCTTTGAAGTTACAACGTCGCCTGAAAAAGTGACTTATGGCCATAAGTGTAAGCATGAGCATCCCCATGTCACATGACCCAAATTTGGACGTTTGGCAACTGATTCATATTTATGATGGTTGCCATGTCCTGAGGTTACATGTTCCCCTTTGGTGATATTTGTGTAACAAATGTCTCACTTAGCAACAGAAATATTGGGCCCAATGATGGGATTCCTTCCAATGAAATCTTGCAGAACTTCCTCTCACTCGGTATCCCAATATCAAGGACTACCTGTATTGCTATTAACATAAAAGTCTAGCACTGAAATCATATAAATCTGAATGCATTTCTTCCCTCCTCCTCTTTATCTTCATATGAATTAGGGAGTTTGAATTAGTTTGAAACATTTGCTTAAATTATTTTCTTAGCCTAGACTCAAACCCTTCTTATCTGATCATTGCCTTGGTAGTAGCTCTTCCTTCTATCCTTCAAGGCCATTCCTGTGCCCTTCAGGCTTTCCTATTTCTTTCATGGGGACACAACAGAGGTAAAAGGGGGGGGGAGAAGCAGGTTAATAAAAATGACTTTAAGTTAAGACGAAGATTTCACAAAAGATTTCACGGAATCTTTCACGAAGATTTCAAGTCAAGCCAACAATGTAGAGACAGTGATACGTTTATTCCTTTTGTTAAATTCAATATATGCTTGGTATGCCGCCCCCCCCAATTTCAGTAAAAAAAATGAAATGAAAATGAAACAATGTTTTAGAAATAGCAAAAATATCTCTTGTGATTGTCATTATGATGCCAGTGAATGTCTTGGTTTTTTTTTTTAAATTCCAGTTTCACCATCTAGTGAGGTGTTCCTGGAGCAGCTGGAGAATTCCAAAGAAGCTCTCCAAGATTATGGGATTTTTATCTTGAAGGTATAATATTTTCTGCTTTATAATTCTTAGGGAAGTATGACCTTTTTGGAATTTCAAGACAATCCATCCAAATTCTACCACAATGTACAGTAAATGACAAATTGCTCATCGGCTTTTGACTGCAGAGAAAAATAGTTCATTGTTTTCAACAAAACATAATCCTACTGTGTGAAATTATTCTCCATATATCTAGTGTAATCTGTTTGACTGCTAAATCCCGAAGTAACCGTTTTTTCCATTATCGTTTTCTTTTTGTGCTGCCCAACTCAATAGAAAATTGGAAAAGAAATTAAGTAAAGCAATTGAGACTCTATGCCTCTGTCTGTCAGCATGGTAAATCTCTGAATACTGAACAGAATGGAACCACTTTTGAAGTGCAGGGAGAAAGAATGTGGTAAAAAAAAATGGCCGGGATCAGTCTGTGGGGCTATAAGAAAGGACATTCTTCCAGCTGTGGGAAGGGCTCAAAACATTGACAGCTGCTCTCTTCCACTCATGTGATCCAGAGCAAAATCATATGTAGCCTGCCCTGTGCCTCCCAGTATATACATATGCATGAATTTAGGGCCACTCTGGAAGGGGTTGGAAAGAATTCCGGAAGTCCTGCTCTGTATGCTCTCCTTAGCTTGTAAATTAGCATTTCTAGGACTCAGTTCTATCACTGAACTGCTGTTTTCTAGCACAATACGAAGAGGGGGCACGTAGAAGGAGAACATCAGAGATCTGGGATAACAAAAGAAGAGAGTTTTTTTTCCTGATTTAATATGGATCCATGTCCATGACAATTCATTAAAACTATGGTTTTATATAATATGTCTTTATTTATAATAATAGGCTTTACTATTTCACAATTGAGTTCTCTCCCAGAGCAAAAAGCAGCTTTGGAAGTTAGGATTTTTAACAGGTTTGTGATGCAGGGACATAAAAACCCAATTCTGTATGCCTCAGTCTCAATCCTGATGTTTCCCCAAAGCCATTTTCAAAAAATAAGCAAATTCAGACACCTAAAATGTGTATCTGATGCAACGTTCAGTTTGTCTAATTTGTTGATGTGGAAGATGAGAGGAAGGTTTTCATATATGTGTTTCCAAATGAATTAAAGCCTCAGCAGGTGATTTGAGTTGATCTAGTTTGGGCTTGATTTAATTCTAGATGAGAGCAATCAATTCACTACTGTATAATTGAGCTGGTTGAAGATTTCATAACCATATCACTTATACTTCTAGATCACTTCATAGCGCCTTTCAGCCTTCTCTAAGCAGTTTACAGAATTAGTACATTGCCCCCAACAATCTGGTTCCCCATTTTACTGATGGAAGGTTGAGTCAAACTTTGGGCCGGTCAGGATCGAACTCCTGACAGTGAGTTAGCCTGCAATACTGCATTCCAACCACTGTGCCATCATGGCTCTTGCAATAATACCCCAATAAAGATTTTAGGTTTTTTCCCCCCATAGATTAACTGCCAAAGAGGAGAAGCATCCAGCTACTGCAGAGGAGATAACTCAATGGGAAAAGTGTATCTATTCAGGTAAACAGTTCATCTCATTGCGAATAAATTAATTACAGTGATTGAGCTTGCACGAGTGGTCTGGGGGTTACAACAGGCATTGGTCCAGAATTTCTGTCGCTTTGCAATGTAGTTGTAAAGTGGGATGTCACATGATGCCATCATTTAGTGATAACTATCCTGGCAATCCTCATTGCTGTGCTAATCCCAGGACAGTGCAGGTGTTAATCGAGGATCTTGTGTGACCGCAATGTTGGTAAAGATGAGAGTCCCAGGCAAGTGGGACAGCAGGGGAGAATTATGGGTGGCCAGGTGGTGTAGAGCAGGGGCCTCCAACCATGGCAACTTTAAGCCTTGGCGGACTTCAGCTCCCAGAATTCCACTAGCCAGCTTTGCTGGCTGGGAAATTCTGGGAGTTGAAGTTCACCAGGTTTAAAGTTGCCATGGTTGGAGACCTCTGCTGTAGAGCACTGGCAAGTGTTGCAGTGGCATTATGATGCTCAGGTAGATGAAGAGGCAGTGTGAGAGATTGACAAACTCATGACGGCTTCCTCACTGATTTTGCTTGTGGGAAGCCAGCAGGGGAGATCTCAAATACTGTTCATGTAACCGCAGGACACTAGAACTGTCTTCCATGTGAGCTGATTGCCAAGTGTCTGAATCACAATCGTGTGCCTGTGGAGATGTTGTGATGGCCAAAGGTTTATTGTAAGTCCCCCACATCCAGCAACATTGTTAGTTTGAAAAGTTGCTGAACAAGTGGTCATAACCTGACTGTCTCTATAGCTTGACATTGAGATCAGATAGAGATCTGTGCTCTCTCTCAGTCTGTGTCCTTCGCCAGCTTCTTTTTTCTTGGCCATTCTGGCCCAAAAGTTTTGACACAACAGCATTTGGGGGGTAGTTGAGTATATTGGTTTGTTTAGGAAATCTTATGCGGGCACCCAAAGTTAACCTATTAATCACAGTGAAGCAAAATAGAGAAGGCTGAGTTTGGTCTGCTCTGAAACAAAATGGATAAATTCTTTATCCATGCTTTGAACTGAAAATGCATTCTTTTTTTGCTGAAATACCCTATTTCCGGGATGGTGAACCTATGGCACATGTGCCACAGGTGGCACATGGAGCCATTTGTCAGGGCGCATGAGGCGTTGCCCTGTCAGCTGGCTGGCCAGCTCACTTCAGCCTTTTTTGGAGGCCATTTTTGCCCTCCCCAGACTCCAGAGGCTTTATAATTGCCTGGGGAGGGTGAAAACAGCCTCCCCTGCCCCCCCCCCCCCTTGGAGGCCCTCTGGAGGCTTCAGAAGCTTCCCTGAAGCCTCCAGAGTGCAGAAAACCAGCCCTATGGGCAAACTGGAAAATATAAATAAAAATAAATTAAACTCGGTTTGCTCGTAGGGTCATTTTTTTATCCTCCGGAGCCTTCAGGGAAGCCTCCTGAAGGTTCCTGAAGGCTTCGGAGGACTTAAAATGACCCTACAGACAAATAGCAATAGCAATAGCAGTAGACTTATATACCGCTTCATAGGGCTTTCAGCCCTCTCTAAGCGGTTTACAGAGAGTCAGCATATTGCCCCCAACAATCCGGGTCCTCATTTTACCCACCTCGGAAGGATGGAAGGCTGAGTCAACCCTGAGCCGGTGAGATTTGAACCGCTGACCTGCTGATCTAGCAGTAGCCTGCAGTGCTGCATTTAACCACTGCACCACCTCGGCTCTGGAAGTGACTTCCTGGTTTGCTCGTAGAGTTGTTTTTTGCCCTCCAGAGCCTTCAGGGAAGCCTCCGGAAGGCCCCTGAAGGCTCCGGAGGACTAAAACCGGGCCCTACGAGCAAACCGGAAGTCCATTCCTGAACTTCCACTTTGCCTGTAGGTCCAGTTTTGTTGCGCTCCAAAGGCTTCAGGGGCGGGGGAGGCTGTTTTCACCCTCCCCAGGCAACTATAAAGCTTCTGGAGAGGGCAAAAAAATCATGCAAAAAATGAGGGCAGTGTTGCTGGTCATGTGCGCTGGGGTTGCACATTGCATTATGGGTGTTGCACGACCTGCCCCCTGCACTCTCCCCGCTTTTGGCACGCAAGCCAAAAAAGGTTCGCCATCACTGCCCCATTTCGTTAAATAAACCATTAGGTTGTGATCGCTGTGTATAAAAACATGCCATTTCCCCCTTCCCAACATTAGAATTCCAGTAGTGAATTTCAAAGCTATTTGGTTCTAATAAGAGAAGTATTGATTTTGTAACTAGACCAAACATCGATGCCATCAGATGTGGTGAGGCTCACCAATTTAAGTAGTTTTATCAAGGGGTATATTAACTGAATAGCATAGCCTGGAGACACTAGCAGCCTGTCCTGTGTTTACATAATGATTTTGTCTTCTCTTAGGTTCTTTGTTTCCCATCTTGCAAGCTTCAGCCCTCAGACTCAAAGGTGCTTTTCCAAAAGACAACTGGACTTTCTTGGTTTTTCCCCCCCTTGAAAACATTTCGCTTCTCATCTGAGAAGCTCCTTCAGTTCTGCGGAATAGAAGGATTTATATTCTTTGCAGTCATTTGGTCATTAGTACTTTCTGCAATCAAGTTTGGAGCGGTTTACCTTAAGTTTGTATCTATAGTGAGTTCTTGTGTTGTTGTGGTTGAAGCTGAAGTATTCATTGACGGGTAAGACATTGTAGCAGATAATTTTACGTACTACGCTTAGGTTGGATCAAAGACTGCAAATTTCTAAGTTGTCTAAGACCCAAATTTCATGTCTGGTGCATAAGGTATGCTGTTGCAAGCAGAGGAGTGGAGAACTCTTCTCATGAAATATCTCCGGACTTGTTCAATTGTATTTATGTCTGATATGCCATGTGGGTTCCAGACAGATGAGCTGTATTCAAGAATTGGTCTAGCAAAAGTTTTGTGTGCCCTAGTTTGCAGTTCAATATTACCGGAGAAGAAGCTACGCAAGATTAGGTTAACAACTCTTAATGCCTTTTTGGCAATGTTGTTACAGTGAACCCTGGCACTTAGATCATTTGAGATGAGTACTCCAAGGTCCTTGACAGTGTCATGTACGAGGTCATATTCACTCAGCTTGTATTTTGTGTTCTGATTTTTTTTTTCTGCCAATGTGTAAGACAGAGCATTTGTTGGTTGAGATTAGGAGTTGCCAATTTTTTGACCATTCTGACACATAGTCAAGGTCTTTTTGTAGGATGGCAGCATTGGTGGTGAGGTTGAATAGTTTTCCATCATCAGTGAAAAGAACGCAGTTGCTTATGATTGCAAAGATCATTTATGTAAAGTATAAAGAGTGTGGGTCCTAAAACACTACTTTGAGGGACACCGCTGTTAACAGGTAGGTGCAGGGTTTGATAGGGTGTTTCCTATTTTGACTACTTGTTGCCTGTTTGATAGCAATAGCAATAGCAGTTAGACTTATATATACCGCTTCATAGGGCTTTCAGCCCTCTCTAAGCGGTTTACAGAGTCAGCATATCGCCCCCACAGTCTGGGTCCTCATTTCACCCACCTCAGAAGGATGGAAGGCTGAGTCAACCTTGAGCCGGTGAGATTAGAACTGCTGAACTGCAGATAACAGTCAGTTGAAGTGGCCTGCAGTACTGCACCCTAACCACTGCGCCACCTCGGCTAGGAACGCATCTATCCACTTATGCAGGGAACCAGAGATGCCATAAGAGTTTAGTTTTAGAAGTAATTTGTTGTGTACTACTGAATCAAAGGCTTTACAGAAGTTTATGTAAATTGTGACTATTGCTTTACCCTGGTCAAGTTGTGAGGTCCATATGTTTTTACAGTGTAAGAGTTGTAGATTGCAGGACAGATTTTTTTCTGAAGCCAAACTGCTTGTTAGAGTGTAGGTTATTTGTCTCTAAGCAGAGGGTAATGGATTGTTCTATGATTGATTCCATGACTGCAGGTGATGCAACCTAATGAGATTGGTCTGTAATATTCAAGTAGGCTGGGGTCACCCTTTTTGAAGATAGGGATGACTGCGGCTAGTGACTGTAAGTTAAGCAAGGAGCTGGTTTTGAAGGATATTTCATAGATGATGCTAAGAGGTTCTGCTATGGTGGTTGAGAGCTTTTTTAAGCAGTAGGCACATAATCCATCAGGGCCAATAGATAGAGATGGTTTTAGGTTGCATAGTGCCTTTTCAACGGCATCTTCGGTAAAATCGACATGAAATAGATTGCTGTAATTGGTTGTGGTACGATAGGGAAATATGGGGCATGAGCCATTGCTGGTATAGATAGGTAGCAATTATACCCTTCCTTCTCTGTTGTTCAGTCTCAACATAGATGGTCTCTTTGACCTCTCTTTCAAACCAGGGGTTCTCTCTGTCCAGAATGTGAACTTCTAGAAAAGCACCTTTGGGACAACCATAACCTGGATGATTGAGAATCTCCATAGGCATTCAGCCTTCAGACACATGAATCTATAGCAGGTCAGATCAACTTTTCTCAACCATTTGAGAAAAGGGCTGGTTCTGAGGGTTCTTGAAAGATCAGGGGCCAGATCTTCATCTTGACAGCTTTTGATACAACTGCTCCAGGCAACAGAAACACACGTTGAGATGGCACTGAGTAGCTTTGCTTCCATTTTGCATGTTACTGGGCATATTGAAGACTCACTGTCACCCCTCAGTGGAAACTAAAGAAGTCTGACTTCCACCATCCCAAAGATGCAACATGTGATAGAGTAGACAGTGTTCACTGTCCTTGCAGAAGCGGCCAGCTGGCTTTAAGCGTTTATCTTGTTTTCCAGGGACCGTATGCTGGTTCGTGAACTTGCCATAGATGCCTTGTTCAGCTTGGATGCCATTGTGGCAAATGTACTTTTGTAAGTTCTCTGTCCTTTATTTTCTCAATATACATCCTGTCTGCAAATAACAATAGTTGGGGCTGCCAGAAGAACAAGAATATCTCACTCAACAACCTGAAATAGTAAAAGGAGAAAGAGAAGAGGAGGAGGAGAAGACATCCTGCCTTTATTCAAGGCAGCAAACAAAGCTAAATACAAATACAATTTAAAAAATATTAAAACTAATTAACAGTTAAAATTTTCTTGTTTGGGGTATTTCCCGATGTTACAGGAATTTTTTCCTAATGAGCTGCTTTTCATTTTTTCTGGAAAGCAGATAGTTGTTCTCAGCTGGTTCCTGAGACATGACCAGAGAGAGCTCCAGAAGAGAGAAGGATTTTAGGAATGATACAGAAAAATGACAGAGCAAGGAGTCTCTGGCAGGAGCTTGCTATGAAGATGTTAGGCCTGCAGCCATCTTTTCTTTTGGATCTTTGGCTTGCCACTTTTTCTATTATTCTACTATGCATTTTCTATTGTGAGAAAATGGAAGGGGGGATTGTACAGAGTTAGGTGGGATGTAGCCATAATGAAACTCTTTCTAGAAAGCCAAGGTCATCCTTTGTCTCTGCCACCTCTGCACCTGACCAGAACTGGATGTGTGGAAGCTGCCAGCATGGCAATGGAAGATTCAACCATGTGATGGACTGGTGGGTGTGGGGGCAAGATCTTGAACTTTAACTGGGTGGCTTTCAGATTCGGGTTTTCCCAGATGTGCCAACATGGCTCTCTTAATAAATTGGAACTTTGAGGAATCCTTTGCCTCGGACCTTGATTTAATTTTGGATGCTATTTGGAACCCTGACAGAAGATCTGACCTCGTGATGGTTAAAGATCTTGGATTTATTTCATTGAAATGTTTACAGTCTGTCAGGCCGAAAACCAAGAATGGCATCTGACAATCTTAAGTTCCAAGCTGAGTTCTTTAGCGTTCTTTATTACCCTTTCTTTGGGTGCCACCCTGTGGTGATGTACGAGCCAAATTCCTGCCCAGTAATCACAATGGCCTGGGTTCAGAACCCATTGGAGTGTTGGGTTGTACCCAAGTGGTGTGATTCAACTGGTCTAACAACCGGTTTGCTGAGTGTGCACTTTGCACATGCGTGCTCGCTTCGCTCCTGCATGCACAGTGGGTTTAAACAAAGCTAAACAACTTATCTTGTACTGCAGCCCTGGTGAGTAAAACAGCTGAGACACGGCAATTCGCTTTGCCGTGCCTATCAGCAGGGCTAAAAAAAGAGGAAATATATGTCAGTATAGCGCAGGGGCAGGCGGATGGACCTGCCTGAAGATCAGAGTGAACCGGTTCACTCTCAGCTGATCTTCAAAGCTACCAGTATGCCCAAACTGGTCCGAACCAGTAGAGTCCCACCCCTGGTTGTACCACTATTTTTTTTACATTCTATGTAAAAATGAGTCAATAAGGACTGGAATGCTGCCTTACTAACAAAGTGAAGAGAGCCAGTGAAGTGGTTAAAACACCAACATTGGGAGACCAAGAATTTTAGTCCATTCACCATGAAGGCAGCTGGATGATCTTGGGCCAATCCTTCCCTCTCAGCTCTAGGAAGAAGGCAATGGCAAACCTCTTCTGAAATCTGAAGAAAACTGCAAGGACTTTTCCAAGTGGTATCTGGGAGTCCATACTAACTTGAAGGCACCGAAGCAAGCAAACTCAGAGTAGATCTCACTGGTCCTGAATGAATTCACACATACTTATGGTCTAGCAAAGTGAATCTGAAGCTACAGTTCATTATTTTCGTCAGTTTCTCAGAATAAGGAGCCATAAATTCTGATTTGTAGATCACAACTTGGTTTCTTTTAATACCAAGTTCCCTAATTCATTTAGCTGTTTTTAGAAGGAACCAGCTGGAAAGCAATCAGTAGGAAGTATATGCATGTTTGTTAAATTACAGTAATATAATGGGCATTGTGTTATAGGCCTCTTTTAAACCCTTCTACTTAAGAGTTTTAAGTGGTTGTTTTATTGCTGAGGGTCTTCACATGTTGGTTATCCTGTTTTCTTGCCAGTGCTCTCCTCTTCAATGAAGTGAAATATGTTTCAACACTGATGGACCTTCAGCGTTTAGAAGACTCTTTGAAGGGTCAGTCCGATCTTGCTTTCGCATATGTGCAAGCAGTTGGGACAGCAGGTAATCCTACTGCTCTGGTATCCATTCCCAAAGCTTTCTATCATTTGTGGGCTGCTGCTTTTGTGATATGTTTTGCTTTGAACTAACATGCCACTATACTGCTAAATGTTTTCTATTTTTAGTGCTGTCTTAATAGTTTTCTCTTGTATTTTGAACTGTGTAATCTCTCTCTATGTGTGCTTGTGTGTGTGTGTGTGTGTGTGTGTGTGTGTGTGTGTATGTATGTTCCAGCATAACTCTGGAACGCCTCAAGCAATTTCAACCAAACTTGGTACACAGATGACTTACTCTCTGGGAAAATAAATACTGTGTGAGTAAGACATCCGTAACACCCCTCAGGATGTGTGTTCTGTTAAGATACAGCCTATTGTGCCTTAAAATGGCTCCTACTATACTGCTGTAAAATGGCTTCTACTGTATAGCACAGTGGAGTTGCCATGGTAATGGCTTCACAGTACTCCACAAGGGGGCTCCCTCTGGTAAGGGGGAAAATCCAACATTAGAAATTACGTTTGATCCGGATATTTTCCCCCTCTAAATAAATACTCGGGGAAACGCCGGGTTAGCAGCTAGTATGTAGATAAATGAAAGGTAAACGATACACATTATGTCTGTTTGTACACGCCATGAAAACGAATAGCTTTTGACATCAGTAGATTTTGCCTGGAGTTTGCAAAGCCAGGATTAAGTTGGTTTAGGACAGGAGTGAGTTTGTAAAGTTTTCCACCCAAAGGAGTAGACTTGGCCTTTGGAGTGGTGCACTGAAGATCTGTAATGGTATGTGGGAATGATCTTGGGTGACAGAAGGAAGAGCCACAGACTGAACAACAGGTGCTTAAAAGGTATTTTAGCCCAGAGAAGGAGGAGGGGGTGTGTGGGAAGCATTTCAGAAGAAATCCTGCCTAGAGAGTAAAAGGAAAGGAGGGGAGAAGTGCCTTTGGACCTGCAAGATTCTGTTAATGGAACTTTACAATAAAAAATAGAGGTGTTTCATTTCTGGAGTACAGGTAGTCCTCGCCTTACAATAGTTCATTTAGTGACTGTTTGAAGTTACAACAGAACTGGAAAAGTGACTTATGACCATTTTTCACACTTGAGACTGTTGTAGCATCTCCATGGTCATCTGCTCAAAATACAGACACTTGGCAACTGACTCATATTTATGACGGTTGCGGTGTCCCAGGATCATGTGATCACTTCTGGACACCTTCTGACAAGCAAAGTCAATGGGAAGCCAGATTCACTTAACAATCTTGTTACTAACTTAACAACTGTAGTGATTTACTTAATAACTATGGCAAGAGAGGTTATAAAATGGGGCAAAACTCAGTTAACAAACTTAGCAACAAAGGGTTTGGGCTCAATTGTGGTCTTGAATCGAGGACTACCTCAGAGTTCTAAAAAACACCCTCCAAAGTTAATTTCAAATTTGAATGAAATTAAATGCAAAACAATCAACCAAGGGAACAACTTGCCTTCGGAAGTTGTGGGAGCTTCATCGCTTGGGACTTTCAAGAAGAGATTGGACTGCCATTTGTCAGAAATGGTGTAGGGTCTCCTGCTTGGGCAGGGGATTGGACTAGATAACCTACAAGATCCCAACTCCTTCCAACTCTGTTAATCTGTAAATTGCAGTTTCTATTGCATCCCTAATGCTCAATATTGTTTTTTCTAAGTTTAAAAAACCACTAAGCAGTGGCTGTTTTTGAAAAGGCTCAGACATCCAAAGGCTGTACATTTCTGGATGAAAAGGAAAGGGGAGTCAGAAAGACAAGATTTAGTCATCTAGAGGAATTGGTGAATAAATATTTTCTCTTTCTAGAGCACCGAGTCTTCATGGAGGCTGCATTTGTTTATGGCTCAGTGAAGTTTGCCTTAACTACTGAAGTGGCAGTTCTGAAGAGCATTCGGTATGCATTTCTCTAAGAGTATAAGAGCCCAACTGCATCAAACCAAAGTCTTCCGGCTAACATTAAATGTCACACCCACTGACCAATGAAGATGATAGCTTCATCCTCTTAAGATGCAATGATTTCTGCTTTGGTTACTGCCATGGCTGGATTTAGAGCACCAACTAAGTAAAGGCAGCGATGCTAAGAAGGGAGTGACAGGAAGTAACTGGGCTCCAGTTTTGTGGATCTGTTAAAAATGTGGGTGTCAATTAATCCGTGGACTGGCACCCGTCTGGGGTTGCCAGAAACTGCTCAAACAAGTGAAGCCCCATCCACGGGATGCAGGCAGCACATGAAATCACTCCCCCTCCTGTCCGCAAAAAACCCTCTCTCCACAGAACCGGTCCCTGGTGCTCAAAAGGGGCCGCTGAATTAAGGAGTTGAGGCTTTGATACAGGTAGCTATTTGGACCAGGTGTCAAAAATGACCCTTCATGTATGATAGAAGGCTTATTTTTTGTTTGCCTTCCATCCTGTACATAGCGTAGCCAGGGGTTGGGATGTGTCAAACAAAGCCAGCTCATTTTGGGGTTTGTGTTTTTCTACTTCCAGCAGTGACGAGCCAGAGGTGCCGTCTTCAAAACTCTTCTTTTGCCACTGTAAAGTGGCCATGGATCCTGAACAGCCATGCCGCAGGACTCTGATGGAAGAGCCATTGACTACGTTAAGCATCCACAAGTTCCTGAAGCTGATGGGGGAACCTCTGGTGGTAGGTGAACAGCCACGACTCCTTTCTGACGTTCCTCTTGTGCTCAGAATTCCCTTCAAAGTATATCAGGGCAGAATTGCATCAGGTGGGGCTAGTGGAATCACGGCAAATGTTGAAGGAACTGGAGAAGATCCTATTTGTTTCTTTTTTTCTTTTCTTTTTTAAGAAAAAGGAAATTGAAAGTATGTGCAACACAGTACAGGTAGTCCTCAACTTACAACTGGGCACTTACTGACCATTTTTATTTATTTGTTTTGTATGCCGCCCACTCCCGAAGGACTCCGGGCAGCTCACAATAGACAAGGGAAGGGGGAAGACTAGACAAAGACAACACTTTAAAAAAAAAAACCGCATCATTCACAATTTCCGCGGGGCTGGATGTTTCACAGCCCCCCCGGCCTGCTGGAGCAGCCAGGACTTGGTGGCTTTGTGGAAAGCCAGGAGGGTCGTAAGGGTCCGGATCTCGACAGGGAGATCATTCAAGAGGGCTGGAGCTGCAACAGAGAAGGCTCTCCCCCGGGGGGTCGCCAGCCAACATTGGCTGGCGGATGGAATCCAGAGGAGACCTAACCTGTGAGATCTGATTGGTCTATGGGAGGTAATCGGCAGGAGGCGGTCTCTCAGGTATTTGAAGTTACAATCCGATTATGACAGGTACCTTCCCCACCCCTGTTCTGACCCAGCTCCCCAAATACGACAAACCCTCTGAAGTGAACGCAAAGATTTTTTTAATTAGGACTGCCGGCAGCCCCGTTTCTCACCGCAGGCTAAAAGGTCCAGCCGGCTGGAAGATGAATAGCTAGCTATCTGCCACATTTATTCATCTCTGCCCCCTGCATTTTATCCCTAGATGGTGGGGCTTCACTAGCAGCGGTGGCTCTTCCCAGGGATCAGCCCACGGATTTCCACTGCTCTCCTCTCTTCTGCATTCTGCGCATCCACACATCAGACATTGGGCCCAGCTGTTCGTCTTCTTCCTCATCAGCCACTTCCAGACCTGGGGGCTGTTGACTCTCCATCTGAGGGCTGACGGATGGCCCAGACTCCTCCTCTGTCTCTCTCTCTCTCTTTGTCAGCTCCACTCCCTCTTCCCCCTCTGAGCTCTCAGGTTGCCTTGATGCTGACCCTGATTTCCACGCCTTCTCCTCCTCCTCCTCCTCCTCCTCCTCCTCCTCCTCCTCCTCCTCCTCCTCCTCCTCCTCCTCCTCCTCCTCCTCTTCCTCCTCCTCCTCCTCCTCTGATTCAGCTGCTGGAGGGGCCAGCGGCTGACAGGCCACAGCGCTCCCTGTGGTTAAGTGACAGTGCTTTGGGCACTCAGTAATATGGCCACATTTTTGGACATTTGCAGCATTTCGTGGTTGTGGGACTGTATTTTATGATGGTTTTGGCCAGAACTGGAAGTTACTTCCAATTTTTAGCAAAGGTGCCCCAGAGCGAACCATGGGTTTGCTTAACAACTGCTGTGCTCATTTTATGACTGTCGTGTCTGCTGAATGACCACTGAGCACAAGGTAATAAAATGGTGTCGGCCACTTGACTGATGTGCTTTACAATCATGACGATATACGATCATAACGGGCAGGCTCCATTATGGTCGTATGTCAAGGACTACGCTGCAGTTGTTTTTAGCCCATATTGCAGGTATAGAAGTAAATAAATATATGCTCTTGCCTACATCGTTCCTAGTGTTTTGAAGCTGAGGAAAGCAAAACAAAGCACCGGTTGTCATTGTGACAATTATTCTGTGGTTATACATAGAAAAGGAGCTTTGTTGATTTTATCACTGAGCAGAAACAAATGATGTTTTACGCTATCTGTGCATGAAATGTTATTATCTGATCTCTCATAGCAAGGCATGATCAAGGAAGCAAGAAAGACAGGCTTCTAAAATGCCATGATTTGAGGTAGAAAGCAGAATTAGGCCATGGAAAGAAAAATCCATCTGGTTCAGTTTCAAGCTGGGAGAAAAAGCAGCTGGAAATAACATGGAGGCTGATTGGGAAGTTGGTTCATTGAACAGAACCACAAAGACAGTGCGCAGTTCTGGGTCAGCTGAACGAAGAGTTGACTGAGTGGATGGATCTTTATAGGTTTCCGGTGACTTTGAAGTTTTAACTGTTCTGGGGGTGGTGCAATGAAGAGGCTGGGCAATTCCTATTGTGGCTGATGGCTTTCGTCCTGTGTTGGATCTCGGGTGAGGAGCTGCTTTTAATCCTATCACTCTGATTTTGCTAGCTGTCAAACTTTGCTGCAAGCAATTTCGAAATATCCTGTCTTAAACGAATTTCTGCCTGCAGGGTTTGCTTTGCTTATGGATAGAGCTATCTAGATACTCGTTTTCTTCTTTCAATAAACTCTATATCTCTTTAAGTGCTGGCATCTGCTGTGGGCTATTAAGAAAGACTTTGGAGCTGCTTTCTGTCTTTAAGAGCATGTTTCTCCATTTCTCCTTTAGGGAAATAGAATATTCTGCCCTTTTAATATTTCCCAAAATATTTCATTCTTGTAGAAGGACGGGGGGGAAGCTCCCACAATGCAAACTGCAATAGGAACCTCTAGTCCCGTAATGGTGAACACGCGGAGCCATTTCTGAGGGCATGCGAGGCATTGCCCTGTCAGCTCCAGCGCACATACACCCGCTGGCCATCTGATTTTCAGCCTTGATTTTTGGCCGTTTTTTGCCCTACGGAGGCTTCAGGGAAGCCACCTGAAGACTCCAGAGGGCGAAAAGCCACCCAATGCGCAAACCTGAAATCCGTGCCCGAACTTTCGGTTTGTGTGTTCGGCTATTTTTCGCCCTCCAGAGGCTTCAGGGAAGCCACCTGAAGCCTCCAGAGGGAGAAAAACAGCCCAATGGGCAACCCAGAAGTCCATTCCCAAACTTCCGGTTTGCAAGTTGGGCCGTTTTTCACCCTCCCTAGGCTCCTAGAAAGCCTCTGGAGCCTGAGGAGAGTGAAAAGCGGACCTACTGGGCCCACCGGAAGTCAGAAAATGAGTCATTTCTGGCCTCCAGAGGACCTCTGGGGAGGTGGGAGAGGCCGTTTTCGCCTTTCCCAGGCTTCAAGAAAGGGGATGGTGGTGCCACATGCGCATGCGCAGGGGTCACAGTGCGGGGGGGGGCATTAAATTACGGGGTGGGCATGTGAGTGCCCGCGATAGTGCGTGCTTTTGGCACTAGAGACGAAAATGTTTCGCCATCACTGTTCCAGTCCCTTGTTTCAATTTCAGTCTTTCCCTAAGTAATAGCAAATTGGATTGAGATAAACTACTAATTCACCCCATTTCATCTTTGAACTTAATGGCTGGCATTCTTCCTAATTCTTTCTCAACCTCATCACAATCTTTCCCAATTACTGATAAATAATATTTTAATTGCTTATAATTAGCTGATCTTCTAAGTGAATGAACATAATCCCTTCCCAATGACAAAGGTACTATGCCAAGAGGGAAAGTATAAGTAAGAAGAAGAAATAAGAGCTTATCATCATCTGAAATAATACTCATGATGCCTTAAAGTATAATTATTCATTCCCTAAATTGACATTATTATGGCTAATACATGCCGGATAATTGAGAAAGTGAAAAAATACCTAAAAGAAATCAGTAAGTGCTTTATTGATTATAAAAAGACTTTCAATTGTGTCGATCGCATCAAGCTATCGAATGTGCTTCCAAAAATAGGAATCCCAGAATATCTCACTGTCCACCTGCAAAACTTATATACAGGTTAGGAAGCCATGGTATGGACAGAACATGGCAAGCTAGATTGGTTCCAGGTGGGCAAAGGAATGAGACAAGGCTGTATACTCTCCCTTTATTTATTCAATAGATAAATAGGTAGGTAGATAGGATGATAAAATAGATTAGATAGATTAGATCAGGGGTTGGCAACCTTAAACACGCAAAGAGCCACAAAGGTCCTAAATGGAAGCTCCCCCCCCCCCCCGTTCAATTCTGGAGCCAACCGGAAGTCCAGTTCCCCACCATAGAGTCTCCTCCTGGTGTGGTGTCCCTTTTCCTCTGCTGACTGGAAGTCCGGTTCCTCCATCATAGAATCTCATCCTAGCATGGCATCCTTTTTCCTCTACTTGTCCTAACCGAAAGCCCTATCGATTGTGGAGCCGACCAGCAACAGGGAGCCGCAGCAGAGGGATGAAAGAGCCACATGCAGCTCCAGAGCCGCGGGTTGCTGACCCCTGGATTAGATAGATAGATAGATATAGATACACACACTTCATTTAGTGACCATTCAAAGTTACAACAAAACTAAAAAAAGGGACTTATGACTATTTTTCACGCTTATGACCATTGCAGCATCCCTGTGATTATATGATCAAAATTTGGGTGTTTGGCTACTGTTTCATATTTATGATGGTTGCAATGTCCCGGGGTCATGTGATCACCTCTGGAGACCTTCTGACAAGCAAAGTCAATGGGAAACCAGATTCACTTAACAACCATGTTGGATGCTATTTGGAACCCGGACACTCAGCCTATATGCTAAAAATTTCTACCATTTTCTTTAAATAGTGGAATAAAATCATATTTTGGCCACATCAATGTCTAGCAGCACCAAGGTCCAAAATAATACAGTATCTATTATTTATTTATTTATTTATTTATTTATTTATTTATTTATTTATTTATTTATGAATTGACAACACTGCCTATTCACACATGGTGACTCAAGGCAGCTGACAGAACTTCTCAGGAAAAAAAAGTCTTGGCAAGGGAAGATACTTATTAGAAACTATCCACATAAAAAGCACTGCTATTGTGGTGGAGTTTGTCCTGCCCATTTATTTTTCTTCTGTGTCATATCTATTTGATGGTCCCCCTGCAGTGCCACTCAGCTGATCTTTTATGCTGGTGTTTCTTCTCCAGGTGGAGGTTGCAGAAGATCCCGAAAAGATTTCAACTACTCATCTCCAGCTTGGCCTACCTCTGATTTTCATTCTGAGCCAGGAAGAGACCCTGGAAGCGGACAAGAGGATTGCTGAATCTGTAGCCTGGCAGTTGCTGGGGAAAGCAGGACTTCTCCTTTTGTCAAGGTCCTTTGGAATTAAAAAGTGGGGAGGCAGAAGAGAGGGGAGAACTTATCTCACCATTGTTCTTATCTCAGTGTAATTCTTGAGGTTGGAAATTTCCAAAGATTCACAGCAAGTGTCAGGGGCATCTGCATGGGGCCCCAAAAATCATGGAGGCATGTCTATGGAGATTTTCAATCGTGCACGTCATGGTTATCCCAAAGCATTCTCAAAAAGTAACTGGACTTTGTTTTACCTCGAAGACGTTTTGCTTCTCATCTAAAATGCATGCAAAGAAGCTTCTTCCAAAATGGAAGAAGTTTCTTCTAAAATGGAAGCAGCTCTTGGATGAGAAGTGAAACATCTTTAAGGGAAAACGAAGTCCAGTTGCCTTTTGAAAATGTACCTTTGAGATAACCATCTCCATATCTCCATAGACTTGCGTCCATGATGGACTCAGGCAAATGCTACTGCATAATTGAAGCACCAATTAAATTGAAGCTCCAGTTGAAGCTCCTCATTAAAAGGGGGAGACAGTTTATGTCCATGTGGTGCATCCCACACGCATGTAATAAGAATTTGAGCTTTGATTGTGACTGCCCACCTTGATAGTTTTGACCCCCAACTTTTCCAACCTCCAAAGATATCCCTAGGAAGATTTAGCACAGGGTCTAAGGCAGTGGTGGGTTTCAAAAATTGTTCGAACCTACTCTGTGGGTGTGGCCTCCTTTGTGGGAATGGCTTGCTGCCCATGTGACCGGATGGGAGTGGCTTGCCGCCCATGTGACCGGATATGAAGATGCTGACGACACTTGTCAGAACCACCTTAAA
Source organism: Thamnophis sirtalis (assembly GCF_051295495.1). Lineage (NCBI taxonomy): Eukaryota > Metazoa > Chordata > Lepidosauria > Squamata > Natricidae > Thamnophis > Thamnophis sirtalis. Next base: position 154,931,951 of record NW_028261381.1, on the reverse strand, counting down.
TTACCTCACACACAGTACCAGCATGCATCAGAATATGATGTCAACTTGTTTTTTAAAAGGCATTTTTGGTTTGCGTTAAAACAACTTCAACACACGCAATGTTCTGATTGTACCACAAACGCAGTAGTCATCCTTACCTTTCACAGAGGCACTGACTTTTATAAATATGAGCATGATAGTGTAGAATAATCATATCCAAGAACCAGTGGTGGGTTTCAAAATTTTTTGGAACCTCTTCTGTAGGCGTGGCCTGCTTTCCAGGTCCACTGGTGGAACCTCTTCTAACCGGTTCGGTAGATTTGACGAACCGGTTCTACCGAATAGGTGCGAACTGGTAGGAACCCACCTCTGGTCTAAGGTTGAAGCCTATCCTTTTGCTTTGGACAATGTTTCTCAACCTTAGCAACTTTTAAGTTGTGTGAACTTCAACTCTCAGAATCTACACATCTTAAAGTTGCCAAGGCTAAAAAAAGGCTTAAGAAATTAACTGGGGTGCCTGAATCTTAATTGCATCCCTTCCCAAACGGATGTCTGCATGAAATGTTTGATTGTAGTTCTCATTCCTAGCCAATAGGATTGAGTTGACTGAAACAGGCTAGAGGTGGGCAGGTATTCCTGCAGTAATGCTCATTCCTGTGATTAAACAATGCAAGATCTTGTCAGGGCAGATAGGAAAGAGCAAGCATGAGTTCCCAACATGAGAACCCTGCTGAAATAAATAAGAGATGAATTCTGCAAGAGCTGAATATACTTGCTTATCTTTCATAATTTGATCAGTTTGCAGTTAAGCCGGGAGAGGAGAATGAGCTATTATTCAAACCATTAGCTTATTGAAATTTTATTTGCGGCTGTCAGTCTTCACTAACCATTGGTTATATGATCAAAAGCCTTTAAACCTCTGAATATTTGCTATAAGAAAAGAAAAGTTTGTATTGAAATGTGCACTCATACCATTTGGGCCTCTGTGGCTTCTGCTTGTGAAATAATTCTAACATCATGTGGATTTATAACTGGCCAGAAGTTGTTGAGCTACAACTTCCAGCACCCCTTACCATGACGTCCCAAGACTGCTGGAGTTGCATCCCACTTCTGGGATGGCAGAACTTGCCCATGGAAGGCTAGCTGCAATATGGCAAGAAATACCAGGTGGCGCTACAGTACAGCTTTTTAAACTTTAATTTACAAAACTTTGGCAAAATGGGTTGTTTTGTAAGGAACCTAAAAGATATATAAACGTAGCTGCACTGGGCAGAATCCACATCTGCTTTTCTTTCTAATTTCAATTTAGTGAGAGGTCATATATCTTGGTGTGTTTGTGTGTGTGTGTAATGGCAGGCATAAGACTTTGCTGGAACCATCTTTCCAAAAGTAATGGGAAGGGTCAGGACACACAGTAAACTTTATTTTGCTTGGCTTTAAATCAAAGCAAAATAATTAATATGATCATTCCACAATAATTCATGCAAGGAAGGATGTAGGGATGGTGGTAAATAGGCATCTGAACCCAAAGAAGAGAAAGTTTCAGCTTCTTCTTCCATGTGATTCTGTGACTTTCACACCGGTGTTTTACTAATGTTAATATTTTCTTGTGCTCTATTATGTATATGCAGTTGTCTGTCTAATGTGCAATTTGATCCCCAAACACTGCTCGAAGGAAGCAAGTAAAAGCAATATGAAACAATCCTTTTTATAAAGCAGATAACCCTGGATGCCATGACTGGAATTCCCAATGAAGTCTGTGGCTGGGTACCTTTTGCTATCTCTGCATACATGTGTAATAGCCAAGGAGGGAGCTTCCATATAGTTTGCTAAGAGTTTTGTTGGGAATACTGTTGGCAGAACCAAAGGCACTGGAGGTGTACCTGGACTCATGAGAATTTGGTCTCAGACCCAAGAGGAAATTTGTCACAGTGAAAGAACATTTGGATAAATGAGAGAAATTAGAGATTAAGGACAAGTGGATTGAGAGAGACAGTCAAGCAAAATAACTTAAAGGGTTTTCACAGAGAAGAGGGGGTTGACTTATTCTCCAAAGCACCTGAGGGTAGGATAAGGAGCAATAGCTGGAAGCTCATCAAAGGGAGATCCAACCTGGAACTAAGGATAAATTTCTTGACATTGGAAACAGTTAATCAATAGAACAGCTTGCCTCCCATAGCTGCGGGTGCTCCATTGCTGAAGGTCTTCAAGAAAACATTGGACAACCATTTGTCTGGGATGGTAAGAGGACTCCTGCCTTGGACAGGGATATGGACTCAAAGACTTCCAAAGTCCCTTTCACCTCTATGCTTCTATGCCTAATTAGGGCAAAAAGAAGCTGAATTTCATGAATTTTAACAGACTGGTTAATACTTTGGTTGCATTTGTAGATAAGACCATCACTTTCTCCCTTATATCTATAAAAATGGATAATAGCAATAGCACTTAGATTTATATATCACTTTACAGTGCTTTTTCAGCCCTCTCTAAGCGGTTTACAGTGTCAGTCTATTGCCCCCAACAATCTGGGTCCTCATTTTACCCACCTTGGAAGAATGGAAGGCTGAGTCAACCTTGAGCCTGGTGGGATTCAAACTGCCAAATTGCAGGCAGCTGGTGATCAGCAGAAGTATCCTGCAGTACTGCATTCTAACCACTGTGCCACTGCGGCTCAGCACATGGGGGCAAAATATGTTTCATTTAATCTCTCTGAGATGCTAATTGTTTTTCATGGAGTGTTTTCATTTGTTTTTATACAGAGAAGTTTTGAATAATTTGAACACAAACCTGTGGTCTGAATACAACATTTTTCACTTATCTCTCTGAAACTATTACAAAAATCAAATTCTCTACTGTAATTCATAACTTAAATTCTTATATCTTCAAAGGAATTCTGTTGGTCTGGATGTTTCTTCCCGATATAATGTGGCTATCAAGACAGTTGAGGAGGTAAGTGGTCATAGTTGTTATTTTGGACTGACTTCTTAATTTATTGTGCAATCCTAGGCTTGTCTGCGGGAAAGGAAATGCTCCTGATTACTTCCAGAATTATGCACATACAATTTGCTGCTTTAGCTGTTCTGTGTTATAGAGTGTATAACAGGGTTCTACCACAAAACCGCGGATGACAAAATCGCGGTCGACGAAAGCACGTATGTGACGTCATCACAGCGCGACGAAAAAGATCGAAAAAGATCGAAAAATGTAAAAATAAAGCTAAAACCTTCCCCTAACCCCCCCAAACCTAACCCTAAACCTAACCCTAAACCTAACCCTTAACCTAACCCTAAACCTAACCCTAAACCTAACCCTTAACGTAACGAAAAACCTAATGCTAACCCTTAACCTAACGCTAAACGTAACACTAATGCTCTAATCCTAACCCTAACCCTTAACCTAACCCTAACCCTAACCCTTAACCTAACGCTTACCTTTATGTGAATCGGCTTGCTGTAATTTAATTTTTATTTCAATTTTTCGATCTTTTTCGTCGCGTTGTGATGACGTCACATACGCGATTTCGTCGACCGCGCTTTTGTGGAACGCGCTTTTGACGGGTCACGGTATAACAGTAATGTATTTTTTATTGGCGATGATAACCTTGGAATATTTCCAGACAGCTTTTAACGATGTCAGTCAAAATGCATCTGAGAGATGGAGATTTGATCTGAAGATCAATATTCAATAATGGAAACCCCATTTGTTTATAAGGACTATAGTGATTTCCATGCCTTACTTCAGTGCCCTTCTGAGTGTGTGGTGTGCTGAACAATTGAGTTACCAGTTGAAATCTGGACTGTCCTATTTTGGGCCACATTTTTGGATATTTGCATTTCTGCAGGATATGCCCGTTAAATACCTCACATTGAAAGATGCCGATGAAATCGTAGCATTGGTGAGAAATGGCGAGCAGAGCAATCCTAGTCTGGATGATAAGGCAGAAGAGGTTTATGAAGAGGAGGAGGAAGAGGAGGGAGTGGAGAATGAGAACAATGAACAAGGTAATTAAGATTCCTCAGAAATGTCTTTGACCTGTTAAGTTTTCACAAATTTGTTTCTTTGCTTTCCAATTAAAAGAATGGTTAAAAAACCCATTCTTCTCATTGTCTGATATACATTTCATTGAGGGGGTCTTTGGTGTCCTCTGATAAGGTTGTTTTCTTGAAGATGTTTCATTACCCAAACTAGGTATATCATCTGCATATTAAAGATCATCTGATGTCATCTGCTAGCACTGATGATGTTACCTAGTTTGGGTATTGAAGCATCTGCAAGAAAACAGCCAAGCTCAGAGAGCACCAGGGATCCCTCATTTCAACCTTCAGCTACAAGTACTCTCCTTCATTGGCAACACCTATCATTGCCATCCTTCTATAGCTTGATAGTTGAACTAGCATACTCCAAATGCTAGTTTTGACAAAAAAAATCTTTCCTGCTAGCCTGCATGGATTCCATATTCACCAGAGATAAGCAAATTATTTGCACAATTGTTTTACAGTCACCTGTTTTCTACATATTATTGTATATTGGCCCAGCTAGAGGGCAGCATATAACCAATCTTGGCTGGTTGCTAAAAGCTAACCAGGGCCGATACTGGCATCAGAGGCCACCAGCAGTGGCAGTGCCCTTGCTGGAAAGCAATTTCCAAATCATTTATTCCCCAGAATTCCCTTGAATTCTTCATAGGGCTTGGAGATGAAAATAAACATGATAAGTGACTTTGTTAGTAAAGGTACCCATCAGTAGTGCAAAAATATGTTGTTGGTTTTTTTACTCTGGGTTCATAATCTCCTGCAGGGAAGAAGGATGTTCGGGAGCAAATTCAGCAGATTGCCTTGTAGAAAATGGACATTTTATGACAGGGTCATTTTGTGTCTACAAAGCCTTTCCCCAGACAGTCATTATTTTTAAGCATATATCCTATAGGCTTGCTTATCCCAAAAGATTGTGGAGGCTCTTTTGTCCCTCTTAAGTAGCCCAACTGGATTCTCAAAATTTTAGCAAGAGGGAAGGCAATCAACTCATGATCTCTTCTGATATTCCTCCTTTTTAATAATTCTTGACTATTCTTTGAGCGACATCCTTTCTTTTGCGATAGTCTTAAAGAGGCTTTCCTACTGGGCAGTCTTTTGCCTCTGATTTTGCTGACGAAAGTCCAGTGGCCTCTTTTTAGCTTGGCTGACCAAAAGTTAAAAGTCAGAGATTGGCATTGCTCTACTTGCCCGAATTCAGAGGAATCCTATTGCTGTTCCCCAAAAGTTGCCATTCTTTTTCTTCTTGTTTTTGTGACCCCCCTTTTTTTGGAAGATCTCTTTGAATAATCAAGTGGCGACAGAAGCAGGGACAAGGAGCAGTCTTGCCCATTTGTGTTGCCTTTTCCTGCTAGGCCCAAATCATAGAGTTGAACTACTGTTCCCTAGGAGGAGGGCTAGTTGTCAGAGTTTTGGCAGCTTGACTAGTATTATGTGATAAACCCAGGAGCAATAACACAGCACACACAGCCTTAAGACAACAGTGATTTATCTACAAATACATACAGGCAAACACGTGCAGGAGATAAAATCCCTTACCATTCACTACAGACACAAGGAGAGAACTGAATACACGCTGAGAGAGAGAAAATCCCTCTAATTGCCACCTATATATAGACTCCTCTTAAAACAGTAAATGACTTGTGTGGACCCCACCAGAGTCTTAAAGAGGCAATACCATCGCTGCAATAAATCAGCCACATTGCATTAGCTTACTGATTACATCTTACAACTTTACATAAGCTGGCAGCTATTAAATCCTCAGTACCTTGACATAAGGGATGCTGGGAGTTAAGTTCAACAATATCCAGGCAACCCCAACCTCAAGAAGGAAGGGGCAAGTGAAGAGGCAATGATTGTGATGGGGAAGAACAGGAGGCAGTTTGGGAGGAAGTAGATTACGAATTTCGTACTAAGAAACCTACAAAACCTGAAGCAAGTGATGGCTGCCAAGAAGACAGTTCCATTTTCCATTTCCTACGCCATTTTTTCCCCCTCGGGGTGTATTCAGACCAATGATAATATAAGCACCTTTTCTCCACTCCGTCCCTCTTGTAAATTAGAATGTGCATCTGCTTTTCAGAAATTCAGGATGATGAGGTGGTGGAATCAGCCGTCAGAGATCGGAAGCGTGAACTCCCCCTGAAACACATCCATACCCTGACAGAAGAATCCTTCCTCTCAATTCTGGCAGAGACCAACCACACAGCAGTGCTCTTCTATGCCAGCTGTAAGTCATACGTTGCAAGGTGTTGTGCAGTGATTTTGGTGCCTTCTGTTGGCTGTTGGCTCTTTAGAATTTAAGCTTTTTTTAAAGTATTTAGGTTGCTTGCTTTTCCATTGCAAGTTTGTGGGGCTGTTGTGGCATTATTGGAGCACATTGATGTACAACGCCCATGATTCATGCTCTTGTGAGATGAGCGGTCATACAAATATGATAGGTGAGGCTGTTTGTGATGGATGTGATGTGTACCAGTGGAGGAGAGTTTCGGCAACACTTTTTCAGGGACGAGGCAGTAAATCTTACAAGAGAAACACCCAGGTCAAGATACTGTACAGTCCTCAGCTGGTGGAGGATTTGGGGGGGGGGGAGAAATGCATGGTAGCCACACCCTAGAATCTCCCAGGCTATACCTAGTAAGTTAGAAAGTTATAGCTTTAGTTTAGCAAGAGTCTGTCCGCCAGGTATGAGGAAATATAGGATTGAACCCTACTGGTTTCAGTGGGGCAATTTTGGGCTTGGGTATGACATAGTTCTTCAGAATTATGCTGGAAACCTCTGGTAGAAAGCCCAAATTAGAGCAGGATTTCACTGCCAAAAGAGGAGAATCAGTATAGAGTGAATGTTAAGATATTGGATTACAATTGGGGAAACCCAGTTTCGCATCTACCTTTGGATAGGGGAGTTTACCAGGTGACCCTGCGTCAATCACTGTCTTTGAGTACCATGAAGACTTGCTGTTGGAAAACTTGGAAGTGCTATGAACGCTGTGTTCAGTTCTTGGATGAAGATGGGATATAAACCTGTCAAATAAATAATAATAATTGGAAACGTTTAAATGAAGAACAGTAATCTGCGGAATATAAATTGGTTATGAAACCTTTTATGTTCGTTGGCGGTTATCCCTAAAAGACTATGTCCTGTGGTACATTAAGAGGAAAGGCTTTATAGAAACATATGTGGCTCAGGGAAACAGGATGCTGAGTTTATTGGAACTTTATTAGGATCCAGCAGGGTCCTTGTTTACTTGAGGCTGATCCTGCCTTTCGGTCCAAAAGAATCCCAGAAGTGTTATAAAATAGATAAAATGCAAGTGTATTGGCCCTATCTCCTGGCATTGCTCTTGGGTTACATATCCTTCCATCTATCCTGCCTCATTCCACCGAAATACGTTTTTATGAGCTCTTTGCTGCAGTTCCAGTCTTATGAGTACTGGCAGTTGGGCAATCTTCTAGTTGAGTTGCATGTTCTGTTCTGATTAGTTGGGCTTCTCACTCTCACAGGACAAAACAGCAGAAGCCAAAGACAAGCCTGTTCATTCATTGAAAATGTATCCTGTTTTACTATTAAAGAGAAATAATTTTAAAAAGGAAAAAAACAATAACATAACATTAAAATTAATTAAGAAATGAAAATTGGACAAAAATATATTCTCTGAAAATGGACAAGGCAAGAAACAAATGCATATCCTGAGAGAAATAATTTCGTAGCTTGGTTTAACCACCAGGAAAAGGTCCTCTTTGACATACCAAAGTGGAGAATGGAGGAGAACCCCTCAAAAAAGGATGCTCCCCCCCCCCACTCCCAAACCTTATAGCCACTCCAGAAGGATAATGTGATTGATGGTATAAGTCAGCCCTCTGAAGTAAACCAGAATAAGAAATCAAAGCTATGCATGCAAAAATAACTTTTATAAAATGTTATAGTACCAATAGCACTTAGATTTATATACCACGTCACAGTGCTTTATAGCCCTCTTTAAGCGGCTTACAGAGTCAGCATATTGCCCCCAACCATCTGGGTCCTCATTTTACCGACCTCAGCAGTCAACTGACTGAGTCAATTTTGAGCCTGGTGAGATTTGAACTGCCAAATTGCAGGCAGCCGGCAGTCAGCAAAAATAGCCTGCAGTACTGCACTCTAACCACTGTGCCACCGAGGCTTACAGTAACAAGAGTCTTGCAAGTCTAAATGTCCTTTGCCTTTCCCCCCTTTTAGCTTTGTGAAGTATACTGTACTATATTGTATCATTCATTCATTCATTCATTCATTCATTCATTCATTCATTCATTCATTCATTCATTCCCCACCTTTATTATAATCATAAATAACTCATAGCCACCAACATACCTGCTATTCCTCCATCTTCCTATTTTCCCCACAGCAAGAAGTATCATATGAGATCAGTTGGACTGAGAGAAAATGGCCCAAAGTAATCCAGCTGGCTTTCATGCCTAAGGCTGGATTAGAACTCACTGTCACCTGGCGTTTCATCCCTCAGAGTTCTTTAGGAGAACCAAGGTGCAACTTGAGATCTATGCACATGGAGAAGCCAGATAAAAGTTATCAATCCAGAGTCTCACCCATCTGCCCATTCCAGCCAGTGGCTAAGACCTTAGTTGAATTGCCCACCAGATCTTCAGGGAAAATCCCAAACCTCTTAATGGAACCCAACTGGGTCCATCAGTCTAGGTGTTTGGGGTTTAGAGCTATATAGTTTGTCCATTAGCTATTTAAGGCTGGGGATTAATAGGTAACGATAAATGTTCCCCTTGCATATATGTGCTAGTCGTTCCCGACTCTAGGGGGCGGTGCTCATCTCCGTTTCAAAGCGAAGAGCCAGCACTGTCCCAAGATGTCTCTGTGGTCATGTGGCCGGCATGACTAAATGCCGAAGGTACATGGAACGCTGTTACTTTCCCACCAAAGGTGGTCCCTATTTTTCTACTTGCATTTTTATGTGCTTTTAAACTGTTAGGTTGGCAGAAGCTGGGACAAGTAATGGGAGCTCACTCCGTTACGCGGCGCTAGAGATTCGAACTGCCGAACTGCCAACCTTTCTGATCAATAAGCTCAGCGTCTTAGTCCTTGAGCCACCGTGTCATTAATACGAATCCCTTAAATTGTGCCCAATAACTATTGGCAAATCTTTTCAGTACAGCCTCAAATCACTCTTGAATTTGTACCAGGTAGCACCTTATCTGTGCATTTGTTAGAATTCCTGAATACTTTGTCTTGTAGAAAACATGTTGCCAAAGGTTTCTTTTAATGTGGACTAGTATTCCTTCATGTCTTGAGTTTTGACAGACTCCACATGCTCTGGTATCTGAAAAATACTGGGTTACTTTTCCTGTCCTCATTATAGGGGAAGCTGTCTCTCTGGTGGTAATGCAGTCTTTCCTTGAAGTTGCTGCTCAGTTGAAAGGTATGGCTCAGTCAGTATGGTTGCTGTGGGCTGTCTATTTCTTTACATTTCATTTAATCCAAGCTCTTTGTTTCAAATGACTGATTCAGCATAAAGTTACTCTTGGTAAGTGGCAAAGCTGATGATGCCTAGTGGCAGAAAGGGAAAAGCAGATAGAGCTATAGAATTCCAAAGAAATATTTGTCCAACTTTTGCTTGAAAGCCTCCCATAAAGAAAAACACGTCATATTTCTGCCTTTCCCAGTTCGATGTCGTTCCAATGCTTTGAGAGAACACCATCATGTCAGGGTTCCAAATAGCATCTAAAAGTAAATCAGAGTCCAAGGCAGAGTATTGCTCAAAGTTCCAATTTATTAAGGGAGCCATGTTGGCACATCTGGGAAAACCCGAATCTGAAAGCTTCCTGGTTTTCCCACCCAGTTGAAACTTCAAGATCCTGCCCCCACACCCACAAGTCCATCGCATGGTCCAATCTTCCACTGCCATGCTGGCAGTTCCACCCATCCAATTCCGGTCAGGTGCAGAGGCGCAGAGACCTTGGTTTTCTAGAAAGAATTTTGTTATGGCTACGTAGCATCTAACTCTGTACAATCCCCCTCCCATTTTCCCACAATAGAAAAGGCATAGTAGAATAATAGAAAGTGTGGCAGGCCAAAGACCCAAAAGGAAAGATGGCTGCAGGCCTGACACTTCCTAACGTAGAATGTAAAAGTCTGGAAAAAATGGGAAAAAATAATGGAGGTGGCACTTTTTTTTTATCAAACAGAAATATTATGAAATGTTTCCAGTTGTATTTTTTCCTATTTTTTCCTATGTATTTTATACATAACATGTTTAAAAATAGTCTGTTTAGAAATAGGTTGGCTGGGAATTCTGACAGTAACACTCAAAGACATCTTTAGTCTTATCAAAGATGGTTTAGTCTTCAGGAACGACTTCCTTTTGGATTTGTTAAACAATAGTGGGTCATTTTCTGAACCAGTGTATTTTTATTATTCACTTCTCAGAATTCCACTGTCTTCTTTTTACATTCCCGGCAGACTTTGACGTCACTAGATGGAATTATAATGCACAGCTGAGAGTATGTCCTACTCTTTGACAATAGGCAGAGAAGCAGCAAGTAATATGGACACCCTGCCAACTCATCCCCTTAAAAAGCTGGACACAATAAACAGATGTGTGATCTGTTGCACTCAGTTGACCAATTTTACTTTTGAATGCAGCTGCAGCAGGAAAGGAGGGTGGTGGGGTAGGTAGGAAGCTTGGTCTCTTTTAAGGTATCCAGGAATCTAAAAGAGAAGAAATAGTAAAGCACCCACTTACTTACAAACACAGAATGACCAACGTTTAGGTGACACGCTTGCTTAGGAAGATAATCTGAACTACAACTTTGTCTACTGGGATGGTTGCTAAGTATCTGGCAAATGCCAAGGGGCACTTCTACAAATGCATCAAAATCTAATGTACTTTAATTTAAGCCACTTAAGAGATTGATCTGTTTTAAATGTTAAGGCATATGTCTCCCTGTGTGTCTTTATGTTTATTCCAGTATTTTACATTGATTTATAATGACTCCTTTTTCCTGGCATTAAATACTTTTGGCCAGGCTGGAAAAACAGCCATGCTATTGCTGAGTGATTTATAATAATGTAAGTCAACTTTCCAGTAGGCTTGACTATTGATTCGAAGAGTGGCATTTTTAAAAAGGTTGTAGTTTTAAATTTACTCAGTGGCTAGTCCTAGAATCTGTTATTAATTCTTGGGCTAAGCCTTAGAATAAATCAATACTTAAAACAATAAAGAATTGCCTTTGGCAGAATTTACTTCCTAATTCCCTTCTGCAGTTGCAGTTATTTCTTTTCTACCAAAGGCAGGCAGTCTTTGTTTCCCAGCTGCCATTACTTGATTTCAAATGATTGTCCAGCATGCCAAATCAGTTGGTCGGCCGGTCAGTCACTTTTGAAGACACCAAGAAATTTCTGTAATCATTTCCCAAAATCCATGAGGCCTTGTGAAAGAATGGCAGAAAAATACCCCACGATCTCATGCAAGCATAGCAAAATCTCACGATAACATAAAACATAGAATAATAGAGTTGAAAAGGACCTCAGAGGTCTTCTAGTCCAACACCCTGCTTGAGCAGGAGGCCCTATATCTGTGATGGCAAACCTATGACACACGTGTCCAAAGTGGCACATGAAGCCATGTCACCTGGCACGCACGGCCTTGCTTGTTTGCCTTCCAGGTTTCTGGTGCACATGCGCGCATGACAATCAGCTGTCCTTCTCCAGTGCAGCAGTGCCAAAAACTGGTGTGCACATGCACACCAGCCAGCTGATTGTCGGGTGTGCATGCAGGCCAGAACTCAGACGTTCAGAGTAAACTAAAGTATTTTACAATATGTAATAATACGTAACAGTATGTAGAATTTGATATCACTCATGGCAGTGAACCAAAATACTACTGACTCTATGATCTTCCAGGTTTAATTGTAGCACATGTGAAACAGTTATATTAAGAGTAACAGCAGGAAAGAGCCACTGTCTTCATACCTTTCTCATGGATGGTCTTTGATCTGACTCAGAAAATTCCTGTGATATTCCAACTAATATGTTTATTTTTGATGTATTAGAAAATCAGCTGAAGAATCAATGGATAAAAACGAGAGCAATTCCTCATAGAATAAAAATAGTTGATGGAGTAGATTCTAAGATTTTTTTTAAAAAAAAGTTTCATGAATTTTACACAAAGAGCCAGAAACATTTGTATCACTGCCCTTTTGTTGTTTCTTCCAAACATCTTCTCTAGGGACTCCTGAGATCTCACTTGCAAGGGTAAACTGCTGGGATTGGCCACACCTTTGCTTGCGGGAAAATGTCACCCAATTTCCTATCATGAAGATGTATACAAAAGAGGGGGCATGGCTGGCTTACTCTGGGATGTGGGAGACCAAAGAGATGATGAAGTTCATTGAATTGTAAGTATTATGTTGCTGGTTAAGAGCCACTTTAGGGTAAACATTCTAGATTCTGGTGTCCTCTGGATGTCTTTGGAGTTAAACTCTCATTATCTCAAGATTATATAAGGGACTTCCTGGGAGGAGCCTACTGGTGAAGGCAGCAAAAAATCAGCTGCCTCCGAATTCCTGGCTACGTACCTGTTTAGAGGATCTTCCATCTGACGTCTTATCAGGTTTTCTTATCCTTCAGGCAAGAGGGAAAGAAGAAACTGTTTTGCTGGCAAATGCTCTTCGATTTTTGCAGCTTTTGTGCTTGCAAGGAAAGGGGGGCGAGCCCAAGGCAGAACGGCTGTCCGTGCTGGGAATTTCAAACTGCCTTGTGCAGGACAAAGTAGGTCTCTCCCACTCTGCTCTAAGTTTTGTTTGATTTAATCTTATCACGAGCTGAATCCGTTTACTGCGAGGACAATAATTGCTTATCAACATTTTAGTTTCTTCTCTTTTTCTCCTCCGAAAAATTATTTACTCAGAGGCTTTTAAAATGGCGCCGAGCAGGCTGGTTTCTCCGGTAATAACGAACACTTTTTGCTAATCCTCAAAAGACTTCAAAAGAATTCAAAACAAAAGAGATAGCTTATCAAATGTTTTGGTTTCACAATAGAAGAATTTTACTCCTTCATTAACTTTGTTATTTGGAAGTTAAATGGTGATGAATCTGTTGAACGGTCTTGTTACAATGTTTACTCACTGAAAGTTTTGCCAAGCCTAAAACTTCAAAATAAAAGCCTCTTTACTTAAAGCTGCATATTTAGGCGATACAGTTTTATTAACTGCAGGCAGAAAAATTTTGAAATGGCCTCAAAACCAAATATTAACTTGAAGTCTTCACCCTCTACTTCCAGGGGTACACCCTCAGTGCCTGGCACAAAGCTGCAGCCTCCGCTTCCTACGCCCCCTGCTGGGGATGTATTAACGAAAGAATTTTTTCTGAGTAATCTAAACGAGGCTCTTAATGCACAGACAATTAAAATGGAAGATAAATTTAGAGATAATAGAGAGGAGAGAAAAGAGGAAATAAAAGAAATGAAAGAAGAAATTAAAAGTGAAATTAAAAGTGAAATAAAAGGACTTAAACAGGAGTTGTATGAGAAATTTGAGGCTAAGGTTGATAAAATTAGAGACGACATGCTGAGTCTTGTAACTGTATTAACAGAACATATTTCTGGAGTGGAAGATACTCTAGAGGTTCTTAATGATGCCAATGCTAACTTGACATTGAAAACAGAGGTGGTGGAACAAAAAGTGGAAAATGCTGAAAAAGAAATTATTATGATACAGTACCGACAAATGGAGCTTGCATTAAGAGTAAGGGGGCTGCGTGAGGAGAAACAGGAGAACCTGAAACAGATCCTATCGGAAGCTTTTGACCGCCTGATGGGAAGACCAGGGACCAACCAAGGCTGGCAAATTGACAAAGCTTACCGCGTTAACTCCTGGCTGGCAAAGCAGAAGCAGCTTCCTCGAGACATCGTTATATATTTTACTACAAGAGAGTTCAGAAATATGGTACTGCAAGCGTCTTATAACACTAAGCTTCAAATTGGCGGTCAAGACCTGGCTGTTTTGAAAGAGATACCACCTCAAATGTTAAGAGCCAGAAGAGACTACGCTTTTTTGGTCGAAGAACTCAGAAACCGTCAGATACAGTATAGATGGGATGCACCATTCGGCATCATATTTACATTTGATAAGCAAAGGTACCGCCTCAACTCTGTATGGAAAGCCCGAGATTTTTATTATAATATATTGAAGGCTGGACACCCTGCACCATCTGGACCTAGAGAAAGACCACAAGAAGGACAGGATAGACAGCAAACTACACAACCACCAGACAAGATGGAGCATCTCTCTTCTCTAGAAGTGCAAGGTGCTATGGAACCAAGACCTAGCCGCATGACTACTAGACGTATGGAGAAACAAGCTAAGAAGCAACAGTATCAACAATTATCGGCCATCGATCAAGGAACTACAACAACAAATCTGGAAGCAGTGGGAGGAGCTAAACCTAAGGTTAAACAGGCCGTGCAGGAAGCTCTAAAAATGCTTCAACCAACCAAAGATGACAACTAAGATTTTAACATGGAATGTCAACGGACTGAACTCTCCACAGAAGAGGAAGAAAATATTTCATTATCTTAAACAGTTTAAGAACGATGTAATTTGTTTGCAAGAAACTCATATCAAGTCAACTGATCAAAAATATCTGATCAACTCAAAACTTGGTCAACATTTTGCAGCTTCTGCTATGGAAAAGAAGAATGGTATAGTTGTATACTTAAGAAAAGATATGAAAGCTGAATTAATAGAAGCAGATCCCTTCGGAAGATATATTGCTTTAGACTTGATCTTAGAAGGGAAAAAGACATTACTTTTGGGAATTTATGCACCCAATCAACAGCAAGATAGATTCTATAGAAATCTTCATGCTAAATTAGTACAGTGGGACTATAGTTCCTGTATACTATTGGGTGACTGGAATGGAGTGATAGACACTAAGAGAGATAAGAAGATTTCCCGCCTAAATACCAAGATGCGAGCAAAGTTACCCAAATCCTTCTTTGACATTATGGATGATTTTGAATTGAGAGATATCTGGCGAGAAAGAAATGCAGAGGAATATGACTTCACTTTCTTCTCGGACAGGCATCAATCCCTTTCAAGGATTGATTTTATTCTAACTACTAATGATTTGCTTTCTAGGGTCAAGAAAACAAAGATTGCAGCTAGAGTCCTTTCGGACCATAACCCAGTTTGGATGGAGTTGGGAAGGGTAGTGCAGGCAAGAAGGTTTTGGAGACTGAATGAAAATTTATTTAGATATGAAAACTATATTAATGATTGTAAAAAATTACTATCTGAATATTTTGTTTTGAATATGAATAAGGGTACATCTATGGAATTTGTATGGGATGCAAGCAAAGCGTATATGAGAGGAGTTTTGATGAATATAAATAAAACACATAGAAATAAGCAAGGGTTAAAACGAACAGAACTGGAAGAGGAAATTAAGAGAAAAGAGCTGGAGTTAACAAGGAAACCAGACGATACAAAGGTTAAGGAAACTATTAACATATTAAAATCTCAATTTGACATGTTGATCTCTGACCAGGTAGCTACTAATTTATTATATGCAAAACACAATACTTTTTGTAATGCAAACAAACCTGGCAGATGGTTAGCTTATCAGATTAGGAAAAAAAGGAAAACTCGAAATATATCTAAAATGATTTACAGAGGGAAGGAGGTGTTCCAACAGGAAGAGATTCAAAAGGCTTTCTGGGAATTTTTTACAGAACTGTATAAAGGGGATAAAATTAATGGTTTAGACATAGACAAATATTTAGACAAGGAGAAAATACCTTCAGTTAGAGAAGAACACAGGCAAAAATTGAATCAACCAATAACCTCGGGGGAAATCCTGCAGGTAATTAAGCAATTAAAGCCAGGGAAAGCACCAGGTACAGATGGCTTGACAGCGGTTTACTATAAAAACTTACAGTTAGAAATGGTAGAACCTCTTAGAGAATTATTTAATATGATTCAAACGGAAGGTAAAGTCCCTCCATCTTGGAAGACAGCGTTTATATCTTTGATACCCAAAGAAGATCAAGATACTACTCAACCCAAAAATTATAGACCCATTTCATTACTGAATGTAGATTATAAAATTTTTACTAAAATATTAGCAAATAGGTTAATGTTGGTCATTCAACAATTGATACATACGGACCAAACAGGTTTTATACAAGGGAGACAGATGAAAAGTAATGTCAGATTAATTATTAATGCATTAGAATATTTGGGAAAGAACAACCAGATCCCTGCTGCGTTTATATTTTTGGATGCTGAGAAGGCCTTTGATCGAGTTAACTGGCAATTTCTGTTGAAGATATTGCAAAAAATGCAGATAGGAGATAATTTTTTACAGTCAATTAAAGCAATATACCAACAGCAAACAGCACAAATCATAGTCAATGGAAGTTTAACAGACTCTATTCAAATTGGAAAAGGTACAAGACAGGGTTGTCCTTTGTCCCCATTATTGTTTATTATAACTTTGGAAGTATTGTTGAATAAAATACGGGGCTTGGATGGTTTAAAAGGGATCAAGATTAGGCAGCAAGAATATAGAGTCCGCGCTTTTGCGGATGATTTGGTCATAATATTGGAACAACCGCAGGAATCCAGTATGGTTTTAATGAATACGATTAATCAATATGGTCAAGTGTCTGGCTTTAAAATAAACTTAGGAAAAACCAAAACATTAGCTATAAATATGAATATTAAACAAAAGGAAGAATTAGGAGTGATGCTAGGATGTGAGGTAGTTAAAAAAGTCAAATATCTTGGAGTTAACATTTTAACTTCAAATGGGAAGTTATATAAGCATAATTATGAACCACTTTGGCATAGCATACAGACAGAGATGAAAAAATGGGAGAAATTGCACTTATCTTTGCTGGGCAGGATAGCGGCAGTGAAAATGAACATTTTACCAAAATTTTTATTTCTTTTCCAAATGTTACCTATACTTAAAAAAGATGCGAACCTTTTAGAATGGCAGAAGGGTATCAACAAATTTGTGTGGGCAGGAAAGAAGCCGAGGGTAAAGATGAAAATAATGCAAGATGTACGTGAGAGAGGAGGACTGAAACTACCTAATTTAAAACTATATTATGATGCAGTGGTATTATCTGTAATTAGTGATTGGATTCATTTAACCAATGATAGAATATTGAACATTGAGGGACACGATCTGGTATTTGGTTGGCACGCTTACCTGTTATTCAACAAAAAATTGGATAAGAACTTTAAAAGTCATATTTTAAGAAATGCTTTATTGCGGGTTTGGAAGAAATACCAATATAAATTAAATGACAAGATACCCATGTGGGCAATTCCTAGACATGCAATTGAAAATATGAATACAGCACAAAAACAGGACAGATTTACTTACAGACAGCTTCTTACCTCGGAAAGGGGGGTATTACAATTAAAATCTTTAGAGGTATTAAAAGAGGAGAAGGTAATTCAAACATGGTTCCAGTATGGGCAATTACAGGCTAGGTGGAAAATAGATCAAAAAATTGGTTTTATTCAAGTTGAGGATAATCTGTTTAAACAAATAAGAGATCAAAGCTTAATGCATATAAAGAGGATATATAATGTATTAATACAGATGGATTCGGAAACAGAATTAGTTAAAGATTGTATGATAAAATGGGCTCAAAATATTGAGGAACCAATAATGTTGGATACATGGGAAAGAATCTGGGTAAGAAATGTGAAATTTACACAAGCTCAAAATCTGAGAGAAAATTTTTACAAGATGTTCTATAGATGGCATTTAGATCCTAAAAAGTTGGCTTCTATGTATCCGAATGTACAGCCTAAATGTTGGAGATGTGGTTCTCTCGATGCTACATATTATCATATATGGTGGACCTGCCAAAAGGTTAAAGTATTTTGGATAAAAATATGGTGGGTCATGCAAAATGTTTTTAAAAGAAGGATAAAGTTTAGTCCTCAGTTATTTTTACTAGGTATATGTACTGACTTTACAGTGGTAGAGACCAATTTGACTCTGCACCTGATAACTGCAGCAAGACTGTTGGTGGCGCAATATTGGAAGAAGGAAGACTTGCCTACAATTCAAGAATGGACATTGAAAGTAACAAACTTAGCTGAAATGGCTAAAATATCGGCATATCTCAAAGATCATTCAAATGAGAGATATAAACGAGACTGGAAAAAATGGATTGACTATATACAAAATAAATACGGGACTAGGAAATTCCAGTTAGCCTATGCTTAAGATCAGAAATGATTTAAATTGTTTAAAGTTAGTTCAGTAAGAAGAAGCTAAGGTCAATCTAGAATGTTATTAATTTCTTTATTTCTTTTTTCTCAATAGATTTTAGACTGTGTTAGTTAAAATTCTATACCGTGTACGGGTTCTGGGAAGTCGGGGGGGGGGAAGGAGGAGGGGAGGTGGGAGGGTGGAGGGAGGGAGGGGTATACACACAAAAAAAATTGTACTTCAATGTTTTAATGATTGACAAATGATGACATATTTGTGTTTTTTTTTTAAAGAAAAATAAAGAAATTATTCACTAAAAAAAAAAGATTATATAAGGAAAACCATGGAATAGACCAAACCTGGGAAGAAATTTGTAAGGATGTGGATCTGTGGTGGGTTGCCAATTTTTTCACTACCAGTTCGGGCTCGTTTGCATGCGCAGAAGCATCCGGGCGGGTGGGAGGAGCCTCCCGGCCCCACTACTACTGGTTCAGCCAAACTAGAAGCAACTCACCACTGATGTGGATAACCCTTGAGGGAAGAACTGGCTAGGAAGTAGTTGAGAAATGTGAGATTCAAACTCTTGCATTTTTGGGGGTGGTTGGTTCTTTCTTATATTTGTCTCTCACATTTTTTTCCCAAGACTTCAAGGTGGACCCCTAAATTGTACCCGCATAATAACAATCCTGTGAGGAAGTAGATGTAGCAATAATGTAGGCCCAATGCAGTGGTGGGTTCTGGATCCCGTTCCAACTGGTATGGTTGGAATGGGCCCGGTGGCGTCCACATGGATGTACGCAGCCCGCACATGTGTCTTAGCACCTCTGCAAGCCTCTGTGACGCTCCAGCTGCTCAGTGGAGTGTCGCACAGGCGCTGTATGCGCTGTGCACATGCGCGGAAGCCCCAAAGACTTAAAAGACCGGTAAGGAGCTTAGGTGGGCGGATGGGCCCTCTGGAGCACTGTACTGGAATGGTATCCAGTGCTCCGGGCAGGCTCCGGTACGCCCATACCAGGGCATACCGCCTGCAACCCACCTCTGACCCAATGCCACCGAGAGAGTTTTATGTTTAAATGGAAAGTCAAACCTGAATTTCCTTGACCCAAACTTCACACCTTAAATACTGTGTTATGTGGGCTTTCAGTAAGAAGAATTTAGAAAGCCTGAATCTGAGGTAGCTTTGCCTCTGCATTTCACAGCTGAAGCAAACATATACAGTTTACAGGTGCCATTCAGATTAGATGAAAGAACAAGATGTGCATCATACATTTCTCTATGACACTGAAATTGTTTTGGAAAAATGCTGATGACGTGGGAGATGCTGGAAATGGAGTTGTCCTAGGAAATAGAATTCTGCGAAAGCAAAATAAAATAAAACTGTCCCTTGTAAATCGGCCTGAAGTCTGGTTTCAATTTACATCTTTAGAAGCAGAAATTCTTGCCCAGTGAGATTGATGACCCCTGAAGAAATAGAAGAATATTTAACTGACAAAACCTCACCACACCACACGGTTTCTGTACTGGGAATATTTGACTCAAGCATGAGTGAAGGTAAATCCATTGCCTGGTTATTTCAAACATCATTGCAAAACACAATGTTACTGAAAGTAATAATACTTTTTAATTGCCTTGTGATTGTAGAATAAAATTTATGTTGGGATCTTTCACAACAACCCATTAGACAGGGCACTGGCTGTATTACACAAGATTATTGCTTCACTTTGGGAGCCAAATTCAGGGGGGAGGATGATTTTTTCCCCTCTCTTATAATACTAGAATTTGGATTGCCCAGGGAGATAAGAGGGCAGAGAATCAAGAATGGATTTATTTAAAAAGTATGTAAACACTCTTCAGAGAATTTTATTTGTTAGAAACAAGCACTACATTTCTCCTTTTATCTCTCCTCTCTCTCACACATAGACAAACACAAAATGCAGATGTTATTTGGGATATATTGGAAAAAACCTGGGGGGCAGGTACCAGATGTTCTTCGTCCTGGAAAACCTGAAATTGCTCATGTTCCACTTTTTATTTTATTGGGTTTTTTTCCTGTTACTTTCTCAGTATACAGGTCGACAACAGGTAGTCCTTGGGTTGTGACAAGTGGGACATAAAATTCTTTCATTAAGCAATGCAGTTGGAAAGTGATGTCATGTGACTAAGCTGCTTAGCAACAGAAACTTTGGCAATCCCAATTGTAGCTGTTAAATGAAACCATTCTTATATGAAAGTGAGGATTTCATGTGATTGCAACCTCTGACTTCCTACTGACTTTCCCATTGATTTTGCTTAGGGAAAGCCAGCAGGGAATGTCAGAATTCAGGATCCTATGACTCTGGGGATTTCACAATACCTGGGATTCTGAGGTTCTGTCCCCTCATTATAGCTTTGAATAGTTTGTTGTAAACTGAGGACAACCTCTAAGACATTCCTTCAATTTCTCCAACCTGATTCCATTAGAAGCATTGAAATGGCCGCTCCCAAAATTTGGAAGATTTGCCTACTATTCAAGAATGGACATTGAAAGTAACAAACCTAGCCGAGATGGCCAAAATATCTGCATATCTTAAGGACCATTCAAACGAGAGATATAGACTGGAGTGGAAAAGATGGATTGACTATACTCAAAACAAATATGGGACTAGGAAATTCCAGATAGCTTATGATTAGAGATCAGGATTTATAAATTATCTAGAGTTAGTCCAGCAAGGAGGAGCTAGAGTTCAATGGAAATACGTTGTTAACTATTTTTTTTAAACTGTACCTTAGATTCTCTTTGTTAAAGATTTATACCCTGTATTGGTTCTTGGAAGTCGGGGGGAGGGGGAAGTTTGGGAGGGTGGGGGGTGTGGGAACTAAACACTTGTAAAAGTTTGTGGTTTTTTTTCAAAAATGTTCAATTTAAAAAAAAAAGGAAGTATTTGGGTCCAGAAAATGGTTAATTTAGATTGAATTTAATTAAACTAAGATAAACTTAAATTTTTACTCCCAAAGTTTTTAATACTTTTCCCCTTCTGTCACATTAAAATTAATTTAGCAGTAATTTTGGAAGGTTCCTTTCAACCACATCCCAAGAACTACATTATATGTTTTAACATTCCTGCTTTTTCAAGTTTCATGTTTGCTTAGGCCAATAGGGGGCAGCAGCATATCTGTACTTGGCTCCAGATTCTGTTGCCTGTTGAATTGATGGCTGGGTGAAACCCTGACTTTTATATGGAGATAAACAAATCAGCTTCTGCAGGAAATTGAGTTGAGATTGTCAGATAATTGCCAACAATTTGTTTTCATCGCTTTTGATAATGAACTTCAAAATTTTACTATATTTTTTATATGTTATTAAGGGTGGCGCAAAGAAAGAAGCGAGAAAAAACTGATATATAACTATTTCAGTTGTTCAAGACTCAGAGATTGGTAAACAGAAAGATCTAGAGTGTGTCAAAAAGCCCAAAGCCAAATGTTAAACTGATGGATTTAATACAAAGGGCTATTTTCTGAGCATAAGGCACTGTTATTACATGTCAAGCCAGTCCCTTCATTTAGCACAGGAAAATCTATCATGACTAGCATTTTTACTGTCCACAATCTGGCAGATGGACCTTTATTATCAACTGTTTGCTTGATCCATTTTATTGACGAAATCTGCCTCGTGCTCCAAACTGCTCTTTGCAATCAGACTCTCATTCAGACAGTTGATAAGGGCTCACAAAGTCAGAAAGACCTGCCTTGCCAGCATCCCATCTCCTGTCAAAGTGACTCCAGAGGCAGCTGAGGGGGAGTAGCGTCTCCTTTGCTTCCTATTGTCTGTCCCCCATCTTAGGTGACCTCAGATGCAACGTGGGCCTGAGGTAAAATGGTTGTCCAAGCAAAATGGTGCTTTTCCAATAGAAGCATGAGTGTTCCACAGCTACTGCCTACCCTTCAATCTTTCTTACATTTCTGAGGAGCATTTTGGAGCAATTGT
Source organism: Thamnophis sirtalis (assembly GCF_051295495.1). Lineage (NCBI taxonomy): Eukaryota > Metazoa > Chordata > Lepidosauria > Squamata > Natricidae > Thamnophis > Thamnophis sirtalis. Next base: position 154,909,732 of record NW_028261381.1, on the reverse strand, counting down.
TCTATAAGGTTTTGTTCACCTTTTAAGAAGAATGAATATATACCGAATAATTGAATCGGGAGGCTCTCACAACAGTCACTCGAGCCCTTGTGATCTCTAGGCTGGAATACTGCAATGTGCTCTACATGGGGCTGCCCTTGAAGTGCATCCGGCGGCTGCAGTTAGTTCAGAATGCGGCCGCGCGAGTGATAGTGGGCGCACCGCGGTTCGCCCACATAACACCCATCCTCCGCGAGCTGCACTGGCTACCTGTTGATCTCCGGGTGCGCTTCAGGGTCCTGTTGACCACCTTTAAAGCCCTTCATGGTAGTGGATCTGAGTACTTGAGAGACCGCCTTCTGCCAATTACCTCCCTCCGACCGATAAGATCGCACAGACTGGGCCTCCTCCGAATCCCATCCGCCAGTCAATGCCGACTGGCGACTACACGGAGGAGAGCCTTTTCTGTTGCAGCTCCGACCCTGTGGAACGATCTCCCCGTTGAGATACGCACCCTCACCACCGTCCAGGCCTTCCGCGTAGCCCTTAAGACCTGGCTATCCCAACAGGCCTGGGGATAAGTCTCTAATTTGCCCCACCCGAGTGTTGAATGCTGAATGCAAGTTGTGTTTTTATTACATTATTTATTTTGTTCACATATTGTTTGTTTTGAATTGCACCCCCTCCCTAATGATTGTAAGCCGCCCTGAGTCCCCTCAGGGAAAAGGGCGGCCTATAAATCCAAATAAACTAAACTAAACTAAACTAATAATTAGGATAGGATAGGATAATTTGGGAAATTATATTCAACCATTTGTCTGAAATGATTTAGGGCAGGGGTGTCAAACTTGCGTCGTCACGAGACGTTTTGCGACTCCCCCCCCTTTGCTAAACTGGGCATGGGCGTGGCCAATGCATGACGCATCTGGCTTGCAGGCCGCAAATTTGACAGCCCTGGTTTAGGGTCTCCTGCTTGAGCAGGCGGTTGGACTAAACACCTCCAAAGTCCCTTCCTGCTCTATTCTAATCCTTTTCTTTTATAGGAAAAGCCAAGAGCAACTGAATTTACTCATTGGTGTTTTCCAGAGATTTTGTAGCCCTGTATATTTTCCATTGTAAAGAGTAAGAAGCTGTTAAAATCCAAATATCCAAACATAATATGAAAATCAGATTCTCTAGAAGGAACTTCGGCACTGGATGCTGATGCTGTCCATCTTTCAAGAGGGCCAATCTTTTGAGCCCTGAGGGCTGGCCTTATTGGTTAGAGAATGACCAATCCTAGGGTAAAAGCTCAGTACTAAGCCTACAAGTGCATCAGCAAGTAATGCAATTTGTACAATGAAAATTTCACGCGGTACTCTTGTTAGTACAATTTTTGCACATTGGTGATAAAATTTACATAAAGGAACTTCTGATAATATAAATCAATCTTGGAGTTACATTTTTCTTAAGTGCTATTGAAGAAATTTCATTTTCCATATTTGTTTCAGTGGGCTGTTTTTGTTCAGGTTTTCATATATTGACTATAAACAGTTTTTCATATATTGGGTTTATTTATTTATTTTGTTTAGTGTCTGGCATGTGTTCGCCAGGGATGGCTGCCTCTCTGAAAGGAATTTTTTCAGGCGGTGTTATCTTACCCATGGGATGCCAGAAGGCCAGTAGGCAATCGGGGGGTGGGGGGGGCACCTTTCCTATCCCTACGCGATTTATTCGCTCATGGGAATCAAACCGCTGAGCTCCCGACCTCAGCGGAGCACAAGCTCAGCATCTTATCACGTGAGCCATCTAACCCCTATGTATTGGTTTTATAAATTGAGTAAACAAATAAGTAAAGTATTTATAAAATAGCCTTGGAATTCTTTGCAGTTGAAAGCAATACTGTATGATATACACTTGGTTCATTTACTGCTTATGTCTCTGCATGTCTGATTGAAGTTGATAAAATTTAGCCAGGGGCTAGAAAAGAAATTTGGTCATTATGTTACATTTAAGGCTGCTTTGTTTTGTCAGCAAGAGAGGCTTTTATTGAAGCGGGAAGAATCCTAAATGGATATGTCACAACAGGGATCTACTATGAAGAGGATGCTACAGTTCTGTATGTTGCTTTTTTCCTTGCTTAAATCACATAATGAACCAATTGGCTGATTTTGTATTTAAGGGCTGGGGGAGATCTAGACAGAATTCTTCCTTTTCTTTGCTGATGGGGATCTGTTTCTAATTGTCAGCATCTTTCTAAAGCAGAGTTCCTTTACCTGAGGTCCATAGAACCCTTGGAGATCCATAGATAGTTTTAAAGGGTTCATGAACTTGGATGGGAAAAAAATGTTTTCATTAACCTCTAGCTGAAATTTATCTTTTCATTCATTAATCTACATAGGCAAGAAAGTAATGTATGGCCTCTAAATTCCACAAATGTTTAATTCTTGTCATCTAAAATTATGGTTAATATTTTGTTATTGATTGAACAGTTTAATGAAAAAGCACACATAAATATTTTCTTAACTGTATTTGAGAATAATTAAATTTTCTTTGTAAGTTATACGTACTGTGTATACTACTATATATACTTGGGTTTTGCAAGTAAATTCATTTTAATGCACATTGGTTGCAATAGATTCTCAAATGGGTCTCTGGCATAAAAAGATTAGGAAGCCCTTTTCTAAAGAGAGACTTGAATAACTGAATGCGGTTCACAAAGCTGTTGATTAATGGGACAGCAGATTTGTGTGTGATTCTAAGGAATGCTGTTTTTTCAGGGCTGTTCCAGCTTCTGCTGTTTGTATTTGTCTGTCTTTTCATTTTTGTATTTCCCCTATTTAGTTTGTTAGCCGCCCTGAGTCCCCTCGGGGAATAGGGCGGCATACAAGTTCAATAAAACTAAACTAAACTAACTAAACTTCTCCCTCAGGAAAAATGCTGTGCGTTTGCTAAGATGACACTTTCAGGACTGTATATCATCAAGGAAATCTAGTATGAGATAGTCCTCATGTCAGAGTTTGTTGCAGAAAAATCAAATCTAGAAAGCGCACACAGATAACTGATCCAGCTGGATTTATTAACTTCTTTATATACATAATAACAGATGAATAAATGTACAATACCAATAGTAGATTCTTTCAATGTGGTAGAAGTTACAAGCAGAACACAAGCAGGAGAGAACAGTTTCATTTCATAGTTCAGAGCACACAGAGTAGTTTCAGTTTCGATTTTCAATAGCAATAGCAGTAGACTTATATACCGCTTCATAGGGCTTTCAGCCCTCTCTAAGCGGTTTACAGAGAGTCAGCATATTGCCCCCAACAATCTGGGTCCTCATTTTACCCACCTCAGAAGGATGGAAGGCTGAGTCAACTCTGAGCCGGTGAGATTTGAACCGCTGAACTGCTGATCTAGCAGTAGCCTGCAGTGCTGCATTTAACCACTGCGCCACCTCGGCTCTTCAGCAGAGACTCAGATCTGTTTAAGCTCCCATTGGCTGACTTAGTTGCTATGCCTATTCATTGGCTGACCTTGTTACCCATGTCTCTCCCAGTCATGAATATTCTAACCCCTCGACCACAATTGAGCTCAAAATTTATGTTGCTAAATGGGACATCTGTTAAGTGAATTTTGCCCCATTTTACAGCCTTTCTTGCCAGAGTTGTTAAAGTGAATCATTGCCGTTGTTAAATTAGTAACACCGTTGTTAAGTGAATCTGGCTTCCCCATTGACTTTGCTGGTCAGAAGGTCACAAAAGATCATCACAACTGTCAGAAATACGAGTCATTTGCCAAACATCTGGATTTTGATCACTTGACACTGGCATGCTGCAATGATCATAAGTGTGGAAAATGGTCACATCAAACAGTCACTAAATGAACCGTTGTAAGTGAAGGACTACCTATATTGTATTCATATGCATATGCATACAGTTTTAATTTGATGATCAGTTCAGTTTAACTAAGGCTTCTCTAATGATTTTGCTAAGATTCCTCAATTAGATAATGAAAAAGCAATTTTGGTAGATCTTTGAAATATATATTTGTGTTTTTCTTTCTCAGCGCTCATAAATATAATGTAGCTCTTCCAGCGCTTCTGTTTGCTAAGCCGTCAACTCAGCAAAGGAATGCCTTCCAACTCTCGCAGTATAACACACAAGACATTGTTAAAGTAATCCGTCATGCATTGTTGGAGACATTTGTGAGCATAATTTCTACTTCTAATTTTTTATTTATTTAGAGACAGTCTCTAATAAGAAGCATCTGGGTGTCTTGATTCTAGCAAGAAAATTAACTGTCAGGCCTGGAAGCCATCTTTGCATTGGACCTTCAGGCTTGCCACATTTAATGCTGTGGGAAAATGGGAGGGGGGATTATATGAAGTATGGGAGATACACTATATTGCCAAAAGTATTCGCTCACCCATCTAAATAATCAGAATCAGGTGTTCCCATCACTTCCATGGCCACAGGTGTATAAAATCAAGTACCTAGGCATGCAGACTGTTTTTACAAACATTTGTGAAAAAATGGGTCGCTCTCAGGAGCTCAATGAATTCCAACATGGAACTGTGATAGGATGCCACCTGTGCAACAAATCCAGTCGTGAAATTTCCTTGCTCCTAAATATTCCACAGTCAACTGTATTATAAGAACGTGGAAGTGTTTGGGAACGACAGCAACTCAGCCACGAAGTGGTAGGCCACGTAAACTCGTCCAACATCAGTGTGTGACCTCACAAATGTGCTTCTAGAAGAATGGTCAAAAATTCCCATAAACACACTCCTGAACCTTGTGGACAGCCTTCCCAGAAGAATTGAAGCTGTTATAGCTGCAAAGGGTGGACTGACATCATATTGAACCCTATGGATTAGGAATGGGATGTCACTTACAATAAGTTCATATGCGAGTAAAGGCAGGTGAGCGAATACTTTTGGCAATATAGTGTATATAGTCTAAATAACATTCCTTTCTCACAGAGTCAAGGATGTCTTGCCCCTGCACCTAGAGTTGAGGTGACTGGGAGGTATTTCCAATTGGAACAGTGCCTGATTGGATCATGTGATTTATATGTGGGTGCTGGGTAGGAACTTGGACTTTCATTTGGGTGGGGAAAACCTGGAAGCTTTCAGATTCGGGTTTTCCCAGGTGTGCCAATATGACATTTCTAATAAAATGGAACTTTGAGGAACTTCAAGCCTCAAAGTCTTCTTTCATTGTGGGTGTTACTTGGAACCCTGACATTAAGCCCAATTGGTTAAAGAGTCTCCTGGGCACACAGTTACTAGAACTGAAGGCGGCCTCTTTGAATGTAGAACGGCTGGAGCATTTTTTCCATTATTACATTTGAGCTTTTCTTTGTTGCAGCCAGAAATCACCGTGGAAAACCTGCCTGATTACTTCCAGATGAAGAAACCTTTGCTCATTTTGTTCAGTGACGGGATCCCTGGGGAAAAGGAAGTAGAGGAAATGAAGCATGTGGCTGTTGGCGAGGACCACAAAAGCTTTATTACTTGCTGGCTAAACCTGTAAGCCTGCAGAACACCCACACTGACCTCAGTTTGGGGATAGAATTTACAATATGTGGACCTTCCCCATTGGTTTGAACGTATTGGAGGCGAATAAACCAACATGAATTTTGTGCTAGGAAATCTGAGGAGGCATTGTAAACCTTGTAGGTTCAAACGGTCTCTGAATGAGTGGTTGTTAATTGAGGACAACCTGTGGTTAGCAAATCCTTTAGGTTAAGATTTAGCACTGTGATTTAAGAAAGTTCTTTAGATATCCTAAATCATATTTCCCAACCTTGGCCGCTTTGAGATGTGTGGCCTTCAATTCCCATAATTCCCCAGTTCTCAACGTTGGGATTTGAAGTCCATACATGTTAAAGTTTCCAAAGTTGGGAAACACTGCTGTAAACATGACTTACCATATTTTTCAGAGTATAAGACACACCTTTTTCCCTCAAAAAAGAGGGTGAAAATCTGGGTGTGTCTTATACTCTGAATATTGTACAGTGTACAATATTTTTGGCCTCCTGAAACCCCACCCCTTCACCAAAATGGGTGTGCGTAGCATTTAGGAGGCTTCCAGAGTGCTCCTGGGGGGCTGGGGAGGGCAGAAATGAACGAAAAACAGGCTGTTTTTGCTCAATCCCCCCCCCATCCCCAGGAACACTCTATAAGCCTCCTAAAGGCTATGCATGCCCTTTTTTTGACAAAAAACGGTCCCGTTTTGGCGAAAAACAGGCTGTTTTTAGGAGGTCTGCAGAGTGCAAAAACTCTAAATTTGCCTCTTCAAAATCTTGGTGCATCTTCTACTCCAGTGAGTCTTATACTCTGAAAAATATGGTAAATGAGAAAGATGACATTATATGGTTAACAGTCATAATAACAAAGGACCCCAAAACAAAATTAACAGCCAAAATAAAGATATTAGATTTAAAACTGTAAAGCTCCTTAGGCTAAATAAGTTCATATAAAAGACTTGAGTGAACAGAAATAAAGTTACTTAGCACCAACAAGAATTCAGATGTGATACCAGGAAAGTCTGTTGTGCAGCCAAAATAGCATTGCTAAAAACCAGAGATAAAAAAGTAAGTTCTGACTAAATTTATTGGCAAGTGAGCCTAATGGAGCCACCTCCTAACCGTATTTTGCCTCTTCTGATATGCTTGCATTCAGAAGAATGATAACTTATCTGTAATCATTTCTTTTAGCATTGATTGATTTTTATGTGTGTGTTTGCTCTTCTTAACCCAGGAAGAATACACCTGTAGGCAGAAGTATTCTGAAAGCTTATTTTGGAAACTCTGTTGTCCCTGTGCCTCTCCTCCTCTGGATCAGCCTTCATTCTGGAGGCCATGTCTTTGTTTTTCCATCAGACCAGTCCATTTCTGAAAGAAATATTCTTGCTTGGATTGAAAAACTAAAGACCAAACAAGAAGCACCAAGAGGTAAGTAATCAGGGACAATTGATCAAACCTGCTTTCATTTTTGGTTCAGTTTGTTTTCACTGTTTCAGGTTAAAAAAAAAATTGAACTTGTAAAGCTCAGTTATGATGGTAAGTCATGTAAGGCTTTATAGGCTAAAACCAGCATTGGCCAAACTGATGCATTCTGAAGCAAATGCAGCTTCCAGATGATTTGAAGGGCAGCCCCAAGTAAATATTGCAATACCCTAAACACCAAGTGATCGTGAGAAGTACAATGAATGAAACCATGTCATGTGCATTGATTCTTGCTTTGATTTCAAGTGGCTGAAAAAACCTACAGAGCCCTTCAGTCCCCTTGCTCATCCTTTATTTAGAAATTGTAGATACATAACAGGATGCCAGTTGACCACAGTGCTTTAGAACAACTAAAATTGAAAGCAAGTTAACCACAAACTGTTGTTAGCAGAAATGCTTGCATCTGGGTGGGAAGAAAATGATCTGTACAGATAAGAGCAGGAAGGGATTATGAAAGAAGACAAAGGTTAGCTACAGATAGAGAGAATGGTGTGAAGGATCCAATTAGAGGGAGAAACAGCCAAGTGGACACCATAGGAAATTTCTGAGCTTTGTAAAGAAAAAGAACACACTTCAAAGGATGTGGAAGTGATATTGTTTCCTGGTAGTGGGTTGGAGTCTTTGGTTCTCAATACATGCTGGGAAGAAATTGAATCCACGGATAATGAGAGCCAAGCAACTACCCCCCCCCTCCCGGAAAAATCTTCGCTAAGAATTTTCTCTTGTTACTGCTTCCTTCCCCTTCCCTTCCTCATTCTCCCTTTTTTTAATCTTGTAATTCAAAGATGTTCTTATTTTCATTATCCTCACCATAAGAATATGTACATCCCTGAATGAACAGCTTCATTTTCATTTGAGGCATCTTCTGTTTTTAAACGTGGAATGGAGTTAGAATATTTTAACGTCGTCGGGGGTTAGAAAATTGACCGCTTTAAGAAAAAAGCGAAAAAGCGAGCAGTTGGGTTCAAGCTGGAAAGGTAAACCTTGCTTAACAGTCACTTCATAGGATACCCTAGATCAGGGATCTCTAACCTTGGCAACTTTAAGACTTGTGGACTTCAACTTGAAGCTTTGCTGGCTGAGGAATTCTGGGAATTGAAGTCCACAAATCTTAAAGCTGCCAAGGTTGGAGACCTCTGCCCAAGATTACTTTTTCTGCTTAGGGAATTAAGTTGTTCTTGCAAGTAATTTGACCCATGATTTGGCATGACTGATATTTCTGAAATTTTTAATATCAACTAATTGTTCTTTAGTTGTGGATCTAAGTCAGTTTACCAATATGAACATAGATTTTCACAGAAAAATCCAACTTCTCACTAGGTGGAAGATATAATCAGCCTCTAGAAATGATAGGGGGCAATTGGGGGGAGGGCAGAGGTATTACTCATTTATTAATTTTACACGCCATCCATCCTGTCAGCAACCTGGAGGCATACCTTTTGGGTGAAATTCAAAGTTTTTTACTACTGGTTCTGTTTGCTTGGTGGGCATGGCAGGGGAAGGATACTGCAAAATCTCTATTCCCATCCCACTCCAGGGGATGGATACTGCAAAATCTCCATTTCCACCCCACTCTGGGGCCAGCCAGAGGTGGCATTTGCTGGTTCTCAGAACTACTCAAAATTTATGCTACAGGTTCATTCTCCAGAACCTGCTGCATTTCACCCCTGTTTTGTATGGCAATCTCCATGTTATGGATATGGATCATACCCCCTGATAAATTTCAAACATTTTAAATTTCAAACATTTATTTTATCTCCAATTGCCTGTCGACTCTCTCTGTCCTGGCAATATAATAAATAAAGCACACTTTTGCAACTTATAGCATGCTTCTGTAATTCTGATGACAAAAACATCATTGCAGATAGATATAATAATAATTTGCTAAATTATTATATGCTACCCAATTCCCAATGACTCTGGGTTGCTTACAATTGTTAAAACATTTTTTTAAACGATACAGCAAACACAAAACACTACAAGCCAAAGAAACAACAATGGCAAGGAAAATAAGCCCAGAGGGGGACAGAAGGAGGGGTGGAGGGATATCAGTAATTCTCTCCAAAGCCCTGGGCAGAGGGCCAGATCTTTAAGGTCCTTTGAAATGTCAGCAGGGTGGAAGCCATTTAGATCTCTGGTGAACCTCATCTCTGGGGGAACGAAAGATTGGTGATTCCACCAAGAAGGCACACATCTAGGATCTCAATAGAACTTGGAGTGCACCAACCCTGCCAGATGAAACTATGGACAGATATTACGGAAAACAGGTGGTCTATCAACTAACTAGGCCAGTGGTGAAATTCAATTTTTTTTTACTACCGGTTCTGTGGCCGTGGCTTGGTGGGCATGGCAGAGGAAGGATACTGCAAAATCTCCATTCCCACCCCACTCCAGGGGGAAGGATACTGCAAAAACCTCATTCCCTCCCCACTCCTGGGGGGAAGGATATTGCAAAATCTCCATTCCCACACAAGGTGGTATTCAGCAGGTTCTGACCAGTTCTGGAGAACCAGTAGCAGAAATTTTGAGTAGTTCAGAAAACCAGTAAATACCACCTCTGACTGGCCCTGCCCCCATCTATTCTCAATACCAGGAAAGATTCTGGAAAAGATAATCAAGCAACAAATTAGCGAACACCTAGAAGCAAACAAAAGACAACATGGGTTTGTCAAAAACAGATCATGCCAGAATAATCTTATTGCATTCTTTGACAATGTGACAAAATTCCTGGACCAGAGGAATACCGTCAATATAGTTTACTTGGACTTCAGTAAGGCATTTGATAAGGTAGATAATAACCTACTACTAGATAAAGTAGAAGAATGTGGGTTAGACAGCATCACCACCAGATGGATTTGTAACTGGCTAACCAACCGCACACAACGTGTAGTCCTCAATGGAACTGCATCTTCATGTAGGGAAGTATGCAGTGGAGTACCCCAAGGCTCTGTTTTGGGCCCAGTACTCTTCAACATCTTCATCAATGATTTGGATGAGGGAATAAATGGGGAACTCATCAAATTTGCAGATGACACCAAGCTGGCAGGAATAGCCAACATTCCAGAAGATAGGCTAAAGATACAAAAGGATCTTGACAAACTTAAATATTGGGCACTATCTAATAAACTGAAATTCAACAATGAAAAGAGTAAGGTTCTACATTTAGGCAACAAAAGCAAAATGCACAGGTACAGTATAGGTGATACCTTGCTCAACAGTATTAACTGTGAAAGGGATCTTGGAGTCCTAGTGGACAACCATTTAAATATGAGCCTGCAGTGTGCAGCAGCTGCCAAAAAAGCCAACACAGTTCTAGGCTGCCTAAACAGAGGGATAGAATCAAGATCACGTGAAGTGTTAATACCACTTTATAATGCCTTGGTAAAGCCACACTTGGAATACTTCATTCAGTTTTGGTCACCACAATGTAGAAAAGATGTGGAGACTCTAGAAAGAGTGCAGAGAAGAGCAACAAAGATGATTAGGGGACTGGAGATTAAAACATATGAAGAACGGTTGCAGGAACTGGGTATGTCTAGTTAATAGAAAGAAGGAGTAGGGGAGACATGATAGCAGTGTTCCAATATCTCAGGAGTTGGCACAAAGAAGAGGGAGTCAAACTATTTTCCAAGGCACCTGAGGGTAGAACAAGAAGCAATAGGTGGAAACTAATCAAGGAGAGAAGCAACTTAGAACTGAGGAGAAATTTCCTGACAGTTAGAACAATTAATCAGTGGAACAGCTTACCTCCAGAAGTTGTGAATGCCCCAACACTGGAAGTCTTTAACAAGATGTTGGACAGTCATTTGTCTGGAATGGTGTAGGGTTTCCTGCCTAGGCAGGGGGTTGGACTAGAAGACCTCCAAGGTCCCTTCCAACTCTGCTATTGTATTGTATTGCATTGTATTTTACAGTATCCTTCCCCTGCCACACCCACCAAGCCACGTCCACAGAAGAGGTAGTAAAAATGTTTGAATCCCACCACTGATTCCCGCCCACTCTGGGGCCAGCCAGAGGTGGTATTTGTCAGTTCTCTGAACTACTCAAAATTTCCACTATCAGTTCTCCAGATCCTGCTGAATTTCACCTCTGAACTAGGCTCTGTAGAGCTTTATTGGTAGCAACCAGCATCTTGAATCACACCCAAAAGCAAACTGATTACCAGTGCAGCTTGTGAAGCAAAAGTGTTACATACTGAGGCATGCCATCACTGCCTGGGTTGCTTCATTCTGGACCAGCTGAAACTTCTGAATGGTCTTCACATATTTCATCATTTGGACATTATAATGACTATGAAGGTAAACACCTGTGCTAGTTACTAGCTGGCTGCTATGCAGTCTCAGAGCTTTCATATATGGCTTGCAGACTTCCTCAAAGCAAATTCAGTTTTTTGAAAAGTAAATTCTGATACAAAGAAGTGCAGAACTCTTAGGTTTAGGTTTATTAGATTTATATGCCGCCCTTCTCCCAAGGACTCAGGGCGGCATATAACATTAAAAGAAACACATAATACAAAAGTTAAAAAAAATTAAATAGAATATACCAAACAAACCCAATTAGAATTGACAATAACATTTTTTTTTAAAAAAATTCGAATTAAAATTTACAGTGATCAATAATTTATTTTGTTTTGTTCAGGCCAGGCTGGCTTGCTGGAAAAGCCAACTTTTTAGGGCGCGTCGGAAGGACCTGAGGTCGGGGATTATACGAAGCTCCGGGGGCAGCTCATTCCAGAGGGAAGGCGCTCCCACAGAAAAGGCTCTCCCCCTGGGGGTCGCTAGCCGACACTGGCCGACGGCACCCTGAGGAGGCCAACTCTGTGGGATCGCACTGGACGTTGGGAGGCTACCGGTGGCAGTAGGTGGTCTCGCAGGTACCCTGGGCCTAAGCCATGGAGCGCTTTAAAGGTCATAATTAGTACCTTGAATCGCACCCGGAAGACAACTCTTCATATTGTTTAGATTGACCCATCAGTTATAATTGGAGGCTAATCTTTAACAACCTAGATTATGAAATGTGAATTTCAGAAATGATAGCTGCCTAGGGAATTGTGGGAATCAAAAGTCCACGTATCTATGGTATGCCCAAGTTGGGGGAATCTGCATTAGGGAACCTGATACTTGGTTGATGTGTGCTTTTCCTCTTCTTAGCTACCTTGTCTGAGAAAGAGTGGAAGCCACGCCTACCTGCCTACAACTTCCTGAGTATGATGGAGCCCACACTGCCTGAATTTACCATTTATACTCAAGAAAGTATAAGTATCCGTCAGGAGGAGATCCTAGGAGAAAAAAAGGCAGAAGCCGCAGTGACAAAGAAGCCCACAAAAGACTCCACCATGGAGGAACTGAAGCCAAAGAAGCCAACTGGAAGGGCCTTACGAAGGACAGCTCCACACCTAGGAGCAAAGGAGAAGCAGGCTAAGCACCATTCAGAGTTATAAAGTAATGTCAGATCTCTGGATAGTTTTGGAAGTAGAGGATGGGACAATGCAGAGGCCTAGAGACGGTGGTTAACATTTCATGAAAAATGACAGATGTGTGATGGCACAGTTGTTAGAATGCAGTATTGTTGGCTAACTCTGCTCTCAGGCAGGAGTTTGATCCCGACTGGCTCGAGGTAGACTCAGCCTTACATTCTTCTGAGGTCAGTAAAATGATCCTGATTGTTGCAGGCAATGTGCCGACTCTGTAAACCGCTCAGAGTGCTGTAAAGCACTATGGAGCGGTATATAAGTCTAAGTGCTACTGCGATTGCTAAAGTTGGTGAGATATGTATAGATGTAACAGGACAATTTTCATACAGAAGGAGGCCTCCTAATGCTTGTATGATTCTAAAACAACCAAAATGCATTGTCTCAACTTTTCTTTAGCATTTTTCTGATGTATGCATTTTCTTTGGGAAGGAAAAGTATTGAAGGTGTTGAAAAAAAAGCAAGAAGGGGTAACAAACAGAGAAAGATATCATCTGAATTACACTTAAGCGAGGCAGGGTGATTGCACATGGATGCACATGCCCACACATCTGGAAGCAGTTTTTTTAATCCCGAAAGTTTAGGGCTAATCTGGACATGAAGATGAGAAATATGTTATTACAGAACCTCTGCTGTTTATTTTAAAAGGGTCAATACGTACAGGAAGACAACTTCCACCACAAACACCTAAAATGTGACAAACAAAGCTGCATCAGAGCACTGTTTGGGAGAGTGGAATCCCATTGTAACACCACAGAGGCCAGAACAATAGAACAAAAACACTTACACAAAGTTTTTTGAGAGAAATGGACACTCACAAAACTTCCATCTGAAGATGTCGGCATACAAACAATACAAACACCCATACAACAACCACAAGAAGAACAACAACGACCAGACGAATCACGATTCCCTATGTACAAAACATTTCAGAAATGACAGCAAGATTACTACATCAACATGATCTTGCAGTAGCCCACAAACCCACCTCAACTATCAGATGGACCCTGTCAAAACCAAAAGGGCAGATAGAAGCAAACCAAAGATCAAGCATCATATATCAAATCCAGTGCAGCAAGTGTGAAAAGAACTATGTTGTCCAAACAGGAAACTGTTTGATTATATTCATCTACTTTCCATGTATTTTGGTTGCTGAAAACAAATAAAATACTGGAAAAACTCCTAGACGTCATGATTTGCCACAGCGTGCAAAATTGTCTTCAAATTTATCATTTTTTTTTTAAATGGTATTTTTTTATATTATGAGTTTTTAACCAAATTTAAAGTCCAAACTACTATTAATTAATTCACATAGGTGCATTTAAGATATAAAATGCCCAAAAAACCTTAAAGGGTTTGTCCGAGTTATGTAAAAAAAATGTAGCACTGTAAATCTGATAGTCAGCAATATATACATAAGCTAAGCAAGTTTTAAGTCTGTGCTTCTAATGGTTAATCTTTCCTGAAGAATCCAGTGGGAGGAAGACACAGGGCAGATAGCAGCATCTCTGATCAGTGCAGGGGGCGTGGCCAGCACTGTGACATCTCGTGTACAGACACAGAGCTGCTCTCTCCTGCATGCCACACTTGTGCACAAATCATCATCAGGTTCTTTGTTCTAGGCTGTTCACACTTTTTCATCGCAATTCATGTTAGCTCGTCATTCTTCAACCGTTATGTTATGGCTCCACGAAAGTGTATTAATTCGCCATCTTGGAACACATGGCCCCCTGCTATCCAAAAAGGTGATTCGCACCGAAATTCAAAGGGCGCTTCAATCCGGGGCTTGAAAAGTGGCTTGTGCTGCAAAGAGCTGCTGCGCCCCTTGTTGCCGGTGGGATTAGCCTTCTGGAAGCAGTGGCTCGTAAATAAGCTCTGTTCTAGGCTCCTGCTGTGATCTGGTGAGGCTTGCGGAGGCTCAGCATTGCAGAGCGGCTGGCGGTCCTTGCTGAGTGACCCAGGTCACCCTTAGTGACCTAGGCTGTGTGCCGCCCCTGGGGGCTAATGGCAACCGCCCCTAGCCCTGTGAGTCTTCAGATACTCACTCAGGCAGTTGATGGTAGTATTTGCGCTTTTACAAGATCAAGATCAAAGGCCAGAGAGGGCATAAAACCAGGGACTTTCAGTATCTCAGCTCTTTCTTCTCTTCTTCTCCACCAACATTGAAGCGTGTGATCACCTTTTCTGTTCAGGACTCAAGCCATGTGGTTCTGTCCACCATTAAAACCTTCTTTCCAAGCAGCCTCCGTGTGTCTCCAGTATCTTTTTCCCCACTTGGAGCTGAACCCAGGAGGACATTTCTTCCAACAGGGGGCACTCTTTTTGTGGCGGGCGCTCTTTTTGCCGTGGGCGCTCTTTTTGTGCATCCATCAGTGTTACTGGCAAGGAGTGGGGCAAGAGGCACGTCGCTGCGCTCTTCTTGACATAGCCTCTCTTTTTGTGGAGGGTGCGCTTTCTTCCGCGGCCTGTCTTTTTGACGCAGCCGCTCTTTTTGCCCAGCCATCAGTGTTATCGTTAGGTACGGTAATGGCATATGGGGTGCGTGGGGCATGTTCTCCCCACTCCAACCTCGCCTCCTTACCTTGTGTTTGCACGGAAAGCAACTAGAGAAAATGGCAGGGACTGGCTGTGCATGCGCTTAAGTAGGTTGGGGGGGGCTAATTTTCAAGGGGGGGGTATTTTAGCGCATGCGCTGAAAAGCCTGATTGGGCTTAGTATCAGGACGTGTCTTATTTTCAGGGAAACACGGTAGTTGTTCTGATGTGCAGTGCCTTATAGTGTCATTTTGAGGGTAGAAGTTCAAACTGTTTATGTCCAGGATGCGAAGGTCTGTAGATATTTTCACATTCCTCTTTTTGACTCGTGCAGTATACAGGTCCTCAACGGAGGGCAGATTGGTAGCAATTGTTTTTTCTGCAGTTCTAATTATCCGTTGAAATCTGTGTTTGACTTGATTGGTTGCGGTGCCAAACCAAACAGTTATAGAGGTGCAAATGACAGACTCAATAATTCCTCTGTAGAACTGTATATGCAGCTCCTTGGGGAGCCTGAGCTTTCTGAGTTGGCACAGGAAGAACATTTTTTATGATTTATTTGATGTTAGTATCCATTTTAAGTCTTGAGATATAACAGAACCTAGAAACTTGAAGGTATCTTCTGTTGCTACTGTCTTGTCTAGTATTGTGAGTGGTGGTAGTGTAGGAGGGCTTCTCCTAAAATCTGCTATCATTTCTACATTTATTCTAATATACTTTACTTATAAAATAATAAAGAGAGGATAAAAGTCAAATAAAAATTTGGTTGACTAGTCTTGATTTATTTTAGACTGTTGTGTGAACATAGGCATATCCCTACCCAGGTTTCAAGCAAAAACAGTTCAGAGAAGAGCAACAAAGATGTTTAGGGGACTGGAGGCTAAAACATATGAAGAACGGTTGCAGGAACTGGGTATATCTAGTTTGATGCAAAGAAGGACTAGGGGAGACATGATAGCAGTGTTCCAATATCTCAGAGGCTGCCACAAAGAAGAGGGAGTCAAGCTATTCTCCAAGGCACCCGAGGGTAGAACAAGAAGCAATGGGTGTAAGCTAATCAAGGAGAGAAGCAACTTAGAACTGAGGAGAAATTTCCTGACAGTTAGAACAATTAATCAGTGGAACAGCTTGCCTACTAAAGTTGTGAATGCCCCAACACTGGAAGTTTTTAAAGAAGATGTTGGGTATCCATTTGTCAGAAGTGGTGTAGGGTTTCCTGCCTAAACATGGGGTTGGACTAGAAGACCTCCAAGGCACCTTCCAACCAGTGATGGGTTCCGGATCCTGTTGCAACCGGTACGGTTCTCCACATGAACACGCGCCCACACGCGCAGCGCATGCATGCATCTTACCATCCAGCGACACCTCCGTGAACCTCCACGAGCCTCCGTCACACTCCAGCTGCTCAGCGGAGCATCGCACAGGAGCTATAGGCGTCATGCGTGGAAGCGCCGAACGGTTTAAAGATAGGTAAGGAGGGCGGGCCCTCTGGAGCATCGTACCAGAATGGTACCCGGTGCTCCGGGAAGGCTCCAGTATGCCCGTACCAGGGCGCACCGTCTGCAACCCACCACTGCTTCCAACCTTTAATTCTAACTCCTATTCAAAATATTTCCCAATGTGCCTCGGAATTATGACAGCCCCCCCAATTCAACCCTGTACGAAGGCAAAGCATGTGCCACACTGCTGAGTTACAGGAACTTGTATTTCTGGTAGTAAATTATAATGAAGACCAATATTACCAAGGATGCCTTGGAGAAAAGAACGTAGTCCCTGCCAGTCAGAAAAGTTCCACTTTGAGTACATTGTGGTGTCAAGGGCCTCTTATGATATTTATATTGTTTGTCTGTTACATCATTGCCCTGCCTTATAAATGTGATTCATCTGGCAAAAAGGAGGCCAATTCACATTCAGGCCAATAGTGTTTTTGACAGTTTTAATGGAGTTGTGTCATCCAGCCTGGCTGAAGGCCTGGCACATAAAATATAAAATATGAGTACTTTTTATGTTTGGAAAGATGAATCTTAAAAGCATTTACAAGCTTTTGGGGAACAATAGAAAATATATGGGCATGTCGTGCATCTTCTTAACTGACTGACTGAGGTTTTAATCCTTAAAATTTAAGAGCCCAGAACACTTGATCATAAACTTCAAATTCATTTCCCAACTTGATAGCTCCCCCATGTGTTGGATTTCAAATCCCCTAATCCCTAGCCAGCAAAGTGAGAAAACAGCTTTTAATAGACATCTGCGCTTATTTTAATTCATGTTATGAACTACCAGACTCAACAGTGCACATTCTAAAAAGTTATGCACAAGAGAAAAGTTTCCTATCCTTCATCTCCCTGCTTTCTAAGCAAACTCAGGGGTGAGATACTTCTGAATGACATAAGATGCGATGGAACTACAGGAGGAAGGAATGAAAAATACATAGTATTTTTTAGAGTAGAAGATGCTCCAGATTATAAGACCCACCTAGCTTTTTGGGGGAGGAAAACAAGAAAAAAATATCTACCTCTGCCTCCCAGCATCCATCTGGCCCACTTGCCACCACCCATTTGCCATGGCCTGTTTGGCAGCAACACCGCTTCTTTGCCATTGCTGTCGCGGTCCATTTTAGAACAGCTGATTGGCACTGCACCAACCCCCCTCCACCACCCTGCCGTAATATTCGCTGTATAAGACGCACTGAAATTTTCACCCATTTTTAGTGGGGGGGGGGGGGAAGGCATCTTATACTCTGAAAAATACGGTACCTTCAATGAATGTGTTTGAGTTAACAGAAATGTACAGCAACGGGTATAATGTGTTTTTGGGAGGTCAGTCATTACTAATCCATGGAATGCATTAAAAGAGAAATCCAACCAGTTGACAGATTTTAAAATGCTATTAAGAGTTGGATCTCATTATATTTAAATGGGAGACCACGCAAAAATGTCAGAGCTAAAGACTACCCAGGGAGTTAAAAAAAATAAAATCTTAAAAGAAGGAAATGGCAACCATTTTCTTTGTATTGCCAGGGAAACTACATCGTTGTGATCATGAGATCATTGGAAGCTGAACCTGACTCAGAAGACTTTAACATATGATCAAAATTTGAACTGTATTGGTGAAATATGTTGTTTATATTAATTTGTAATATTAAAAATGTGTTTAAATTCTGTTTTCTTCTTTTTGCAAATTACAGAATGGAAAGGTTACAAACCTTAACAGGTTCTTCTAGACCAGGAGTTTCAAATTCATGTTGTCACATTGTCGTCACATGACACATTGTCAGAGTTTGTTGCATAAATTCAAATCCAGAAGCACACACAGATAACGGATGCAGCAGGATTCATTAACTTCTTTATATACCTAAGAATAGATGAATAAATGTACAATACCAACAGGTGGCTCCTCCATGTAAACACAAGGCAGGAGAGGTACAGGCAAACACAAGCAGTTAGTTTCATTTCAGCAGACAAGCCCAGACAGACTGCTTAAGTTTCTGTTTCAATTCTCTGCACAGACTCAGATCTATCTAAGCTCCCATTGGCTGGCTGAGTTGCTATGTCTATTCATTGGCTGACCTTGTTACCATGTCTCTCCCAGTCATGAATATTCTAACACGTAGTGGGACTTTCCCCCCCCCTTTGCTAAACAGGGCGTGGGTGTGACCAGCGTGTGATGCATCCAGCCCATGGGCCAGGAGTTTGACAACCCTGCTCTAGACTAAGAGTCCTTGATACAGATCCTATGTATAGTATAGCCTTTATTATCATTGTACATCATGTATACAACAAAATTGGTTTGGTATGGGTACAATATGTCCACAGATATCGTGTTTTGGACCTGGCCATCTATTTCTACCCTGTTTAAAATTAAAATTTTAAATCAAGTGTTTTAACTGTGTTTAATCAAGTGTCCTGAAGCAAACCACTGACTTTTCAAATCACATTTCCCTGAATGCCATTGGACTCTTCGTTGGCCTTGAGATATTCTCAATAAAAAAGGTGAGTGGCTGAAGTGTAGGACTTCAGTGGATAATATAGCAATAGCACTAAGACTTATGAAGTGCTTCACGGTGCTTTACAGCCCTCTCTGAGCAGTTTACAGAGTCAGCCTATTGCCCCAACAATCTGGGTCCTCATTTTACCCACCTCGGAAGGATGGAAGGCTTAGTCAACCTTGAACCTGGTGAGATTTGAACTGCTGACAGTCAGCAGAGTTCGCCTGCAACACTGCATTTTAACCACTGCGCCACCATGGCTCTTATGCCCGCTTGTTCCCCCAAAAGACAAAGATAAGGTAGAGGGTGATACTTCCCCGAAGGTGGCACAGAGCAGCCTCATCAGTTTGTATTCTAACGCAGTGTTTCTCAACCTTGGCGACTTTAAGTCCTGTGGACTTCAACTCCCAGAATCCCCCAGCCAGCAGAGCTGGCTGGGGAATTCTGGGAGTTGAAGTCCACAGGACTTAAAGTCGCCAAGGTTGAGAAACACTGTTCTAACGGATGTTGTATCACAATAAAGCTTCTATTGTAAAAGAAGCAGCCGAGGAGGCCCTCTGCTGGTGGTGGGGAAAGGACCTGCCAGTTCTTCAAGGAATTACCAAAGTGACATTGACATTGCTGGATACGGATTCAGATATTATTCTGAAAGGATTCCTGGGAACAATGGGTTGTGCAACAAGTGGAACAGATGCCTGGGCAGGCTAGGGCTGCCACCACCTCATAATTCATCACAAGAAGAAAGGATGTGAGAGCTTCTTGGAACATAGGAGATTTGAGTTAGATTAAAAGCACAGGAAGCACTTCTTAACGTAAGCATCTAGTTAAACATAGGAATTAGATGAGCTTTTTCTTCAGCGGCTTCTGCTCTGTGGAACATCCTCCCTTCAGAGATTAAGATAAAGATAAAGGTTCCCCTTGCACATATGTGCTAGTCATTTCCAACTCTAGGGGGCGGTGCTCATCTCTGTTTCAAAGGTGAAGAGTCAGCACTGTCTGAAGATGTCTCCATGGTCATGTGGCCGGCATGACTAAACATTGAAGGCACACAGAACACTGTTACCTTCCCACCAAAGGTGGTCCCTATTTTTCTACGTGCTTTTGAACTGCTAAATTGGCAGAAGTTGTAATACAATGAGATCCTAAGTCAGTAGATTATCATGGAAGTAAAATACCTTGCAAGGAAAACATGCTTGACTGATCCTGATGTAAAATCGAACAAAACACTAAGGTGGGTAGATCAAAACATGCAATGAGATGGATGGAGGGTGTTAATGGAAATCCTCTTAGTGTGGTTTAATGTAAGTCTGAGACTTATTTAAAAAGAACAATCATTATGTCAGGAATATGAACCATTTAGCAACTCTAGAAATATGAGTAAGAAGAAACTCAAAGCTCTGAAGTTTGGGGAATTAGCAAAATACTTAACAGATTTTGGATGGAAGCAGAGATTATTCCTGTGTATCTTGCATAGGATTCTTTCTATACATCACAGCTATTAAACTGAAGAAGATCTTCCGGTATTGATCCTTATTTATGCCAATGAGTGACAGGCAAAAAACTTTTCTAAAATCTTTTACTGCTGGTGCTGGGAAACAATCATGTAGTAATTAGAAAGTGTGTTTGACAAAAGCCTGGGGAATCTCCAAAATCTTATATATAGCTGGAGGTGGTTGATAGGGTAAGAAGATGATCTTATCCCTCTGCCATCTGTCACCATGGTTCTAGTTTTTATATAGTTTTTTTTTCCGCTGAGAGGGGTGGAATATAAGTTTAATTAATAAGTAAAAGGCAGTTGCACGATGATTGAGCAGGGACTCAGCAAAAATGAGGATCTTAAATACCAATTAGGTATTTTAGTCCTGTTTTAGTTATTCAATTTCTATAGCTGTCCAACTCAACTACTGTATTTTTCAGATTATAAGACACACTGGAGTATAAGATGCACCAAGATTTTGAAGAGGGAAATTAGAAAAAAAGTTTTTGCATTCTGCAGACCTCCCCAAAAGAGCCTATTTTTTTTTTAAAAAGGGCATGCATAGCCTTTAGGAGGTGTGTAGAGTGCTCTTGGGGGCTGGGGACCCCCAAAATCAAGCAAAAAATGGCATATTTTTTGTCAAAAAAAGAGCATGCATAGCCTTTAGGAGGCTTATAGGAACTGGGGGGGAGGGCAAAAACCAGCATAAAAATGGCCCATTTTTCACTCATTTCTGCTGTCCCCAGCCCCCAGGAGCACTCTGGAAGCCTCCTAAAGGCTCTGCACTGCCATTTTTGTAAAGGGCTCGGGGTTTCGGGAGGCCAAAAATGCTGTATTTAGTGTATAAGACATGCCCAGATTTTCACCCTGTTTTTTAAGGGGAAAACGGTGCGTCTTATACTCTGAAAAATAAGGTAAGTAACCTGGGTGGCTTACCATTCTAAAATTATAAAACAATTAAACAATTTTAAAAACACACTAAAACAATCAAGACACCCACAAAATAAATAAACAAAGCATTATTTCAGAAGCAACATAAATTATTTTAATTATGCCAGGAGCAGTAGATATAAACTATTCTGAGCATTTCAAGGGCCAGATAGGACTGAATCAAGAAATCTTAATAGAGGTGCAGATGGCTGCTAAACCACCTCAGCATTCAAACAGTCCTATAAAAAGGAAAGCCTACAGTATGTGCTCTTTGCCTCATTAATGCAATTTCTATTAGTACAGCAGATGGACTCTAGATGCACGAACTGCTGAAAAAGACAAACAAAAACCGGGATGCGCTGCCAAGATGGAAGAATGCCTCAAATGTAAGAAAATGGGTCATTTGGTAGCTATCTGTTATGCTTGACCGATGAGAGTAGTTGCAAAACATGTTGATACCAATGAGCATTTCACTTCGAAACCAAGTACATGTTTGGATGATCTGTCAAATTCTGGGAAGCATTTGTAAACTAATGGCTATAAAAGTCTTCTAAAATTAATACAGGAGTTGATATAATGATTAATTCAGAATTTGTCCTCAGGAGCTTTCGGGGCATGTCCCATCCTCAACAAATTACCCCTAGTAGGCCATAGCACTAAAATGTCCTACCACATACCCTAGTAAGCCATAGTAGTAATATGTACATGATCAGATTACTTTAAAACCACTAACCAGTACAGAGAATAGAAATAGAAAAGTAAGGGCTATACCAGGGGTAGTCAACCTTTTTATACCTACCGCCCACTTTTGTATGTCTGTTAGTAGTAAAATTTTCTAACCGCCCACCGGTTCCACAGTAATGGTGATTTATAAAGTAGGGAAGTCAATTAAATTTTGAAAAGGAAAGTGCTTCAGTATTGGACAAAACGCCCACCATGAAAGCTGGAATGCCCACAAGTGAGTGGTAGGGACCAGGTTGACTACCACTGGGCTATACGGTCAGAAAAATGTTCTTTTGAACTGTTGGAAGAAATGTCCTTCTGGGTTCGGCTCCAAGTGTGGAAAAGGACACTGGAGACATGGAGGCTGCTTGGAAAGATGGTTTTAATGGTGGACAGGACCACATGGCTTGAGTCCTGAACAGAAAAGGTGATCACATGCTTCAATGTTGGTGGAGAAGAGAAGGGAAAGCAAGGGAGGAAGAGAAACTGAGTCCCTGATTTTATGCCCTCTCTGGCCTTTGATCTTGAGCTTGTATTCTGATTAGTTGTCAGACTCCCATGGGGCCTTGCAGGGGCAACTCTCTAGCCTGTGTTTTGAATCCAGGTTTGGTTGAGTTCTCAGATGCCATGTGGGTGAAGGGCCAATATTATCATGCCTTAATCCAATAAACCAACTAAACCAAACCAAACCAAACCATCACTCTGGAGCTGAAGGGGAGAACTTTTATTATGTAAAGTGGACTAGCTCAGGCTTTAATGGCTCATTGACAAAGGGGGATGGGCAGGAAGCTGCAGGCAGCTATTCTGTCTTTTAAAACATGTTTCTTTCTTTTCACATCCAGAGAAATATTCTGCCCTTTCAATATTTCCTAGGATATTTCATTTTTTCCTGGGAGAGGGCTGGGTTACAGAACCAAGACAGCATCTGTTCCATCGTGAACTCTGCCTAGAAGAACTGTGGAGATTCTCAATCGGGTGAAATCCACCCAGTTCAACCAAACCAGTAGGGATGATTGTTCTTGATTCTGTGAACTGGTATTAAAAAAAAAACCTTCCAAAGATTGTGCAGCTCAACAGTTGAGCCACGTGATCGTTGGAAGCTATTTTTAAAAAGCTTTTTAAAGCATCTTTTTCTCTGACGGTTCGCCCGAACCACACGTGCCACAGGTTCGTCATCACAGATGTAAGGCAACAGAAGAAGCTGTTTCATCCAGACTACCAAAATGGTGTAAGTCATGCTGGTCCCCATAGTGAGAGCAAAAGTGATAAGGATGGGCTAATGGGGGAGGGAATTAAACCAATCATTGCAGCAAAAAAATCCTGTGGCATCATTTGCCAATGCACAGACCGGATTTTAACGAAGTGATGAAAAAAGATACACTCTCCAGAATATAAATCATACTCTTCCTTGTGGGTGTTTTGACTTTTCTTTTTGCTGCTACTGACTGGATTTTGGCAAATACAGTCAGATCTCAAATGACCCAGATTGTTGGGGCCAATATGCTGACTCTCTAAACCGCTTAGAGAGGGTTGTAAAGCACCGTGAAGCGGTATATAAGTCTAAGTGCTATTGTTATTTAGGTAGCTTAACAGAATAACAGAAAAAGAGCTAGAAGTGACCTGGGGGGGGGATGTCTTCAAGTCCAGCCCACTGCTCAAGCAGGAGACCCTAAGCCATTTCAGACATATCTGAGTTTTTCAGATGCACATGAGTTTTTATTCCTTCCCATCACTGTCTACCTCCTTGTTTGATTGGTTGTTTTGGGGTTTATGCTTGGGACTAAGTCCTAAAGATTGGTCATTTCCCCCTCCCCCCGGTTTTATTTCAAACCCTTCGGATAAGCTGAGCCAGTTGTTTTCTGAATACATTCTTCCCAGTTCTTGTAAGGTGGAGCCTGTCCCTTGCCAGAAGCTGTTCTTATAGATAATTCAGACTGTGGTCTTGAATGATGGTTGTGTGCAGGCCTAGATGAGGCTTAACAAGGCAGGACCTTCTCCTGATTTGAACCCAGGGCACCATTGTGCTGAGAGTGGGGAGATGGGTGTGGGGAGATCAGGCTTCTCCTTACTTCTGGGTTGAGATTAGGGTGGAAATCAGGCTTCTGGGTTGCTGGTGCTCTCTGAGCTTGGTTGATTTCTTGTGGATGTTTTATTACCAAACTAGGTAACATCATCAGTGCTAGTTTGGTAATGAAACTAGTCCACAAGAAAAACAAGCTCAGGGAACACCAATAACCCCTCAATTCAACCCTGAGCTACAAATGTTCTCTTTTTTTTATCAATTACATGTTTTACAATGTTTAAGGCAATTAAGAATAAAGATGAACCACAATGGCTCTTGCTGTGTCAGAGATTTGGACAGTGTTCCTTCAAGTACTACGTTGCAAAGAAACATGAATGCAGGGTTATTGTTTCTGACTCTGGGATTCAATGATCTTTTTGGCTGATGTGGGAATAAAAGGCTGAACTAACAGATTTGACTCAATAGGTCTCTTTTCACATTCTAATGAGCCAGTTGTGACTTTTAAGAAGTATAGATAGCACACAGAAGAACAAATAAATTTTGTGAACTCTTTTTGGGAGGTCATTCCTGTAAATCGTATGTTTCCTGTTTTTCTGTTTGCTCCATTTTTGCCTATAATGCCTGCTCCATCATTTGTTGATAGGCAGGTTGCTACACAGGACAGCATGAATTTCCATAGTGTGTTGCATTAAACCTCTCATCATTTATTGCAAGGGAATGTCTAACTGATGGGAGGAAATGGAAAAACCAGAGAATGAAATTTACTTTGGTAAATGGTAAGAAATGGCTAACAGATACATATGGTCAATCTCATTTCTTGCAGGAATTTTGTTGATCCCACATAATCTTTGACAGGCATAGCAGACTCCATTTTTCTTCCTGATGGAAGAGCCACAGCAGTTGAAAATACACAAAGCTATTCCCAAGCGGGGAGATGTTCAGCCAAAACATACTGAAACATTTGAACATAGAGGCAGAAGCCAAGGTAGACATCTCAATACAATGTTCTCATAGTAATGAGACTCCTTTCAGTCAAAACGAAACTTTTCTATAGTTCCACAACCTACTTACTGAGGTTTTAATCTATGTCATCACCCAAGCCACAAGAAATCTATAACTCCTTAATTGTGAGCAAGAGGCATACTTCCAGATAAGCCCACAAGCTAAGCATAAAGTTATATGCAACATTTTTCAATTCAGGAAAATAGGTTCAGGTACCCATTCAGTCCATTTCATATATATTCACTGTATTCACTGTTAAAAAATATAATACTGCACATAAAAGCCAACACAGTTCTAGGCTGCATAAACAGAGGGATAGAATCAAGATCACGTGAAGTGTTAATACCACTTTATAAGGCCTTGGTAAGGCCACACTTGGAATACTGCATTCCGTTTTGGTCGCCACAATATAGAAAAGATATGGAGACTCTAGAAAGAGTGCAGAGAAGAGCAACAAAAATGATTAGGGGATTGGAGACTAAAACATATGAGGAACAGTTCAGGAACTGGGTGTCTAGTTTAATGAAAAGAAGACTAGGGGAGACATGATAGCAGTGTTTCAATATCTCAGGGGTTGCCACAAAGAAGAGGGAGTCATACTATTCTCCAAGGCACCTGAGGGTAGAACAAGAAGCAATGGTGGAAACTAATCAAGGAGAGAAGCAACTTAGAACTGAGGAAAAATTTCCTGACAGTTAGAACAATTAATCAGTAGAACAGCTTGCCTCCAGAAGTTGTGAATGCCCCAACACTGGAAGTCTTTAAGAAGATGTAGGTAGGGGGTTTGACTAGAAGACCTCCAAGGTCCCTTCCAACTCTGCTATTGTATTGTATTGTATATGGGATCTATATTATCCACACTGGCATGTCTATCTCATCCTTTTCTAATTTGTTCCTTGAAGATTTGTTGAGACCATATCTTAGAATCTCCAGCTTCCAGAACATACTCCGAGGACACAGGTAAAGAGAGAATATTTTATACAAGAGGGAACAAAGTGCAAAATGCAGCCCAGATCCATGTGTAATCTATGAACTCTCTTGTTCAGATAGTGTCCAATTTGGGCACACGAAATTGAGTACGATTTATTTGACAAGAAGCACAAACTATAGGAGAAAGGCAGGCAGAGCTTGGGTGGTGGAGTTAAGCACATCATTAGTTTAGAACCCATTGCATTCCCACAAATGCTCCAAGTTCAATCTCTCCTGAATTCCATTGATCCTTATCGGATACCAATTTAATGTTGACCTTATTTGATCAGTTTCTTGTGTATAAATCTTGAATAAATCAATGCTGCAACCTTACAAATGGTACTGATTTTTTCCTCCTGACACAATCCTTGTAAAGCATGTCCTAAAATAGGCTTCATGTAGCTTAACTTCCAACTCCTTGCTTTCAAAATGGGGGGAGGATGAGAAAATCCTAGCCACAACTATGTTCGTGAAAGAGTCATGTTGCTTTTCTTCATTGCTCCCCCTTTGCACCCTCAACCACTCCTGACACTAACCTGGCTTTCCAAGTAATCTTGTGAACAGCAAGTCAATTCCTAGATGAAATAAAGATGACAGATTTGGGTATCTTCTCTTCATCTGAGACAGATCACTTTTAAGTTTATTTAAATCCTAGTCATTCAACATTCCACTCAACATTCGTGGAGATAATTTCATTAGCAGGAAAATGGCCCTGGAGCTCGCGTGCTGGAGAAATTGCTTAAACCACATGGGCAGGAGTCTGCAGGAGTAGTAAAAATCAAGAGGGTAGCTGCAACATTGCAATCAGAAATCTGGTTGTTTTTTTATGTGCATTGTAAAATTTTGATCACACTTCCTTTTTTTTTTTACTACAACCTGAAGATAGCCTGCACACTGTTAACAGTTGTCCAGTTTTCTGCAGCTTAGGGAGCTTAGGAAGAGGGAGCTGAGAGGTCAAGAGATGGTACTCAGTCTACTCTAGACAAAGGGCCAAGCTCATTGCCTCTAGATTTGAATCTGAAGATTACAACGACCACTGAAGTGATTGAGTCTAACTCTATACTCAGTGCAGGAATCCAGACTGAAGGATTCTTGACAGGTGTCTTCCTAGCCTCTACTTAAACAGTCCATTGTTTAAGAGTTTAAACAATGTGGTGCATTTTGGATACAGAGGGAGGCAGCGAAGCTTGGAAAGTTTGGTTGACAGGAAGAAAGTTAAAATGCTTCCTCTTAGCTGTTCCCAAAGTATATCAATAGTTATGCAATTAATTAATTCTGGCAAGAGTCCATCTAGGATGAGTGAAGAACAATAAAGGAAACTACTCAGAAATAACTGTTCCTTGTCTTGGGGCCTGATATAAGTACACCACTTCTCTGAAGAATTGCTTCCATAGTCAAGCTGTTTTTGTTTTAAGGATATTATTTTATCCTTAACTTAAACATTCTAATCAGATGTTCCTAAGCATTTGCAACTCTTCACTCTTAGGACTACTTGGCTTTCAGTAGCTGATGATCGGAAATAGAGACATTTTATTATTTGCTTATTGGAAACCATAAATTTGTATTTTGAAAGAATAATCAGTTCTCAAGCTGTGCCAACGAAAGGCTCCCTTAGTTTCCCATTGGTGCCATATTTAAAACATGATTTACAACCAAGTGGGGAGATAAATAGGAGACACTACTTTTTCAATATTCTCCTGAAATACCACTAATGTTAAAAACATATGGCACCTTAAAATTTATTTGATGATCAACCTGCAAAATTATACGTTCTTGGAAAAGATATATCACCTGCAAGCCAACTCTAAGAATGCATCAGAATAAATTTCCTGCATCTTAATTGTTTATAAATAAATTACTAATAGATATAGTCTTGATGATAATCATCAACCCAGTTCTGGAAAAATCAAATTTATGATAATTTGCCAGGAACATGGTGTACCCATTTGAAAAAAATAAATGGCAAATACGGCTTCTATCAATCTTTTGTGGTAAAACAGGAAAAGAAAGAGAAACCACAAGAAATATTAGCACTCTACTTTTATTGATGTAGACATTAATAACAGAATCTTGAACAGCTGACAGAGTTTTTCATTTCCCCTTTTCTTTCCTTTTATACCCACAATAATCAAGAAAGGTCAACAAGTTTCTTTCTCACCCTCTCCCTCTGTTTATTTGCTAAGATGCTGTTTTTGTAATAGTTACCATGTTTTCCCCAAAATAAGACAGGGTCTTATTTTCTTTTGACCCCCGAAATAAGTGCTTGGTCTTATTTTCGGGGAGTTCTTATTACTTCTGAGGTGCAGGAAGTGGTGAGCGTGGTCACCTCATGGCTGCTGCTGTGTTGCAATATTTTCAGGGAGGGCTTATTTTGGGGGTAGGGCTTATTTTAGTGCATACTCTCAAAAGTCCAATTGGACTTATTATCCAGGGAGGTCTTATTTGGGGGGGAAATGGGGTACTGTAAAGCATAGTTTTTCTTGCCATGGCCTAACTCCTCTACATCTTCTATAAGAAACAGTCATAATACTTTGGACATGGAGATTCCAGAAGATAGAAGTGACACATCAGATCAGGAATGTCAAACCCATGGGTTGCTTAGATCTGGCCATCAAGGCCATCCTGGAAACAGTGAAAGTCTAGCCCATGGTGCCTCTGCAGAGAAAACCCACAGCCATCCCAGGCTCTAATTTCAGCTGCGATGGCTTCTTGCAGCCATCTGTCAGTGAAAACAAAGCTGGGTGTTCCCCTAACTCTGTTTTCCCTGGCAGAGGGCTGCAGGAGGTCATCATGGCTGAAAACGGGCACCCAAGATCCCATTTCCACTGACACAGCGCTCAGGCCATCACAGATGCCCCTGACACAAGTAATGTCATGCTAGCCACGCCCCCAGCCCTCGGAAGTCAAACACGACCCTTATGCAGCCCTCATTGAAAATGAATTTGACACCCCTGCATCAGACAATATCTTATGGAACTGCTTTTTCAGCAAAATAATTAAAGGGACAGGTAGTCCTAGACCCGTGATGGCGAACCTATGGCACGCATGCCACAGATGGCATGCAGAGCCATTTGTCAGGGCACACGAGACGTTGCCTTGTCAGCTGGCCGGCTGACTTTGGCCTTCTTTTGAGGCCGTTTTTTGCCCTCGGGAGTGTGGAAAACTGGCCCTACAGGCAAACTGGAAGTTCTTGGTTTGTCTGTAGGATCGTTTTTCACCCTCTGGAGCCTTCAGGAGGCTTCCCTGAAGGCTCCGGAGGGCAAAAAACGGCCCTACAGCCAAACCAGAAGTCACCATTCCCGAACCTCCGGGTTCCTCGTAGGTTCGTTTTTCGCCTTCTGGAGCCTTCAGGGAAGCTCCTGAGACCTTCGGAGGGCGTCCAGGGGTGGGGATATGGGTGGCTGTTTTTGCCCTTTTCAAGCTTCTAGAAAGCCTCTGGAGCCTGGGGACGATGAAAAAACCGTGGCAAAAATGGAAGGGATGTTTCCTGGTTGTGTGCGCATGCACACGCTCAGGACAGGTCACATGCATAGCATTATGGGTGTGACACACCAGCGCATGATGCCCCTGTGCTCCCCCCGCTTTTGCCCCGAGAGCCAAAAAAGGTTCACCATCACTGTCCTAGACTTACTACAGTTCATTTAATGAACATCCAAAGTTACAATGGCAATGAAAAAAGTGACATGACAGTTTTTCACACTTACAATCATTGCAGCATCCCCATGGTCACATGATCAAAATTCAGAATCTGGACAACTGACTCATATTTATGATGGTTGCAGTGTCCTGGGGTTGTGTGGTCAGCCTCTGCAACCTTTTGACAAGCAAATCAATGGGAAGCCAGGTTCACTTAACCATGTTACTAACTTAACATTGGAGTCATTCACAACTGTAGCCAGAAAGGTCAAAAACGGGGCAAAAATCATTTAACAAATGTCCCACTTAGCAACATAATGTATTGACTCAATTGAGATTGTATGTCGTGGGCTACCTCTATAGGAACCCTGATCCTTTATCTAACTTGCATATACTTGGATGTGAAACTTTGCAGTCTTTCACTCAGTTCCTGTGGGTTTCAGGTATTCACAGAAGGAATCAAAGATTAATTTCTAATGTAGCACCAGAGGAAAACTCTTGTTGCTTTATGCAGAAACGAAGTCAGGTTTCCCTAACTTTTGTGCCATTTACAGTCCCTGGACATTTGCTCCTGTAATCTTAAATTACAGGGCCATGGAAATCCAACATCTTCACAAGGCACAACATTCTTTATAGCTGATTTGGGATAATTTAAAAAAAAACACTATGAAAATGCAAGTTATAAATGTTGAAAATAAAATAAATTTCAGGCATTGCTTTCACTGAAAATGCTTTCATGTTCCAGAGAGGAGATGAGCTTCCAACTTTTTAAACTGACCTAATTGAACTCTCAGTGGGAAATGGAAAGATCTATTTCCTTCTTTTGTTGAAAGATCACATGAATAATGCTGATATACACAATATATACTAATTTCAGGCAACACATGGCTGAAACTTTCCCAAGACTGTATCCCTTTGCGGTTTTGATATTTTAACTCAAATATGGGTTATGTAAACTGGCAGAGGGAGGAGGCAGGGTTTGTGTATAAAAGCTCTGAGAAGCAGTGAATTTTTCGCAGCAGAACAGCTGCAGTTCCGCAAAACTTCTGCCTCCAGAAGTTGTGAATGCTCCAACACCGGAAGTTTTAAAGAAGATGTTGGATAACCATTTGTCTGAAGTGGTGTAGGGTTTCCTGCCTAAGCAGGGGGTTGGACTAGAAGACCTCCAAGGTCCCTTCCACCTCTGTTATTCTATTCTAAAAATGAAAGAAAGTTATGCTATTCTTTGCAAACTGTTGAACTGTTGTGTATATGTGTGACAGAAGGACAGACAGATGGACGGAAGGAAGGAAAGAAGGTACAAAGGAGGAGGATTTGATCACTATTTTGTCTTGTTATCTTGCCACAAAAGAGGTAGACTGAATGTAGAATGCAGTCCTCCTGTGTACTCACTTGTGTTGTGATCACATATTTTGTTCAACTTTCCCCAGGCCAATCTTCTTGTTCAGGGATTACTGGTTCAGCATTAGATTATAGAAGGCTTAATCGGCTACCTTGGGCCTGCAGCTAGCTCTCAGGAGAGAGATGGTTTTCATTTCTATTCATCAACTTCCAGAGTCCAGAGGTGGCACATGGCCAATGAGAAGAAAAGTCATTTCCTTCTTATTGCATTACTTTGCCCAAGCCCTCTGCAGCCTCTCATTAGCAGAACCTATTAATGGAATTAGGGCCAACCAGCTGTAAAAGGAAGTGAGGTTATGAGAGGCAGTAAGTAATACTTGGCAGAACTGACCTGGATACTTAGTGGGGACTTTGGAGGAATAAAGGGGATATTTGGTAAGGGTGTTATTGCAGGAAGTAGATCAATGTTTTTTAACCTTGACCCCTTTAAGATGTGTGAACTTCTTCTCTTAGAATTGCTGGCTGGGGAATTCTAGAAATCCACCATCTTAAAGAAGGGAAGCTTGAGAAGTAGTCATCATAGAGAACTTTTGACCCATCTGGCTCATAATTAAAAACTTAGGCAAGATGCCACAAGCCCACATTTCCTGGAGCTCTATTTGGAAAAGAAATGAGCAATTTGTCTGTTCTGAATGTAATAATTTAACAGAACAAAGGTGTTCATTATTAGGGAAAATGGGGCTAGGGTGATGTTGGATCTAGGTTTTGTGGGATCTTTGGCCACAATGTTCCCCTTCCAGTTTACTTGTATTTTCCCCTTGGAATGAGTCCATCTAGCTTTTGGTTATAACAAAGGCAGAGTTTTTCTCTGCATTTAAGCTTGCAAAGATTTATACAATTGGCTACTGTGAGAAGCAAAATGCAAGTGGGAAGCAAAATTTTGATATGATCTGGGAAAGTTTTTCTATTCTGATATTTTAGCAGCAACAATTGATTTTTGATTATGTGCCATCACATTGTTTTTATGTCTAACAATTTTTTTATTTTTTATTTAATTATTTTGGATTGCCAACATGATCGCCAACATCCGATGACAGATATGGCACAAGAAGAAGAACAAGTATTTCTCCAGAATGAACAATCCCTGACCTGGTCTTTCAGATCTTTCAATTGTGCATCCACTGTCATTGTCATTAGGTCCATCCATCCTGCTGCTGGTCAACCTCTTCTCTTTCTTTTCACCTTTCCCAGCATTAGATCCTTTTCTGGAGAGCTAGGTCTTCACATAATGTATCCGAAGTAAGTTAATGAGAGCTTGGTAATTTGTTTCTTGAGTGAGTTGATTGGTTCAATTATTCCTTTTTTTGTTTGTCCATGATATTCTTAGGAGTCTACTCCAACACCAAATTTCAAAAGTATCAATATTCTTCCTATCCTGCTTCTTCAAAATACAGGTCCTTATTTAACGACCACTTGTTCAGTGACCATTCAAACTTACAAGAACACTGAGCAAATGATATGGGTCCCTGTTGCTCAGAGATGGTATTCAGCACGTTCTGACCAGTTCTGGAGAACCATTAGCAGAAATTTTGAGTAGTTCAGAGAACCAGTAAATACCACCTCTGACTGGTCCCACCCCCATCTATTCTCTGCCTCCCGAGTCCCAGCTGATTGGAGGAAATGGGGATTTGCAGTAACCTTTCCTTGGAGTGGGGAGGGAATGGACATTTTACAGTATCCTACCCCTGCCATGCCTAGCAAGCCACGCCCACCAAGCTATGTCACGTCCACCAAGCCATGCCCACAGAACCACAGGTAGTAAAAAAAATTTGAATCCCACCACAGCTGCTGCTGGGTTCCTGCTGCCATATGATTGTGAACTGAGCACTTGGTGCCCGACGTACGTTTATGACATTGCAGCGAGCAATGGATGATTTTCGATGTTTCCTGCCAGCTTCCCAAAAGCCAATGGGGAAGTCAGCAGGAAGTCAAAAGTTGCAGTTATGTGAAGTCCTCGTGGTCCTCACTTAACAATGGCAACTGGGACTGCCAGAACTGTCATCGTTAAGCAGTGCAGTCATGTGACATCATGCTTAGAAATAATAGCCAATGCTAATATTTGTGACCACATGGCTTAGCAATGGCAATTCCAGTTCCAATTGTTGCTGTAAATAAGAACTGCCTATAGTAATAATTAAAAATGAAGGTTAGTATCCTTGAGTTCAGTTCAGTTTCTGCTGCTTCCATGCATACTTTTTATTTGCCTTATGGAAGTAGTTTGCTATCACCTATAGAAGGGGTTTTTTTTTGTTTTGTTTTTTACTTTTCATGCTAGGTAAGTGATGGCTAACCTTTTTTGGCTTCCGTTCCAAAAGCAGGGGGAGCACAGGGGATTTTTGCAGGGGCTTGTCACACCCATAATGTTATGTGCACGACCCTCCCCCTGCATGCATGCCCAAGCGACCAATAACCCCCCCTGCTTTTGGCATGGTTTTTTCGTTCTCCCCAGGCTCCAGAGGCTTTCTAGGAGTCTGAGGAGGGTGAAAACAGCCCCCCAGCTCCCGCGGAAGCCCTCTGGAGGTTTCAGGAGCTTCCCTGAAGCCTCTGGAGGGAAAACACAGACTTTCAGGGAACTTGGAAGTTCAGGAATGGTGACTTCCGGTTTGTCTGTAGGGCCGATTTTCGATCTCCTGAAGGCTCTGGAGGGCAGAGGGCGAAAGGCTCCGGAGGGCGAAAAATGGCCTCAAAAGATGGCTGAAGTCAGCTGGCCAGTGCGTGCATGCGCACTGGAGCTGACAGGGCAACGCCTCGCGTGCCCTAACAAATGGCTCTGTGTGCCACTTGTGGCATACATGCCATATGTTCGCCTTCACGGTGCTAGGCTATAGTCTTAGTATTTCCTAGAAATCTCCCATCCAACCATTAACCTGAGCCAAGCAGGTACATTCAGTGAAAAAAACAACCGATATTATTATTAGCATTTATCAGCCATTTATGGGTGATATGGGATTTGGGGCAACATAAGGGGCATGTGCCCAAGGATTCTCTGCAATTCTAATTTTTATTTAATCCCTTCAAAATTAAAAATTTCCTGAAATTTATTTCAAGAAATATTGGAGGCACATTTTAGATTTTACAGTGGGAATAGAATTTTGGCAAGGAAAAGTACCTGTGATGGAATAAGAAAAAAAGAAAGATTGTATGGATTGTGACTCAGAAAGGGTTAATTTTATTCAGTACTTTGTCTCACAAATAATACTATGTGCAGCTCCACTTTCTTATTGAAATAAGAGAATAAGAGAGCCAGTTTAGCGTGATGGTTAAGGTACTAGAATAGATTGTGGGCTCTAATTCTGTCCTAGGAACAAAGCCAGCTGAGTAACCTTCCACCAGCAATTCTCTCTCAGCCCCTGGCAATGGCAAACTATTTCCAAAATCTTGCCAAGAAAACTGCAGGGACTAGTCCAGGCAGAAACCAGCTAAAGGACATAAAAACTAAACTATCATATCTGGGCTATGAATACTTTATTTTTCACTGATGGTAGCAATGCAACACAAACATCTCTTTGTTGTCATCTTAATGGGCCTATTCCACTTGTAGTCCAGATAGGATAGTTCTGAAGGCAAGCTGTTCTCTTCTTAAAGATCTTCAGTGCTATTCTTAGTTTATTTCCAACCTTCATTTAACCACTGTTCAGTTATTTATGATACAGATTAAAAGTAGGATTTGCTGTTACAGCAAAGGTGCATAAATTCTAGGATGGGGCAATCAATACAGGCAACCTTCTTTCTGGAATTGCCGCAGAGATGTTTCATCAAAAGTTGGGATCAAACCAGTTCTCTTTGTTATCCCACTCATTACTTTCTCCCTTTCTTTCTCCCTTTCTTTCTTTCTTTCTTTCTTTCTTTCTTTCTTTCTTTCTTTCTTCTTTCTTTCTTTCTTTCTCTTTCTTTCTCTCTCTTTCCTTCCTTTCTTTTCTCTCTTCTTTCTTTCATCTCTTCTTTCTTCCTTCTATTTGCTATATTAATTTGTACATCACAATTCAAAGGCTCTCTGTCACTTTCATTAATAAAAACAATACAAATAAATCCACTGCTAAGAATATAATAAAAATAAGTACCTGGAAGAATCCTTACAGCCATTACAGGCACTCACAATCTACAGCAACTTCAGCCTGCAAAAACTCAGGATAGTAACTCTACCTTGGCAGCTTGATGGTTAAACTATCATCATCTAATCTCAGGCCAAGATTACGCCTCAGGATAGAATTGTAACTGAGAAGCCTCATCCATGTGCCCCGCTCCACCTCCGCACCAACATTGGATCACAGTTCTTATGCAATGAACAATCCCACCTGAGAGGGGATCTTTGTGTTGACATTCTGAAATTATTATTGCATTCCTGACCTATTAAGCTCTTTGTCAGCAGCTATCTTTTTTTTTTTAAAAAAGGCTTATCATTTTTTCAAGCCATTTCTCTTTCTTTTGCCTTGTCCCACCCTATAATGCTCTAATGCATCAGCACACCAGAAAAGCTTTACAAAAGTTGTGCAGTGTGGATAAAATCAGGAAGGAAAATTAATATAAAATAGAAATAAAGGATAAAATTTGTAGCTCAGGATTGAAATGAGGGGTCCTTGGTGCTCTTTGAGCATGCTTGTTTTCTTGCAAACAAAAACAAACAAGCTCAGAGAGCAACAAGGACCCCTCAATATGGGATAGGATAGGATAGGATAGGATAAGATAGGGTAGGGTAGGGTAGAGTAGGGTAGGGTAGGGCAGGGTAAGGTGGGATGGGATGGGATGGGATGGGATGGGATGGGATGGGATAGGATAGGATAGGATAGGATAGGATAGGATAGAACAGGAATAGGAGTAGGAGTAGGAATAGGAATAGGAATAGGAATAGGAATAGGAATAGGAATAGGAATAGGAATAGGAATAGGAATAGGAATAGGAATAGGAATAGGAATAGGAATAGGAATAGGAATAGAATAGAATACTTTTATTGAAGTGTGATTAAACACACAAGGAATTTGTCTCCAGTACAGAAACTCTCATGTAAAGCAACCGAAACTCATCATCATCATCATCATCCCAATAAGGGGGTAGTAAAGAAGATAATAAGAAGGATAATAATAATAATAATAATACAGCGACACAACATGGGTAAATATATAGAGACATTAGACAGTCCTGTGAGAATTAGGTATTCAGCAGATTTCCAAATGCACATTCTAACAGCTTTCCTTAATGGTGCCAGTCAATTCTGTTATGTCATTTGGTGCCATGGGAAGTACCCAAGAATTCCTAAAACTAAAATCAGGGGAGCCAAAGGCCATAAATCACTAAATTTATTTTTTAGAGGAAGAGGCAGAGTTGGGCAAAGCTTGAGTACTGCGAAGGTACAAAAGTGAAATGGAGCAAATCAGAAATGGGGTTAGGTACACCCAACAGCTCTTCCTGGGTTCAGCACCCTGGTTTGTACATTCTTCTCGCCTCATGTTGAGAAAGAAGGAGGAGGGTAACAGCAGCAAACGGGAGAAACGGCAAAGAGTATTAGCACTCCCGCCAGGAGGACACCACTGTTCTGCATTGAACTGCTGCAAAATCAGGGTAATGTTGACGATCTGTGCAATCTCATTTATGACAGCAAACCTTTTTGCCACCACTGTGAGTGGTGGGTGGTCTTTCGGTAATGAACATGGAAATAGTCCATGTTCTTGCTTGACCACAGACATCGCTGAGTGGCTTTGGGCCAGTTGCTCCCTCTTAGCCTAATCTTTGTCAAACTGTTGTTGTTGTGGGGGATAAAACTGCCTCCCAGAGAAAAGACAGTCTAGGGATATCATAAAGCAATAAAAAGGAGAGGCTCAGATCACATCACAACATTTGCTATTCTAATAGCCCAATGCTACTAAGAAATTAACGGGAATGGGTTAGAGCTAATTAGTGGAAAGGGGAAATGACCCCCAGGCCTTTCTCTTGTGGTACACTCTTCCTAACTGCCTACCCCACTTCCCTCAAATGATGCAGTATGTTTCACATTTTAGAGCCACAGGCTAAAATGCCATGGCCTCTTGAATAGAAATAGTTTGTATTAAATAAACAAGAAGCAATATGTGAGGGTTTCTTGGAAACCAGAGGCCCAGACCGTGAAATTAATGTGAGCCTCAGGGATTTTTCTTTTTCCTTTTTCCACTGATGGGAGAAAAGATTGTGTATCAGACATCAAGTCTCGTGATTATTTTATTAAGCCGCAAGAGGGGAAGGAAATTGAAAGGAAAAAAAAAAAAGAGAAAATCAAATGCTTTAAAATGTTTTAGTCACAAAGTATCCATTAGGATGTAATTTTAAAAATGAAACGCAATCTCGGTAGAACCAGCTGTGTGGTTTTTGAGATGGAATTTCAGAATTAGAAGCAACGGCTCATCACCTTTACTGATTTTGCTGATGGACCAATCAGACAAGCCAAAAGTGACTTTAATATACAGGTAGTCACATATGAGTGTAGATTGCATTTCCTATAATCGGGGTCTTGAATGATCCAGAAAAGCACTGGCTGGCGTAGAATGGTTGTGATATCATCCAATTATTTTGCAATCTAGCTTTCTTATTCGTCCTCAGTGGAAAGTCCATGAAAAACCTATTACAGAAATCCAGTTTAATTGAAATTATTAGGGGCCTGCATTTGGGTTTATAACTACAGGTATGTCATTTTTTATTTTTATTTTCAGTGTTCGTACATTATTTAAATATCATGTTGTGATCCTGCTTTTCTTCCAAAACCTCAAGGATAATGGCAGATGGTCATCTCTGGAAGTCCTATGAAATAGATTAGGGAGACGGGGTGGTAAGAGGAGAGAGTCCAAGATCATTCAGGGGCTACTGTGTCGCCTGATGAATAATTTGGCAATACTCGGAACAAAATGCTTGACAAAATAGCCCTTAAAAGCAGATTGTCGAATGCATTTCACGGATCATTATAGTCAAGCGATACCAGTTTTTCTACTTTGCTCTGTATACTTTTCTGGTTAGGTCTCCTGTTTCTCGTCTTTGGTCCAAATTGCACCATCTTTCCCCATGCTTGGGATTCTTTCCTTGTTATATTTGTTTTGTTTCTCCAACTCCTTCATCTAAATGAAGCTTTTAAAGACCTTCTTCTTCTGGATAACTTTTTGTTGAATAAACATCGAGGGCTAAACTATGCAATATGGGAGGATATCTCTAAGTGGATCTTCAGGCTTTGACCATTACCGTATTTTTAAAAAAAACAGATGTGAGGCTGAGATATTATCAAGCAGTGCTGAATAGAAGGCATTCTCACTCTGCCAGCCAGCCACTTCTCACTCTGCTAAATTACTCATCCAAACTCTGAATTGTCTCCCTATCCGAGAAAGCATCTTGATAATATAAAGAATGGGCATTTAAGGTTGCAATCTAGACTTCACAACCAGTTTCTTGATTTGTGTAACTACTGAAATCTGCACCTCTAGATATTTTTGCAGTTCAAATTTAATAGATCCAATCATAAGTCAAATAGTTCATTCCTTTGCTAATCTAGTCCCTACAATAGTCAGGGAGAAGGCAGGTGACAATATCAAAAACTGTACAAGACTTCAGACATATAATTAATACAGGGATTTCAAACACAGTTAAATGTTAAATTTGATGATATGCTTGTCCTTATTCTGTGTACAACTCTGTAACTGGAGGAAACTTGCAGTTTAGCTCTGTTCTACTTTGTTTAACTCAAGTCTTGAAAAATCAATCTATCTATCTATCTATCTATCTATCTATCTATCTATCTATCTATCTATCTATCTATCTATCTATCTATCTATCTATCTATCTATCTACCTACCTACCTACCTACCTACCTACCTACCTACCTACCTACCTACCTACCTTTCTTTCTTGCTTTCTTGCTTTCTTGCTTTCTTTCTTGCTTTCTTTCTTGCTTTCTTTCTTGCTTTCTTGCTTGCTTTCTTGCTTGCTTTCTTGCTTGCTTTCTTTCTGTGATGTCAGTGGAATAGTTTCAGAGTGTGCTCAGCATTTTAAAATTGCATCATGTTTTACTCCAGGTTCCCTTTATTAGCTTCAAATTTAATCTCTCTTGATGTATTTTATCCCTTCTGGGTTGTTTTGCAAGCTGTAATATAGAAGCAAAGTAATATAGAAGCAATCTCTTAAACAATCTCTGTTGCGCTACTGCTGTCCAATAATTGGAGGTAGCTTGAATATGGGGAGGGGGAAAGGACTCAGAAAGATGATCTGATAGTTGCCCACAATTAAACCTGTTATTCAGTCTAAATGCATCTCTTCCCCTTTGCAGAACCCAGACTGAGAGCCAAACTATCCGTGAACTGTTTTAATTAATATCTGCACTGCTCAGAAAGAGGAAAATGTATCACCCAGATGAGAACAGGGGCTTATTAAATTGCATGTTGTATATGTTGATCTCTCCATCTCTTTCCCTCATCTTTCTACGCCGTTTGAATTGCTTAAATAAGGAAAAACTGGGTTTCAGCATGACTTCTGACAACCTGTCATTAGTTCTGCCTCAGCAGAACAATGACCTAAGGAAATTTTGGGGGAGCAGTGTGGGGGTGAAACAGCAGAGAAAGACTGGAAGATTTCAGTACTTTAAGACCTATCAGTTTTCTTTTCCTGCCCATCTCACTTTCCCTTCAGTACAGCTAG
This sequence comes from Thamnophis sirtalis, assembly GCF_051295495.1. Classification (NCBI taxonomy): domain Eukaryota; kingdom Metazoa; phylum Chordata; class Lepidosauria; order Squamata; family Natricidae; genus Thamnophis; species Thamnophis sirtalis. The sequence continues at coordinate 154,869,967 of NW_028261381.1, read as the reverse complement.
TCCTCAGCTTACCATTCAATTAGTGACCATTTGAAGTTACAATGGCACTGAAAAAAGTGACTTACGACTGCTTTTCACACTTACAGCCCTTGCAGCATCCCCAAGGTTGTGTGATCAAAATTTGGATGCTTGGCAACTGACCTAACATCTTTATGAGGGTTGCAATGTCTCGGAGTTATGTGATCACTTTTTGCAACCTTCTGATAAGCAAAGTCAATGGGGAAACCCAATTCATTTAACAACCGTGTTAATAACTTAACAACTGCAGTGATTCAGTTACTAACTGTACAAGAAAGGCTGCAAAATTTCCTTAGGGATGGAAATGTTGGGCTTAATTGTAATCATAAGTCGAGGGCTACCTGCAGTTATTGTTGCCTGGTTGGTTGGCTGGCAGGCCGGCTGGTGGTCTAGTGAGCCGGCTGGCTGGCAGGCTGGGTAGCAATAGCAATAGCAGTTAGACTTATATACCCTCTCTAAGCGGTTTACAGAGTCGGCATATTGCCCCCAACAACAATCTGGGTCCTCATTTTACCCACCTCGGAAGGATGGAAGGCTGAGTCAACCCTGAGCCGGTGAGATTTGAACCGCCGAACTGCAGAACTAGCAGTCAGCTGAAGTGGCTGCAGTACTGCACCCTAACCACTGCGCCACCTCGGGTGGTGGGCTGGCAGGCTGACAGGCGGGCTGGTGGGCAAGTAGGTGGGCATGAAGCAGTAGTGGATTTCCATTTTTTTTGCTACTGGTTTGCTTGTGCGCACGCATGCAGCACTTCTGCACATGCTCAGAAGCATTGGGGTGGGTGGGCGGAGCCTCCCGCCACCGCCACTACCAGTTTGCCCGATCCGGGCCGAACTGGCAGAAACCCACCTCTGGTGGGGAGGCGTAATGTGATGTAATGAGGCCTTGCTAGGACACTTTGGTGTGTGGGCTCATGGGAAATCTGGCACTTAGACAAAGTGGAGAAAGTTTATAGGCTAAGAAAATCTGCCCGAATTAATGACTAATTGGTTGTTTGTTTGATACTTTATCATTTTTGCCAGGTGTGCATTTTGTATTTTTTGTCAGGTTTTCCTTTGGGATTGTAGCTTTCCATATTTCACTCTATGTAATTTCTGCAGACCTGTTTGCTTTTTAAAAAGAGCAGAACTTGTACAAATCCCGAAAATCCATCAGCATCAAAATTTCCTTAAATTCTTAAAACTTTTATTTTTTTTCTTTTACTGAGATGCATGTCAAGAGTCACATATTTCCTTTGCTTATGTTGCCTGCTCTCCTAAGGCATCCTGAATGATAACTGCTCTACACTTATGCAAACCAATTCTAGAAACAAAGCCAAAAAAAAAGTATGTTTTTCAAACAGGAACTAGGTTTAAATTACTGGAAGTGCCCATGGGGAATATTTATAAAATGATGCATAAAGGTAGCAACTGCTTTGCAGGGGAAATAATAAAAAGAGGAGATGAAAAGAAGGAAAGGGTCATTATAATTCAGAGATGAGCCAATTGGTGCAAGGTTGACCATTTTAGTGGGGCCAGCCAAGTAGGTTAGTAGTGTATAATGCAGATTATTTTAATACTGCTACGTTGGTACATAATATGCTCTATGAGGCATGATAAGGTAAAGGCTCCCCTGCACATATGTGCTAGTCGTTCCCAACTCTAGGGGGTGGTGCTAATCTCCGTTTCAAAGCCGAAGAGCCAGTACTATCCAAAGATGTCTCCATGGTCATGTGGCCGGCATGACTAAATGCCGAAGGTGCATGGAACTCTTACTTTCCTACCAAAGGAAGTCCCTATTTTCCTACTTGCATTTTTTACGTGTTTTCAAACTGCTAGGTTGGCAGAAGCTGGGACAAGTAATGGGAGCTCACTACGCGATGGGGCACTAGGGATTTGAACTGCCAAATTGCCAACCTTTCTGATTGACAAGCTCAGCATCTTAGCCACTGAGCCACCGCGTCCCTATATGAGTTATGATATATGTACTTTTATTGCCATTATAGCTTATTGAGGTAATATAAATTTCTTTTCTCCCAAATACATCTATTTGCTGTTGGGTTTTGCTGCTCTTGTTGGAATAGGAGAGTATAGAGATTTTCAAAATCCATAGCATACGAGGACCTTCCTGTGAATCATTTTAATTTTTTAAATGTTAACAGTGCAAGATAAAACAACATTGTGTTCTCTGACAGCTTGACCTTTACAACTAGATAGTTGTAAAGTTCAGTGTAAGTGGCAAGCAGCTGGTTAGCATGTATGTGGCAAGCAGCTGGTTAGCATGCAGTAAAAATACTACATTTCTTTATGACTCTGATTTCTCTGCCGGTGTGAGATTAACTATTTCCCTGCCTGTGAAGTTATGAAAATCAGTATATTTTAAGCTATTTTAATGTACATAGCTGTACTCAATTTCCCTTAGAGTTAATAAAGGCTTTTGTTACACTTAGCTGGCAGCCTCTTACAACTACCAAAACATTAATCTACAGCTCCTTTATTTCCTCTGGATTTCTGTGGTGGGTAGACAGACTACTGCCATATGTCATGCTCTCTCCTTCATCTTTAGGAATAGAATAGAATAGAATAGCAGAGTTGGAAGGGACCTTGGAGGTCTTCTAGTCCAACCCCCTGTTCAGGCAGGAAACTCTATACCATTTCAGAAAAATGGTTGTCCAATCCCTTCTTAAAAACTTCCAGTGTTGGAGCATTCAGTAATCTTCACTCCTTCAGGAATACACAGATCTTGAGTGGACTTTGATCCATTTTCAAACCTGCTATTCATCAGCAGCCACTTTGCTTATCTCTATCATCTTGTCTGTCTCTTCCATTCAAACACCACTCTCTTCCTGCTTATACTTTCACCCAGTTCAACTTCCTCTTCTCTAACATGAGAAACTCTATGTATCTATTTTGTTCCTCACTATGTTCCCACTTTATCAGTTCCGGACACATCTTATACGTCACAGGAATTACATGAACAGGATAGCAAACTATATTTACCTGCTCCATTCTGTTGCATTTGTAATGATACTTTTGCAAGTGCTGAAATATCATATGTAGGAGGAACAGAACTTAAGAGTACATAAGGCCCCTTAATTAAATCAACAAGTTCATTGACACATCTTTCGTGTAGCCTGGATATGCGCCAGATGTTGCCATACTAGAAATGCCCAGAGTCACTTTGTAGGCATTATAGAAACTTAATAAATCAATAAAATAAATTGAAAAAAAATCCAAATATCCAGATGCGGGGAGAGCAACACCTCAAAAACCTTTAGTCACATCTAGTAGAAACGCAATTCCCTTTCCCACCTCCTTTCTGTATCAGGGGGAGCACTGCAGAAATTTACTAGTAAGAGTCTTTCCTAATCTAGGTAACTTCTACAGGCAAATTTTAATTGTCAGAATTCTTAGCACTGATGGTATTGGGTGGAAGTTGGTCCCAATATCTGGAAGGTTCTGTCAGCCTTGTAAAGTGGTCCAGATAAGAAGCACACCCAGAAGTATTACTGTGTTTCCCCGAAAATAAGATAAGGTTTTCTTTTCTCTCCCCCCCCCCAAATAAGCGCTTGGCCTTATTTTCAGGGAGGTCTTATTATTTTTGAGGTGAGGGAGGCAGTGAGCGTGGTCACCTCATAGCTGCTGTTGCTGCTGTGTTGCAATATTTTTGGGGAGGGCTTATTTTAGTGCATGCACTCAAAAGCCCGATTGGGCTTATTATCCAGGGAGGTCTTATTTTCAGGGAAATAGGGTAGTTCTACTTTATTGTAAAGTTACATTAACAGAATCTCACAAGGCTGAAAGTACATTTCTCCTGCCACCTTTAAAGCCCAAGAAATGAGAGAAGGTTGCTTTTGAGTTGTTTGCTATGTACCAATTCCTTTTGTGGAACCAGAGGTTTTCTTTCTTTACATTGGGTGTGAGTGTGTGTTCATAAATAGAGAATATTTCTGTAGCTCCAAGATAAATATGCAAGCAATATATACGCAAGCTAGGTCACTCCTTCACTCATTGCACAATTTGTTACCTTCTGCTCCCAATTTTATTCAAAAGGCCAGCATACATCCTGTAGATTTTGGAAGAGAGTCATCTCTTCCATCATCGCTTACAGACAGTTTTGCAAACTGTGATGGATTAATGATTTGATTCTCAAGTAGTCACAAACAGCAAGGAAGTTTGCTGTAGTCAAAGTATACAACGATATATTTTAATGTTTATATAGTGCGCTGTAATATCCAAGCATCTTGAGAAATGGTTTCCAGTTACAATTTGGCATAGCGTAGTCAAAGTCTATGCACATTTTCTCAGAAATAATGTCAAAAGAATTGAAAGAAAGCTTTATTCTTGAGTAAATACAGTTAATCTCAAATTTATGAAAAGAAACATGCCTTTGGAATCCTGAAAACAGAGGTTTTATTTTATAACAAAAGTCCTTCTAAACCAGTGTTTCTGAAACTTGGGAAACTTGTGTAAACTTCAACTCCCAGAATTCCCCAGGCCATTATGATGTTCACACTTCTTAAAGTTGGCAAGTTTGAAAAACACTGTTCTAAACTTTATATTCCTGAAAACAAATATGCCATTCAATGAAGGAAATTCTGTTTAACGTTTTGCCTTTACATTCTAAGGGATTGTTAACGTTTGATAAACATCAGTAAGTTTTTATTTTTTTTAAAAAAGCATTTTGTTTCTCCACATTTGTTGAGAAGGAAAATTTAGTTCCTTTTCAATGAGAAAAATATATATGCTCTTTTGAGTTTTATTTTTCTATTTTGTAGGGGAAATACAATATATTAGCATTACTTTATAGCAAGTAATATCAGTACACACTTCAATCAAAATCTCCTAATTCCCATGAGCTTGTAAACAGAACAAAGCCAAACAAATATCTAGAAGTAATTCTACTGTAGAATTGTAATATCACCGGCTCTAGATATGCTAATCTTTTTTTTTATTTTTTTATTTTTTTAATATTTATTTAAATGTTACAGTTAAATAGATAAAAAGAAATACAAACTATTACTGGTGAAAATTCATGGCATATTACGTGTCTCTGAAGGAACAAAGATGGCACAATGGTGAGATTGGCAGTTAGAAAGTAAATTCCGGCTGGCAAAATCTCTCTGGAAAAGGGAAACATCATGAAATCACCCTCTTCTACTCCAGACAACCACTACTCATAAGTAATTCAATTTGATCTGATAAGCCACTGTAGATGTCATCGTCTGCAATACTCTCTTCCGTGGGAAATGGCCATCACTGATGCTGCTCCTGACAGCTTGAAGCCCATGTTTGCAAATGACGGTTGTATATAGAGTTTCAATATCCATGATAGCTAAAATAGTGTTGCCAAGAAGATTGCCAAAGAATTTCAGTTTTCTTAGGAAGATTGTGGTGTCTCTTATGTAGACGGTGCTGGTAGTATAAGGTTTAAGTTCATAAATTCAGATATTGCAGCTATTAAGGTTCCAAGCTTGAAATAATGGGATTATCTGAATTGTTTGATCTGTGTATTTTTAGAAGGAAGAACTCCTGGAATGTTTTCTCTATAGAAGCGGTCTTTTATGTCCTTAGGAATTTATTTCATAAGGCTACATACTGTAGTTCTTTCTGATATGTTGCTGTGGGATCTGAGAGTAGAAGTTAGTAGAATTTAGCATTGCAAATGTGCTTTTCAGCTTTCTTAATATGATCAACCGCATTATTGCATGGGGAAGGTTGGGGGTCAGCATGATCTCTACTTATGAATCCTCCTTGGAGAACACATTGGTGGATCCAACAGTGTTGGACAATGATGGCTGCATATCTATATCCTACTTCTTATTCATGAGAGTATTGTTTAAGTTTCAAGCAACAAAAAAAAAGTTTCAAAGGTTGTACAGTTGCTTCAGTTCCAAAAAAATCTTTTCTGCACTTCTTTGAGTCAGATACAATTCTTGGGGATCTGATGATACTTTGATGTAGTTTTCATGGATTGAGGTATCATTGCACTCCGAACTGGTCTTCTCCAAAAATAGGGAGAGGGATATGCTAATCTTCTGGGATCATCTTTCTGGCACATTTATTTTTATTTATTAGACCCCCCTCCCCATCTTTATTACTTTATGAGTAACCGAAGGTAATGTGCATTCCTAATATGCTTCCCTCTTCCTATTTTCCCCACAACAGCAATCCTATGACATGGATTGGGCTGAGAGACAGTGACTGGCTCAAAGCCACTCAGCTGGCTTTCATGCCTAAGGCGGGACTAGAACTCACAGTCTCCTGGTGGTTGGTCGAAAGTCACTCAGTCAGCTTTCATGCCTTCATGTGGGCCTAGAACTCCCAGTTTCCTGGTGATTGGCTCTACGCTACTCATCCAGCTTTCAGAATTAAGGTCAGACTAGAATTTAGGGTTTCTAAGCCGGCACCTTAACTACTACACCAAACTGATACTCTCTTTTTAAAAAAGATAGTACTCTGAATCTTTTAAAAACAATTTTGAAGTGTTTAGTACTTTATGGAAAGATAGTTCTTAAACCAGCCACACCAATCTTAAGCTGGCAGGGAAGCCTGAGAAAAGAGGGTCTGCTTTAATGAATAGCTAAGTGGTGCTGTGCTCAAGCAAGGTCTGAAGTATTCCTGAAGCATTTTTGAAGCATGCACAAATTTAACAGGAATAGTAATGTTGGCCCTCCCAATGGGGTCATTATACCTGTGTATAGTTTGCCAATTGCAGAGTGGCAGATAGGACAGTGCTTCAGAGGGTCAACTTCATTGCCCAGAGGATCATTGGTTGCCCTCTCCCCTCTTTGGAAGAGCTTTATAGCTCCCGCTGCCTTAGGAAAGTTCAAAACATTCTTAAAGATCCATCTCATCCTAGGCACCTTTTTTTGAACTATTACCATCTGGCAGACAGTACAAGATAATAAAAACAAGGACCAATAGGCTGAAAAACAGCTTCTATCCCAAGGCAGTAACTATATTGAATTCTAGGGTATAGTGCAATATTAATGCAATATCATGTTTTCAATTTCAATTATATAGCACGTGAAGGATGCGTCTTTGTGTTTTTATTTTTATAGTTATAATGTACACTGAAGATGGCATTTAATTAGAGCCAAGGTGGCGCAGTGGTTAAATGCAGCACTGCAGGCTACTGCTAGATCAGCAGGTCAGCGGTTCAAATCTCACCGGCTCAGGGTTGACTCAGCCTTCCATCCTTCTGAGGTGGGTAAAATGAGGACCCAGATTGTTGGGGGCAATATGCTGACTCTCTGTAAACCGCTTAGAGAGGCCTGAAAGGCCTATGAAGCGGTATATAAGTCTACTGCTATTGCTATTGCTATTAATTTTGTTGTACAATGTACAATAACTATAAAGTAAAGTATAGAAATTCCTTCCCCCTGCAGCACTCCTTATCTTCAAAGGAAGAAATAGAACATTGGGTTTATTGAAAATAAACAGAAATATGAGTTACTATCAATATGTTATGTTGTACAGTGGTGAAAGGCACAGACTGAATGTTTGAATACTGGTGGCCCTCGCTTACTGACCATTTGAAGTTATAAGGGAGCTAAAGGAAACTTCTAGGCAGTCCTGAAAGTTATGGCAATTGCAGCATCCATGTGGACACTTTGGGCATTTGTAAGAGAGTCCCAGAGTCATGTAATTGCCTTTTGCAACCTTCACAGCCAGCTTCTAACAAGCAAAGTCAATGTGGAAGCTATCAAGAAGTCACAAGTCATGGAAACGTGATGCTGTGCTTAACATTCTATGGTGATTTTGCTTATCAACCACAGCAGCAGCTGAGGTTGAAACTCAGTGTGGTTATGTAATGTTTACTTAACAACTCTACTGCTTATGAAGGAGTTGTCAGTTCCAAGTCTTGATTTTTATTTAACTTTTCTACTTTGACCTGTTGGTTTATTACTATTACTCAAAGCTTGAACAAGTGCGATTAAGACTTGGATAGCGAACATTAGGGCAATAGAATAAAGTGGAGAGTAAAATAATGATAATAATAATCAGAAGATGGAAATAGCACGCAATTTCCAGACTGTTTCAAAGAAAATTAGGTGGATGTCACCAGGCATCAACCTTGATTTGAGTGAGACTTGATGTGGCTTCTCACCAGCCTTTAAGGACTTAAAATGCTCCAAAATGGAATCTAACATCTACTGATGCAAAGAAAACTTTAGATGTGCTGCAGGCATTCTAGATTACTGTAATAGATTTCCACTGATTATTCCCCCTTCCCCCAATCTATAAATAAAGTAAAACATAGCACGATGGTTGTTGAGGTCTTTTTGCCAGAGCACCGAACTTTATACAATTTTTACGGTATATTAAACATTCCATTCCTCCAAAGAAGTGTATAAAATTGAGTCAGATGTTCTACAGAAAAGAACAGAGGCACAATTAAAATTGTGAAGACAACTTTTTATTAGAAAAATGTTATTCCAATACCTGGTATAAATAATGGTTGCTTTGCTTTTACACATCTGCTTCATTCCATGCCCCGTGACTTGAATAAAGACAGATATTTTTTTTAACACACACACACACACACACACACACACACACACACACACACACACACACACTTTCTGTAAATTAACTCATCAATGAACATGTGTCCCTCTGCATCTATTTTGTAAATATCCAATACCAATAAGTAACTTTTATGAACAGTATCTATATGATGTATTCTCATTAGCCTTGTCATTTGCCTTTCTCCCCTCTCAATTAAGAGTTTATATATACTGGTCATTTGATATAATACTTCAAATATTTGATGAGGTGGCCTGCAGTTCATAAAACTTGTGTTACAATAAATGGATCAGTTATCATGGGCCACAAATGCTGATTAGGTTTTGTCATTGCACCTACTGATGTTTTGTTTGACCATGATTTCATTAATATCAATTCTTTATGATTGTAGAAAAGAAGCAAATTCTACATATTATCTTATATTTGATTTGATATGCAGTTGGCTTATGCATACTCTGGGCAAAACAAACATAAACCCACAGTATTGACTTAATGACTCAAGGTAATTTTTTCTTCCTCATTAAGAAAAACAGACCTGATTGATCATTTGTGTAACTGCGGCTGTAATGCTAAACTCACATATCTGACAATAAATCCCACTGAATTGAATGGGCCTTATTTCTGAACTTTTAAATGCAGGGAGAGGTAACAGAAATGTGAAAATGAAAGGGATACCAGTAAAATTTTACTAGAGTTTTCAGGGAGGTCTGCGTGGTGTGATCATGAAGTGAAGATGGCAGTGAAGTTCCATCTGGTTTTTTTTTTGTCACGCATATCATCTTCACTCTATGATTACACTTTACAAACACCTAAGTGCTATCATATCTGAGATGAAAGAATTCAAAAACCTACTAGATAGCAGAGAAACACAGAAAAATATATTTGTTCCACCAAGTATTCATCTGGATGTCCGCAGCCAAGTTAGTGTATCTCGAGGTTTCCTTTAAAAAAATAATAATCCAAGTGTTATCAAAAATCCAAGTGCTACTATAAGGGGCCATAGCTTTTCATGATAAAGGCCAGCTTTGGCCTATATGGGGCATTTTGCAATTAAAGTATAAATTAAATAAGTTGTTTCATTAATAAATTAAGTATTGAATTTTCCTCTCTTTGATAGATGTAAAAAAGAAATGCAGTTCAGTGACAACTTTGCATTCTAAGTTTTGGCTGGGGTTCCAGCCCAGGCACATGCATGGTGTGCGTCCTTAATTCTCTTTCTTTCCAGGAGATTTTGCACTATTGGAGAGAAAGCACAAGAGATAACCATGGTTTATACCCGTGATGGCAAAGCTTTTTCTTATGGCGTGCCACAATTGTGCGTGTGCCCACACTTTCAATCCTCCCCGCGCACCTGCGCATGCATGTGTGATTCCCCCGTGCATGCGCACACAACCCCTCCCCAGCCTCTAGAGGCTTTCCTGAAGACTGGGGAGGGCGAAAACAGCCTCCCCTATTCCCCTGGAAGCCAAAAACAGAATGTTTCCAAACTTCCGGTTGGTCCATTGGGACCATTTTTAGCCCTCTCCTGGCTTCAGGAAAGCCTCCGGAGCCTGGGGACGGTGAGAAACAGGCCCAATGGGCCAACGAGAAGCTCCTATGCCATGGAGCTGATGGCTGGCATGCCAGCAAATATGCTCCTCATGCCACTGTGGCACGCATGCTATAGATTCGCCATCACAGGCTTATACAAATCAAGATGTTTCTGCATCAGTGCGATTGAAACTCTGTAGATGTGACACTCGTTAAAAAAAGATGAAGCTCTTATTGCATCATCTGAGCCACCATCTTGACTTTTTTGGATCGTTCCTGTAGGTACTCTGCAGGTAGAACTGGGGAAAAATCCCAACCTGAAATATGGCGAGTTTCCTTAAACACTGCAACAAGATGGAGCAAGACAAAGCATTGCCATGATTGGCGAAAGGCAGCTCCTTCCAATCTCTTTCTTGTGCCCATTGTTATTGCCTTGCAGTTAGACTGGGAATATTTAGGATTGAGTGAATTTGGAGAGTCCTCTCAGGTCTCCTTCCAATGAACAGGAACACAGCTCGGAATCATGGAAGCTATAGATGAGTGATGATCCCAGGAAATGTGTTTATGCTACAATTCCAGTCGCATATTTTCCCCAAGGAGCCGTGAGAAATGGGCACCTGAATGCCTTCTCTGAGTCCGTGCTCTATTGTCTGCAATTGTCCATCTGTTCCACAGGCATCTTTGGTTGTGATTTTAAGGGTATCTGACAGCACAGTATGGATCTCACTAGCCGAAGGATAGGAGGTCTCAGGATGACAAATGCCCAGGGGTTCACAATGGAATTAAGAGACAGAAACCGCATCACTAGAAGATCCTTTGTTTCATCAACTCTACTGTCCATAAAGGCATGGATCTGAAAAGACAAAACAGTAAATCAAAACAGATATTTAGTAGCTGTCTAGAAGTTAAAGGTTATGATCCCTTTTTCATGCAATACTTTTTGTAAATTAAGTAAATGGATATAATTTATCATTTTAGCTACAAATCCAGTGGGATTAATTGCCAGGTATTTGATTTAGCATTATTACAGCTACAGTTAAGCAACAGAGGTGAATTAGATTAATCCAACTTTTCATATAATGCCCTTGTATTGTTATTGATAAGCTCATGGCAGAAGCAACCTTTGAATCACAAACTCTCTGAATCATATTATCAACAGTCCCCTATCTAGAGATGTCCATGTAATTATCCTTACCACGTCCATCCTGGAAATTATGGCAACTGTAGTCCCACCCACCCTGATGAGACTAAATATAGCAATTTTCTGTTATTTGGCACTCTCAGTTCTCCTAATTTCCTAGCCAACAACTGAGCAAGTACAGAAAAGCTGCATATTACTAATATTTCTGTGATATACGGATTGTGCCTAATTGGCATATTGGAAGAATGAGACCAAAGGTTACAAAGAAGGAGAAAATTCAGCAAGCTACAGTCAGGGAAAGGGAAGCTGAATCAGGAAAGAAAGAAAGAAAGAAAGAAAGAAAGAAAGAAAGAAAGAAAGAAAGAAAGAAAGAAAGAAAGAAAGAAAGAGAGGGGGAAAGAAAGAGAATCCAAAACATGAACCCAGATGTCATTTTACTTTATCTAAGCCAGAGATCTTTGAACATTTTCTCTGTTGGTTGGCTAGTAACCTTTATGCTATAATTCGTCAGGTTTCACTGTTCCTTCCATAATCATTAGGAAGTATTTCCTGCATTAATGGCTAGCAAAGTAGCATCATGCAGGCCTCTTAGCTTAGCTGTGCACATACCGGTATTGGTTTGAAGTTCAAAAGCAGATCTCAGCATGTTCTGGGCTAATTATTATATCTGTCAGCTTCTTTACAGGTTCTGCTTATCTCCTGCCCAAGGCAAGTTTTCACAATTCTCACTAGGCAGATAAATCCTAAAAATATGCATACGTATGATGCTGTTCTCTCCTTACTTTCCCTTAGTCAGTTGGGGGAATGGAATATTTCTAATTACAGCTGCTGACTCCTCTAAAGGAAAAGGAAGAGAATATTTATAGCTCAGGGTTGAACTATGGGGTCCTTGGTGCTTGGTTTTCTTACAGATGTTTCGATACCAAACTGAGTAACATCATCAGTGCTAGAAGGGAGTGGGGTTTGCCCTCATTTTATACATTAGTGCCTTGTTCTTTCAGTGTTGGTGGTAGGGTTCTTGATGGCTCATTGATTAGGCTATTTACAGTTAGCTTGTTTGTCTACATTAGTAATTTCTTGATCAGGGTATTCTTTACTTCTTGATTGTTGTGTACTGTTAAAAGCAATAGCATTTAGACTTATATACCGCTTCATAGTGCTTTTTACAGCCCTGTCTAAGTGGTTTACAGAGTCAGCATATTGCCCCCAACAATCTGGATCCTCATTTTACCCACTTTGGAAGGATGGAAGGCTGAGTCAACCTAACTGCCAAATTGCAGTCAGCTGACAGCAGAAGTAGCCTGAAGTACAGCATTCTAACCACTTGTGCCACCGCGGCTCTATCTTGGTGCTTCTGCCCCCTGCACATGCACACCACCCCCTGCACATATGCATACACATACCCCGCATACACACACAAATTGCGCATTTGCAGCAGAGACCTGAAGACCAGCTGGCTGGTGGGAGGTATGCATGCATGCGCGGTGAAGCTGGGCTGGGGTGACAGCTGGCATGCCTGCAGAGAGGGCTCTGCGTGCCATAGGTTCACCATCATGGATCTAGAAGGTGAGAAACTGAGCTGCTGTGAGTTCTAGTCCCACCTTGTGCATGCACCAGCCAAGTGACCTTGGGCCTGTCACTTTCTGTCAGCCCTAGGATTGAAGCAATGGCAAACTATTTCTTGAAAAGCCTTGTCAATAAAATTGTCCAGACAGTCACTGAGAATTAGACCCCATTAAACAAGAAAAAAAAAACCAGCCTCCTACCCCAAAGATTAAAATAAAACCCGGTTTGCTCTGTACTTGAATAAAATATTAGCTCTTTGCAAACTAGGTAAAATTTAATATGAATGTTCAGTGAGACTGAGCAAATTGATCGGATTTAATTCAGACTCAATCCAAAATGTATCTTTTGCAAAGATTTATTCTGAAATAATGCAGAATGCACAAATATTCAAATATATCAATGATTCAGGCACATTTAGTTGAATGTAATGGCTTGAATCAATTTACCAATATAGTGTATTACTTTGACTCAGAGATTCAGCTGCATTGTCTTCTAATGATATTTCCTAATAGAATATTCACAGAGCCCTATAAAATAACAATAAAGATATCTGGTCTGTAACAAATTGAATATTACAACTGCTTTTAAAGGATAATACATTTTTTCCCATTAACAAATTCCCGTAAGATCAACAATTTTACTTTCAAATTAATTTTAGAGGAATTGATTTAAAGGATCTACAGTGTATGTTCATCATTGCACATGGTACTGCAGGGTTCCTAAATTAGAGAAGGCACAGATTTTTACACTGCACAGCCACAAGAACTGCAAACATTTTTAATCTCCTTGTTAACAAGTGAAAGTTAAGATTCTCAGGATGTGTACTTCAGTCATTTTTCTTTGCATACATGACACATTTACCTACTCTTGAAAGTAAGATAACTTGGAAACTTCTCAGGTATCCTGTCCCCATTTTCTAACTATTCTTAAAAACTATTCCTAATCCTGTAATACAAGTAAATCAAAACCATGGAATGAAATGGATCCAGATGCTCAAAACTGGGCAATAGTTGTTTTCCAGCTTATACTATTTGATACACCAGCTGTTCCTTCTCAGGCTCTGACTAAGCTGGATGGGAAAAAATCAGTGCATAGTTTGAAAATTTTTAAATGTTTAGGCTAAGAATGATTCATTGATGGCTAATTCTGTTGACGTTCTTGGGAAGGGATGTTTTTTCATCTCATTGATTCTCAATGTGCCCTTCTTGCATGGGGAAAAGTAGCTTGGTAGATGGGCAGTTTTGGAGGATGGTGGTTGACATTAGACACCCTTCTCTTGTCTACTATCTCATCCAATAATTTTACATTTGTGTTACATTTAAAAACTTAGTTAAATGTGCATTTCATTTAAAGTGCATTTTGTCTTGAATTCATCCTGGATAGCAAAAATAAATGATCAGTTGAAAGATACACCTGGGTTATAGAATGCTTAGTCGACCCAAACAACAGCCCGAATCTGAAATGGTGAACATCTTTTAACTTGATAGTCCCAAGGATGCTTTTTTCAAGAGGCAACTGGACTTTCTGGTTTTTCTCTGAAGACATTTCGCTTCTCATCCAAGAAGCTTCTTCAGCTCCGAAGAAAAAAAGTTAAAAGTCCAATTGCCTCTTGAAAAAAAGGATGTTTGGGACAACCAAGACCTGGATGACTGAGGATATCCATAGTCTTTTAACTTAATGGATAACACTCTGAATGACATCATGGGGCATAAATGTATAAAATTGGGAGAGGTTCAAAACCGCAGTGGCCCCCACGCGTCACAGATTCTTCCTTGTGGCCTACAGTGTCCCTAATGTCAAGTTGCTGAAAAAGGCTAACTATTCTCAACATGTTGCCAAAATTTCAGCAACATGTTGAAAATAGTTAAACCTTTTTTTTATAACAAAAACCTGTTTCATATTTAAAACCATGTCAATGCCCCTTTAAAAAAAAGGACCAATGAAATTCAGTCTTCTTCATTTCATCACTACTACAACCTTTGTAGCCTTTGGATAACAAAAAATAGTAAAATAAAACCCCAAACCAAGCAATCCTCTCACTGTGTGCTTTACACCTATAAGACAATTTCCTGCACCAATCCTCTCTCTGTTGGACCAGACGAAACTTCCATCATCTTGGTCTTTGACAATGCGGGTAGTCCTCAACTTACAACCACAATTGAGCCCAAAATTGCTGCTAAGTGAGAAATTTGTTAAGTGAGTTTTGCCCCATTTTACGACTTTTCTTGCCATATTTCTTTTTACGACTTTTCTTGCCACATTTCTTTTTACGACTTTTCTTGCCACATTTCTTAAGTGAATCACTGCAGTTGTTAAATTAGTAACACAGTTGTTAAGTGAATCTGGCTTCCCCATTGACTGCTTGTCAGAAGGTCGCAAAAGATGATCGCGTGACTCCAGGGCATAACAACCGTCATAAATATGAACCAGGTGTCAAGCATCTGAATGTAAATCATGTGACCATGGGGATGCTGCAACGGTCATAAGTGTGGGAAATGGTCATAAGTCACTTTTTCCAGTGCTGTTGTAACTTCGAATGGTCACTAAGTGAACCGTTGTAAGTAAAGGACTACCTGTACTTTAAATAAAACCCCAGAAGTGTATTGGTTGAGTTCAAAGGTTGCTTTAAGCTGTGACTTTTTAAAAGGTCGTGGTTAGTTTAAGAACCACAATAGCCTACTTCACAAAATGCTAATGGATTCACACAGCTCACGACAAAAGCAAACAAGCGAGGCCAGTACAATCAGTATCCCGGTTGACAACTCTCTCTTCTGAGAACCGGTTTCACTGTTAACATCAGTCCAGCGTGCACAACGATGAGCCCTTTCTTGGCTGACTGAATGTGTCAATCTATCCACACAGCAGTGACGTGGAGTTCTGTAAACAGAGCCACGTCATCCAGCGGAGGAAAGGAAGATCATACAGTAACGTCACAGCATATCTTGACTCAACATTATTTGCTTCTTTTTATATCTGTGGCGGCCTAATAAAAATCATGTTAAAAATTCTGGTTGCTGTGCTGTTTGCCGATCTCCAGGAAACATTTTGGTATTATTTAGCTTTAGCATGGCCTCCAATAAAACATAAACAGTAAAAGTATAATGCTTGTTGCATATTTATTTGAAAGAAGGTCCCATTAAACTCACTGAGAATCATATACAATTCTAAGTCATTAAAATGCTTTATTTTCATTGGATTTGTGGATGTTGTGCTTGTTACCAGCATCTTAAGCATCTGAAACAAGCCAGAAAGTTGGAGTTGGGTTCTGGGTATGTGTATGTGTCCGTGTGTGTGAGAGAGAGGGGGGAGAGGGGGGGGAGAGAGGGAGAGACAGAGACAGAGAGACAGAAATATTCTGTCTTATTTTTGGGGAAACACAGTATATAGTCTTTTTAGCAACTATACAGATAGGATGTGTTTTTATTTCCGAAAGGTCTTAACTTTCCTGTTGTTTCCTGGTTCTTATCCAAGTACTACCATATTTTTCGGATTATAAGACGTACCACTGTATAAGATGCACCAAGATTTCAAAGAGGTAAGTCAAGAAAAAAAGTTTTTGTCCTCTCCGGCCCCAGGAGCATTCTGCAGGCTTCAGCAGGGTTCAGAAAAGGCAAAAATGCTCCCGTTTTTCACCTAAACCGAGGCATTTTTCCCTTCCCACAGCCCTGCTGAAGCCTGCAGAGTGCTTCTCGGGGGTGGGGGAAAGCAAAAACGCCTCCGTTTTTCGCCCATTTTTCACAAAAATGGGATGTGGGGGCAGGGCTTTGGGAGGCCCAAAATAGCTGTATTCGGTGTATAAGATGCACAACATTTCCACACTCTTTTAGTGGGGGGAAAGGTGCAAAAAAGGTCCAAAAAATAAGGTAATTGATCTTTGCTGTTCGGATTTTTCAGATCAATGAAGATTAGGCAAGTGTTATAACCTAGCTCGATGGTAATTGTAATCCAATTTTTATGGAGGTCACTGATAGGGAAAGAACAGTTTCCTAAGCAATGGTTATCATTACCACTTAAGAAGGATTACTTTGTTCATCATGTTGAACATTTTTTTCAAGAAATATTGTGTACACTCAACAAAGTGGTTTCCCCCACTTTATAGGTGGCAGTTGCAGGATATGACAGTTGCAGGATGTCTTGTTTTTGTTAAACAACGGCATCTGGTTGCTGAAAAGGTCTCGCTGCACACCAACGCTTTCTGATCAATATTCTAGAACCTAGCTTGTCTACCAACTGCAAATATAGGAGGAACAGCTGAAAAGAAACGTCTGCATTTCAAATGCCTCTGTTGCATCTTCACAATTAGTCATTTTCACCTGAAGAGGAGTTTGGAGATGGTCTTGAATATGCAACAATTGTTGTGAAAACATGAAGTTAGCTGATGAAAACAGGAAGATATGAAAAAGAAATTAGAGAGTGTTCTGCTTTGGCTCTCTTTGGTGTAAGAGGGAGGGAAGAAGAAATGCTGTGAGATTTTATGGTTTTATCCTTTATCAATATCAAGCTAGTATTTCTTGTAGTGTTTTTTTTCTTTACCTGAAGGGTTGATATTCCCATAGCATCTGCTATGGTGGTCATTAGCATCAAAATGGTAATTGCACCTGGGCAATCAAAGACCCATTACTGCATCTTTTCAGCTTGCATGCCCACCTTTTAACACCTATTGTTTGTACATAGAAAGGTGCAGTGCTTCAATCATCCACTCCTACCCACAATTTTGAAGCCAGTGACATGGAAGTCTTTGCACTTACACACATTGTGCCATAAACTTGTCACCATATTTTAATCAGGAAAACCCAGCTTTTCAGCAGTTTATGATTCAGCATGCCAGGTGTATTCAGAAAATTGAGATAACTATTGAAACCATTATTCCCTTAGCCCTGGGTAACTGTGTCACGCAAACATGGCCTAAGATCATTTACTATGTGTTTAGTTCATTAACAGGAGCACCCATTCAATCTCCTGTCCCCTTTGTGTTGTTCCATCTGCATGGCCTGAGTCACGTCTTTAACATCCACTTCTGACGCTTCAGTTCAGGATTGATTCTACATACCTTGGCAACCCAATGACCTTGTAAAACGCCCTACTAAGAGCAGGCTTTTTAGCCCCCAAATATATAATTTAACCTCTGCTGGGTGTGTATTGATGACAGCTCTCATCACCCCTGCATACTCTGGCCATGGGGATCTCCATCATACCTGGTCAGGATGATCACTGGATATGTTGATAAAAGGATGACTGTTATTGATTGTTACTTATCACCAGATAAGTAAATGTTCTCTTGTGACTCAGATCTTGATTGGGTCAAAATGATATAGCCCTTGCTTGCTCTTGGACCGACTCAAATCTCTTCTCCATTACCTGCCTGCCTGCTTGCTTAAGCAGGCCAGTTTTACGTTGGGGTGACTTTCTCTTTAAAAATATTCTATTGGAGAGCTATGGTCTCTCCTACAGGGTGACTCAGTGTTCAACTACTGGTGATTTAAAAAAGATGGGAGTCTCGCTTGAGTTGGCCTTGGTAAATATCTGGACCCTATATATATACATACATACATACATACATACATACATACATATATGTGTGTATGTGTATGTGTATGTGTATGTGTATATGTGTATATGTATATATGTATATATGTATATATGTATATATATGTGTGTATATATATATGTATATATGTATATATATGTATATATGTATATATATATATATATGTGTGTGTTTTTTTAAAAAAAATTGGTTGTAAAAATCTAATATATATATATATATATATATATATATATATATATATATATATATATATATATATATATATATATATATATATATATATATATATATATATATATATATATATCCAACAATGGAAGAATATTACAGCACCTTTTCAGCTTGCATGCCAAACAATACCCTCAATATTTTCTTGTGGTCTATCAAAATTGGATCTTTCTTAATGTTACTCAAGGTAATTAGGATTGGCCAGGCAGTAGCACTACGCTGCACTTCCCTGGGTTCACAAATTAATTAATGTTGGGCATATAGTTTCTTGGATGGAAGACCATTAGCAGTAGTCTTCACTGGAAAGTTGACAATTTTTCCCAGAGGAGGCAACAATGCACCACTTTTGCAATGCTGCCCTGTATGAGTGATCCCCCATACAGTAGCCATCACGGGCTGAGGACTTCTTTCCTTTTTTCATTATATGAAGGCCAAACAAAAAGCCAAATTAAGTCTGTGTGTGTATGTATGTCTCCTTTTCCTCCACCCAGCAGTTTTCAGTTGTGCAAGACTACATATTCTGTCATCCTTGCCAGGATGGTAAAAGGGGATTGTAGCCCAGGGTAACCCAAAGGGCACCAGGTACGGAAAAGTTATTGTACACCCCCCACCCTGCTTTTCGGCACAACTTATTCCAGCCAAAGGCCAGGTCGCCCCTTCAAATTCCAATTTTGCTCGAACTGGGCAGGGACTCACCGTAAAAGGCAGGGAGCAGACGGCGAAGATGATGGTCATGATGGACAGCAGGATGAGGTGATCCACCTCCTCGGACATGGAGAAGGCCCTCCTGGCACCCTGCGCGCGCTCCCCGCGAGACTCCGGCTGGCGGCAGGCGCGCAGTTGGGCGCCCAGCGTGGGGCAACGGCAGGCGGCGGGCAGCCGGGTGTGCGCGCGCCTCAAGTACATGCGGCAGAGGCTGACCATGACCACCAGGTTGCCCAGCAGGACGGCCAGGATGAGCAGCAGCAGCACCGAAGCGTAGAGCAACGCAAAGGCCTTGGTTCTGCCATTGGAGGACATCTCGATGAAGCACCACGAGCCCGGCCAATAGTTCTTGTAGCTGCCGAAACCCATCAGCGGCAGGGCGCAGAAGGCGGCGGCCAGGCCGTAGAGGCCGGCCAGTGCTCCCAGCAGCAGCGCCAGGGGCCGCCCGCTCAGCAGCCGCTCGTATAGGTACGGCGCGGCCATGGCCAGGCTGCGCTCCAGCGCCATGGCGCCCAGGCAGCTCATGGTAGTCAGGCCGAAGAAACTCATGGCGAAGGCGAAGTAGTGGCAGTCGCGCCCGTCCAGCCGCATCGGTCTGTGTTGTCCGCGCCCGTAAGCCGCCAGCACCACCGGGCTGAGCAGGCAAGTGCCCAGCAGGTCGGTCAACACCAGCGCCATCAGCAACACGTGGAAAGGAGCTAGGCGCTCCCGCCGCGCTAGCCGACGGCGCCGCGCCAGCACCAGCAGCACCAGCGCCGTCAGGTTGCCCAGCACGCCGGCGGTGAACATGACCGCCGAGATAGCCGGGCCGTCGCCTAAATGCGGCGGAACCGTCGTCTCCTGTCCCTTGTTGTCCAAGAGCGGGGTCGGCCGCGTGCTTCCACGGCCCGCCTCGTCCATCATCGCGGGGAACTGGCGGAGCGGCCGCTCCTGTGTGGAAAGGAGCTCGGCGGGCGGGCGGCCGAAGATTAAGCACCACCTTCTGCCGCCCGCCCCCGATATCGCTGCCAGACTCCGGGGTCACCGTTGCGGCTTCCCCGCGAGCCGCTGCTCTCCTGAAAGCATCGCGCGGGGGTGGGTTGGATTGGAAGGAAGGGGTAGTCCCAGCGCCGAGAGGGCGGCGTCCGCTCACACTTCTACTTCGGAATGAAGGAACTTTCTCACGTTCTCTTCGGAATAAAACTTCGGAAGTGGAACCACTCCATACCTTACAACAGGGGTGTCCAAACCTGGGAGCTTTAAGACTTGTGGACTCCCAGAATTCCCCAGCCAGCCATTCTGGGAGTTGAAGTCCACAAGTCTTAAAAGTTCCCGAGTTTGGACAACCCTGCCTTACAGCAAAACTTATTTTGCGCCCAATCCCCTCAAAATATCTCATCTCCCTCATTGGTGGC
This sequence comes from Thamnophis sirtalis, assembly GCF_051295495.1. NCBI lineage: Eukaryota > Metazoa > Chordata > Lepidosauria > Squamata > Natricidae > Thamnophis > Thamnophis sirtalis. The sequence continues at coordinate 154,849,327 of NW_028261381.1, read as the reverse complement.
AGAGCTGCATAGAAACGCAAGCTTGAATTCATTGTCTCTTTCCATTTTGGAGATAAATTTGATTTCTCTGGCACAAAATGAACCAAGAAGACCATCATGGGTAGATCAGGTATCTCCTCTGTTTGTTTGCCACCTCTTCTTTTCCAAAAATGAAAAGGTGTGAATCCTAACTCTAAGATGCCCTTTGCACAGGATCACCAGGAATGTAGCAAATAAATTGTAATCCAGAACAGGGTACATCTGTCAGTGTTTAGAAAGTTGCACCACTATGTCCTGTACAACCGGGAGGTACGTATGAACAGCATTTTCAGAGAAACCTGTATATCACAAATCAGGTTAAGATAGATTGAATTGACTAACCAGAGGCAGCTGCAGAGTATTGTCTGGTCAAAAAAGTCAAGATGGCAACTGTAACAAATCAAAATATCTTACACATAAAACAGGCAGAGCTTCAATGACGTAGTCATGAGTGGCCTGATGATATTTTCTTTTAACTGTGCCCTGTGACACCTCTGTGATCCAATGATCCCTGAGCCTTGGGTTGGCACTGGTGCTAGGGACATGGGCAAGATAGCATCCCAGACTTCTTCCCTCTATCCATGTTTTCCTCATTCTCCACACATATTTAGGGAAGAAGAATTAATGTATGGTTGTTATACCTCTGTTCAAGCCAAATGCAAGACAAAATATCTAATCCTTTTTCCCTTGATGAAATTGCTGTTTTTTTGTTTTTTATATAATGTTTTTTTCTGAAGCAGCCACAGTGCTGCTTGAGTTATGCTAAGAGGTCGTATTGCTCCTATGGATTGTGTAACCTGGTTCTTGACAGTGAACAGGAGGTCCAGACCGTGGCACGACAAAACCGCGAAGCCCTTATCTGCGGAGACATAAGCGCGTCGCTAAAGCCGCGACGTCATCACCGCCGCGACAACAGCGCGGCAATAGAAGGGCGCTTTAAAATGGCGCCGCAGCAGAAAGCCGATTTCAATTAAGGTAAGGGTTAGGATTAGGTTTAGGGGTTAGGTTTAGGGTTAGGTTTAGGGTTAGGTTTAGGGTTAGGGTTAGGGTTAGTGTTATGTTTAGGGTACTGAGTGCTTGGGAATGCGCGGATTTGCCCTCCATGATTATGTCATTGCGGTAGGGTCGCGTTTTTCCTTAGCGCTTCGAACGGCGCGAATTAGTCTTCGTGCTTATGTCTCCGCGGATAAGGGCTTTGTGGATTTGTGGTGGAACCGTCCAGACAATGACAAAGAACTGAGACTGTAACTTTGGTGGTGGTGGTGGGGTCTTATCGGTAGGCACCACTGTGGAATGCTGGGCTCTTCACTAAAGAAAACTAGAAAGCCACAAAAGCCATTGGCTAGACATTGAACAATCATCCAATTGAAACTTCCTAACCCATGAAAACAACAAATTTGGTTAACATGATGCTATGCAGAGAATAATGCGGCAACCCAGATAGCCAAATTTATGGCAGTGTTTCTTTTCATGACATTAAGAATGCCATAGGTGATAAATTGATTTTGTTCTGCATTCAGCAGTAAGTATCTTTTCTGCTGTGAAAGGCACAACTTTAATGTTTCCACTGTTGTCTCTTTTAAAACTAATGTTAGGGATCTTTTTTTTTGCACACACACCCACTCACTCTCTTTCACACAGAGACTCTCTCACATATCTGCTTCTCTGTCAGCTGAAGGAGAGTCATGTTTCCAAATTTAGGAAGTGATGGTGTCAGAGCGTTCAACAATACTGTATACAAAAATTCCCTGTTAATAGTTCATCACCAGTTGATCATCCTGGATGATTATGCAACAAAAGACCATAAGAATCGAAGATGCTGGTTACAACTTAACATAATTGGGCCATCTCCTATTGTCAATGGCTGCATGAGAGGTACCTGCAAAAGGGGTTCAACAGTATATCACCACCACCAAATAGGATCTGATTGTTTATATTCTATCAAGTCACTCTTGACTCTCAGTGACCACATAGATTTTATCCATGATGATCTGTCTTTCTCCTAGTTCACTAATCACTTTCGCTTCTAATTATCCTCCCCCCCTCCTTCCAACTTTCCCACTATGGTAGACTTCTCCAGAGAGCTAGGTCTTTGCATAATATGCCCATAGTATGATAATTTGAACTTGGTCACTTGTACCTTGAGTGATAACTTTTTGTTGATTTTGTCACTGATCCATTTGGTTTTTGTTTGTGGCTGACCATGGTACTTTCAGGCATTTTCTCCAACACTAAACCTCAAAAACCTCAATACTCTTTATATCCTACTTCTGCTAACGTTTGCTTCAATAAACTATGACAGGGAAAAGCATTTCCTGTACAGCTCTAATATTTGTAGATATAGATGCATTCAAACATCTGACTATCTTTTTCAAGCCTTTAATTGCTATTTTAAAAAGGTAAATGTTCCCCTCGCACATGTGTGCTAGTCTTTCCCGCCTCTAGGAGGCAGTGCTCATCTCAGTTTCAAAGCTGAAGAGTCAGCTCTGTTCGAAGACGTTGGGAAAAAAGGAAACTCCCCGTTTAGACCCAGCAAGATAGATTGCCTCATGAGAAGCCTGCACTCTCCAATCAATCAATTAACCCTGTGTGTTCTAGCCCATTATCCACTTTACTGTTCCAGCTATTTAATTAAATATCATAACATTAACTGTCAGTTCTAAAGTTGGCTTTTATCATTAGTTGGTTTTCTTTATATTCATTCATAGGTAAATGTAAAGGTTCTCCTCTCACATATGTGCTAATCGTTCCCGACTCTAGTGGGTGGTGGTCATCTCCATTTCAAAGCCGAAGAGCCAGCTCTGTCCTCTCCCTGGTCATGTGGCCACCATGACTCAATGCCAAAGGTGCACAGAACTCTCTTACGTTCCCACCAAAGGTGTCACCTATTTTTCTACTTGGATTTTTACATGCTTTCGAACTGCTAGGTTAGCAAAAGCTGGGATATGTAACGGGAGCTCACTCCATTAAGCGGCTCTAGGGATTCAAACCGCTGAACTGCCAACCTTCTGATGGACACGCTCAGCGTCTTAGCCACTGAGCCACTATGTCCCTTTATTCATTCATAGTCCTGTTTTTTTCACCATGCTGAGAAGAACCAAACATAACCCCAAATGAGCAAAAAACGAAACAAAATGCTGCAACAGAAGCTCGGTGTTCACCCTAATCCAAAGCATGGGAGCACAGGCACTTTTTAACAGCCCCCCCCCACCAACTAGTACCTTGAATTGTAGCTGGAAGCCAAATGGCAATCAGTGCAACTTAAGAAGCAAGGATGTCACATGGGCATAACATGACACACCACTGCCTGTGCCACTGCACTCTGGACCAGCTGTAGCTTCTCAATCTTCTTTAAGGGAAGCTTCATATATATATGAATCCATGGTGGGAAGGCCATTCCAGCTGCCCAATATATAGGAAGATGCTAGAGTTGGAAAATCTCTTTAGTGACAATAGGAAAGTTCATTATTTAGGAGAAGGCAATGGTAAACCGCTTTATATTTTACAGTACCAAAAAAGTTGCACATTAAGTAGGAGCTACAAAACCCAAATGTAGGAATAGGACTACATACATACAGACATGCATACGTAATGTGTTTATACAATTTTCCTGATTATTCTCCCCAGATAATTAAGTCAGACAGCCAGTCAACTAAACAATATAGGATTTGTCTAATAATTTGACCTATACTTCCAAGAACTAAGAACTGGTCACATTAATATGCAGAATGGTCCAGAAATTTAGAAGATGGTAATTTTCCATAGAAAAGCTGATTATAAGTATGGTATTGGGTAGATCATCCAGACTGCCTGGGGCCTCTGTAAGAGTCCCAGGATACTTGAGAGTTTATTGAATACATTACTTCCTTACTGGTTGAGTCATTGCTCAGTGTCTTGCCATTTAAGGGTAAGTGATCTCATTTTAATTTTTGGAAAGTTAAATTACATCCAGGGAAAAACCCTGAGCAAAATTTACTAGGAAATGGTTGTGGGTCAGCCCCACAGCTAGGATTTCCAGATTCACAGTTCACTTTTGGCAGTGAGGACCCTGCTACTGAAATTGACTAATTCATGAACTGGATGGAATTGGGGTAAATGAGGAGATGATCAAAACGCTAGAGTGTATGCTGTTACTCAGGACGCTACATTCCCATAACAAATAGTGAGCAAGTTCCTGAGTTTGAATAATGTTAGAAAACCATGGCTCATGTTCATACAACAAATTATGCTGTAATTTACTGAATTAACCCAGTTGCCTTTATTGGCTTGGTGCACTGATTCATGAATTAGCCAACTTTTTTTGTATTAACTGAGCTGCACAAATTCATCTAGATATTGCAGATAAAATGCCATCTAAGGCAGAATGATAGGTAAGGAAAACATCTTTATTTTATCTTTGGAGCACAAACCTGTCAATGCCATTAGTCTCAACAAGAAAGATTATCATATTCCTTTACAGAAGCAATACATTTCGGATTGTGAGGCAGGCATTGTGGACAATTGATTGAAAAGCCTTTTCAAACCAGACAAGACACACCATCAGGATAAAAATACTACAGAGATGCCTTCTTTTAAAGATTAGAAAAATAATGGGGAAAGATTCCCAGCATTGGAAAAATGCTGTATTTCTGCTCAACACACTTCTATTAATGCTGCCACCTACTGATTGATTTGATTATGTGCCATCAATCTGGTGTTGAATAATAACAATCTTATACATAGACTTTCTGTGGGATGATGATGATGAAGAGGTCTGGAGGCTGAACCATATAATGAACAACTAAGGGAACTAGGTATGTTTAGTCCAACAAATCAAAGGGTTAGGTGTGACAAGATATCTGTATTCCAGTACTTGAAGGGTGTCAGAAGAAGGGATGGACTTATTCTCCAGTCACCTGAGAGTAGAATAAGAAGTAATGGATGAATGCTCATCAGAGGAAGAGCCAATCTGGAACTAGGGAGAAATTTCCTGACAGTGAGAACAATTAGTCAATGGAACAGCTTGCCTCATGAGGTTATGGGTGCTCCATCACTGGAGGATTTCAAGAAAAGATTGGACAAACATTTGTCTGGAATGGAATAAGGACTCCTGCCCTAGGGAGGCCATTGGACTAGAACACCTCCAAGGTCCCTTCTAGCCCTATGATTCTATGAAAATCTATGATGTGCTTCCAGGCTGGCCTTTCAGGATTCCAAGCGTGCACTTAACTCTTCTGCCACCTATAGACTTTGTGACTAGGGACAGATAACCTTGCCTTGCCATAGCAAGATAAGATCCAATTGCACAATTAAGCCTGTGCGTAACTGTATCAACTGTATTAATCGTATCTGATTTGTGCTCATCAGTGGCAAAGGAAAACACACAATGGAAGATATTTACTGTATTCAAAGGGAAAGCAACTATCTGACAGGAATTCTAATAACTAGTAATCTGGATAAACAATCCTTCTTTTCCCCCTTCTGCAAAAAGTTGTTTTTTGTTTTTTGTTTTGTTTTTAAAATTGGATGCATGAAAATTCCTTTCTCATAAAACTTTCCCATTCAATCCCAGCCCTGGCTGAATATAATACGAGGAGAGCAAGTCTGTAGAAACTCTATATTCTATAGATAGCACAGCAAGGCTGTGCTAGGTGCTCCAAATTTGTGGGTGTGAGTCAGAGAGCTATTTCCTAAGCCAGTGGTTCCCAAACTTGGCAACTTTAAGACTTGTGGACTTCAACTCCCAGAATTCTCCAGCCAGCAGAGCAGAGAATTCTGGGAGTTGAAGTCCACAAGTCTTAAAGTTGCCAAGTTTGGGAACCACTGTCCTAAGCCACTCCTTCCCTTTCCTAGATTGAGAATTGATTCATGAAGTATAGGCATATATGCCCATCAGTACTGAAACATGGATCCTTCGTCCTGACAACAGCAGGACCCATGCAGAAATCCCTTTTGGACACTTGCTAGGTGACAGCCTAGGGCTGTCTTAATGCATGGGCCTGATGAGCACTTGCCTGTGGGCCCCACAAGCATAGGGGCCCCATACTAATCTGTGTATGTTAACCCTTCAATGCACCTGGCATCCTATAAATGCAGCAACATATTTATTACATTGTACTGCATTTTTAAATTATTACTAATGCAAATATATGTTTAGTTTTATCGACCATTTACACTTTTAATCCTGTGAGTAGTTGTCGTAGGGGCTGCAGTACACTGCTTTGCCTGGGGCCCATAATGCTGTTAAGATGGCCCCGTGACAGCCCTTAACTGACTATTGCCTGGGGCAACTGCCTACAAAGCACATGTTTGGCTGATGGGAGCCCTGCCTTCAAGTGTGCCTTCGAAAAAAGCCTCTGGATGTGCCAGAACCCAACTTCTGGATCTTTGCCCAGATAAACAGGAACGTAAATGCCCGTTTGCTTTGTCATTCTTGTTTAGCTGTTTTGTTGGTGGTGATTTTCTTCTTCCTCTTACTTTCGGCTGAGCGCATTGAGAATTTTTAAACGCGCAAGCAAGCATAAATGTAACAGAATTCCATAAGGTACCAGGGGAAATTGATGTCTGCGGACCAAGGGGCCAATTGAATAATAAACATCGATTGTCTGCTCTGGCTGACAGCCATTGGAAAACAAGAAAAGCTCCTTCCAGGAATGTAAAGGTTAGCTCAATGATATAGATCAGTATTTTTCAACCTTGACAACTTTAAGGTGTGTAGACTTCAACTCTCATAATTCCCCAGCCTTGCTGGTTGGGAAATTCGGGGAGATGAAATCCACACATCATAAAGTTGCCAAGATACTGCTATAGACTAATTACTGAGCTGCAGAGTTCTCTGGTAACTTCTCAGATAAAATGGCAATTGATGAAAAGAAATCCATTATACATTTTGCATTCAGCAGTGAGCTGAATAATGGCCAATAAACTGAAAATGAATTTTAACTAGATGGAGTCAGTGAGTATTTGAGATTGGAGATCTAATTGAAAGTTCCAGGGAAGATCAGAGACCCCCCTCAAAAAGTGAAAGTATAGAATAGTGTGTGGGTGCCTTTGAGTCAATTTTTGACTTCTAGCAATTACCTGGATTAAGTCCTCCTAGCAATTACCTGGATTAAGTCCTAGCAATTACCTGGATTATGTTTTGTTAATTTTTGTCACATTTCATTCTGTCCCTCCTTTTGCACCATTTCTGTAATGATTTTATTCCACCATTTCTTTGATATTAGTGTAACTCTTATCCTATAGCGAGCTGTCCTACAGCAAGTTGGCCATGGCAAGTTGACCGTGGCAAATTGTCTTAGACTCAGGAGTGAAATTCAGCAGGTTCTGACAGGTTTTGGAGAACTGGTAGCGGAAATTTTGAGTAGTTCGGAGAACTGGCAAATACCACCTCTGGCTGGCCACAGAGTGGGGTGGGAATGGAGATTTTGCAATATCCTTCCCCTGCCATGCCCACCAAGCCACACCCATAGAACTGGTAGTAAAAAAAAAATGAATTTCACCACTGCATAGAACCCACTGAGATGATTTTGTACTTAAGGTAGGACTAGAACATATGCTCTCCCTGATGCCTTAATCACTACACCAAACTGTGTAGAGCCAGTTAGTAAAGGTAGAGAATCTCAATCTGGATTTGTCATCAGAGGGGAAAGGGGAGTGCAGTTTCAAGGCTCTTTCAGTTCTGGCTGGCTTAGCCCAGCGATCCCCTTATATTAGAATCCTCTGTTCCATGATATGGTTATCCATGGATCTTCCTACAGAACACCTCATACATAATTAAATGGAAGTCCTGTGCACCCCTTTACATTTCTTGGAGCAACTGTCTTGGTCTAACTCTACCTGCTCTTGAGATCTTTGGAAAGGGAAGACATGGGATCGGATTGTGGCATTGAAAATAGCCGATGCTGAAGAGAAGTCCTCTCAGCAAGGACATCTTCAGTTATGGGCCCTTCTCTGCCTTTCTAGGGGCATCAACACTGCACTTTTATCTACCTGCAAGATGCTGTGCTTTATCCAGACATAGGGGTCGCTCAACACACTTTTGGTGTTATCCTTCTATACTTTTCATCACACTTGCACTTAAAATATTTTTTATCTCCATTTTGTATACTGCAGTGCCATTGTCAGCCTCTACTTTCCTTGCTTGCTATCGGCTGCCATAGAAATGGGGAGGGAGGGGGCTTGAGATATTTGGGAGAGGGAATTGCTGATGCTGGAGGAGTTATGAAGAAGGGAGTTTTGTTCTCACCATCTTCTGCGCATGCTGGTGGGCTGTGTTTGGACTTGATCAAGGCAACTGTCTCACATACCAACTTGATGAGGCTTTTTGAAGATGCACCCCACATGACACCTTACGGAGTTGCAGATTGGACATTGGATTGGGGAATTGGGGGGAGGATGCTGGATAAACGTTTGATATGTACTGTACATGTTCTCGCCTTTTTGGCTCAGATCTTGCTTTCCTTTTTGCTGCTTTCAATTCATATCTAGTAAAAGTACTTTATCACTATTCAAATGGAGTTGAGGTTTTTCTTTCTTGGATATTGAAGGAGGCATGCCTGACAGATATGCACAAAATCCACACTTTGTCAAAAAGATAAAAACTTTGCTATCACAGTAGAATCTTTGCCCTTTTTGGATGTGAGTGCAACTTCCTAATGTACCTACTTAAGGTGGATTGCTCACAATTGAGATCAGCTTGACCACATGCGCGAGAACGGGAATGGCCGCCGAGCTCTAACGCTCCGGCTACCGAAAAGAAACAGCGGAAAATTCCAGGCGACGAGGACCCCGAATATGACAACAGAGGGGTCCTCGCAAACGATCAGCTGTCAGGCTTCCAGGGAAGGTAACTTTCTAAGGAGGGGGCTACCTTCGGGTGGTCCCGGGACGGCGTTACCTCCCTCGGTGACTTTTCTTCCGATCAGCTGGGCGGCGGCGGTGGCGGCGTTGCGCGAGCGGCGGCGGCTTCGGCCCCGCTGCCTCAGGAGGCTGCCCCGCTGCCTTGGGAGGCTGGATCCGGACTTTGAAGTGCCTGTTTGGTTTGGAGGTTTATTTTTCTACCCTCACCGTAATCCTGGTGCCTGGCATTACGGCCCTATTGACGGCTCCCTCTTGAACAGCTGGGTGGCGGTGGTGGCGGCGTTGCATGAGCGGCGGTGGCTTTGGCCCCGCTGTCCCAAGAGGCTGCCCCGCTACCCTGGGGAGCTTGATCCGTGCCCTGATCAAAGGGTAAGGAGCTGCATGGAAGTGCCTGCTCGGTCTGGAGGACTTGGTCTTTATCCCCACCACAATTCTACTGTTTTGTATTGCGGCCCTGTTGACTGCTCTTTCTCCCCTTGGTACGACATCTCCTTTGGGTTCTACTGCTGCTTTCACTGGGCCTTGCAACGTTTTATTTACCATCTACCTTCCTGGATTGTGATCCCAGGTCTGCAACAACAAACTTTTTATTGTGTTGGGTACCATCTGCTGCTGTTGCTGCCTCAGGAGTGCCACGTCAGGCAAAACCGTCTACCAGACCATCTTGTATTGGACACCATTACCCCGGAAAGGCAGCATATGTGGTCCTCTGGCCCCCTCCAGTGGCCATTACTGGCGCTTCCTCTAGTTCTAGGCTGGTTTCATCATTTTTTCCACCTCTACCGCCTTCTTAATTACCACCTACACACTCCACTTACAATTATAGCCATAATTACATCTGCCGGGCCTCTGCACATACGAACTAACTGCATCCAGCTGGTTAATATTATCTTTTATCGTCCAAGGGAAACCATCTTAACTGCCCAGACTTTGCCTTTACTGACACTATTGATAAATCGGACTTTAACAGCTTTAACAATTTCTTCTAATCGCCTGGACTTTTTGGGACCTTCCCAAATACATAAGAGGGGACGAAGGCTACTCCCCCTTCTATATATACTCTTTTATAAGATCTACGGACGCTGCGCAAACTTTTAAATGGTATGCTGAGTGCATGGGATTGAATGTGTGAATTGGATGATCCCACTTTTTATTACCCTATGACTCTTGTATTTTATGTGTTTTAATTATCACGTGGGGACTGCTTGAGTGTATAAATGAGTGTGCTTGATTCGGAGGACCTGCCGGGAGTTGCGGGGGCTATGGGGGTGGCTGAGGGGGCTAAAGACACGGGAGAGGGTCGGGGTATTGCGGTCGTGACAGGGAGGGGCAGATACGGCGGGGACTCTAGGGCAGGCCATTACCGGGGAAGGAGGGTTCGCTACATCACAGAGATCCCTCCTTCCGGCCCTAGGAGTCCCACTCCAAGACCAGATGGTGTAAGTAATCAGGACCCTGGTCTCAGGCTGTTGTCGCTAAATGCCAGGTCTGTTGTACATAAAGCACCTCTCGTCCGGGACTTAATTTTAGACGAGAGGGCAGACCTGGCATGTATTACTGAGACCTGGCTGGGCCCAGAGGGAGGAGTCCCCCTTGTAGAACTGTGCCCAGAAGGATTTCAGGTGCTGCATCAGCCGAGAGCCCAGGGAAGGGGTGGGGGTGTGGCCGCTGTTATCCGGGAGTCGTTAGTTCCTCGTAGGGTCCCTGCTCCGGAGATTGTCGGGTGTGAGTCTTTGCTGTTAAAGTTGGACCTCAAGGGTCAAGTGGGTTTGCTGCTAACGTACCTGCCTCCCAACAGCGTTGCAGCAGCCCTCCCCTCGCTCCTCGAGTCAGTAGCCGAGCTGGCAGTTGAGTTCCCTAGGCTGATGGTCCTGGGGGACTTTAATCTGCCGACGCTCGGTGAAAACTCTGATGGGGCGCAGGAGTTCATGGCTTCCATGACAGCCATGGGCTTGACTCAAGTAATTCGAGGCCCAACCCATTCGGCGGGACACATGCTTGACCTTGTATTTCTCTCGGAGCAGTGGATGTGTGATCTTGGTCTGAGGGGGAGTGACATCGTACCCCTGTCGTGGTCAGACCATTGCCTACTGAGGCTCGACTTCCGGAGGCCAAACCCCCACTGTAGGGAGGAGGAACCGACCAGGTGGTTCCGCCCCAGGCGTCTTATGGAGCCAGTAAGGTTCCAGACAGAGCTTGGGGTTATTCCTGATACTCTCACCCACAGTCCGGTAGAGACTCTGGCTGCTGCGTGGCACTCGGCAGCGTCAGAGGCCCTCGACCGGATTGCGCCACTGCGGCCCCTCCGAGGCAGCGGATCCCGGAGACCACCTTGGTTCACCGAGGAGCTCCGGGAGATGAAGCGCCGGAGGAGATGCCTAGAGCACCGTTGGAGGTCCGATAAGTCCGCATCGAACCGAGCAATGGTAACCACCTGCACCAGGGAATATACTAGGGCACTTAGGGCAGCTAAAAGATCACATATAGCCTCCCTGGTTGCGTCCGCTGAGTCCCGTCCAGCCGCCCTGTTTAGGATAACCCGCTCCCTGTTGAACAAAAGGGAGGCGGGGGAACCCTTGCAGGGCAGAGCTGAAGAATATGCCCAATTCTTAGCGGACAAAATTGCTCGGTTTCGGACGGACTTGGACTCCACACCTGCAGTTCCAGCCGAGACTCAGAGGGACCAAGTTCAACAGCTCTGGGTTGAGTTTCAGGAGGTTACCCCCGGGGATGTGGACAAGGCCATGAGAGCTGTGAGTTCCTCCACCTGTGCTTTGGATCCGTGTCCCTCATGGCTGGTTTCTAACTGCAGTGAGGTGACACGAGGCTGGATCCAGGCGGTAGTAACCGCCTCCCTTCGGGAGGGGAACTTCCCCGCCGCACTGAAGGCGGCGGTGGTGAGACCCCTCCTGAAGAAGTCATCCCTTGATCCAGCTGTCCTTAATAACTACCGCCCGGTCTCCAACCTCCCCTTTCTGGGGAAGGTTGTTGAGAAGGTGGTGGCCTTCCAGCTCCAACGGTCCTTGGAGGAAGCAGACTATCTAGACCCCTTCCAGTCAGGCTTCAGACCCGGTTACAGCACTGAAACCGCCTTGGTCGCATTGATGGATGATCTCTGGAGAGCCAGAGATGAAGGACATCCCTCCATCCTGGTCCTCCTTGACCTCTCAGCGGCTTTCGATACCATCGACCATGGTATCCTTCTGCGAAGACTGCGGGAGGTGGGAGTGGGAGGCACCGTGTTACGGTGGTTCTCCTCCTACCTCTCGGACAGGTCGCAGTCGGTGTTAGTAGGAGGGCAGAGATCGTCCCCAAGGCCCCTAAAATATGGGGTGCCGCAGGGTTCGGTCTTATCCCCCCTACTATTTAACATTTACATGAAACCGCTGGGAGAGATCATCCGTAGGCACGGGATTAGATACCATCAATATGCGGACGATACTCAATTGTATCTGTCCGCCCCGTGCCAAATCAATGAAGCGGTTGACGTAATGGACCGGGGACTCGAAGCCGTCATGGACTGGATGAGGATTAACAAGCTTGTGCTCAACCCAGAAAAGACCGAGTGGCTGTTGTGTTTTCCTCCCAAAAATTCGGCCATTAATCCAACACTCAGGCTGGGGGGTCAAATTCTACACCCCTCAGAGAGGGTTCGCAACTTGGGAGTCCTCCTGGATCCACAGCTGTCATTCGACCATCATATAGCAGCTGTGACCAGGGGGGCATTCGCCCAGGTACGCCTGGTGCGCCAGTTGCGACCCTACCTGAACCGGGAGGCTCTCACAACAGTCACTCGGGCCCTCGTGATCTCTAGGCTGGAATACTGCAATGTGCTCTACATGGGGCTGCCCTTGAGGAACATCCGGCGACTTCAGCTAGTACAGAACGCAGCCGCGCGAGTGATCGCGGGTGCACCCCGATTCACCCGCATTACACCTATCCTCCGCGAGCTGCGCTGGCTACCTGTCGATCTCCGGATGCGCTTCAAGGTGCTATTGACCACCCATAAAGCCCTACATGGCAGTGGATCTGGATACTTGAGAGACCGCCTTCTGCCAATTACCTCCCTACGGCCTATAAGATCTCATAGGTTGGGCCTCCTCCGCATCCCATCGGCCAGCCAATGTCGGCTGGCAACCACAAGGAGGAGGGCCTTCTCAGTAGCGGCCCCGACCCTTTGGAACGAACTCCCCGTAGAGATCCGTACCCTCACCACCGTCCAGGCCTTCCGCACAGCCTTGAAGAACTGGCTCGCCCGTCAGGCCTGGGGATAAGGACCATTACCCCGCCCGAATGTTGTATGCATGTTGCGTATTATTTTATTATGTGTTGTCGTCTTAGTACTGTATTGTATTGTATTCCCCTCTCCCTGGTTTCTGTGAGCCGCCCTGAGTCCCCTCAGGGAAAAGGGCGGCCTACAAATAAAATCAATTCCAATTCCAATTCCAATCACTAAGTGAAACATTATGTGATTGAATTGGACATTAAACCTCACCTCCACCAATATCATTAGAGAATCACCCATAGTTGTTAAATGAGACATCACAAACCTGTGAATTATAATTTTACTGCAATTTATCCATTGACTCTGCTTGTCAGAAGCCTGTTTTGCAAATAGCAACCACATGACTGGGAGACACTGCAATGATTGTAAACACCCCTGGTTGAAAAGTGCCTGAATTTTGATCATGTGATTGCAGGGATGCATGATGGCATAGTGGTTAGAATGCAGTATTGCAGAAAATCTCTGCCCATAGCCAGATCCCGACCAGTTCAAGGTTGACTCAGTCTTCCATCCTTCCAAGGTCAGTAAAATGAGGACCCAGATTGTTGGGGACAATATGCTGACTCTGTAAACCACTCAGAGAGGGATGTAAAGCACTAAGTGGTGGTATATAAGTCTAAGTGGTATTGCTAGGCTGTGATGGTTGTGCAGAACCAGTTGTAAAGTTACTTTTTGCATGCCACCATAACTTTAAACAGTTGTAAATAGGCACTTGATAAATGAGGATTACCTGTATGTAATCCAAACAGCTCCCACAGTTTAGGTAAGTGGGGAGATTGCAAAAACAAGCCAACGCCACCCCACTTATATCTATCTATCTATCTATCTATCTATCTATCTATCTATCTATCTATCTATGTGTGTGTGTTTTATTTGTGCTGATAAATAAATAAAGGGAGACTAGTATAGATCTATTTCAAACTATTTAGCTCTCATCAGCTACCCATACCCTTACTGGGATTTGAACCTGGGCTATATTACATACTAGGCAGAAATCTTAGCCATTAGGCCACAGGCTCTTATCCGTTATCAGTGAAGCCAGGGTGAAAGGTATCTATTAGATTTTTTACAACCCCTGGTAAGCCCCAATTATGGGAGGAAGCTAACTGCTTCCATCATCTGTCAATCGGCTCGTCACAAGAGTCCATCACGACAGAAACCCAATATTTTTACTGTTGCCTTTGTTATATTTGTGTTTTTTTTATTTGTGCTGATAAATAAATAAAGGGAGACTAGTATAGATCTATTTCAATCTATTTAGCTCTCATCAGCTAGCCATACCCTTACTGGGATTTGAACCTGGGCTATATTACATACTAGGCAGAAATCCTAGCCATTAGGCCACAGGCTCTTATCCGTTATCAGCCAAGCCAGGGTGAAAGGTATCTATAAATATATCTATATATATATTTCCATCACTAAGCAGGCACTCCAGTGGAGATGGAAATGGGAATTAAAAGGAGAAAAACAGAGAGGATTGTCATTATAACTTCAGGATTAAGGCTATGGATTTTGGATGGCTTATCAGGTAAAGGCTCGGGGTATAGAGCATGCTATAAAGTCCGTCCCCATTGAACAGATTTCAGGTGTAACTAATAATGAAAAACAAATGCAAAGCTCTTTAAATTGAGCCTGTTCTCTGTGTGCCACAGACTGAGATAGGAAGCAGCACTTTCTCCTGCAATGTAGAAGGAAGTTAGTTTGGTTTCCATCCATATGGAAAGGGGTTCTCTCTGAGCTTGCTTGTTCTCTTGCGTTTCATTACCCAACTAAGTAGCATAATCCGATGCATAATCATTTGGGTAACGAAACTTCTGCAAGAAAACAAGCAAGCTCAGGGAGCACCAAGGTTAACCCTGAGCTACAAATATTTTCCTTTATTGATATGGGAAGTAAGGAGGAATTACGTTTTTTAACATTGCCTTTTATTTAAATGAATGAATAATCCTCGGGGCAAGTAGAAACTTAGCACATCAAGGAATAGTTAAAAATCTCTTCCCCTGATCTATTCACTGGAAATGTATATTTTAAACAGAAAAGCCAGCCTTTCCTGGTCGGTGTGAAGAGCTGGACCTAATCCGTGTTGGGAGTCTTTCATCTCTTCACTCTGCACTTGAAGACTAGGTCCTTTGCAACAGAGGGGATTGGGTTTTGATGATTCTTGAGCAATTGCGCCGTTTTTTGAAGTTGCTTGCTTTATAATACAATTTCATAACTAATTTCCTCCCTTTAATTTTCAGGTGATAGAAAGGTTAAATGAAAAATAGTACCTCTACCTCCATAACTTTAGTTTAAATATGGATATTATAATAAACGAAACAGGAAAAAAATTCTTGAAACAAGCCCTTTCATTACTTGATTTCTCTCTCTCCACATATTCAGCATTTATGCCATTTCCTTCTAGCACTGAAGATGCTACCTAGTTGGGTAATGAAACATCTGCAAGAAAACAACCAAGCTCAGACGTTGTCCACATGTTGTCCCTTCCACCAGGTCTTTTATCTCTTCATTTGAGTGAAGCCGATGCCCATAAAGATGGTTTAAAAAAATGGGGAAAGGAAGAAATTACAAGGTGCCAGGTTTGGACTACTTGGTGGATGGGTAATGCAGATAACATTTTGTAAATGCCTCTTGAGTGACTTATGAAGTGTGAGGTTTAGTATACTGCAGCACAAACTCCTTCTATACTTCCAAACTTTACTTAATCCTAGTTTTGATTGTTGCAATGTAGTGTTCTTCGTTGATGGTCGTTAAAAAAACCACCCCTATAAAACCATCTGCATTCCCCCAAAGTTGTAACCTTATGTTTTCCTTCTATTGTCTGAATTTTTTTCCCTACAAGCAAAGCTTTCTGATGATACTCCATGAACTGACACTTTCTGTTGAGTCCCCCTTTTGTTGGCTATCATAATTCTGCTGTGGAGAAATTCTTTATTCCCATAGTTTATGTGGCGGAAGCAGATCAGTCTTGAGTCCTTAGTTTGCAGAAAGAGGCTAAGAAGGGATCGTCCTTAAATTTTCACAGGATTTATGTCATACTTATTCAGAGTGTGATTGAGTCTGTCAGGATTCCTGGTGAACAGCAATAAAAAAAACTACTCTGAGCAATTCCATCTTGTTGTTCCTTGTGCCTAACAGCATAGCAACTGCTTACAAATTTCAAATTTTTAAGGTTTCAACTCTGTCACAGCCTGCAAGGGACCCATCCTGCACAAACCTTATGATTTTATTGAGCATCAACAATGTGTTCCACATGTTTCTGTGAAACCAGTAGTTTCACTTTGAGTGATTGCCTTTTATCAGTTCATCAGCTTTTCTTATATGAAACTCATTGATGGTTTTTTCTGTGTTCACCAGCTATACAAGTACAGCAATACGTATCATTTCATATCATCACAACAATCAAGATAAGCTTTCTGCATTCAGGGCTGAATTTCAACTGGAGGGACTTTTTCAGCAATCAAAATCTCAATCACGGCGAATTGCTTAAAGTACGCTGATGACTGACTGCAGGCTTCCGTTGCACAAACCGTGGCAACCCAATCTTTTCCAATAACAACTTCAGATCAACCGAAAGAAATGCTAAAGAACACATACAAACTCCTAGTGCATTACTATTACAGCACTGAAAGAACTTTTCAGTCAATCATCATATCACCATGTAATCACAGGGATGATACATATATTTTTCACCTCTTAATTAAATGTAATCACACACACACACACACACACTTTTCCTCTAGTATGATATAATAATATTTTTTGAAAAGGTAAACAGCAAAATGAAGACCCCTCTTGCCCCCAGTCCCACTTGCAGGCTTCCCATGTGCCTCTTGCACTAGTACGATAAAGCTATTCACTGCTACTCAAGAGTCAGTTCATTTCCACCGCCTAATGTAATTAGCTCAGTGCATTAAACTACAATAAAGGTGCTCATGGATTGGCAAGATCTAGGAACCCATACATTTTTTTAAAATAGACCAATGGCCAGTGTAACTATGGTTTGTTCAACAGAACTGTAACAAACAGTGGCATAGCACACTCTGTGAAACTAGGCCATATCCACACACCTGCTTTGCCCTGTTTCTCTCAGAGGCACAGGAATTCATGCTGCTTGTAGAGCATCTTTATTGCACTCCTGGAGCAGATCTCTGTTGCACTACTATTCATAGAGTTTTAATGTGCAATATTCTAATATTCCAAGGACCAGGATTGGTGGTTCTATCAGCTGAAATTTCAGCCCTGCTGACCAATATATCATCCATATGAAAAGTCTTTTCCAAGTAGCAACACACTTGTAATTCCATGTATTACGATTTTTTTTCATTTTTATTGTACTCTTGGTCAATAGATATTTTCCGTCTGTTTTCTGAAACTGTCAATCAGCCAGAAGATTATTAGTTAGAGGTTTTCTAATTCTTGACTGCCATCTAGCTGTTGTCCAGATATGTGCAACCGCTGGATCAGACCTAGAAGATTTTGCATGCTTAAGCATTTGGGTTTTCTCCAATATGTTAGCAGCAAGATGCATTCTTTATTATTAGACACATAGAAAAAAATCTGGAATGCTCTTAGGTGTTTGTGTTACAAGAGCTAAATATTAAATATCTAAACTTGCGAAATTCTCTGGTTGGCGTCACATTCTGCAAAATCATTCTTGTTTTGCTTTCAATCTAACTTTGTCCCCATAGTCAATTGAATGAGTAATATAATAAGATGAGTCATTGACTCATCTTATTAAATCATTGATGAAAAGTAATAAAATATCCATTACAGATTTGTCTTTTCAGATGACTGAAAGTATTAAAAGTGAATGCATATGTTTCCTAGAAACAAACTTTTAGCAGAATTCTAGAATATACTTGTATATATTCCATATTTTGAAATTTTAAATAATAATCTGCATGATCCATTTCTGGAGAAATAATTGTTTTCTACTGGCTGTTGTCTACTGCTGTAAATCTATAATATAGCTCTCCCACTTTTTTTTCTGTTGATTCAGCTTTTTCTTCCATTTTTTGTATTCTTTGTTCATTTTTCTCCAAAATCTCCATAATATCTGAGCCTCAGAAATATCAAAGGCTGACCATAACTGTTTTATTGCACAGGCAATGATAAGAGTACTGATAGTGGAGAAAAAAATATAATAAGCCATTAAAAGTTAATATAACATTCAGTAAACACTGTCCAGACAGATGTGCCCAGGAAATCCAGAGATACCAATGTAGGCTTTGTATGTGTCTTAATCCTTTTTTTAAAATCACAGTAACAGATTAACAGATGAATTGTGTGAAAAATAATAGATTTTCTGTTTGTATCAAGTTGAAATCCATGTGTTGTAACAGTTACGGCAGGCTGAAAGAGAATGATTCTGCAATCTCTTTGATCTTTTATTTTTCTTCATTTTTCTCTATTTTGTGCCCACCCTCACACACCATTCCTACTGTGGGCAATCTATGGAAGATAATTAATAAAGTGAAGAAACTGCAAACAGGTCAGGTGTTTAGGTTCACACCATCCCACATTTCATGAATTCAGCAGAAATTGCCAAGATTTTGATGATTTCATCTTGAGATCTTACAAGGGTTGGTGCAACAGAGCCAAATTCTTATAGGCTTTCATGCAAAGTTTCAGATTTGTCAGATTTGAACCATTTCAATACAGTACATTTATATTATTATAATTTTAACTGTGAGCGCACTGTTGATGGCAATTGAGGGGAGAAGATGCTTGATCTTTGCAAGCACTGTATTGTTGCTTCCCATCTAGGTTTGTTGACATATATGTTGAGGAATGGAAGAAAGGAGAAGAATATGATCCATAGTGATTCGTAATATTCCAGCATCTTAACCTTCCACTGCTGGTGTACAGAAATAGAACTTTTGGAATTGCACTGAGAAGAACTGGTCGACAGCAACCTCTAGCAAAGGTTGGCTATTGTGCCAGCATTTCTCCACCTCCATTGGCCAAATGTGTGGGGATTACTATTTAAGGCCCATCAGGTCTAATTCCAGGGAGAACAATGTTGCTCCCTTATTATTTTTTAAAAATACAATGGAAACTAGGATTTGCAGTTTTTAGGATTTGAAAGCAAAGAAGAATTCTTGAGCACCCTGGAGAGGGGAGAAGCTGTTATTTCTGCCAATCCATATACCTATTGGAACTTTTCCTGGAATCCCATTTAGAGCTCAGGAAAGCAACTGCAATTCCAGATATAAGAAGCTGAGAATTGCAGTCCAAAACTCTTGTGACTTTCTAATAAGAGAAAGTCACTTATTAGAAAGCCACAGCCACTGTTATTGTTCTTCAGACGATGTTATACTTCGCCTGCCCTTCCTTTAGCTCCTGCCATCTCTAATACAGTATATCTATTCTGAGGTGAGGCAATCAGAAAGGCCTCAAAATTCAAAGGGACATATGCATGTACCAAAATATTTGGTGTATTTTTTTCTGCTGTTGAATCAGCCCAGCTTCTGAGTAAGCTTCAGAACATTTAATGGCCTGGATGCTGCTGTTCATTCAATTGCTTTTAACTCTTGGTGAACAATCTAGGCATCATTTTTCCAGATTGTCTGTCAATAACCACTTCTTTATAAACTCCCACCTGTGTCACTATTAATAGCTTCTAACTATCTCTTTTCTACTTTAGCCTTTTCCAAGCGTCAGAGTGTTTTCTAGCTATTCTTGCCTTTTCATTACAAGTCCAAAATATTGAAATTTGAGCTTTCTCATTAGCGGTTCTAGTTAGCATTCTGGTGTTGCTTCAATTAGTCTTCAACAATCTGTTCTTCTGCCATTCCCAGGCATTCTCAAAAGTTCTGAAAAAATCTGTCTACTATTATAATCCCAAGGCATCAACTTTTCTTTGTTCAGCATTTCTGAATGGCCCGTTTCTCACAGGTGTATATTACAACTATGAAAACCGTGGCTTTGACTGTATGTACTTGCATTCAAAACCAATATTTCCTCTTCAAATAGTTTTTGTTTTTATTTTATTTTTTAAAAAAAACAAGCATCTTGCAAATTTACCAAAGTGTAAATTATAATTGGATTCCCCAAGACCCTAAAATGAGATAATGGATGTTTAAAATTTATTTAACGGAAACATAGCAGTCAAAATGTTTGCTTTTCAACCATCTGCTTGAAAGAACCCTCAATTTAAACATTTGTTCAACATTACAATGACACTTTGATCATTGTTTCTTTTCAAGGCTTTCTCTAGCTTTACAATATCTCTGTTTAGAGGAGCCAACAAATAAGTGCAAATTGCTCTAAGTGTAGACACACAGTACACCTGTCACAAACCCACCACAGAGAGCAATGGGAAAGAGAAAGAATGTGCATAGCAGCGTTTTCTAGTCCATATCCCTGAAAGCTTCTATTCCATCTTCTGTACTTGTCTTTTGTGAGATTCCATGGTTGGTCATTTAGTATCAGTTCCCATGCTTTGGGGGACAGAAAATTCCTCTTCTCCTTCTCAACTTTTAATCATTTAAACCACAGATTTGCAGCATGCAAATAAAATCTGTTGGTAGAAAAGGTAATTGGAACTTGAAGTGCCCAATATCTCTGGTAGAATATTTGGACTTAAATACATTTCTGAATGCTTCTGTGCAAAGGTTTCCCACCAGTCAAGTAAATTGTTACTGCAAATGTGAATGAGTCCTATGACAACTGCATCTTGGGTTTTTTGAAGAAGAACCAGAACAGGAGTCTACCAATGAAGCTACAGCCAGTACCACAGAGTCATCTTGGTCCCTCATTTCAACCTTAATAAATGTTGACTTGCAACACTTTGGCTTTGAAGACCATGATGTGCCACAATAGCAATAGCAATAGCAGTTAGACTTATATACCGCTTCATAGGGCTTTCAGCCCTCTCTAAGCGGTTTACAGAGTCAGCATATTGCCCCCAACAGTCTGGGTGCTCATTTTACCCACCTCGGAAGGATGGAAGGCTGAGTCAACCTTGAGCCGGTGAGATTTGAACCGCTGAACTGCAGATAACAGTCAGCTGAAGTAGCCTGCAGTACTGCACTCTACCCACTGCGCCACCTTGTCCAGTTGTGTCAACTCCAGCTCTAGCCCATTTATGGTATGTCATTGGATTCTTTCCTCGGCCAAGTTCCCAGGAGCTGATCTTGGGAATGCAGATCCTTCTTCCAACTCAGTGTCCTAGAAAACCGCTGGAGCAAACTGCGAAATATGGACGTCCGAAAAATGATGAAGACCCAGGGATCCACAATGGAATTGACAGAGAAAAAACGGAGAGCTGTAAGATCTGCTGCCTCATTTGCATCGGGGGCGAAGGCTCCAATGTAAGCTCGGATCTGTAAGAGACGGAAAGACACTGTAAGACAGGTACAGTTGATGCAAATGTTGCATAATGAAAAGTAATCCATTGGAAAGCCTGGGGATCTTGTGGGGAACCACAGAAATGACCTCGGAGACGAACAGAACGGAATATTCTTTATTGACCAAGTGTGATCGGACACACAAGGAATTTGTCTCCGCTGCATAAGCTCTCAGTGTACATACAAACAACAAAGTTAGAAATCATAAATTGTAAGATACAATTTATGATTATAAATATAAGATGTCCAGAGCCTGTTAGCAAAATATAAATTTAAGCCCAGGAAAGGAAGAAGGTATTAGAAAGAAAGTTAAAGTTATCCTGCCTTGATTCTCTTTGGTATATAAGACAGAGGGAAGGGAATCATCACCAGGCTTTCAAGATTTCTATATTATAGCCTATATATCAGTAAAGTCCTGGTATTTCTTGTGGAATCACAATTTCCTAATTTGGTCTAACTCAAAGGGCTGACATGTTTTCCACCTATATTTAGATTATCCTTGAGACATATAGAAAGGCAGGCTATTAAAATACATGAAATAAATAACATCTGAGGTTTCATTTATTGTCACCCAATAAAATCCTGGGCATTAGGAATGATGACGTGGCACAATTTTTGCATTGCTTCTCAGCTTGCTTAAATTGCCAAAACCTTGTACAGGTAGTCCTTGATTTATGACCACAATTGAGCCCAAAATTTCCTTTCCTAAGCCAGACAGTTGTTAAGAGAGTTTTGCCCCTTTCTATAACTTTTCTTGCCACAGTTGCTAAGTGAACCACTGTGGTTGTTAAGTTAGTGACATGGTTGTTAGGAATATAATCTAACAGTTGGGTTGGCAATATATAAATCATGTAACAATGCTGTACCTGTTTCTTTAAATCATGCTGTAAAATGTGATTGCCTGCTGTTTTCCTCAATCGGCCATAAGAGGGAGCCAGAATGACTGTTAGCTCTCCGTTTGTTAGATGCTGGGCTGATCTGATCTGAGTGTTTTGGAAGCTGGCTGTTAGAAAGTGCCGTGAGCTATTGTAAGTTTTGCAACTGCTAGCAAACTTTGAGTACCAGACTGTTTGTATGATTATGGACTATGTTATTTGAATTATCCTTTAACTGAAAGACATTGATGACTGACTGTCTTATCCGTGTATGACTTGGACTGTTTGATGGACCCTGATACCTCTATTTCCATGAAAGTAAAAGCCTATTTAAACTGCAGTGTCTCTGTATGCTGGTTTGTGTGTTCTCCAACACAACTCTCACAACGCTTCTCTGAACGCACTTGCTCTCCCAACAGGGAGCTTACATAACAATGGTTGTTAAGTGAATCTGGCTTCCCCATTGACTTTGTCAGAAGGTTGCAAAAGGTGACCACGTGACCCTGGGACAGTTAAAAATTCCTGTCAGTTGCCAAGGGTCTGACTTTTAGATCACATGACCATGGAGATGCTACAATGGCCATATGTGTAAAAAATGGCCATAAGTTACTTTTTTATTGCCATTTCAACTTTCAATGGTCACTAAACAAATGATTATAAATCAAAGAGTACCTGTAAGTAATCTGCAGTTCTCAATTACTATGCTGATTTGTCAAAGATATTAACTTTAGCCACTCATGCTAACTGTTTTCAGGGGATGTCAGTGTACTGCAATATCTCTCAAACTTGGCAACTTCAAGATGTGTGGATTTGAACTCCCAGGCATCTTAATGTTGCCAAGTTTGAGAAGCCCCCGTCTGGTGCAACAAAAGCAGCACAAAGGGTTGCATTGAATGTTCAGGAAAGCAATGCTGTTTGTTACACACACCAGCAGAGCTGAGAAAACCTGTTATCTTTGTTCAGTTAGAACTGAATTCTTGACTAGATGCACTTTCCTAAGAGGCCATGAGAACAAGGCTGTGCATTTTACTATACAGGTTAATTCATTTCTTTTTGCACCTAGCAACTTGCTAAGGTAAAGATAAAGGTTCCCTTTGCACATATATGCTAGTCATTCCCAACCCTAGGAGGCGGTGCTCATCTCTGCTTTAAAGCTGAAGAGCCAGCACTGTTGGATGAAATCTCTGTGGTCATATGGCCAGCATGACTCAAAGCTGAAAGTGAACACAGAACGCTGTTACCTTCCCACCAAGAGTGGTTCCTATTTTTCTACTTGCATTTTTACATGCTTTGGAACTGCTAGGTTGGCAGAAGCTGGCATACGTAATGGGAACTCACTCCGTTATACGGCACTAGGGATTTGAACTGCCGAACTGCCGACCTTTCTGATCGACAAGCTCAGCGTCTTAGCCACTGAGCTACCGTGTCCCTGTTTTATAAGTACTACATCACTTAAAATATATCAAGATCATCATTTTATTTACAAACACATTTGTGTAGGCAGGAGATATTCATTCAAAATTTAGAAGTTTATATAATTAATTGCTTTTCCTGGTATCTCGCTTGGGGATGCTTAAGAGCAGAGAAGGCATTTTCTAGACGATTGGGGGAGGAAGGACAACAGCAATCCTAAAAGTGCAAGTGAATAAAGGACTTCTATTGTACTTGTTGTCAGTATGGTTTGGTTTTCGGGGAGTTGTAATTCCAATAATTCTGAAAGACTCAGAAAGGGCTGGAAAACCGAAGGCTGCTCTGCAGTTATGGAAAAGCTATCAACTGTTAAGTCTCTGTGTCTTAAAAGCTCCCCCTTGTGGGAAAAACAAAGAAAAAGATTATTATATTAGCATTCCACTTGCAGAATAGACCTTCTAGATCAGTTTCTTAACCTTTTGGTGCCACCAATTCCCTTGAGATTCTGATGACACCACTTTTTAGGAAAGTGCATTTAAGTGCATAAATGAATACATCACGAAGGCGACCAGTTATACTCAAAAACAGTTATCAAAACATTAAAAATAAGATACATGTAATCATGTTAAGTTGTGAGTTGTTTCTCATCCAAGTTCAGAGACCCTTCCCTGAAATGTGTCCAGCCATGAATCCTTGCTTTAAATCTTTGGACTAGAATTCCTACCCTCTGTCTGGAAGTATTAGCTTTGCTAATAAAAATGGGAGATTCAGCCCAACACATCTGGAAAATAGCAAACTGGGAAAGGCCAAATTTTATCCTGAATGTTTCCCATGAGATCCATAATTTCTCTGACTCTAAGAGACTCTGGTGTAAATAGTAAAATTACATTATTAGCTTTTAAAACAAAAACAAAACCCAATCTGCAATTCTCTGCAACATCTCTGTGCATTTTGTTTAATATCCTATTTTAGAATTATAGTAGTTTCAAATCCTTATTATTTATACCACAGCAAGGGTTGGAGGGAGGGCCTTGGGAGAAGCATCACCCCCCTTGAGAAAAATATGAAGTGATCAAATGCAATAATTTTCATTCAAGATAGTAAAACTCATCAGTCCTGAGTTATTTCACCATTTGCAGTTCACTTGTTTTACTGAACAATGGAGAACAAATTCCATGGGTATACTTACAACCAGAACTGGACTGGCATCTCAGTCATTGAGTGAAACTATTGTTAAATGAGACACTCACATGATGCTTCACTCAGCTACTACAATCCTGGTACTCCAGGTTGCAGTCATTAAGCAGTCTCCTGGGTTGGTAAGTGTTGAAGTGGAAGGGATGGCCGCTGAATTCAGCTCCCCTCCATGTGTGAAACGGGACTGTTCTTTAGGGTCTCGGCTCCAGTTCTGCACTGTGGATGGGCACAGTGTGCCATTTTGAAATTCTAATGAAAACATCATAATTGAGTTTGCAATCATAACATATCTGAAGAGCTTACACTTGGGGATGGCTACTTCACTGCCTTATTTCCTGCATCACTGATGCTTTCATCTTTCTAATGCAGTCATTAAGCAGACTCCTGGGTTGGTAAGTGATGAAGTGGAAGGGATGGCCGCTGAATTCAGCTCCCCTCCATGTGTGAGAGGGGATTGTTCCAGCAGGCTACAGGAATGGAAGTCAGATCTTTAGGATCTCGGCTCCAGTTCTGCATCCCACAACAGGAGATCAGTTCCTCTCCATGTGTGGAAGGGAACTGTTCCAGTGGACAGCAGGAATAGAGCTCAGGCCTTTGGGAAATGAGCTGTGTTTTTGAATCCTGTTGGAGGAATGTGGCTCTCTTCCAGGTGTGGAAAGGAATTGCTCTGGAAGGCTGTGGGAATAGAGCTGTAGTGGGTTGGGAGAATTGAGCTTGGATCTGAACACGCCAGAGGAGTTGGGCTTCTCTCCATGCATGGAAGGAAACTGCTTTGGTAGGCAGCTTCTCTACCCAACTGAAGGAGTTCAGCTTCAGCAGGCAGCTCTTTCAGCCAGTCTCCAGAGACAAGAAGGAGTCCTCTCAGCAAGTGGCAGCTGCTTGCAATCTTCCTGCTGGCTTCCCCATTGACCTTTTGGGGAAGCCAGCAGAGAAGACTGCAATTGGCGATCACATTTGATTGTGGAACATTTGGCAACCGGTTGTAAATGAGAACAGGCCGTCAAGCACCCAAAGTGTGATCACATGACTGTAGGGGATGGAGTGGATGGGCACAGTGTGCCATTTTGAAATTCTAATGAAAACATCATAATTGAGTTTGCAATCATAACAATATCTGAAGAGCTTACACTTGGGGATGGCTACTTCACTGCCTTATTTCCTGCATCACTGATACTTTCATCTTTCTAAAAACTCAGACATTCTACAGCAGTGTTTCTCAACCGTGGCAACTTGAAGATGTCTGGACTTCAACTCCCAGAATTCCCCAGCCAGCGAACGCTGGCTGGGGAATTCTGGGAGTTGACGTCCAGACATCTTCAAGTTGCCAAGGTTGAGAAACACTGTTCTACAGTAAGTTGAGCTTGTCAGCCAGTCAAGTGAACCACAAGGTCTGAACAACTCATTCCAACACTCCAATCACTTGACATTCCTAAACATGACTCCCTTGGAGAAAATCTCCTACTTGTATCCTCATCAACCCTACTGACTACATGGTTTTATTGTCACCTTAAAAGGGCAAGGAATGTCACACTAGGAGTGTAATTCTCAGCAGGTTTTCATCACACTGACAAAAACAACAATGTACATTTTTACCCTGTTAAAACCTTCCAAAATTGCTTTTGATTTACAGATAGCCTAAAGAAAATTACCGCCTTGCTTTCCATAAATTTGCTGCTATACGAAGAAAGCAGATAAAAAAAGATAACGCACACACCCTCTGGTCTGCAGATATGTTTCTTTTTTTGTAGTCACCATACTCTACAATAATTTCTGTTTTAGCACATGCAACATTATTAAAAGTTCTCTGTGGAATGCAAGGAAATTTGAAACTGATTGCAATGCCCAGGATGGAGATTGTGACAGAATCCAGATGGGGGAGCTAGATGAGAGTTGGGATGACAGCATGTTCCCCGAAGCAAAACATCCCAGCATGTAGAAAACCAGCATGATCTTTCTCTAATGATAATTTTCCTATATGCATGGAGGTGTTGCTTCAGACATTCTCACTAATTATACACTGAGAAATTGTATGTGCACCTCCTGCACTGATATGTCTTATTTTCATGTACAATACTTGTATATTCCTGAACTCTATTATCACACTGGGCCAGAACCAACGTGTCTACTGTCCCTGTCCTAATGTCCTAATGTTTTTATTCGTATCCTTTTCATGTATTCAAAATCATGTTTATACCTTTATCTGTTATCTTTCTATAACAGGACTAGGAGAGACATGATAGCAGTGTTCCAATATCTCAGGGGCTGCCACAAAGAAGAGGGAGTCAAACTATTCTCCAAAGCACCTGAGGGTAGGACAAGAAGCAATGGGTGGAAACTAATCAAGGAGAGAAGCAACCTAGAACTAAGGAGAAATTTCCTGACAGTTAGAACAATTAATCAGTGGGACAAATTACCTCCAGAAGTTGTGAATGATTCAATACTGGAAGTCTTTAAGAAGATGTTGGATAGCCATTTGTCTGAAATGGCATAAGGTTTCCTTTCTAAGCAGGGGGTTGGACTAGAAGATCTCCAAGGTCCCTTCCAACTCTGTTATTCTATTCAATATATGCTTGACAAAATAAAAAAATAAAAATCTATAATAGGTTGGTTTAGTGGGGGGGAGGAATGCAGAATTTACAGAAGAAACATTTAGCCTTCTTGACAGCAAACAAGATGGCCAATACAAAAGAAAAAGATCAATCTATATAAATGTAGTCTGCAAGATTTTGTACTTTGGGGGTGAAATCCAAGGTAGGCATTACAGTTAAGGGCTTCCTTTGGATTGATTTTAGCAGATAGTTTCAGATGGTTTTGATTTGTTGTACAACATACAATGGTGGCCAGAACTGATGATGATGGATATTGCCATCCTAAACCCCTATTTCTCTCTCTTTCTCTTAATGCAGACCTCCTTTTCCATAACTTTGGATGCTGAAGTCTAAACAAAGAGTAGCTCATCCGAAATGGTCAGAAGTGGGATCAGAAAAGGGTTGCGTGTGATGAGTCGAGGTCCCCATTGTCAGGGGAACATAGAAATATTCAAATCTGCCCATGTGTGGAGGTTTGCCTTTGGCAATATCTACAATAGGAAGGATGGTGCTGAAGGAAAAGGCCTCAACCATGGTCATCCTTGCTGATGGAACACATCCCAAGTGAGATGGACGCACACCTGCTTTTGACACTGGGTAAATAAAGCATTTGTTATCGCAAGCTGTTTTAAATATCTTCTTGCATCAATTTGTTCTAACTGATGCTTTTATTAAGAGCCAAGGTGGTGCAGTGGTTAAATGCAGCACTGCAGGCTACTGCTAGATCAGCAGGTCAGCGGTTCAAATCTCACCGGCTCAGGGTTGACTCAGCCTTCCATCCTTCCGAGGTGGGTAAAATGAGGACCCAGATTGTTGGGGGCAATATGCTGACTCTCTGTAAACCGCTTAGAGAGGCCTGAAAGGCCTATGAAGCGGTATATAAGTCTACTGCTATTGCTATTGCTATTTATTCCAGAGCACCCAAAGACATTCCTCAGGCTTTCTTAGCAGCAGGTGGACAATGGTATGAAGTTGCATCCACAGGAAACAGGTAAATAGCTTGTGCCAGGACAAGAAGGCTGCATGGATTTCCAATCTCCTAAGAAGAGATTGGACAACATTTGTCTGAAATGGTACAGGGTTTCCTGCCTGAGCAGGGGATTGGACTAGAAGACCTCTAAGGTCCTCTCCAACTATTCTATTCTATTCTATTCTATTCTATTCTTTGCCTATAGTCACCACCTTTCTTTTCATGCTTTCCGTTTACTGTTTAGCATTTCTTTCATTCTGAGGGCGTTAACCACTTGAGGCTATCTCTCCACGGTTTTTAGGCCCATATTCCATTTCCTATGCAGATCTATTCTGGGTCTTAGTTGAGCTGAATTGTTCCTATGGATCTTTAACTGTTTTTAAATGGCTCCACTGCAATTTTTCTTTGCAGTTTCAGATAATTCTGATTGTTTTGACCTCAGATCTGAACTGCTATTCTGTCAGTTCCATGTGGTACTTGAAATTCTGAATTTTATCAAAGGAGAATTGCAGATAAAAAGGTCTTTTCGGCTCCTCTGAAAAGGGCATATCTCTGGCAAGGATAGTTCTGCATTTAGTGCCGTTTGAGAACAATTTCTTAGAATTTCTCCTAAGCCATCGCCAAAGGCTTCACCACTCAGAAGATAGGCTTAAGATACAGAAGAATCTTGACAGACTTGCACATTGGGAGCTATCTAACAAAATGAAAATCAATAGTGAAAAAAGTAAGGGTCTACATTTAGGAAAGAAAAACAAAAATGCACAGGTACAGTATAGATGGTACCTTGCTCAATAGTAGTAACTGTGAGAGGGATATTGGAGTCCTAGTGGACATCCATTTAAATATGAGCCAGCAGTGTGCAGCTGCTGCCAAAAAAGCCAACACAGTTCTAGGCTGCATAAACAGAGGGATAGAATCAAGATCACATGAAGTGTTAATACCACTTTATAATGCCTTGGTAAGGCCACACTTGGAATACTGCATTCAGTTTTGGTCACCATGATGTAGAAAAGGTGTGGAGACTATAGAAAGAGTGCAGAGGAGCAACAAAGGGGATTAGGGGACTACTATATGAGGAACGGTTGCAGGAACTGGGTAGGTCTAGTTATTGAAAAGAAGGAATAGGGGAGACATAATAGCAGTGTTCCAATATCTCAGGGGCTGCCACAAAGAAGAGGGAGTCAATCTATTCTCCAAAGCACCTGAGGGTAGAACAAGAAGCAATGGGTGGAAACTAATCAAGGAGAGAAGCAACCTAGAACTAAGGAGAAATTTCCTGACAATTAGAACAATTAATCAGTGGAACAACCTGCCTCCAGAAGTCATGAATGCTCCAACTTTGGGAGTTTTAAAGAAGAGATTGGATAATAATTTGTCTAAAGTGGTATAGGGTTTCCTTCCTAAGCATGGGGTTGGGCTAGAAGACCTCCAAGGTCCCTTCCAACTCTATTATTCTGTTTTCTAACTGATTTCTGCTGCTACAAAAGGGTTGAGATTCTGATACATCATTAAAGAAGGCCAGGACTTGGGTTCAAGTCCTGCCCTTTGTCCTTAACAAGGGTAGACCCATCTTTCTGAGTAAAGAGAGTAGCACTGCAAAAGGAGTGCCTCCCTAACATCATTAAAAAGGTCACAGATTAATGCTGAATTGGCTTTACGTTGTATCTGAACAGGAGCACACAATAGTTTGTATTGCTCTGAGCGAGATATTTAACTCATGCCACTGGCCAAATTTACAAAAAGACAACCAGCACACAATTTAAACAGAATTTGATTCATTTTGAATGCCATTAAAATTCAGTTAACCAAATCTTGTTCCTATTTTGATTATTTTGTATTTGATCATTCCCCCTCCTATCACATGAAAAGTTACAATTCTTAATATGACAAAGTTATGATTTGCTGTGATACTTGGGAGTGGACTGGGTACTCACATGTAGATTTGGACTGTTGTGGGGGAGGGTGGATTGTTGCATGCAATAGCACTTAGACTTATATACTGCTTCACAGTGCTTTACAGCCCTCTCTAAGTGGTTTACAGAGTCAGTGTATTGCCCCCAACAATCTACCCATCTCAGAAGGATGGAAGGCTGAGCCAACTCAGAAGGATGGAAGGCTGTGACAATTGAACGGCTGGAGTGAGCAGTGAGTCAGCCTGCAGCCCCGAGGTCTCAAATGATGCATCCCAAAATGGGAGAAGAAATGACAGTGGGGTGACATGGTGGCCATCTCAATGGCTGCCAATGTTGCCTTCCTGTGGCTTGAAAAAACTACTGGCTTCAGATGAATGTTGTCACATCTGGTTGATTGCTACAAAGAAATTCTAGGCTTCATGGGTAACATTTGCCAGATGTATTAAAGATCATTAGTTCAGTCACTGGCCTTTGCAGTCATAACTTCCATAGCTGGAAAAGATCCCTTTTCCCCGATGTGTTGTGACTGCCAATCAAAGCAAAGACAAGGAAAACACTGATTGACATGCTATTCTAAGCTGTGACTGTTTTAACCATGGTTTATTGAATTAGCTACAATTGAATGAGTCCACGTAACACGCTAAGCGATCACCACCCCTTATACTTCAAAATGATTGGTTTGGCATTGAGACTGAAATGCGCAGCCATAGAAATTGAATGAATAACTAAATCAATAAATAAATTCTGAATCAGCAGCCTGGATGGTCCCCTTCATAATAAATCAATGTCCTTATGTTGAGTGGATAGGACAGTAACCGGGCAGTAATTGCTTGGATGGTGGCTGTTTTATTCTTAAGTACCCAGATGTATTATCACCACAATTCTTGCTTTTGTCGTTTCATTTTTTCTCCACTCCCTCACCAAATCCAATGGATTTTCCAGTGGGTTTTTTTTTGTAGGTTCATAGTGGAGAAGACAATAGACCATTGCATTTTTGCCCAAGATAGAACTGATTTATTGGATCACTCCAAGGAGATTCAGAAAGGGGACTGTATGAAATAAATAAAATCTCGAAAGAAAGGCTCAGCTGGAACAATTTCACAGAATCTGCCTGTTAAGAGGCACTACACCTCTAAAGGTCAATTGGTCTCACAGTCTTGTTAATGTGTTCTCCCATCCTTGAAACAGGAAGCAAATACATAGCCAGAAAACAATTATGCATTACAGGAAGAAGGCTTCTTGTGTTCCTGCTCTCACCACCGGCTTTGCAACCAAAGTGCTGGCTTGTTCCAATATTTAAAGGGTTTCCACAAAGAAAAGGGGATCAACCTACTCTCCAAAGCACCTGAAGGCTGGATAAAAAGCAATGGGTGGAAACTAATCAAGGAGAGAAGCAACCTAGACCTAAGGAGAAATTTCCTGACAGTTAGAACTACTAATCAGTGAAAACAGCTTGCCTTCAGAAGTTTGGGATGCTCCGAGACTGCAGGTTTTTAAGAAGAGATTGGACAACCATTTGTCTGCAATGGTAAAGATTTTGCTGCTTCAGCAGTGGGTTGGACTAGAAGGCCTCCAAGGCCCCTTCCAACTCTGTTATTCTGGCTATGGCCAGGAAAGTGACTGGCCCAGGGATTGACAGTGCTGCTCCTCTTCAACTATGCTCTTCATCTACCTCCATCGTCAGCTCCACTTCCTGGGCGATCCCATGATGCTACTGTAGCCCCCTCTGCCCCTCCTCCACTGGTCCCTCTGTTGGGTCATTTTATTTTTGTGCCTTTGAGTTAGTATTGACTCCTGGCAACTATCTGGACAAGTAATCTGATAATATCTGTCCTGTCTCAGATTTTTTTAAAAATGGTTATTCTTTAGGCATGATTGCTTAAGGTATGCAAAGCATTTCTAAACTGTTTTCGTGCATGTATAAATAGCCAAAACAAGTCTTTAAATACATAATCACTCATAATTCTTACTCAGACTAATTCCAGGAATTAATCAATTCCTAACTCTTGACTTTTAGAGACACAGCAGGCTGTTTGCAGACGAACAATTCTATCATTACTGGTGCTTAAAAAAAAATGCATAGTTTGGATATTTGGCAACTTAAACCACACTAAATCTTAGAGGATTCAATATGAGTGAAGATGCATGCACCCGTCACGAATAGGTCTCTAGATCATGAGCAGCCCCTCAGACTTGCTAAGAAAAAAAACGCTTAAAAGTATTTTAAATCAGTTTTCTCCATCATTCCTAGTAATTCTCTGCTCCCGGAGAATAGAAATCTTCACCTCTTCAGAATGAGAAACCTTCCTAGAAGTGAAAATAATTGGTTTGGGAATCGTGCTCAGGAGCTTGAATTTGTGCAGATTTGCAATTCAGCTGCAGGTTAAAAATCTGAATCCGAAATTTAATGTTTCACTTTGAATATAAATTATATATTAGGTTTTAGTGATTATTTTTTATAGTTGCTCATCACAACCAGTGACTTTGGGTGGCATACATCATAAAAACATAAACCAATTAAAACAATGCAGAATGATTCTATTTGATGGTTGATATAAGTTATGTATTTAATAACATTCAGAAAAGGTTTCTGATCAAGTCATAACATTGGAATCTAAATGCAGTTTATAAATTCAAATTTACATTGTAACGTTACTCCATTCCACTTTATTGGATTGCAATATAAATGACTAGATTAGGCATGCAATTTTTAAAATCACCATAAAATCTAGAAGCATCTGGAATTAGAAATGGACTATAGGCATATCAGTACTGCAGGCTAATTCTGCTGATCACCAGCTGTCAGCAGTTTGGCAGTTCAAGTCCCACCGGCTGAAGGTTGACTCAGCCTTCCAGCCTTCTGAGGTGGGTAAAATGAGGACCCAGTTTGTTGGGGGCAATAGGCTGACTCTATAAACCACTTAGAGAGGGCTGTAAAAGCACTGTGAAGCGGTATATAAGTGCTATTGCTATATTAAGATGAATGAACAAAATGAAAGCAACCACAGACATTTCTCCAATAGCTTCTCCCTGCGGTTAAACTTATGGATGAAACAAAAGCCAAATTCTTCTAAAAAGAAAGGAAGTGGGCCTTTTCTCCCCCTTTTACAAGAAGGATGAAACAGAGTGATCTACTTTCGACCACCTCCATCTTAAAGGGGGGGGGGGAAGCACTTAATCTCATTCAAAATTCTGCCTCTCAGAAAAAGGAGCTAACCTCTTCTTGTCCTTTCTAAAATATGATTCCATCCCGTTACCTGTGCTCTGCTCTTCACCATCCTGTGTGATGTGGACTTTCTTTTTTCTTTTTGGATAATTCTGATTATTGCAGTGAGATTTCAGAGGAAGGAAACGAAATTGGGCAGATGATTCAGACAAGACAAGATAAGATCAGAGCTCAACAATTCACTGAAAAACGTGACTCGCACAGGGAAAACATAGCTTTTTACACAGTAATATTAGATAGCTAGGCTGTCCCAAGCAGTTGATGTTGTGTTTTGGTGAAACGCTGCATTTTTACTTCTGGAGAAGTGCAGTTGTTGCGTGCGGGATACTCTGCCTCCAGTGGTCAAACTTCGCGGATAATACATCCCGACTGGAAAGCAGATCTTGTCCGTCGTGGTAGGGAAACAAAACCTGGCGCCGCAACCCAGCCAGATGTCCAGAAGCAGCCCAACCACCACCACCCCATCTCCACAAAACGGTAAGGGACTTCACTGCCCCCCTCCCTTCCCCTGCAGATTCAGGTTCATCATACTGCACTTTTGGCACAGACCGCAAACAGATCTCCCAAGATTTCAGGCAAACTTTCCCAGCCCCGCGTGGAAAGGGCGAGATCCAACAAGAAAGTCCGAAAGCAAAGCGGGCGCTTCCTTTTTTTCTCTCTGAGCCCTTTCCTCTTCCCTCGTATCACCCCAGCCCGGGGGGGGGGGGATCGGCGGCACCCATCAGGCGTTCGGTGGGCGCATTACGCCGCGCACAACGGGCGCCGAAGCCGAACCGGGAACAGTTCTTCTCGTCCGCCCTCTCCCATTAGTTCTCCCCCCCCTCCTCCTCCTCCTCCAAAGAGCTACTTACGATCAGCGGCATGGAGCAGATGGTGAAAAGGGCGGTCATGAGCGCCAGCAGGACCAACTGGCCTAACTCCTCGGTGCGCCCGGAGGAAGGGAGCCTGGAAGGCGCGGCTGCGTCCGGCAGGTCGATCGGGTGGGTCCTGCGCGGGGGCTGGCGGCGCGCCATCCCGTAGAGGCTCCTCATGCTGCCCAGATTGCACAGGCCGACGGCCAGCACCAGCAAGCCCAGCAGGGTAGCGTAGAGCACGGAATAGAGCCGTCCAACGCCGGCCATGCGAATGAAGCACCACGTGCCCGGACAGTATTGGACGTTGCTGCCGAAGCCCAGGAGCGGCAGGGCGCAGAAGAGAGCGCAGAGTACGGCCGCCGCGCCGGTGAGCAGCCCGCCCCAACGCCGGCTGGTGTGGTGTTCGTAGAAGTAAGGCTGGCCGAGCGAGAGCCAGCACTCCAGGGCCATGGCCAGCAGCAGGACGGTGGACGCCAAGCCGAAGAAAGCCATGAGGAAAGCGAAGAGTTGGCACAGACTGCCGGGGGAGCGGATCGCTTCCTCCTCGGGCTGGCTCGGGCTGGCTTCGCTGGCTGCGGAGGGCGGCCACAGGTCGACGAGGCTGCGGTTGTGCGCATAGGCGGCCAGCACGATCGGGCTGAGCGAACACTTGCCCAGCAGGTCGGTGGCGGCCAGGGTGCTCACCAGCAGGTAGAAGGCGGACGCCCTCGGGCGCCCCTGGCCGCGCTGCAGCTTCGCTTTCAGGTGGTGCTGCCACAGCAGCCACAGCGCCAACACGTTGCCCAGCAGCCCCGCCGCGAAGAGTAGCGACCCGGGAAGCACCGACTGACCTGGTTCGAGCCTCAGGGTCCAGTTGCACCGGTAGTTGCCTGCGGCCATGGAGAATATCCGGCCTGGACTGGGCGCGCAAGGGGCGACGGTGCGCGTAGGCGGGGTGGGTGGGAATGGGGACCACGGATAGAGCCCCACTTATGAAGGGAAGGAAAAGAAACGGAGGGGGAAAGAAGAGGAGGAGATGCTCGACGCCGCCAGACGGGGCGAGAATGGGGAGGAAGGAGGGCAGGGAGGTGGGGCAAGACAGGCGTTGGCTAGCAGAAAAAAGCCAGTCTATAATGTGACGGGGCGGGAGGGGGGAGAGCCGTTTGTTCCCACGGAGACCGGCGAAAGAGCCCTGCCCTTCTTGAGGAAGAGAAGGGGTGGCAAGCGAGAGAGGGAAAAGACGGGGAAGCGAAAGTTGTCTGGTAGATTAATCTTCTGACTAATAAACCTTGACTTCTCCTGTTCTCAAGTTGGTAGAAGCGATCGCTTAAAGTCTGGAAGCAGAGTTTTGCCAATCTCTGAAATGAGCGAGGCTTTTAGCTAGGCTTCACTACCAAACCTTGTAGTAGGCAGAGGTCCATGTCATCTCAACCTCAGTGGAGACCAGAGTGGTGTGTTGGTTGGCTTCCCAAGGCAGATGCTAACAGTGCCACCAGAGCTGTGGTGAGGGTTGAAAAGGGATTGGTGTTCCTCCAGCTATGTTCTCATCACTCTTCTGTGGCCCTGGCCCATTTTGTCAACCAGTGCTGATGAACAACAAAGGACAAATAGAACAAGGTGCTCTTGCCCTGCCCAATGGAGCTATTTCTGGGACCTGTTCACCCAGAGGAGAAGATGAGCAGGTCAAATAGCCAATTAGTTTACACACTTCTTGACAGTCATCTGAGAGTACAGATCTCCCCCATACACACACCTGAAACTTTTAATTACATAGATCTTAAAGGGATTAGGAAATAGGTCACTAGATACATAACTAAGTTTGAGCAACTAGTTGCTTCCAGGAAACCCATAAACACGGCAGAACTCCAATTATCCACTTTGACCAATGTGAGGAGGATATATTTCCACCTCTTCTTTTAAAGGACAACCCATAGCATGTAAGATGTTGGAAGGAATGCTAGTTTCTCCCATGATTTCTGGAGAGGGTCTTGCTGGCATATAGGAGTGTCCTCTTTCCTTGGTGACAGGCAAGACAATAACATTCATCTTCAACATTGTCAACTGCTTTTGTTTCTACAGCACCTCTAGAAACTTAGATGAGAAGATTAAGGATTTAAGTAGTGATGGAGTTTTGGAGCCATCTCAATTCTGAAAGAGATCAGAATTCTGCGGGTTTTTGTGTTCCTTAAAGGGCAAGAAAATCTGAACCTAGCTATTGGATAATCCAAATTGCTCTTACAGTTGACTTTTTCATTAACAAAATGTCATATGCCGGAAGCAATTGTAGGTAATAGAATGAAGGGGAAAAAACACAATTGTGTACCTTTGCTCTCCTTCTTCCCTTTTCAAACTATTTTCTTTTAACACAGAAAAAGAAATGAATTCTATGACAGAGTAAAGAAAAGGCAATTACCGAGAAACAGAATGTATTGTATTATAAGGGTAGTAGTATACATGGCCAAAAGACTGGATTTGTTTTCTGATTTTTTCTTATTAAAATAGTATTATTTCTAAGGCTATTACAATACATTGCTGGATTTTTAATACGTTGTAGTGCTAAGGGTGTACCTTTTACACTGATAAAGAATTCAGTAGGTCTTGCCTGAGGGGACACTGTGGCTCAGTGGCTAAGACGCTGAGCTTGTTGATCAGAAAGATCAGTAGTTCGGCGGTTCGAATCCTTAGCGTTGCCTAATGGTGTGAGCTCCCGTTACTTGTCCCAGCTTCTGTCAACCTAGCAGTTTGAAAGCATGTAAAAATGCAAGTACTAAAATAGGAAGAACCTTTGGTGGGAAGGTAACAGCATTCTGTGGCATGCTGGCCACATAACCACAGAGACATCTTCGAACAGTGCTGGCTCTTCAGCTTAGAAATGGAGATGAGCACCACCCCCTAGAGTCAGGAATGACTAGCACACATATGTGTGAGAGGAACCTTTCCTTTTACCTTAAGTCTCGCCTACTTAAGATAATTCCAAACTGGAGGGTGGAATCTTGTTGGGATTTACTTTTTCTTAACATTTGGTAAGCTGGTAGTCACAAATCACCCTTATCCAACTTGAACATTACCAGACACGTTAGAATTCGACTCCCATATTTCCCAGAAGTCAAAACACTGAAGTTTGAGATGCACAGGTGTAATTCAGTGGTTTCAATAAAGTTGGTGCAAGGCACAAAATATTTAAGTTGATAAGATAAATAGCTAAACTGTAAAGACCCAGGAGAAGTGGGAGAAGTACCTTCTCTCTTCTCTGTGCTCTTCAACAGCATATCTTCTGCAATCTGGAGAACTCTCTGATTCTGCTGGTCTTTTGCAAGGTTTTTGGAAGATCTGGTTCTTCTCAGTCATTGAGACCTGATGTCAAAGTCGCCTATTTTAAAGGGGTTTATCAGTAGGTGTGTGAGAAGCTCTGGGAGCAATATGTTTTCTTTAATTGTTTATTATTTAGCTGCCTCAAGTCACATTACCAAATAAATGGAACCAATAAATTAATAAATGACAGGGGAGATAAACACTAAGAACTGGATTGTCAAATCTGCGAGATCTGATGGGGTCAGGATTCGATTTAGCTAGCTCTTAAAGATGATACACTGTAGCAGGACAGAATGGAAGGAAAAGAAGCTGTTTTGGGGAGGATGCAGAAAGCAAGTTCAGGAACATAAACAGCCCAACTCCCCCCCCCCCAAAAAAAACTTCAAGGATGGGTAGATAGAAGCGGGAAGAGAGAAAAAAGAAAAGAAGGATGTTTGGAACCCACAGACTGAGACACCCCCTTTGCTAAAATGTATCTCATGAACAAGAGAAACACCCAGCTTTGGGTGAAGAATTCTAGAACATTGGTTGGTTGGTTGCTTGGCCAATATGGAGAAGTTGGAAGTTTCAACTGTTAAGAAAATCAGCTGATTTGAGAGTCTGTGGGAGAATTGGGGATGAGTCAATCAAAAGATGATCTCAGAGAAGGCAATTTGGCCCAAGTGGTGAGGGATCAGGGGAAAAAATGCCTTAAAGAGAACTCAACTTAATTCACTATATCTGAGACTGGGAAATTTCTATTCTGCAGAGTTTCCAACATATTGACTTAAAACCTGAAATACTTTTGCTGGGGATTTTACCAGAAAATTATAGTAAAGAAAATGTATATTTGATTATTCATGGGATAACAGCAGCTAGGATTGTATTTGCACAAAATTGGAAAAGTGAAGAGATCCCTGCAGAGGAGAATGTGATTAGGAAGATGATTATTATAAAATTTGAGAATCTTTTCACCAGTGGTTAGAGAATAGATATAAAAATTGATAGTAAAAGAAGTTATTTAAAGTATAGAAAATGTATTAATAGTTAACATAATTAATAGAGTTAAATAAATCACAATGGGATTGTTATAATATTAGCTACTTAAGGTATTGAAAATTAAGCCAAGATGAGATTAAATAATGAATAAGATTGTATATTTTAATGTTGGCACAAAATATTTGTACCCAGATGACACACTGGCTAATGGAAAATGGATTGTTTATATAAAAATAAAATTTAAAAAATTATATCAAAAAAGAAAGTCAGCTGATTTGAGAGTTTGTGGGAGAATTGGGGATGAGTCAGTCAAAAGATGATCTCAGAGAAGGCAATTTGGCCTAAGTGGTGAGGGATCAGGGAAAAAAATGCATTAAAGAGACTCAAGTTACTTCACTATATCTGAGGTTGGGAAATTTCTATTCTACAGAGTTTCCAAGATTCGGTACTTACCCCAGACTAGCATTTAAGTATTTACTGAAATTGTGACTTGTAGATTCCTTGGTCTTGCCAGCTATGTGGGACTCTACACCAGGGGTGAAATCCAGCAGGTTCTGACAGGTTCTGGAGAACCCGTAGCGGAAATTTTGAGTAGTTTGGAGAATCAGCAAATGCCACCTCTGGCTGGCCCCAAAGTGGGGTGGGAATGAGATTTTGCAGTATCCTTACCATACCCACAAGCCACGCCCACAGAACCAGCAGTAAAAAAAATTGCATTTCACCACTGCTCTACACCCAATGCATATGATGGAGGGAGAATCCCGATGAGATGGTCAAGCAGAGAAGATTGGTGGTTTAACTCAGAAGGAGGGAGCTTGGAAGACAGTGAGAACTTCCCCATGAAACTCTAGGCTAAGGCAAATTACAGTTTGCAGGGGAGAAGGAAGGGTTGGCTTGAAGCTCTGTTGCATGTGATGTGTTGCATGAGAAGCCAATGGTAAACTCTCAGCTCATCTCCTTGTTGGGCATTAGGGATTCATCCCCTTGAATTCAGTAGTTTAGTGCTGTTTAATTTTATTAATGCACCTATTTGCGATTCAAAAAACTGAACTCTTATGAAAAACTTTTGGTGAAGAGGGAGAAAGGAGAAGAAGAAAGGAAGTGTCAGGCCTGGAGGTAAGTCAAATCAGGACACGGGCAGAGCAAGGAATTTGGGAATGCACTTTTATTCTTGCAGGGTATAATAAAGACACCTTAAATGCTTGCCCAAACAAGCCTGTACCCTATTGATGCCAAGCAGAATCAAGGTAGGGTTATTTCTAGTTTCTTTCCCATCCCTTCTCCTTTTCCAGGACTGCTGCCATTTATTTTCTTTTAGTAGTTCTTGAATTTCAAGGTTATGTTTCTTTTGTACTACCAGAAGTGTGTGTGGACATCCAGGTCTGAATGCTAAGGAATATTACACTAAGTATAATTTTTTACAATCAGTTAAATAATGGCCATTGGTTAAATAAATAAATAGTATTTTCCGATATTATGATCAGAATTGTTATTGTAATGCCTGCACTTATGGCCTTTATATGCCAAATAAAGTTGCTGATAAATTCATAGATAAAATGCATTTTTATAAAGAGGGAAATTGCCCCTTAAAAGTCCCCTCACTTTCCTGGTGGAAGGTTTGGGAGCAAGCTTGATGAGAATAAAGTAACTAACATACTGACATGCCGATTCTTTTTCTTTTGAAGATACTTTATTATTATTTAAAAACATATGTTTGGTCTTTATTTATTCTATTTATAGGGCTGCCCATCTGAAACAAGTGACTCTGGGTGGCTCATAACAAGAAGATTAATCAAGGACAGTCTTGGGAAGCGGTAATGGGGGTTGACAGAGAATGACCTGTTTGTAACAGATGGTGAACAATCAATTGAAACTGAAATTGAAATTATTCATTACTTTTGGACAAGTCTGTGTTATGCTTGGCATCCTCAGCTAAATGACAGCTCTCACTGCGGTTTTGCTTTCCTGACTGCATCTCTAAGGTTTCTATAGGGTTATCTACCCATGGCTTTTCTTGGTGACCTGACCCACTTTCCATCTCTTTTAGGTGACTTTTTCTATTTCCTAGTCTTCACCAAATTTTTCGTGCAGCTACTTTGGTGTGTTCCGCCATATGCATTTTTCACCTAATTGGAAAATGAGAACAAAGAGCAGAATAGTTAAAACAATGGTATTTCTACTACATATATATATGAGTGTGAAAGCAGGATACTAAGAAGGAATGAGAGATGAAATAAGATAGAATCAGAGGTGGTATTCAGGCAGGTTATGACCAGTTCTGGAGAACCGGTAGTGGAAATTTTGTGTAGTTCAGAGAACCGGAATATACCACCTCTGACTGGCCCCGTCCCCATCTATTCTTTGCCTCCCGAGTCCCAGCTGATTGGGAGGAAATGGGGATTGTGCAGTAACCTTCCCCTGCCATGCCCACCAAGCCACGCCCACAGAATTGATAGTCAAACAATTTCAATCTCACCACTGGATAGAATCGTTTGAATTATTATTTCCAAGGTTCAGATCATGGATTTGAAATTTGGTTCTTGACCGACTGACCGACCGGCCAACTGACCGACTAACCAACCAACCAACCAACCAACCAACCAACCAACCAACCAACCAACCAACCAACCAACCAACCAACCAACCAACCCTTCATCAAATAACCCAATTAAGCCCATGATCAGCAAGCAGAAATTCATACGCTTTGGGTACATGAACTAGGAAGAAGGATTATGCATTTCAAGGCTGAGAAAACAAAAGAAAGACAGCAGATGAAGTAGGTGGACAGTATGCAACGAGGCTGAGAATAACTGTAAGAACTATGAGTTCTGGATATGGGAGGTGAGGATAAATGTTTTTCCAAGACGTCATGAGTCAGACCCAGAATTACCTAAATAATTCTGGCTAGTGGCCAAAGGCAGTGCAGCCAAAAGTCATGCTGCCTGAGGCTCATGGAAATAGAAATCCAACACTTTTGAAGGATATCAAGCTGGGGAGATTTGCTATACCACATTACAAAAAAAATATGCTTTTTCCTTAATCATTGAGTGAAAATGCCAGCTTGCCCCTTATCTAAAGAACTACAATTTTCTCTATTAACTAAGTGTCCTGATGGACCACCACTTAAATATGAGTCAGCAGTGTGCTGCACCTGTCAAAAAAGCCAACACAGCCTATGCTACATCAACAGAGGGATAGTATCAAAATCATGACAATTGATGGTACTGCTCTATACTGCTCTAGTGAGGCCACATTTGGAGCACTACATTTAGTTCTGATCACCCCAATGTAAAAAAAGATTGTGAGACCCGAGGAAGAGAGTAGAGAGGAGAAACAAAGATGATAAGGGATCTGGAGGCTAAGTCATATGCTGAATGGGGTGTATGGGGTGTTCTGGGAGGGGTATCACCTCTGGTGTAGGGGGAATGTCATGTCCTTTAAGGGCAGCTTTTGGGGCAGCTCATCCACCTTTGGTCCCCACCTGTCATTCAGCTCTCACCTGTGCCTCCTAGTAGCTGAAGCATGCACAGCAGCCAGACCCTGGGCGACAGCCTTGACAGGCTGGCCAAACCAGGTTGAGAGTAGCTGTTGTGCCATCAACCTTCAGTGAGATAGAGACTTGTCTATCCCCAGTGTGTGAAGTCAGATTCCGGATGATTGAGCAGATGAAACCTACTAGGACAGGACAATGGTCATGAAGGCGGTCTCTGCAAGCAATGTGGTATGCTAAGAGCACGGCAAGCCACGAAAGACACCTTGGTCAACCACTGCACTTAGCCCATCTCCAACTGTCTTGACTCTTGTCCTGCTAATGGAGCAAGATGTAATCTGGAAAGAGTGAGTGAGGCTGACTCTGCACATCACTCCCTCACTTTAATCCAATTCATGCACAAGTCTTGACATCCCCTCAATTAGATGTCAAGGTCCTCTTCGAACAGGGTGGACGAACATCATATGTTGAATGGCAAAGGGAACTAGGTATGTTTAGCCTAGCAAAGAGAAGGCTTAGGGGAGCCCCAATACCTGAAGGGCTGTCACAGGGAAGAGGGGCTCAAATTAATCTCCATAGTCCCAGAGGGTAGAACAAGAAGCAATAGATGGAAGCTCATCAGAGAGAGATTCAACCTGGAAGTAAGGGGAAATTTCCTGACGAGAACAATTAATAAATGGAATAACTTGCCTCCCAGAGTTCTGGGACATTGTAGGTTTTCAAGAAAAGATTGCACAACCATTTGTCTGAGATGATATAAGGACTCTTGCCATGGACACGGTAGTTGGGCTGGAAAATCTCCTAGGTCTCTTCCAGCCTCATGATTCTATGATCCTCCAATATGTCATCTTTCTATGCTTATATTTTTACTGTTGCCTGTTGTTCACATCATTTACATCATTCTGACCACATGACAAGGTTTCTGCAACAAAATCTTGTGCCCTCATTCTCAATACCTTCCATGGGCTCTTCTCTCTTTGTTCCCATACCCCAACATAGTAATCTTTTGACATTCTTTTCTGCAGTTCCTCCATCCGCTAACCATTCAAACTTACCTTGGAAGAGTTTCTATCATTCACCCATTGTAGACATGTAGAATGTAGACAACCTCCTTATTTGAAGGATCCAAAGTTCTGAACATTACATGGGCAACACCTTTCTCTTTCAAGATCTGATGGACTTGGCCTTTCCACAATTATCCCTGGGCTCTTGGGAACTACGGCAGTTCTCAAAATATTTTGATTAGGATTATTTTTAAAGGTTTGTTAAAAATAAGAATAATTGGGGGAAAAGTAACCACTGGAAAGAGAAGAATGTACAACGATCTAATGAATCTTCTGATGTTATACAGATGGAATCTGTATGGTCTGGATGAATTACAGTAATATAAACACTGTATTATAAGGAAAGTAAAAGGCTTTAGAAACTCAATATCACTGTAAACGTGGGTATAGAATGGGGGAATATAAAGTCCAACATCTAGAGAGTGAAATAATGAAAGACATAAATATGAGACAGGTGAGATTTGGGTCAGTGGTAATACTTGTGAAAAAGATCTGGGTGTTCTAATAGATTGCAACCTGAATAGGAACCGAAAGTGTGATCCAGCTGCTGAAAAGATAAATATTATTTTAGAAAGTAGGAAGAGGAGCATGGAGCCCAGGTTATAGGAAACAACTGTCCCATTTTAGTCTGCCTTGGTTGGGCTCCATTGGAATTCTGTCTCATTTCTAGGAATAATATTTTGGGGGGAGAAATCAGAAAACGTGACATATTTTGAAGGAAAGGTACCAAAGTGGTGAAGTGACAGCAACTCTTACATCACCAAAAGCAAGTACCTTGATGCCAAATCTGGCTACTACCACAATTATTGACCTTCCCCTTCCCCCTTCCCAACACAATAGATTTACTT
The DNA here is from genome assembly GCF_051295495.1 of Thamnophis sirtalis. Lineage (NCBI taxonomy): Eukaryota > Metazoa > Chordata > Lepidosauria > Squamata > Natricidae > Thamnophis > Thamnophis sirtalis. The sequence goes on along the minus strand of NW_028261381.1, from coordinate 154,805,125 downwards.
TTAGTCCTTTATCTGGTGCATCTACCGTGACCCGTCAAAACCGCGTTCCACAAAAGCGCGGTCGACGAAATCGCGTATGTGACGTCATCACAACGCGACGAAAAAGATCGAAAAATTGAAATAAAAATTAAATTACAGCTAGCCGATTCACATAAAGGTAAGCGTTAGGTTAAGGGTTAGGGTTAGGTTAAGGGTTAGGGTTAGGGTTAGAGCGTTAGTGTTACGTTTAGCGTTAGGTTAAGGGTTAGCGTTAGGTTTTTCGTTACGTTAAGGGTTAGGTTTAGGGTTAGGTTTAGGGTTAGTTTAAGGGTTAGGTTTAGGGTTAGGTTAAGGGTTAGGTTTAGGGTTAGGTTTAGGGTTAGGTTTGGGGGGGGTTAGGGTAAGGTTTTCGCTTTATTTTTACATTTTTCGATCTTTTTCGTCGTGCTGTGATGACGTCACATATGCGCTTTCGTCGACCGCGATTTTGTCATCCGCGGTTTTGTGGTAGAACCGCATTTACAGGTAGACCTCGACTTTCAACATTTCATTTAGTGACCATCCAAAGTTACAACAGCACTGAAAAAAGTGACATGGCCCTTTTTCATACTTACAATTGTTGCAGCATCCCTGTAGCCACACGATCAAAATTAAGAGGCTTCATTTCATATTTCCATTCATATTTATGATGGTTGCAGGGTCCCAAGATCATGTGACAAGCAAAGTCAATGGGGAATCCAGATTCACTTAACAACCATGATACTAACTTAGCAATGCAATGATTCATTTAACCACTGTGGCAAGAAAAGTCATAAAATGGGGCAAAACTCACTTAACAATGTTTCCCTTAGCAAACGTAAATGTTGGGCTCAATTGCGGTCGTAACTCGAGGACTACCTGCGTAATGGGGAATAAAAAAATAGTTAAGATGAAACTCAAGGCCACCTCTGAAGCCTCTGCCCTTTATAAAGAATGAAGCACAAGGATTTGAACATGGATTGCAGTACAAATAGAATTAGACATTTGATTTACAGCAGCCACTGGAATTCTTTCATAATGGCTTCCTAGCTTTTCTACAATAAATCAGAAGATTCTGATCTTCCTATTCTTGTTTATCTGGATCTGTCCAGCTTGCCAAGGAGAAGCTTAACAGATGAGGGGACTGGAAACCCAACTCTTATGAGGAATAGTTGAAAGAACGGTATGTTTAGCCTGCAGAAGAGAAGACTTAGGAGAGATACGATAGCTGTCTTTAGATATGTAATGCCTTCTTGCATAAAATAAAGAGTGCAATTGCTTTATCGTATTTTTATTTATTTATTCATTGGTAACACAGTGTTGCCCATGTATTTATTTATCCAAACCCTCCTTCCGCAATTTCTAATGTTGGATTTTCTCCCTTACCAGAGGGAGGCCCCTTATAGAGTACTGTGAAGCTGTTACCATGGCAACTCTACAACGCTGTACAGTAGAAACCATTTTAAGGCAGTACAGTAGAAGCCATTTTAAGGCACAGCAAGCTCTTAACAGAATGCACACTCCGAGGGATGTTAGGGGTGTCTTACCCCCACAGTATTTGTTACCAGAGAGTAAGTCATCTGTGTTGGTTGAAATTGCTCAAGGTGTTCCAGAGTTATCCTGGAACATGCACACACAGCCATTTTTATATATTTAGATTTGTATCCCACCTTTATCGTTTTTACCAATAACTCAAGGTAGTTGCCATATTCAACACACCTTCTTCTTATTTTCCCCATAACAACAACTGGTGAGGTGAGTTGCGCTGAGAGGGACTGGCTGGCTTTCATGGTTAAAGTAGGACTCAACTTCTTCCTAGTCTGGTGCCTTAACCACTAGACCAGGCTGGCTCACAGAAAGCAAAATCAGAACCAATGGAGTTTGCAAGGAAATAAATTCAGATAAGATGTTAGAAGGAACTTCCTGACCACAAAGGCTTTTCAAACCAGCAGCATAGCTTTCCTCATGAAGTGGTACATCTCTTTGTATTGTAGGACTTCCTTCAGAGGTTAGATTTGAAATGCTGTAGCAGATCTTGAACTGAGCTGAGGGTAGGGTTGGATCAGTGGTGGGATTCAAATAATTTAACAACCTGTTCTCTACCCTAATGACCAGCTGGGTAGGCGTGGCTCAGTGGTCATGTGACTGGATGGGTGTGGCCAATGCAATGTTACTCATGACAATGGGCGCTTCGCCTTAGTGGTTACAATGTAATAAGGGTTAACCGGAGAGGCAGGGCAATAAAGATTAGGCTAGAAACAACATCAGAATGTTTCCTTCCTGCCTTCCTTACAGGATTAGCCCTCTAAAGTGGAAAAAAACAAAAGGAGATTTCTTCCAACTGCTTAGAAAGTTAACAACCAGTTCTCCCGAATAGGTGCAAACTGACTGAATCCCACCACTGGGTTAGGTGACACATGAGTTACCTTCCGATTCTGTGAAGGAATGGATTTTAAATTGATTTGTCAGGTTTAATGTGGCCATTTATAAACCCTAGAACCCCAGTGTGACACTCATGAATGCTAATGTAAGCACAAAAACTTCTCTTGGTGTTGGGAACAGTGAAAAAAATGACAATTTTTTACGTTGACCAATTAAAGCGTCAACATAACCAACTTGCATTTTAAAAATCCAATAATTTTCAGTAATTATAATGTGTGATCAAAAGAGTATGAAAGCAATCAGGTGTCATAAAGGCGGATTTATGAGTAATGTATACTGTATATACATTCACACATACACCCCTGGGCTGATAAAACTTGCCAGTTATGTGTGGGAAATGCCTAGGAAGAAGTTTTGTTTCCTTTGTCATATTAAAGATAAAGTTAAATGTTCCCCGCGCACATATGTGCTAATCATTCCTGTCTCTAGGAGGCAGTGCTCATCTCCATTTCAAAGCCGAAGAACCAGCGCTGTCCAAAGACATCTCCGTGGTCATGTGGCCAGCATGACTAAAAACTGAAGGCACACAGAACGCTGTTACCTTCCCACCAAAGGTGGTTCCTATTTTTCTACTTGCATTTTTACATGCTTTCGAACAGCTAGGTTGGCAGAAGCTGGGACAAGTAAGGGGAGCTCACACCATTAGGCAACGCTAGGGATTTGAACCGCCAAACTACTGATCTTTCTAATCAACAAGCTCAACCACAAGGCAACATTAGTGGTGAGAGAAGGCCCCGGATGTTGCTGCAGGATGCCACTCACCTTTCTAACGTGGAGCTAGATCGCCCTCTGAGGTGCATCATGGATAAACACTGTAAGGTAAAGGTAAAGGTTCCCTTCACACATACGTTCTAGTCATTTCCGACTCTAGGGGGTGGTGCTCATCTCTGTTTTAAAGCCAAAGAGCCAGCGAAGACGAGGGGCCCAATACCTACTAGACTCTTAACAATATAGCCAATCTTTCCTAACATGTACTCTCTTGCCCTCATCACAGCTGTCTAGGGAAAGATATCTCCTATGTTAAACATTTATAATTATTTAATAAAACTCTGCCAATTGGCTTTATTATCGTGTCACTCGCCGTTTCCTCTCCAGCATCAGAACCTGCCACTATGGTCAGCATCACCCTGACACGATTCCAATATATTCCTGAGTTATCTGTCTATAAAAGTACTTCCAGCAATGCAAACTTTAGAGATCCATCAGTAATTACTCGCAGGTGACCTGTAAACCAATATCTTCTACTTCTAATGAGATGACTATCTCCCTTAGAGGAACTTGCAGGAGTTTTAGTGGTTGCATATAGCTGCCAACAGCACCTGGCTATGAGAAAGGAAAAGGGAAAACAATCCAAGTGCACCCAAGTTGTGGAGTAAAATCATTTTATATCCAAGAGTAAATCAATAGAGTAGAATATGACCTGCCCACCGGTGTGAGATCTAAACCTCCAATAAATTGTACAACTGGATGGAAAATCAAGCTCAGAACACCAAAGAACACCTAGGAGGAAATATCCCAATAGGTGTTGCTAGAAAGTGAGAGGTCTAGACTGCAGCCTCTTCTTTGTGGTGTGCTCCAGGGCTTGGTGCTCTCTCTGCTCCTTTGTACTATTAAGATGAAGCCACTGGTTGAGATCATCCATCATCACAGGATGACATATTATCCATTGTACATCTTTGTTCCAGGGATGCTGTGGGTGTCCTTTCATTGCATGTGGAGATGGTGAGGGTCTGCATGGGGAACAACAGGCTTCAACTGAACCTTGATAAAATGGAAGTGCTATTAGTGGGGGGATTCTTCTGTATCTGAGGAACTCTCTTATCTGGGGGTTTGCCATCCTTGGTCATGGATGGGGTTGCCTTGTCCCAAATAGATCCATTGTGTTCTTTTGAACACAATTCCTGCTCAAGCAGCAGGTGGCAATCTTGACTAGGAGAACCATTGTTCAACTTCATATTGCCAGTCAGTTATATGTCTCTTCTTGGATTGGGAATCTCGTTCTCTTCCAACTCTGTTATTTTATTCTGTTTTGTTCGGTTCGGTTTGGTTTGGTTTGGTTTGGTTCGGTTCGGTTCGGTTCTACTCTTCTCTTCTCTTCTCTTCTCTTCTCTTCTCTACTCTACTCTACTCTACTCTACTCTACTCTACTCTACTCTACTCTACTCTACTCCTCTACCCTACCCTACCCTACCCTACCCTACCCTACCCTACCCTACCCTACCCTGCCCTGCTGTATATGGGGATAGCAATAGCACTTAGACTTATATACTACTTCATAGACCTTTAAAGCCCTCTCTAAGCAGTTTACATAGTCAACATATTGCCCCCAACAATCTGGAGCCTCATTTTACCAACCTTGGAAGGATAGAAGGCTGAGTTCAACCTTGAGCTATTCAGAAGTGAATTAGCCTGCAGTACTGCATTCTAACCACACCTTGATACCCTTGAAGAGTATCCAGAATGCTGGTGCAGATATGGCCACATGAGCAGTTTTGCATGCCTGAAGGACTGCACATATCAGACCTATTTTGTGTGAGCTTCATTGGGTACCAGTTTGCTTCAAGTGCAGAATAACCAAAGTCTTGGTTATTACTTTTAAAGCCCTTCATGTCATGGGACCAGGTTACCTGAGAGTAACCTATCTTTTCCCCAATTATATCAACCTGCCTCACCCAGTCAGGCAGGAAAAAGTATTACGAACCTAGCCAATTAAAGAACTTCAACAGGTTCTTTAATTGGTTTGGTGTAGGAAGAGTCTTCTTTGCGGGTTTCCTTCACCTCATAAATTATCTTGTGAGATCGATCCCCACCATCCTGGCCTTTTGGAAGAATGTGAAGACATGGCACTGTCAACTCACATAGGAATCAAAGGGTGGCACACAACCCTGTGGGTGGGTGGTGGCCTGAGAACACTCACTCCCCCAACTTTTTTACCTCTATTTTTATTTGGTTGTTACTCTGTTTTACATTCTGCTTTTAATAAAATTGATAAATAAATAAAAATAAACAAATGTACTTTCTCCAGATTATCTGTCCTCCTGGTTCTTCAGTCTTTTAACTGTAACCATTGTCACTGTAATTGATTCAACCCTATTTGCTGCTTGTTATCTTCTTCTCTTTCATTCACCTTTCCCAGTATTATGGATTTCTCAAGAATAAGTTCAGATGCAGCAGACTCAACAATTGTACAAACAAAGGCCCACTTGTGGATCTTCATCAGTGTAGGCAATGGTATCAGTCAGAGTACCACAAGGTTTATTCCTGGGACATCTATTTCGCAATATTGTTACTTCAACAATTCATTAAAAAAAATAAAAATGTATTTTATTAACAATTTGGATGCTGCAGTGGAGGAATTGGTTATCATATTTGCAAATGATACATTCAGAATTGGACAGGAAAGCTGCTGTCCTAAAAGAAATAAAATTCAAAGCAATTTTGATAGAGAAAGTCTGAAAATAAACAAAGGAAATTTAAAATAGACAAGTGCTGAATTCTTCATGCAGAAAACAAAAGTTAAATGCACAGGTATGGAATGCAATTTTAGTCTACATTAAAAAAACAAGTACAGTTTCCAAGAAATGAAAAACAATAGCTCTACATTAGTCTATATTAATAAGACCCAGCCTCAGATAAGATGCCCAGTTTCGGATACAACATTTAAAAACAGATTTAAGACAAACCATAGTTTCAGGAAGGATGATAAGGAAGATTGCAGAAGACTGAAGAAACTGGGGGTGTTTGGTATTGACTGAGAGCGAGATAGGGAGATAGAGACAGAGAGAGAGAGGAAGGGAGGGAGAGAGGAAGAGATTGAAGATTAGTTCACTTCAGATAACTGAAAGGAGACCATTCAAAAGATCATAAACAATTGAAATAAAGAAAGGTACAAGACAGGGTTGCCCATTATCACCTTTACTCTTTGTCTTAACATTAGAAGTATTAAATAGAAAGATCAGAGAAGAAAAAGAAATAAAAGGAATGAAAATCAAAAAAGAAGAATATGAACTACAAACATTTGCAGATGACTTGGTTTTTATTCTCGAGGATCCACTTGAAACAGCACCTAAATTGATTGAGAGAATAGAGGAATATGGGAATGTAGCTGGTTTGAAAATAAATAAAGACAAAACGAAAATTTTGACAAAGAGTATAACACTGAGACAAAAAGAAGAATTGGCTGAAGCTTTGGAGATCCAAGTTACAAACAAGGTTAAATATTTAGGGATATAGTTAACTGCAAGATGTAGTACTCTTAAAGAGAATAACTCTTATAAACTTAAATAACAGATTGGGTCTGATTTAATGAAATGGGAAGATTTGTAACTATCTATGATAGGGAGAAATTCTACAATCAAAATGAACATTTTACCTAGAATTTTATATTTGTTCCAGACAATTCCAATTAGATTAGGGAATATTTTTTTTCTTGATGAATTAAACAAAATAGTATTGAAGTTCATTTGGCAGGGGGAAAAAGAAAGAATAAAATTAAAGTTGTTACAAGATGCTAGATCAAGGGGAGGCATGGGCCTACCCAATTGGGAATTATATCACCAGGCAACTAGCTTGATGTGGGTTAAGGAGTGGATAACATTAAGGAATCCTATATTATTGACTCTAGAAGGACATGATTTATTGTTGGGATGGCATGCTTTTTTTATGGTATAAAAGTACTAAAACACAGGGCTATTCCAGAAGACATTATTTAAGGGAAGCTTTGTTATTGAATTGGGAGAAGATTAAAAAACAATGTTACTTAAAAATACCAGTCTGGCTATCAACTATTGAAGCTTTTTCATATCAAATAATATACAAGGAGGAACAGATGGTTAGATATGGTGAAATTTTGAATGCAGAGGGTAAACTCAAATCTATGCAAGAGCTGAAACAGGAAGGAATAGAAATGAATTGATTTCCATATGTGCAAATACAATCTAGATATGACAAAGACTGCAAAATGGAAGGTTTTTATCATAAAAAAACAGATGAAATTTTGACAGGTACTGATGAAAAAGTAATTAAAAAAACTATATGGACATTAAAGTTAAAAGAAGAACAAGTTAAAGAACCTGTGATAGCTTGGGGGGGGAAATTTTGGACATGGGATTGAACTAGAGAAATGGGAGAAATTGTGGTCCCAAAATTATAAAATGCCAATGTCAACAGCTTATAAGGAAAATTTGTATAGGATGTTTTACAGGTGGCACCTACCCCCAACGAGAATAGCAAGAATGTCCAAAAACTAATCGGAAAAATGTTGGAAATGTCATCAGACACCGGGATCATACTACCACATGTGGTGGACTTGCACAGAAGCTAAAAGGTATTGGACTAAAACCCACATGTGGTTGGAAAAAATGACAGAAATGCATAGACTTTAAACCAGAGACTCTTTTATTGGGTATTATACCAGATACATACAATAAAGACTTGAAATATTGATCGTAAATATTGTAACAACAGCCAGAATTATGTTTGCAAAAAATTGGAAAAATGATAAAATACCAACGCAGGAAGAAGTTATTCGAAAAACAATGGAATGTGCTGAAATGAGTAAATTGACATTTGAAATCAGAGAACAAGGGGATGAACAATTTTATAAGATTTGGGACTTGTTTTATCAATGGATACAATTACCATAATCTTGAATTGTAATAATAGAATGTGACAGGAGATATTATAAAGGCATGTTACTTTTATATAGATTTTATAGATTTATAATAATGGAATATATATATGTGTGTGTGTGTGTGTGTGTTTTATTTGTGCTGATAAATAAATAAAGGGAGACTAGTATAGATCTATTTCAAGCTATTTAGCTCTCATCAGCTAGCCATACCCTTACTGGGATTTGAACCTGGGCTATATGGCATACTAGGCACACCAGGCAGAGATCTTAGCCATTTGGCCACAGGCTCTTATCCTGTTATCAGCGAAGCCAGGGTGAAAGGTATCTATTAGATTTTTACAACCCCTGGTAAGCCCCAATTATGGGAGGAAGCTAACTGCTTCCATCATCTGTCAATCGGCTCGTCACAAGAGTCCATCACGACAGAAACCCAATATTTTTACTGTTGCCTTTGTTATATTTGTGTTTTTTTATTTGTGCTGATAAATAAATAAAGGGAGACTAGTATAGATCTATTTCAAGCTATTTAGCTCTCATCAGCTAGCCATACCCTTACTGGGATTCGAACCTGTGCTGTATTGCATCTTAGGCAATATTTTTACTGTTGCCTTCCTCCCATAATTGGGGCTTACCAGGGGTTGTGACACTAATATATACCTTCTTCCCTGGCTTCAGCTGATAAGGAGGAGACCTGTGGCTTGATGGCTAAGACGTTTGCCTAAGATGCAATACAGCACAGGTTCGAATCCCAGTAAGGGTATGGCTAGCTGATAAGAGCTAAATAGCTTGAAATAGATCTATACTAGTCTCCCTTTATTTATTTATCAGCACAAATAATGGGGATACTTCAGGGTACTGATGACCACCTTTAAAGCACTCCATGGTAGTGGATCTGGGTACTTGAGAGACCGCCTTCTGCCGATTACCTCCCTCCGACCGATTAGATCGCACACACTGGGCCTCCTCCGAATTCCATCTGCCAGTCAATGTCAACTGGCGACTACACGGAGGAGAGCCTTTTCTGTTGCAGCTCCGACCCTGTGGAACGACCTCCCCATCGAGATCCGTACCCTCACCACCATCCAGACCTTCTGCGCAGCCCTCAAGACCTGGCTCTCCCATCAGGCCTGGGGATAGGTTCCCAATTTACCCGCCCGAGTGTTGACTGTTGAATGAAAGTTGTGTTTTATTATTTTCTTTTGTTCGCACATTGTTTGTCTTCTGATGTTGCACCCCCTTCCCTGTGATTGTAAGCCGCCCTGAGTCCCCAGACAAAATACTGGCGCATAATACACCAGACATCACACTGGTTGAGAAAAATAAGGTCACAATCATAGACATCGCAATACCAGGTGATAGCAGGGTCGCTGAGAAGGAACATGGAAAAATCGCAAAATACCAGGACTTAAAAATTGAAATTCAACGACTATGGCACAAACCAGCAGTGGTAATTCCAGTGGTAATTGGCACACTGGGTGCTATTCCAAAAGCACTGGAATTACATTTAAAACAGTTAAAAATTGACAAAATCACCATCATCAAAATCCAAAAAGCCGCACTGCTTGGATCTGCACGCATATTACGAAAATATGTTACAACGTCATAGGCCCCTGGGTAGGGCCCGACTAATAACCAATGCCAAATCTGGCGAAACAACTGGCTGCTGTGATACAACTGTATAATAATATGATAATGGATACAGCATAATGATATATACATGTATTGGCAATTTAGGAAAAGAAATTTGGATATAAAATGTAAATTGTGACTTGGGAAAAAGACATATAAACTTTTAAAACAAATTTTCACTTAGATCTTGTTATAAATGTGTAAGATTTTTTTGTGGGGGAAGGGCTCTGATGAGAGGAGATGGGGCATAAATACTAAACTATTTTTTAGTCAGTTATAATAACAACAAGGAAATGTCAATGGACATTATATATATATATATATATATATATGTATATGTATATGTATATGTATATGTATATGTATATGTATATGTATATGTATATGTATATGTATATGTATATGTATATGTATATGTATATGTATATGTATATGTATATGTATATGTATATGTATATGTATATGTATATGTATATGTATATGTATATGTATATGTATATGTATATGTATATGTATATGTATATGTATATGTATATGTATATATGTATATAATATTTTTAAAGTCACAACCCCTGGTATTCCCATAGCTTGAAATAGATCTATACTAGTCTCCCTTTATTTATTTATCAGCATAAATACAACGCGCGCGCACGCGCACACACACACACACACACACACACACATGCATGCATGCATGCTATGGTATTGGCAAAAGTAACTTAGATATAAATCCTAAACTATGAGTTCAAAGTGCAGAGAGAAGTCTATAAAAACCTTCTAAAGGAGATAAAAAGAAGACTTACACCACAATTGGCAAGAGAGCTAAGACTGTTTTGTTACTGGAAAATTGACAATGAAAGTTGATAATAAAAAATCAGTTGATTTTGGTGATTAATAAGTAGGAATTTTGTAACTCTTTGATTGTTTTAAATTGTTATCAAACATTTATTTGCTAACAATTAATTAACTATAATAACAATAAGGAAATGATAATGGATACAGCTAAATGATATATACATGTATGGTAATCCAGCAAAGGAAATTTGGATATAAATTGCAAATTGTGACTTGGGAAAAAGACCTATACAATTTTATTAACAAATTTTTATTTAGAACTTGTTATAAAGGTGTAAGATTTTTCTTTTGGGGGAGGGGTCTGATGAGCGGAGATAGGACATAAATAGTACATGATTTTTAGCCAATTATAATAATAACAAGGAAATGTTAATGGTCATTGTTTAACAATATATACATGCTATGGTATTGGCAAAAGTAACTTGGATATAAATTTTAATTAGTGAGTTGGAAAAAAAAGGGGGGGAAGGTTTAGAAACTTTATTAATTGACATTTACTTAAAAGATGCTATAAAGGTGTAATGTTAATGAATGCCATTATGTGGGTGTGTCTTTAAGTATGAATGATTTGAGGTAAAAGCATATTCAAATAATTGTAGTCAAATGAGAATTGTGGTACATTGATAGTAAGATATACAAAGATTTTTGACTTAAAGTGTATAATCTAATGTGAACTATAAGTAATGACTGTGGAAGAAATGCATGAAAGTTATCTGTAACCAATCGACACACTTTCTATAAGATGTAATGAAGGATGATTCTTTTTTTGTGTTTTTGTTCAATTAAAAAAAAATGGAGTACCAGGGAACTGCCAGAGGACCAGAAAAGAGCTGATGTGGTTCCCATCTTTAAAAAGGGAAAAAAATGGATCCAGGCCACTATAGACCTAACAACCTGACCTCAAAACCTGGGAAGATTCTGGAAAAGTTAATCAAGCAATGAATTAGCGAACACCTAGAAGTAAACAAAGTAATAGCCAAAAGCCAACATGGGTTTGTCAAAAACAGATCATGCCAGACTAATCTTATTGCATTCTTCGACAAAGTGACAAAATTAGTGGACCAGAGGAATGCCATTGATATAATTTACTTAGACTTCAACAAGGCATTTGATAAAGTAGACCATAACCTACTACTAGATAAAGTAGAAAAATGTGGGATAGACAGCATCACCACCAGATGGATTTGTAACTGGCTGACCAACCACACTCAACGTGTAGTCCTCAATGGAATTGCATCTACATAGAGGGAGGAATGCAGTGGAATACCCCAAGGCTCTGTTTTAGGCCCAGTACTCTTCAACATCTTCATCAATGATTTGGATGAGGTAATAAATGGGGAACTCATCAAATTTGCAGATGATACCAAGATGGCAGGAATAGCCAACACTCCAGAAGATAGGCTTAAGATACAGAAGGATCATGACAAACTTGAACATTGGGCTGTATCTAAAAAAATGAAATTCAGTGATGAAAAAAATAAGGTTCTACATTTAGGCAAGAAAAACAAAATGCACAGGTACAGTATAGGTGGTACCTTGCTCCATAGTAGTAACTGTGAGAGGGATCTTGGAATCCTAGTGGGAAACCATTTAAATATGAGCCAGCAGTGTGCAGCAGCTGCCAAAAAAGCCAATACAGTTCTAGGCTGCATAAACAGAGGGATAGAATCAAGATCATGTGAAGTATTAATACCACTTTATAATGCCTTGGTAAGGCCACACTTGGAATACTGCATTCAGTTTTGGTTGCCACAATGTAAAAAAAGATGTTGAGACTCTAGAAAGAGTGCAGAGAAGAGCAACAAAGATGATTAGGGGACTGGAGACTAAAACATATGAGGAACTGTTGCAGGAACTGTGTATGTCTAGTTTAATGAAAAGAAGGACTAGGGGAGACATGATAGCAGTGTTCCAATATCTCAGGGGTTGCCACAGAAAAGAGGGAGTCAAACTATTCTCCAAGGCACCTGAGGGTAGAACAAGAAGCAGTAGGTGGAAACTGATGAAGGAGAGAAGCAACTTAGAACTGAGAAGAAATTTCCTGACAGTCAGAACAATTAATCAGTGGGACAGCTTGCCTCCAGAAGTTGTGGATGCCCCAACACTGGAAGTCTTTAAGAAGATGTTGGATAGCCATTTGTCTGAAATAGTATTGGGTTTCCTGCCTAGGCATGGGGTTGGACTAGAAGACCTCCAAGGTCCCTTCCAACTCTGCTATTGTATTATTAAATGGCAGTCCAAACTCTTCTTGAAAGCCTCCAGCGATGAAGCTTCCACAACTTCCGAAGGCAAACCGTAGAAAGTAGAAAGCTATCTGTCTGGGGTTCTTTAATATGATTCCTACCTGAGCAGAATGTTGCACTTGCCTCTTTAAATTGCCTCTTTCTACTTTATGATTCTACAAACAGTAAATCTGGGAGCAATGTCTGGGAATTTGGCGCTCACATGTAGTTCACAGCCCATCATTGTTTACAGTGCATTAGAGATCTATATCCTGACTTTATAAAGTTTGGGGTAGCAATCTTTCCCAGAATCAATCCGGAGAACCTGAGATTGAATCCTGGGGAAGTTTGTATGCAAGCTAAACATTGTACAATTAAGTTATGGTGGTGACTTGAAAACAGGACAAATATTTATCTGCAAGTAGCAGCCAATAGCAATTACTTCTAACCAATATTTAAAAGTCCTAAATCTACTGTTTGTTAGACAAATGAAAGCAATCCAAGAAGAGTTGTTTGCATTTTCACAGCAAAGCTTCAGCACATGTTACTGCTTTGCTCCTATTGCCAATAAAAACAGCTGCTTAATGCAGAAACAAACACACATTATTTATGACAGCTTTGGACTGCAAACCTCAGTAATTCAAAGGGAGCCGTCTAAACTGTTGGCAACAATGCAACATACCATTCTAGAGAAGTAAGGTTTGGACACAAATTTTGTCTCCGGCCTCGGAGGCACATTCTGAATTGGAGTGCCCTGGGTATTGTAAAATCAAGAGTACGTATCCAAGGGACAACAAATTGCTAAACATAGGGGAGATACTATTTTGGAATGGAATTTAACAATTTAACAGAGGACTGCCATGGATATAATGTTTCAGGAGAGGTCACGTGAGACCATCTTGCCTCATGGTTCTCAGTTATCATTAAAGCATTTTGTGATGCCAACATAGAAGCTGTATCCCAAATGGAGGGGAATAATGACCCCAAAACAGAAAGAAAGTTCTGCTACATCCAACCTGCATTCTGTTTTTTTTTATATGCCTGTGGATACATTTCTGGACATCCAGCATTGTTCATCTCCCCATAGATGTATCAAAATATGTTCTAAAATTAAACTACTAAGTACATGAGAGTACTGCAGGACAAAGGATTTGAGCAACTTTATTTCTTTTCACTGCCTTGATTTACTTATAAAGTTTAAAAGGCAGGATTAAAATAAATCAATCTATCAATCAAACAAACAGACAAACAAATCACTCTTTCTTTCTTTCTTTCTTTCATCTATCTATCTATCTATCTATCTATCTATCTATCTATCTATCTATCTATCTATCATCTATCTATCTATCTATCATTGTCTATCTATCTATCTATCTATCTATCTATCTATCTATCTATCTATCTATCTATCTATCTATCTATCTATCTATCATTGTCTATCTATCTATCTATCTATCTATCTATCTATCTATCTATCTATCATCTATCTATCTATCTATCTATCTATCTATCTATCATCTATCTATCTATCTATCTATCTATCTATCTATCTATCCCATCTCTCTTTATCTATCACCCCTCCCACCCTCCCACCCTCTCTAGCTATCATCTTAATCTGCCTGCCTGCCTGCCTGCCTGCCTGCCTGCCTGCCTGCCTGCCTGCCTGCCTGCCTGCCTGCCTGCCTGCCTCCCTGCCTACCTACCTACCTACCTATCGGTATATCTTTCTACCAGAACTATATGTCACTTATAGTTTTTATTTGGAAAGAGCCCTTAAATATCTGGATATTTCACTCCACTTTGTTTTAATGCTGATTTACATTCCCTGTTTTACATTTTATGCTTCTAACTGCTGATTTCTTTTAAATGTTTCTGTAATGCTCTTTCCATGCAGCTGCTTTCATGGTGTTATGTATTTGAAACTGCACTGAGATTTCTCTCTCGAAAGTCAGCCGACACTTATTTTAAATAAAACTTTGCTATGAGAGAAGGCTTTGCTTTTCTCTGACCTGTGTCCTCCCTCTGGGCATTTGCCACAGTAACAAATTAGTTCTTTGCTCTTTTAATTCCCAAAGCCCATTTTTATTATTTACCCTTTTTTTAACTTGAACTAAGAGCCAAGGAGTTCAGAAAGTACAGTTTTAAGTGAGAAAATAACTTAATATTGACCAACTTTTCATTTGTCTATTAAGTAAACACCTTATGGCAACAACAGACATTTTAAAGAAACCATAATAACCTTAGCAGCAGTCTGTGATAATCTCAACTGTGTCAGATTGTGAAGGAAACTGAGGACAATAGAACTTGTCTTGAATGTTTAAGATGGTTTTCCATAGGAAGGAAAAGTTGAACCAGAGTCATTATCAGTTGATTTCCATTGTTATGACTGTTTTGTGAGCAAAGGAAACTTTCTTTTTCAAGCAGACAGTCCCCAGTGATGCTTAGTCACTTCCAATTGCACCACTGCAACTCCCTTTACATAGAGCTGGAAGCATTTGGAAATTCCAGGTCATCCAAAAGGGTCCATGACAGTATTGGCGAACCTTTTCAGCACCAAGTGCTGAAATGGGAGTGTGCATGTATGTGTGTGGGAAACTGAAAGAGCAGGCGCATGCTGGGAAGATGATTTTCCCGTTTCTAGCATGCGTATGCGCACCGGTCAGCTGGTCTTCTGGTTTCTGGTGTGCATGTTCATGCAAAGACCACCTGGCCAGTGCACTGACCAGGTGGCCAGTTCTGACCAGAACCTCATCTTCCCAGCATTCACATCAGGGGTGGGTTCCTGCCAGTTCTACCCTCTTCTATAGAAGAGGTTCCACAAATCTAGAGTGCCATTTAGAACCGGTTCCAGCTCCCTCCCCCCCGCCCATCCAAACATCATCAAGATGAAGAGCGAGAGGAGGAATTCTGGGAGTTGAAGTCCACAAGTCTTAAAGCTGTCAAGTTTGAACACCCCTGGGGTTTTTTCCTAAAGGGTTAGGGGTGCAAGGGTCTTGTAACTTGACATCTTTAAGACTTGTGTGCTTCAAATGCCAGAGTTTCTGAGCCAACATTTTGGTTGCTAAGCAAGAGTGTTGTTAAGTGAGTTTCACCACATTTTACAAGTTGGCCATGCCCACCCAGTCACATGGCTGGCAAGCCACTCCCACCCCATCACATGGCCGGCAAGCCACTCCCACCCAGTCACATGGCCAGCAAGCCACTCCCACAAAGCAGGCCACACCTACAGAAGAGGTTCTAAAATTTTTGGAAACCCACCACTGATGCACATGCACACCGGCCAGCTGCTCTTCTGGTTTCTGGCGCTTTCGCGTATGTGAAGACCAACTGGCCGGAACCCAGAAGAGCAATGGGTGATGGTTTGCCTGCCTGGAGAAATGGCTCTACATGCTGCTTCTGGCACACATGCCATAGGTTTGCCATCATGGTCTATGGCAATTCACCCCAGCCAACTTGCCCCAGCCATCTCACCATAGCCAGCTTACCACAGCCATTGGACAACCTGCCCTGGCCAAGTCACTGTGGGACAACTAGTTGCGGGATAAGAGTTACCCTAATATTGAAGAAATGCTGGAACAGAATCATTAAAGAAATGATGCAAAAGGAGGGACAAAATGAAATGTGAATGACACAAATGAAAATAATTTTTATTTATTTTCTTCTTGTGCCCTACCCGTCATCGGACATTGGCGATCATGTTGGTGATCCTATTTTTATCAACAGCCGCATAAAAATGTGCTGCTGAGTTTTGTCCAAACCAGTCCCTTAGATTTTGAAGCCATGATGTTCTTCTTCTGCCTGGACCTCGCTTGCCTTCAATCTTTCCCTGGAGGATTAAGTGAAGTATGACATATTTTTTCAGGTGTCACATCACATATCCAAAATATTCTAACTTTTGCTTTTTTATGGTTTTGATCATTTCCCTTGGCTTTCCCAGGTGGCTTATCACCTCCTTATTTCTGATTTTGTCAGCCCAGCTTATATGTAACAGCCACTTGTAAATCCACATTTCAAATGCTTCTAGTCTCTTTAAGAGGCTTTCTGTCGGAGACCAACTCTCTGCTCCGTATTTTAAATAATTAAATTGAATAATGAAATTTACTCAAGACTCAATAACATATTCCCTGGGATCAAATTCACACCCGAAGAGGAAATACATAACAGGCTCCCTCAGTGCTGAAAAGGTTCGCCATCAATGCCCTACAATGTGCAACACCCCTCCCCATTATTGCTACGCATTCTCTTACAATGTCTTATTAATCAGCATATGAAAAAAAGACATGTTGGTGTGAATAGGTGGCATTACATACAGGGTAGTGTTTCTCAACCTTGGCAACTTGAAGATGTCTGGACTTCAACTCCCAGAATTCCCCAGCCAGCATTCACTGGCTGGGGAATTCTGGGACTTGAAGTCCAGACATCTTCAAGTTGCCAAGGTTGAGAAACACTGATACAGGGGTTGGCTGCTATGGGTTTGCCTGGGTTCAGGAGAACCCGTAGCTAATGTTATGGCCAGTTCGGAGAACCTCCAAATCCCACCCTTGGCTGGCCCCTTCCACCATACCCCTCCCCTCCCAGGAGTCTCCACATGGTCCATTTTGGATGTGAGGTAAGTGCAGGGCCTGCACAGATGTTTGGGGAGGGGGAAAAATGAGCTTCCTGGAAGTTCCGGAAGGCTGGAAATGGGCCTGTTTCCAGCCTCCGAAGGGTCTATCACTGGGGGAGACAGTTTTCTCCCTCCCAGAGGCTCAAGGAGACCCTCCAGAGTCTGGGGAAGGTGAAAACACCCCCCCTCACCATCATCCAGGAGCCCAACTAAATGATGCCTGCCATGGTCATGCCCACCCAGCAACCGGGCAGAGAACCCATTGCTGAAAATTTTGAAGCCCACCCCTGATTACATAGTAGGAAACTTTGCTCATCCCCCCACCCCAAGATTAAACAATAATATCTTGCAAACAATTGCAGTTATCCTTATGGACCATCTATGTATTAACACTGAAAAGAGCCTGTGGCTCACACAGAAGGTCCTAGGATGGATTCCCAGCTTCTTCTTAGCAGTTAGAAAGATAGATTTTTCTGATGGTTTATTTTTAACCTCTTTTTTAAGGATTTCCTAATGATGGACTCCAGATTTCTTGGGTATGAATGCTCTCCAAGATCTTAGAAAGCTCCCGATAATGTTGAAAATGAGTCACTTCCAGTTTGTCCGTAGGGCCGTTTTTTGCCCTCCGGAGCCTTCAGGAGGCTTCCCTGAAGGCTCCGGAAGGCAAAAAATGGTCCTACGGACAAACCATAAGTCACCATTTCTGAACTTCCGGGTTCCCCGTAAGGGTGTTTTTCACCCCCGGGAGGCTTCAAGGAAGTTCCTGAAGCCTGGAGGGCCTCCAGGGGTGGGGGAGGCTGTTTTCGCTCTCTCCAGGCTCCTAGAAAGCCTCTGGAGCCTAGGGAGGGTAAAAAAGGTGTTCCAAAAGCAGGGGGGTAGGGGGTAGGGCAGCATGCGCATGCATGCTGGGGTCACATGCATAGCATTATGGGTGTGGCACACCCGTGCACAACCCCCTGCCCTCCTCCCGCTTTTGGCACGCAAGTCGAAAAAGGTTAGCCATCACTGTGCTAGACTATATCCATTAAATATTTAAGGCAAGCTGTCCGTGCCAAATCAAAGGTGGTTTGTATATAATACGTGTCATGAAAACTAAAATGGGGATTACATGAGTACTTTGTTAAAGCAACTTTGGCATTTCAAGTTTTTTCCGCCTGCGGAGAGAAGGTCATGGACATCTTTTAAATGATTGGCAGGATTTGTTGCCTTATGAACATGTAAAAACATTGTATGATTTAGTGGGCAAGGAATTTTGCATATAATGTGATGCTTGAACAATGGGAAAATATGTGGACAAAGGGTTTAATATTTACATTATACATTACATTAAATTATAATTGAAAATAATTTTTATAAGATATGTATTGTTGGTATTTAACACCAGATAATTCATCTAAGATGTCAAATGAACGTTGGAGTGTAAAAGTAAAGAAGAGACTTTTTAATCATCTATTGTGGACATGTGATAAAGCAAAAAATATTTTGAGTATGATTCATATTTTAAATACAGAAAATTTTGAAAATGAAGATGAAACCAGAAACTTTCCTTTTGGGCCTAATGAAAAAAGACACAGAGGGAAAAATGTAGAACCTTGTTACTATATATATTGACAGCAATAAGACTCTTGTATGCACAAAAATGGAAGGACGTTTTGATTCCTAGCATGGACGAATGGCTGCAGAAGCTGATGGAGTTGGCTGAAATGGCAAAATTGATTACTTTGATTAAAGAAAATAATGTAAGTATTTTTGTTTCCACCTGGAAACTGCTTCTGAACTTTGTGCTTGAAGTGGAAAAGAATGAAACTTTGATTTTGGGTTTTACCAATTAGTCTGATAGATCTTTATAGAAATGGCTAGTTTATATTATGAAAAAACAAAAAGTTGTTAATGCCTTATTTTACTGCAATAGAGAAAGTCAGAAGCCAATGCTTCTTTCTGTTTCTCTTAAGCCTTCCTCACTTTTCTCCCCGCTCCACACTCTTCCCAAATATTTTCCTATTTTCTTTTGTATTGTGTATCTTATTTTATCTTATAACTCAATAAAAATGTTAACGCTGATTTGTTGCCTTAGTGCAGTTAAACCTAAGAGTTCAGTCATTGACAATAGCTTTGGTTTTTAATAGAATCCGAAGACACAATATTGAGGTCCATATTTTATGTGTTAGCTACCCCATGTATCTCCTGGAACTGAAACTTGGGATGGGTGTGTCTTCCTGAACCTCTCACTTTCCAATTATTTGGGGTTACAACTTCCATAATTCCCTTTGTCCAATGGCTCCAGCAGGGCATCTGTGAGGGGTGTCAAAAAAGTCAAGATGGCACTGGATGTCCAATGCACCTATTGAAGAGACAAGTCTTTGATCACTGTTATGGCTATCAACTTGATCTCCCCATGGATGCTCCTGGACCCACAATGTCCAGGAGAGAATCAGGCACTCTTTGCTGCAAAACAAAAGCATTTGGGGCATGTTGCCTTAGCAAGAGTTCTAGTTGCCAACGAAAGAGCCAAGCTGGGATTTTGTCTTGTCAGTGTCCTGGGTTTAGGAGTATCTATTTTCCATTTTAATATTCCAATGGGATTAAGATGAAAGAGCATGGATCTCTTAAAAGGTTTTCTGGATCAGAGTTTATTTATTTATTAAAACAACTCAATCCTGTCCGTAGGCCAAACCACACATTCCACAGTGGGTATATTTTGTCTCTGGGGTTCTTTTTAATGCTTTTTATTTCTTGTTTGCTTGCTTGTTTGTTTGCTTTAACCAAACAAGGCCATAAAAAGTGTAGTCTGGGATAAAAACTTCAGTAAAGGTAGATAGAGGATGTTCTTAAACGTCTCCTGCCCCCTCGGCAATTATTCTGCTAAAAAGCCATCCCATAAGGCTCTTTTTCCAATGAAGCTTGGAGTGGATGGACTTCTACAATTACTGTTATCATTATTGTTGTTACTGTTATTATTTCCATTTTTATTGTAACAATTGGGGGGAAAAATGAGAATAGTATTTCTGGGCCACTTCAGATTAATGGTTTACTAATATAAGTTAGGACAGCTTTCTCAAACAAGGAAGAGCTCTTTTCCAGCCATGCCTTGAGCTGCTAGCTAAGACATTCTGCAGGCATCCTGGAAGTGTATTTTCCTCTGTTCTCCACTCACATTTTTCCTTCAATGGGGATGTGTGCATTCTCTCCTTCCCTTGCATATTGAAGGTCTTCCAGTCAACTACTTTAATCAGATTTTTCACATTGCACACACATACAATTTACTGGCTCCCCTAATGATTTCACTACAATCCAGTAGATGAACCAATATCTCCCCAGGCATAAATACAACAACAGAAGGAGGGAAAAAGAAGAGGGAAAGAAGAAAAGGAAAAGGAGCGGAAGTAAGGGAGGGGTAGTAAGAGTAGGCGAGAGGATAGGAAGGAGAAGAAGAGAGGAGGAGTGGGAGAGAGGGAGGGGGAGAAGAAAAGAGAAAGGAGAGGAGGAAAGAAGAAGGTAGAGAAAGAAGAAGGTTGGGAGGACGGAAGAAGTAGGGCTGTTGTAAAATAAGATGGATATACAGAGTAGCAGAAAAGCAACCCCAATTGTATTTTTAAATTTTTATATGAATTGTTAAAAGATAACATATAAATATTAATAGTACATGAGAATATATATTTGTGAATTAATATATGCGAAAGAAAAATAAATCCTTAAAAAATAAGCTATTTTGAAGAATGTAATATAGTTTGACTATACAGGAATTTCATGAATAAAGATTCAACAGGGGAAAAAAAGATTTTTCACATTGCACATCCATCACATACAATTTACTGGCTACCCTAAAGATTCCACTACAATCCAGTAAATGAACCAATATCTCCCCAGACATTCTTCCATGCTGCAGGAAATCTATTAGAACTAAGGAGAACTAAGGAGATCATTAGAACTAAGGAGATATTTCCTGACAAAACAATTAATCAGTGGAACAACTTGCCTCCAGAAGTTGTAAATGGTCCAACACTCCAACAGGTTTTTAATAAGAGTTTGGATAACCATTTCTCTGAAGTTGTGTAGGGTTTCCTGCCTAAGCAGGAACTAGAAGACCTCTAAGGTCCCTTCCAATTCTGCTATTCTATTTTGTTCTGTTCTCTTCTTTCCTATTCTATACTATTCTTATTCCTGATGTTCAACTTCAACCAGGTCATTCACAAGGTGTTTCCCCTTTTCTCCATAACTCCCTCAGAGTTCAGACTTCCAACCTCTATGGTACACAGCGAAAAAATAAAAATAAATTGCTCCTAGCATGTTATTTCTTGCCATTTGTGCTCGGTGGGTGGGTAGGGTAAGGCCTTATCAGCTCTATATCTACTCTTGTTCAGATGCAATGGAGGAGGACTTGTGGAGAGGCAGCAGGGACAATCACTGATTAATTAGCTTGGTCAGCAAGCATTCACTGCCAGTTGAATTGATCAGAACATGGTGTTATGGATGTCAGAGCAGTAAAGGGAAAGATAGCTATTCCATTGTGCAGCATGTCTTGGATAATGGCATGAATTAGTCTTCTAGAAATTCTGGTTCTGTTTTCACTTCTGGTTTAGCAGTTTATCTCCAAAGCTATGAACTGTTGGAAAGTCAGTTTTCTTATTGACCTGGCTTACAAGTTATATAGTTTGGCAAATTTTGATGTAGCATTGCGTTTGCTACTAAATCAAAAATCAGGAGGCCACACATGTGAGCGAAGGAGGGAACGCAAGGCTTGCAAATTGTGATTTGACCATTTGCCAACCCACTTCTTGAGTTACAGCCACTTTATGCTGGTATTATGCTGGTATTTGTCTCCTGCAAGGCAATTCCTATGTGGTTTTTTTGCAGATATTGCTTTGCAATGTTCCATCTTTTGGACCTCCTTTGCATGAGATATGGGATTATACTAGAGCTGTTGATATAGGTCTACAGAGGAATTATTGGGTATATCATTTGTACTTCTGTCTGGTTTGGTACAGAAACCAAAGATGAGAGATACAGTCTTCAATAGATAGTTGGGACTGCAGAAAAAACAATTGCAACTAGCCTGTCTTCCATTGAGGACGTATATAGTACAGAAAGCAAAAAGAGGACTGAGAAAATATCTACAAACCCCTCAAATCCTGGACATAATTTGTTTCAACTCCTCCCTTCAGGGCATTGGTATAGGCCATTGCATACCAAAACAACTAACCACAGGCACATTTTTTTCCTCTCATGCCATCATTTTTGTTGAACAACTAACCTCCTCAACACTGTCTTATGTCTAAGGATATTTACACATGTAGAATAGAATAACAGAGTTGGAAGGGACCTTGGAGGTCTTCTATTCCAACCCCCTGCTTAGGCAGGAAACCATACACTACTTCAGACAAATGCTTGTCCAATCTCTTCTTAAGATCTTCCAGTGTTGGAGCATCCACAACTTCTGGAGGCAAGCTGTTCCACTGATTAATTGTTCTAACTGTCAGGAAATTTCTCCTCAGTTCTAAGTTGCTTCTCTCCTTGATTAGTTTCCACCCATTGCTTCTTGTCCTGCCCTCAGGTGCTTTGGAGAATAGCTTGACTCCCTCTTCTTTGTGGCAACCACTGAGATATTGGAACACTGCTAACTTCTCTCCCCTAGTCCTTTTCTTCATTAAACTAGACATACCCAGTTCCAGCAACCATTTTTCATATGTTTTAGCCTCCAGTCCCCTAATCATCTTTGTTGCTCTTCTCTGCACTCTTTCTAGAGTCTCAACAACTTTTTAAAATTGTGGTACCAAAACTGAATGCAAACATTCCAAGTGTGGCCTTACCAAGACATTATAAAGTGGTATTAACACTTCACGTGATCTTGATTCTGTCCCTCTGTTTATGCAGCTTAGAACTGTGTTGTGGCTTCCGGGGAGTGGCCTGTCGCCGGTCGGCAGCTTAACAGAGCTGCCCCCAGAATTCAGGATCGTTATCTACTCAATATCAAGAAGATAACTCTTTTTTCAGACAAGAAAAAAGCAGTGAGGAATCTCAGCTGGTAAGAATCTTCTTTGAAGTTCACAGTTTGTTTCTTTGTGAGCTGTGGACGGAGGGGGAGGATCAACCCAAAGCTGAGTCATTCAACTCCGACCTGAACTTCGCAGCTGTTATTCACAGCACGAGACAGGATCCCCTCCCCCTCAGGACAATCTTTAGAAAAGAGACTATTAAAAATCAATACGAGCAAAGACCAACTTGTGAACTTTAAAACCTTTCTCCATCTGAAATACCAGCTTCAATGTTATAAAAACCTCTTTTGCTTAATTGTCTTCAAAATGGCGTTTACAGCTTCTGCATCTGTTATCTCCGGCTTCCTGCTACAGAAGTAAAGAAATAATCTCTTATAATTTAATTAGAGCTACTCCCTTAAAGCTTTCAAGACTCTTTGTTGATTCAGACACATTCCAAACATTCTAAACGGACTTTCTCTTTTGAAATCCTCCGTAAAACCCCTGGGGAAAAAAAAAAGAAAAAAAAAAGAAGGGAAAAAAAGGGGGGGGGAGGAATTTCTTTTTCTCCACATAGCACAGTGGATTAGTAATTTAGAATAAATAATTAAAACCAAAATATAATGGCATCCAAATCAACCTCTGTTAAATTACCTCCGAAAACGTCTCCCATACCTGGCACAAAGTTGCAGCCCCCACCATCTATGCCCCCTAGTGGAGATGAACTAACAAAAGAATTTTTTCTGGAAATGTTCAAAGAATCCAGAGAACAGAACTTAGAAATGTTTAAAGAATTCAGAGAACAGAATCTAGAAATGATTAAAGATTTCAAAGATGAAATAAGGAATGAGATGGAAGTTCTATATGACAAATTCGATACCAGGGTCACTAAAATGAATGATAATATGATGGGAATTGTAAATGTGATAACAGAATATATTTCTGGAATGGAAGATAATTTAGAAACTCTCAATGAAGCTAAAACTAACCTGATATCCAAAACTGAAGTGGTGGAACAAAAAATTGATAATGCTGAAAAACAAATTATTATGATACAGTATAAGCAGATGGAGCTTGCATTAAGAGTGAGGGGGCTGCGTGAAGAAAAGCAGGAGAACTTAAAGCAAATGTTTTCTGAAGCTTTTGACCGTCTGGTGGGAAAACCGGGATCCAATTTTGATTGGCAGATTGACAGGATTTTTCGTGTTAACTCATGGGCGGCAAAACAAAGGCAACTTCCCCGAGACGTGGTAATATACTTTGTTACAAGAGAATCTAGAAATATGATACTACAAGAGTCCTACAATACTAAGCTTCAAATTGGTGGACAGGACCTGATTGTTCTGAAAGAAATACCGCCTCAGATGCTAAGAGCCAGAAGAGATTATGCTTTTCTGGTGGAAGAGCTCAGAAGGCGCCAGATACAGTACAGATGGGATGCCCCATTCGGTATTATAGTTACAATGGACAAACAAAGATATCGTCTCAGCTCTGTATGGAAAGCTCGTGATTTCTATCATAAGATTCTGAAGATGGGATACCCTGAACCTTCGGGATATGGTGAAAAACCACGAGACGAACAAGATAAACAGCAAACCACACAACCATTAGATAAAATGTATCATCTCCCTCTTCCGGAAGGGCAAGGAGTCAAGGAAAAAAGATCCAACCGCAAGACCACCAGACAAACGGATAAACAAGCTACTATGCAACAATCTCAACAATCATTGGCCACTGACCAAGGAGCTACTGCAACAAGCTCAGAAGCTGTGGGAGGAGCCAAACCAAAGGTGAGACAGGCCTTGCGGGAGGCTCTAAAAAAGCTTCAGGCAACCAAAAATGACAACTAAGATTTTGACATGGAATGTTAACGGATTGAACTCTCCACAGAAAAGAAAGAAAATATTTCATTATCTTAAACAGTTTAAGAATGACATAATTTGCTTGCAAGAAACTCATATCAAATCAACCGATCAAAAATATTTGTTTAACCCCAAACTGGGCCAACATTTTGCGACCTCAGCCATGGAAAAGAAAAATGGCATAGTAGTATATTTAAGAAAAGACATTAAAGCTGAGCTAATTGAAGCAGATCCCTTTGGAAGATATATTGCATTAGATTTAATCTTAGAAGGGAAAAAGACGTTACTTTTGGGAATTTATGCTCCTAATCAACAACAAGATGGATTTTATAGAAATCTCCATGCTAAATTAGTACAGTGGGATTTTGAGTCTTGTATATTAATGGGTGACTGGAATGGCGTGATCGACACCAAAAGAGATAAGAAGACAGCTCGCCCAAACACCAAATTTCGAGCTAAGTTACCCAAACCCTTTTTTGACATGCTGGACGACTTTGAATTGCGAGACGCTTGGCGCGAGAGGCATGCAGAAGAATATGACTTTACCTTTTTTTCCAATAGACATCAATCTCTTTCAAGGATTGATTTTATACTAATTACAAATGATTTACTTTGTAGGGTGAAGAAGACAAAGATTATGGCGAGAGTTCTTTCAGACCATAATCCAGTCTGGATGGAATTGGGAAGGGTAGCCCAGGCAAGAAGGTCCTGGAGGTTGAATGAAAACTTATTTAGATATGAAAAGTATGTTAATGATTGTAAAAAATTGCTATCGGAATATTTTGTCTTCAATATGAACAAGGGTACATCTTTGGAATATGTATGGGATGCAAGCAAAGCGTATATGAGAGGAGTATTAATGAATATAAATAAAATACATAGATACAAACAAGGGCAAAAACGAAAAGAATTGGAAGAGGAAATTAAAGGGAAAGAGTCAGAATTAACATTGAATCCAGGAGATACAAAGATTAGGGAAACAATTGCTATATTAAAATCTCAGTTTGATATGCTGATCTCTGACCAGGTAGCTACTAGTTTATTATATGCTAAACATAATACTTTCTGCAATGCAAATAAACCCGGTAGGTGGTTGGCTTATCAGATTAGAAAAAAAAGGAAAGCTCGAAATGTATCCAAATTGTGTCACAGAGGGAAGGAAGTGTTTCAACAGGAAGAGATTCAAAAGGTATTTCGGGAATTTTTTACAGAGTTGTATAAAGGGGATAAAATTAAGGACGGAGATATAGACAAATACCTAGATAAAGAGAAAATCCCCCTAGTCAGAGAAGAACATAGGCATAAGCTGAACCAACCTATAACCTCTGGGGAAATTTTGCAGGCAATTAAACAATTAAAGTTAGGGAAAGCACCAGGCACAGATGGTTTAACAGCTGTTTATTATAAATATCTACAGTTAGAAATGGTAGAACCCCTCAGAGAACTATTCAATAAAATTCAATCGGGAGGGAAAGTGCCTCCCTCGTGGAAGACTGCGTTCATATCGTTGATACCCAAAGAAGATCAAGACCTTACCCAACCAAAAAATTACAGACCTATTTCATTACTTAATGTAGATTATAAAATTTTTACTAAAATATTAGCAAATAGGCTAATGGGGGTAACTCAGCAACTGATACATACCGATCAAACTGGTTTTATACAGGGCAGACAGATGAAGGATAACGTTAGATTAATTATCAATGCTTTAGAATACCTGGGAAAGAACAATCAAATCCCGGCCGCATTCATATTTTTGGATGCGGAGAAAGCCTTTGATCGAGTTAATTGGCAATTCCTGCTGAAGACATTGCAAAAAATGCAGATAGGAGATGGCTTTTTACGGTCAATTGGTGCAATATATCAGCAGCAAACAGCCCAGATCATTGTCAATGGAAGTCTGACAGACTCCTTTCAAATTGAAAAAGGTACAAGACAGGGCTGTCCTCTGTCCCCATTATTGTTTATTATAACTTTGGAAATACTGTTGAATAAGATATGGGGCCTGGGCGGTCTAAAAGGGATCAAAATTAGACAGCAAGAATATAGAGTTCGTGCATTTGCGGATGATCTGGTTATAATATTGGAACAACCGCAGGAATCTAGTAGGGTATTATTGAATACGATCAATCAATATGGTCAAGTCTCGGGATTTAAAATAAATCTAGGAAAAACCAAAATAATAGCTATAAATATGACTATCAAACAGAAGGAAGAACTGGGGGCGACGCTAAGATGTGAGGTAGTTAAAAAAGTTAAATATCTTGGAGTTAATATCTCAATCTCAAATGGGAAATTATACAAGTATAATTATGAATCACTTTGGCATAGTACACAGTTGGAGTTGAAAAGGTGGGAAAAACTGCATTTGTCCTTGCTGGGTAGAATAGCGGCAGTAAAAATGAACATTTTACCAAAATTTTTATTTCTTTTTCAAATGTTACCAATACTTAAAAGAGATGCGAATCTTTTAGAATGGCAGAAGGGTATCAACAAATTTGTGTGGGCAGGAAAGAAGCCGAGGGTAAAGATGAAAATAATGCAAGATGCACGTGAAAGAGGAGGATTGAAATTACCTAACTTAAAATTATACTATGACGCAGTGGCATTATCTGCAATTAGTGATTGGATTCATCTAACTAATGACAGAATTTTGAATATCGAGGGATATGATTTGTTATATGGTTGGCATGCTTACCTGTTATTTAACAAAAAAACGGATAAGAAATTTAAAAATCACATCTTAAGAAATGCTTTATTGCGGGTTTGGAAAAAATATCAACATAAACTAAATGATAAAGTGCCCATGTGGGCAATCCCTAGACATGCAATTGAAAATATGAATGTAGAACAAAAACACGATAGAACCACCTATAGACAACTTCTTATCTCAGAAAGAGGGGTGATGGAACTAAAATCTTTAGAGGCTGGATCCAGGCGGTCGTGACCGCCTCCCTTCGGGAGGGGAACTTCCCCGCCGCACTGAAAGCGGCGGTGGTGAGACCCCTCCTGAAGAAACCATCCTTGGATCCAGCTGCTCTTAATAGCTATCGCCCTGTCTCCAACCTTCCCTTCTTGGGGAAGGTTGTTGAGAAGGTGGTGGCCTTCCAGCTCCAACGGTCCTTGGAGGAAGCAAACTACCTAGACCCCTTCCAGTCAGGCTTCAGACCCGGTTACAGCACAGAAACCGCTTTGGTCGCATTGATTGATGATCTCTGGAGAGCCAGAGATGAAGGACATTCCTCCATCCTGGTCCTCCTTGACCTCTCAGCGGCTTTCGATACCATCGACCATGGTATCCTTCTGCGACGACTGCGGGGGGTGGGAGTGGGAGGCACCGTGCTACGGTGGTTCTCCTCCTACCTCTCGGACAGGTCGCAGTCGGTGTTAGTGGGGGGGCAGAGATCGTCCCCTAGGCCCCTAAATTATGGGGTGCCTCAGGGTTCGGTCTTATCCCCCCTGCTATTCAACATCTACATGAAACCGCTGGGAGAGATCATCCGCAGGCACGGGATTAGATACCATCAATACGCGGACGATACTCAATTGTATCTGTCCGCCCCGTGCCAACTCAATGAAGCGGTAGATGTGATGAGCCGGGGTCTTGAGGCCGTTATGGACTGGATGAGGGTTAACAAGCTTGTGCTCAACCCAGAAAAGACCGAGTGGCTGTTGTGTTTTCCTCCCAAAGATTTGACTAATATTCCATCACTCAGGCTGGGGGGTCAAATTCTATACCCCTCAGAGAGGGTTCGCAACTTGGGAGTCCTCCTGGATCCACAGCTGTCATTTGACCACCACCTAACGGCTGTGACCAGGGGGGCATTCGCCCAGGTTCGCCTGGTGCGCCAGTTGCGACCCTACCTGAATCGGGAGGCTCTCACAACAGTCACTCGGGCCCTTGTGATCTCTAGGCTGGAATACTGCAATGTGCTCTACATGGGGCTGCCCTTGAAGAGCATCCGGTGACTACAGCTAGTGCAGAACGCAGCCGCGCGAGTGATTGCGGGTGCACCTCGATTCACCCACATAACACCTATCCTCCGCGAGCTGCGCTGGCTGCCTGTCGATCTCCGGATGCGCTTCAAGGTGCTATTAACCACCCATAAAGCCCTACATGGCAGTGGATCTGGATACTTGAGAGACCGCCTTCTGCCAATTACATCCCTGCGACCAATAAGATCCCATAGAGTAGGCCTCCTCCATATACCATCGGCCAGCCAGTGTCGGCTGGCAACCACAAGGAGGAGGGCCTTCTCAGCAGTAGCCCCGGCCCTTTGGAACGAGCTCCCCGTGGAGATTCGTACCCTCTCCACCGTCCAAGCCTTCCGCATAGCCTTGAAGAACTGGCTCGCCCGTCAGGCCTGGGGATAAGGATAGTTACCCCTCCCGAATGATGAATGTATGTTGCCTACCATTTTATTATATGTCTCTATCTTGATGTTTGTATTCCCCCCTTCCCAGTTTATGTGAGCCGCCCTGAGTCCCCTCAAGGAAAAGGGCGGCCTACAAATTCTAATAAAACTACAAAAAAAAAAAACTACAGGTACTTAAAGAAGAGAAGGTAGTTCAAACGTGGTTTCAGTATGGTCAACTACAAGCTAGGTGGAAAACAGATCAAAAAACTGGCTTTGTAAAAGTTGAGGATAATTTGTTTAAACAAATAAGAGATCAAAGCTCAATGCATATAAAGAGGATATATAATGTATTAGTACAGATGGATTCTGAAACGGAACTGATTAAGGATTGTATGATAAAATGGGCTCAGAATGTCGAGGAACCAATAATGCTTGAAACATGGGAAAGAATCTGGGTAAGAAATGTGAAATTTACACAAGCACAAAACTTGAGAGAAAATTTTTATAAGATGTTTTATAGATGGCACCTAGATCCTAAAAAGCTTGCCTCTATGTATCCAAATGTTCAACCTAAATGTTGGAGATGTGGTTCTTGTGATGCTACATATTTTCATATATGGTGGACATGTCGTAATGTTAAGGCATTTTGGATAAAAATATGGTGGATCCTGCAAAACATCTTTAAAAGAAGGATAAAATTTACCCCCCAGCTGTTTTTACTGGGTAGATGCATTGATTTTACAGTAGCAGAGACTAATTTGATCCTGTATTTAATAACGGCAGCAAGACTCTTGGTGGCGCAGTATTGGAAGAAGAAAGATTTACCCACAATTCAAGAATGGACTTTGAAAGTTATGAACTTAGCCGAAATGGCCAAAATCTCAGCATATCTCAAAGAACATTCAAACGAGAGATACAAAAGAGACTGGAAAAAGTGGATTGATTACATAAAAAGTAAATATGGGACTAAAAAACTCCAGATAGCTTATGCTTAGTATCAGTAATAATTTAAATTGTTTAAAATTTGGGTAACAGTAAGAAGCTGAGTTCAATGTAGAGATATTTCAGACTGTGATTGTTCAAAAATTATACCACGTATGGTCTTTGGGAAGTCGGGGGGAGGGAAGGGAGGTGGGGATTTAGGGGGAGGGGGGAGGGGGGAAATACAATATGTGTTAAATTCCATGATTGTATTTGTATACTGTGGCTTTTCAATGTTAGTGCGAAAATAGTACAAACCGAATATACTGGAAGGTAATAGATACCGAAGGAAAGAGTCGAGTGAAAGAAGAAGGAGGGTGGAGAGGGTGAGAGAGAGGAGGAGGAGAAGGGAGGGAGGGAATGGAGAGGGAGTGATAGGGTTAGAAAGAAGGGGAGGGGAAGTAGGCGTAGAGGGGTGTGTGAGAAGGAAGAATGAAAGTTGGAGGGGGTTGAAAGAGGGTGTATGGCAGGCCAAGGTGGTATACTGGGTTTGTATTGTAGAGGGCATTTTCTATATAAGTGAGGGCCGTGTTTATTATTCAATGTTATATGCCCTGATCAAGCACAGTGAATATGTGATTGTATAGAATGAAAACATAATAAAATATACATTAAAAAAAAAAAAAGAACTGTGTTGTGATGGTGTATTACTATTCTCATTTTTTCTGTTACCTTCTCCTATTGTTTTTTTTTAATCATTATATTACTTTGTTGTTTGTATGTAGATGGACAGCTTATGCACCGGAGACAAATTCCTTGTGTGTCCTATCACTTTTGGGCAATAAAGAATATTTTATTATATTCTACATGGAGAAACAGTACTGTGTACCGCCACTGCAGCAGCAAAATTTCCCTAGGTCAGTGTATCCAGGCATCAAACTCTTCATGCTCCCCAATTCCAGTCATGAGAGATCCTTGCAGGATACATCTTAGGTGAAATATTTCCAAATCCCTGAATGAGTGGGGCTTCCTCTTTGTTTTCAAAATCCATGTTTCTTTTGCAATGTTTGGGCCCTCTTCCACTTTTCATCATATTTATTGCTTTGCATGGTTAAGCCTAAGCCCTGGCATTGAAGAGGACTCGCCAAGCTTGCCCATAAACTTTTAAGGATCTGGATTATTCTTCTAGAACTGAATGCCTTTGTTCATTTCTTTAGTACATTTAGAATAGACCTCATCCAGGAAAAGATAGAAGAACAGAAGGTTGATCTGACCTCGGCAGGGTGTTCTGAAGTCTTTATGGCTTGGATGTGGCCTCTCTTGGATATATTCCACTCTTCCCAAAGGACTCTTTGGAGTTTTCAGGCTATTGCCAAAGTCTCTTTCGCTGTTTAATGTTATCACGAAGACCAGATTGATTGCATTTCTTTAACATTAATATTAGCAGCCAGTAAGTAGATACACCAGTGTGCAAAACTAAGCATTTAGATTAGAGATGAAACTTCTATGGAATCCTATGAAGCTTCTTTGCATAGTTTTACTGATTTGCCTAATGGGTTTTGCTTCCAGACAAGGGAGAAAAAAGTATTTGGGGGATTGAAGATGTACTCTGTGATTACTATAGCGTTATTCTCATGCAGCAAACCTCAAGAGTTATGCAAGGCTGAAACTGCGTTATTTTCAAGCTATTTTTCAGAAGGCAAGAGGAGTAGAAATGTTTTTCCATTAAGAAGTTTTCTTCCAGCGATTGCGATAGAGGCATAAGCTTACCAGAATACTACTGTAGTCCACATTCAATGAAAACATTGCCTTCAGATTGAAAATATGTAATTGAAAAGCAGGAATGTGGATCTCTCTGATGTTGTATTACAAATGGGTTCCTCTTGAATGTGCAACTGTGGGAAATGCCAAGGAAGGAAACAAAGAAAGACAAATACTCATTGAAGCTTTTCCTGAAGTTTTGTTATCATGGTTATTTTCTTCATTGTCAATTCCACTCCATTCCATTTTAAAGCTTCTTTTTTCCCGTTGAATCTGGACAGTCCTCTTATATATCATTTGCTAGATATCCCGTTTAGAAGTTTCAAGTTTTCCACCAGCTACAACTGCTGGACTGAGAATAAAGGCAATGAGTGTATTTCATTTCATTTTATTATTGTAATATTTTATTGGATTTACAGGCCACTCAACTCCCAATGACTCTGGGCAGCTTACATTTCAACAGCAGGAAGCAATAAAATGAAAGAAAATAAGAGATATATGTGCAAAACAGACAACGCAACCCATAAAACCGTAGAAGAAGTTTTGAAAGTCATCTTTAAACCCTGGGCTAAAAGCAAAAACAGGTTTTTTAAAGACTTCTGGAATAACTGAAGGGTGAGAGCCATACAGATGTCTTGGGGATGTGTATTTATATTCCAAAGACTAAGGGGAAATTTCCTGGCAGTGAGAACAATTAACCAGTGGAACAGCTTGTCTTCAGAAGTTGTGGGTGTGGCATAATAGAGATTTTTAAGAGACTGGACAGTCACTTGTCCAAAATGGCATAGGGTCTCCTGCTTGAGCCGGGGATTGGACTAGAAGACCTCCCAGATTGCTTCCAACTCTTTTATTCTATGTTCTGAGGCAGGTTCTTTATATTAAAGATAATATATTAAAGAAATATATTAGTGAAAACGCTGGACAACAATGTGTTATGCCTGCAGCCATCTTTCCTTTTGGGTAAGGTGACCAGATGTCCTGATTTTAGCGGGACAGTCACGATTTTTAATAATTTGTCCCGTGTCCCGCGGCGTGTTCAAAAAATCCGGATTTTCCAAAAGAAAGAAAATCAATTTTAAAAAGGACGCCATGAAAAAAAAAATGTTTTTATTTCTCTGAAGTGTCGTTCCCAATGTGGCCTTTTGAGGGCAGTGGTTTCTCTCTTGCGTGTGCGCGCGCCAATGCGGGCCGTTTTTCTGCAGGGAGAGCGGGGGCAGCGCGGTGAGGAGGCAGGTGGGGATCCGGTTGGGAGAGGCTGGCGATGGGGGTGGCTTTTGAAAGGGTTGGGGGGCGTTGGGGGAAGGCAATCGGGGGAAGGCTGCTTTGCAACTGCCAGTGAAGTCCCATCCCCCCGCTCTTGCCTTTCCTTCTGCTTGCTCCATCCCAGCAGAGGCTGAGCCCACCTCTTATTTGGACCTTCTGCATCCCCCTCCCAAACGGAGCACCCCATTTCAAGCAACAAAAGCCATTTTAAAGCCATTTTTTTAAAAAATCCCACTTTTAAGGCGGTGAGCAGATCTAATGCTCCTTCCAACTCCCCACAACAGAGAAAGGGAGGGGGAAAGAAAGTTAGGGAAGGAAGGAAAGGAAAGAAAACGGGAAGGAAAGAAGGAAGGAAGGAAAAGAAGGAAGGAAAGGAGGAAGGAAAGGAGGAAGGAAGGAAAGAAGAGAAAAAAAGAGTGACTGGCCTCATTTCATCCAAGCAGGTTTTCATGCTAAAATGGGACTAGAAACTCCTGATTTCTTGTCTGGTGCCTGAACCACTACTAGGCAAACTGGCTCTCTTATCCATATTTAATCTACTGTGACCAAATATCTTCCAAATCGTGCCAGGAAAGCAGCTCAGCACAGCTGCATTGAGCAACAGGAATTATTTTTACGGCTGTGTAGTTTCTCCTTTTGCAAAACTAGCAGATTAAACAGCAAACTCGCCACAAGATTGCAAGTAACTTCTAAAACTTCTCCTCAAATAGCCGTTATCTGAAACTACCCAGTGAGCAGAGTTGGGTGTTGATATTACTGTATCTCTGTATAAAGCCATGAATTTGTTATAGAAGGTCATAGACAAATAGCTGTCTTTTAGGGTCATTACAAGTGTCTGGAATAGAAGAACATGGGTGTTTTCTGATACGGAAGCATTTGTATAAAATACAGTGCAACATTGGCTAATAAACAATAGCTCCAAACTTAGTTTTAAAGTCATACATTTAAATTCATTGCTATTTTCACATAATATGTGAACGAGACAGTTTTTATATTCCAACACTTCAGCATACAGTGTTAAGCTTATTGCATTGGGAGATTTTGTACATAATTTGCTTAAAATATTTAAGAAAAAAATGGTTGGATATTTTGTTGTTTAGAATGCAAGGCAAGCACACTCCAATTTTAAGGGACTGGGATTATTTCCATATACTGTACAGCTAGACCTCGATTTACAACCACAATTGACCCTAAAATTTACATTGCGAAGCAAGATGGTTCCTCATTTCATGACCTTTCTTTCCACAGTTGTTAAATGAGTCACTGCAGTTGTTAAGTGAACCATGCAGTCATTAAGCAAGTTTGGTTTTTCCCGGTCACTTTGCTTGTTGGAAACCAGCTGGGAAAGTGACAAATGGTGATCGCATAATCCTGGATACTGCAACTATCATGAACAGATGCCAGGTGCCAAGCAAATTTTGATTATGTGGTCATGAGGATGGTGCAGTGGTCATAAAGGAAAAAAACAGTCACAAGTCAGAAGAGCAACAAAGATGATTAGAGGACTGGAGGCCAAAACATATGAGGAACTGTTTCTGGAACTAGGTATGTCTAGTTTAATGAAACGAAGGACTAGGAGAGACATGATAGCAGTGTTCCAATATCTCAGGGGTTGCCACAAAGAAGAGGGAGTCAAACTATTCTCCAAGGCACGTGAGGGTAGAACAAGAAGCAATGTGTGGAAACTAATCAAGGAGAGAAGTTGTGAATGTTCCAACACTGGAAGTTTTTAAAAAGATGTTGGATAACCATTTGTCTGAAATGGTGTAGGGTTTCCTTCCTAAGGAGTGGGTTAGACTAGAAGATCTCCAAGGTGCCTTCCAACTTTGTTATTCTATTCTAACATAT
Source organism: Thamnophis sirtalis (assembly GCF_051295495.1). NCBI lineage: Eukaryota > Metazoa > Chordata > Lepidosauria > Squamata > Natricidae > Thamnophis > Thamnophis sirtalis. The sequence continues at coordinate 154,769,757 of NW_028261381.1, read as the reverse complement.
ACTGTTTTAAAAAAGCACAGAGGGAACAATCCTCCAGACTTTAGACTATCACTAAGTGTTGTAGCTTATGATTCTTGATGAATGTATTCTATTTTATTTTTCTTTATGTACACTGAGAGCATATTCACCAAAGACAAATTCCTTGTGTGTTTAGGAGTTTAGCTTCTCTCTCTTGAAAATATAAGCTAGCATAAGGCATTATAATGCAAGCTAGCCTTAGCTTTCAAACAGTTCATTTAGTGACCAAAGTTACAATGGCATTGAAAAAAGTGACTGACTTTTTTCTGAGTCATTTTTCACACTTAGCGACCATTTTTCACACTTAGCGACCATTGCAGCATCCACATGGTCACGTGATCAAAATTTTGATGTTTGGCAACAGATTCATATTTATGATGGTTTCAGTGTCCTGGGGTCATGTAATCGTCTTTTGTGACCTTTTGACAAAATATAAAATTTTTAATCAAGCCCCCTCTCCCCACCGGTCAATTGTGTCCCTCTTTACCAATCTGAAAATCTGGTCACCTTACTTTTGGGTCTTTGGCTACACTTTCTATTATTCTGCTATGCATTTTCTATTGTGGGAAAATGGGAGGGGGGATTGTAAGGAGTCACATACTATGTAGCCAAAACAAAATTCCTTTCTAGAAACCCAAGGTCATCCTTTATCTCTGCACCTCTGCACCTGAGCGGAACTGGATGGGTGGAACTGCCAGCATGGCAGTGGGAGATTGAACTATGGGATGGACTTGTGGATGTGGGAGCAAAAGCTTGAACTTTCAATTAGGTGGGGGAAACTGGGAAGCTTTCAGATTCAGGTTTTCCCAGATGTGCCAACATGGCTGTCTTAATAAATTGGAGCTTTGAGTAATATTTTGCCTTGGACTCTGATTTACTTTTGGATGCTATTTGGAACCCTGACACAATGCCTATATTCATGAAAATAATATTAGATATGTATTATGCTGGAAAATTATTGCAACCCCCCCTCCCATGTAGTGTAATATTGGTGTAAACAAAATGCAAATGTTTTGTGAGGTTGCACCAAATTGTGCCATTCAATAAAATTTCTCAGGAACTCACATTGATTCATGGCACCCCTATAAACAGCAGCCTTTTCCCCCCAACGCATAGAGAACTTTTAGTAAGTGCCATAACCTATATATTGAAAGGTACCAAATAGTCATGGTACGATAATGCCTAAGGTGTAGAACAATGCTAAAGTTAGGGTATTGTTAGAAATTACAAGGATGTCTTGTTGCGAAATTTGACAACTCCTCTCTGACTACCCTTCAGAACTTTCCACCCTAGAATAACTAGGTAATTCATCATTAGTTAAGACACTTGCTTCAATTGTCTTTTGTTCCTGGTTGTGCTATTTGGGAATGTAATGACGGGAATTGCAATAAAACACTTTAGGGCAGCAAGTTTGGGAAGGCATAACTTTTATATATCCCTGGGGTTGGCTGTCATTTTCCTGGCACAGTGTTATGTGGGAAGTGGCAAGGAAAGCTAACTGTTTGAAGAAGAGGAAAAGAGAGAGAGGGGGAAAGAGGAGAAGGTCAGAACCAGAGAGAGCATTACTGGCCCCAGAATTTTGACTCTGAGCTTTATGCCTTGCTTCAAATGAGGTCCACCTACCAAAAGTCATATTGTTTCAATAGATCATCCTTGAGAAGATGAGGGTTTGGTTTCCCATCGAAATTCAACTGAAACCTACCTTTCAAAAACTTTAAAACCGATGGAGGATTTTTCCCACGTAAGGGTAAAAACCTACAGGAAATGACATTTCATCCCAGTCCCTGACCCCTTCTTTTTGCTCCTTTAGTAGGATTCACACTGTGCATTCATTCAAGCATTGGATCCAGAGTTTTCCAGAGTTGGTGGAGAAGTGAAACTTCAAAGCTTCTCTAGAAAGCATTTCCACAGAAACTTCCAAATGAAGAAAACCAGGTCATGGTTAGAATAGAATAGAATAGAATAGAATAACAGAGTTGGAAGGGCTCTTTTGGAAGCTGCTGCACACTGCTGGCTCATATTTAAATGGTTGTCCACTAGGACTCCAAGATCCCTCTGATAGTTACTACTATTGAACAAGGTACCTCATGTATGTATGTATGTATGTATGTATGTATGTATGTATGTATGTATAAGATTTTTAGCCTAATGGCTAAGATGTCTGCCTAGTATGTAATATAGCCCAGGTTCAAATCCCAGTAAGGGTATGGCTAGCTGATGAGAGCTAAATAGCTTGAAATAGATCTATACTAGTCTCCCTTTATTTATTTATCAGCATAAATATAACATATATATATATATATATATATATATATATATATATATATATATATATATATATGTGTGTGTGTGTGTGTGTGTGTGTGTGTGTGTGTGTGTGTGTGTGTGTGTGTGTGTGTGTGTGTGTGTGTGTTATATTTATGCTGATAAATAAATAAAGGGAGACTAGTATAGATCTATTTCAAGCTATTTAGCTCTCATCAGCTAGCCATACCCATATATATGTAGGTCTCTAGTTATTCGGGTTTTCTCCCGCATAAAATTGGAGATGTCTTGGTGACGAAGTCTCATTCGTCATCTTCAGGCTACTTCAGGCTTGGTGCTTCCAGGAGCAATGTGAGATCTCGGCTGTTTCTTCCTTTTAACTGCTAGTGGGGGTTTGAACTGATTGGGTGGGAGCTTGGCTGTCTCCTGATTGAGTGAAGGTGTGTTCTGATTGTTTGAGGGTTTGTGTTTCATGTAAGGATAGGAGAGGTTTAAAGAGGCTAATTGTGCATTTGCAGAATGCATCAGAAAACATATATATATATATATATATATATATATATATATATATATATATATATATATATATATATATATATATATATATATATATATATATATATATATATATATATATATATATATATATATATATATATATATATATATGTAGGTCTCTAGTTGTTCGGGTTTTCTCCCGCGTAGAATTGGAGATGTCTTGGCGACGTTTCGACGAAGTCACATTCGTCATCTTCAGGCTGCTGCTGACTACTTCAGGTTTGGTGTTTCCAGGAGTAGTGTTATATATATACCATTTATATATATATATATAATTAAAGTCACAACCCCTGGTATGCCCAAGTATGGGAGGAAGGTCACACTTCCACTCTCTGTCATTAGGCTCGTCACAAGAGACCATCCAGACAGAAACCCAATATTTTTTACTGTTGCCTTTTTGTTACATTTGCTATATTTATGCTGATAAATAAATAAAGGGAGACTAGTATAGATCTATTTCAAGCTATTTAGCTCTCATCAGCTAGCCATACCCAAAAAACTTGGGTATGGCTAGCTGATGAGAGCTAAATAGCTTGAAATAGATCTATACTAGTCTCCCTTTATTTATTTATCAGCATAAATATAGCATATATATATATATATATATATATATATATATATATATATATATATATATATATATATATATATATATATATATATATATATATATATATATATATATATATATATATATATATATATATATATTTGTGTGTGTGTGTTTTTTCAAAAGACAACTGGACTTTGTTTTTCCTTGAAGATGTTTTGCTTCTCACCCAAGAAGCTTCTTCAGTTCTTGAATAGCAGCTTCTTGGATGGGAAAGGAAATGTCTCCAAGGAAAGACAAAGGAAGTCCAGTTGCCTTTTGAAAAAACACCTTTGGGACAACCATGACTTGGATATTTACAGTAAATGAACAAAAAAAATCCTAAACCGGGTTCTCCAGGATATAGTCAATAGCCTTTAGTCAATGAGTGGCACAGTGGTTAGAGTGCAATACTGCCGGCTACTTCAGCTGATCACCGCCTGTCAGCAGTTTGACAGATTGAATATCACCAGGTTCAATGTTGATTCAGCCTTCCATCCTTCCGAGATGGGTAAAATGAGGAGCCAGATTGTTGGGGGCAATAGGTTGACTCTGTAAACCGCTTAGAGAGGGCTGTAAAGCACTATGAAGTGGTATATAAGTCTAAGTGCGATTGCTATTGCTTTATAAAAACAGATGAAACAATCCTGGCAACATCACCCCCACTCTGCACCCCCCCCCCCGCTCTGCACCGCAGCTTCTTTGTTTAATTATGGGAAGATCTGATAAAAGGAACAGTTGGTATTCTGAATGGGCAAGAATCTTTTTATCCAAAGTGTTTGGACAGCCTTTGCCAAAGTGTCCTCAACATTGGAAAATTACTGGGGACCATTTCCAGTTTAGAGTTGTCTCAGGACACCCCAGTCCATCTCTTTATCCAGACTGGAGCAAACTGGCCTGATATTCATTGTAGCTAGCAAAATACAACTTGATCTTTATTAAACAGCAACAAACATGAAAAACACTTCATGGGCAGAATGGGACACAAAGCAGGGAAAAGAGTAAGGCATGCACAGGCAAGAGTTGATATTATCTCTATCTAAAGTGTAATACTTTCTGGAGCCTCTGGAAATAAAATAGCTATTGACATGTCTGTTCCCAAAGGTTTATTACAACTTTAATATCAGCAGAATAGATATGGGAAATTGGGCTGCAGTGATCCCTCCTCTGACCTACACAATAGAAAAAGATTGTTTATTTAGTGTATGGCAATGTTACAATGTTAGGAAGGAGATTACAATGTTAGTATATATTAGTTATTTGGCTGTCATAGGATGCTAGTCCATTTAGTTCACCCTCAGTGTTTGCCCATAAACGCTATAGAGATGTGGCAGCCTTCCATCCTTCCGAGGTGGGTAAAATGAGGACCCGGATTGTTGGGGGCAATATGCTGACTCTGTAAACCGCTTAGAGAGGGCTGAAAGCCCTATGAAGCGGTATATAAGTCTAACTGCTAACTGCTATTGCTGAGGTTGTCGATTAGAAAGGTCGGCAGTTTGATGGTTCAAATCCCTAGTGCCATGTAATGGAGTGAGCTCCCATTACTTGTCCCAGCTTCTGCCAACCTAGCAATTTGAAAGCATGTAAAAATGCAAGTAGAAAAATATGAACCACCTTTGGTGGGGAGGTAACAGTGTTCCTTGCGCCTTTGGCATTTAGTCATGCTGGCCACTTGACCACAGAAACATCTTCGGACAGCACTGGCTCTTTGGCTTTAAAACAGAGATGAGCACCACCTCCTAGAGTCGGGAATGACTAGAACCGTGACCCGACAAATGCGCGCATGACAAAAGCGTGCCGACAAAACCGCGGCGCTAAAACTGTGATGTCATCAACGCGACATCATCAGCGCGGCAACAACAGCACACCGATAGAGGCGCAATTTTAGTTAAGGTAAGGGTTAGGTTTAGGGTTAGGTTTAGGATTAGGGTTAGGTTTAGGGTTAGGGTTAGGGTTAGGTTTAGGGTTAGGGTTAGGGTTAGGGTTAGGGTTAGGGTTAGGGTTAGAGTTAGGTTTAGGGTTAGGTTTAGGTTTAGGGTTAGGTTTAGGGTTAGGGTTAGGGTTAGGTTTAGGGTTAGGGTTAGGGTTAGGGTGAGGTTTAGGTTTACAGCGCGCTTCTGTCGCTGCACTGTTGTCGCCGCGCTTCAGCGCTCATTCGTCGGCGTGCTTTAGAACTCACGGTTTTGTCACCGCAGTTTAGTCGGGCGCGCTTTTGTCATTCACCCTTTTGTCGGTGAACCGACTAGAACATATGTGTGAGGGGAACCTTTATCTTTACCTTACAGTGTTTATCCATGATGCACCTCAGAGGGCGATCTAGCTCCACGTCAGAAAGATGAGTGGCATCCTGCAACAACATCCGGGGCCTTCTCTCACCACTAATGTTGCCTTGTGGTTGGGCCTTGCATCCGAGCAGGTCCAGCACTGGCAAGGATCCAACTGTCCACATGAAATACTGCTACATTTCCCACTAAAGTGGTACTTATTTATCTATTTGCATTTACATGCTTTCGAATGGCTCGGTGGGCAGAAGCTGAGGCAAGTGATGGGAGTTCACTCAGCCATGCAGTGCCAGGACTCAAGCCACTGGAGCAGAGACCATCTCCAGCATCTTTAAGGCACTGAGCCACCATGCCTCTTTTATGGGGAAAGAAAACCAATTTGATAGATGGATAACATACCTGACACTCAAGATTATATATTGGCTGTCATCAGTCTACATCCAGTTTGTACTCAAGAGTATCTGGAAGGCTGGAGAATTAAATTGAGATGGGAGGTCACAATCGCCGATCCGTAACTAATTTATATCTTTGTCACTGGATGACTCCAGGCATCCTTGGACAACACGTGGACAAGAACACAAATAAACAGATTTGTTCCTGAAATTGAGCTGGATTCTCAAACCATGTTGGCTTTGGTGACAGAGGAGTATTTAATCTTTAGGGACAATAGTTAATCAGCAGAAGCTGTTAGTTGCCCTTAATGGGTCTAATTTATGATGTATGTTTGTATGTATGTATGTATGTATGTATGTATGTATGTATGTATATGTAGACTGCATCCCCTCTTGGTGTATGTTTGCTATTGTTTTATGTGTACTTCGCTGTCCTTGACTATCCTTCTATGGATAGCCAAGGACAGATAGGACTTGTTTGCCATCTGAAATGACTTGACTGACCTTGGATCTAAAGCAACAGGATGCTGTAGGCCAAGCAAATGCCAACGGCCTCCACCCAATTCAAGTTAGGTGGCTCCTGCAATAGCTGGAAGCCAGACATGCTTTCATCAGCAGGATTAAAGTCATTATTTAAAACTGTGCCTGCAGTTACATCCTTATATCAATGTCTTTACTGCACTCATCTCGGTGGAATGTATTCATGTCTGTGGAATCAGTGTTTCTATTCATATCAACATTTTTGTTTTTAAAAAAGGAATCATTTGGTGAAAGACAAAAACCAGTCCACTGACTCTGGAGGTTTCCTTCCTCCCAGACTCTCCAGCTGGTAACATCACACATGGATCAAAATAGCATAGAATAACACAGAAAAACAGAATTGGAAGGGACCTTGGAGATCTACTAATCCAACCCCCTGCTCAAGCAGGACACTTTATACAATTGCAGAGAAATTGTTATTCAATCTCTCCTTGAAAACCTCCACTGATGGAGCACCACAATTTTTTTGGGAAAGCCATTTCCCTGGTTAATTGTTCTAACTGTCAGGAATTACACCTTAGATTTAGATTGGATCCAGTGGTGAGTTGCAGGTGGTACGCCCTGGTATGGGAGTACCGGAGCCTGCCCGGAGCACCAGGTACCATTCCCATACGGTACTCCGGAGGGCCCACCTGCCCGCTTGAGCTCATTACCTGTCCTTTAATCCTTTGCCGCTTCCAGGGAAGTGCATGGTGTGTACGGCGCCTGCGCAACACTCTGCCAAACAGCTGGAGCGCGCTGACACTTGCGGAGGCATCACAGGGAGGTATGATGCATGCGTGCATCACACACATTAATGTGGGTGATGCCAGGCCCGTTCCCACCATACTGGTTAGAATGGGATCTGGAACCCACCACAGGATGGATCTCTCATTAATGGTCTTCCACCATTGCATTCTTGTCCTGGCCTTAGGTGGCTTTGGAGAATAGGTCACTATTCTATAGCAATAGCAATAGCAGTTAGACTTATATATACTGCTTCATAGGGCTTTCAGCCCTCTCTAAGCGGTTTACAGAGTCAGCATTTCGCCCCCACAGTCTGGGTCCTCATTTCACCCACCTCGGAAGGATGGAAGGCTGAGTCAACCTTGAGCCGGTGAGATTAGAACCGCTGAACTGCAGATAACAGTCAGCTGAAGTGGCCTGCAGTACTGCACCCTAACCACTGCGCCACCTCGGTCATGTGACAGCTCCTCAAGCAGGGGTGAAATTCAGCAGGTTCTGACAGGTTCTGGAGAACCGGTAGTGGAAATTTTGAGTAGTTCGAAGAACTGGCAACTACCACCTCTGGCTGGTCCCAGAGTCGGGTGGGAAGGGAGATTTTGTAATATCCTTTCCGCAGGAGTGGGAAGGAAATGAGGATTTTACAGTATCTTTCCCCTGCCACACCCACCAATCCACGCCCACAGAACCAGTAGTAAAGAAATTGAATTTCACAAATGCCTTCAAGTACTGGAAGACTGCTATCCTATTCCCTCTAATCCTCTTAGTTATGCTAAACATACCTAGTTCCCTCAACTGTTCATCATACAGTATAGCCTCCAGACCTCTGATCATCTTTGTTGCTTTTCTCTGCACTCTTTCTAGGGTCTCATCATCTATTTTGTATTAGGCTGACCAGAATTGGACCCAGTTCTCCAAGTGTGGTCACTCCAGTGCATTGAAGGGCTTGGTTTGGGGGCAGGGACTATCAGTTTGGATCTGATAAGATTAGACAAAGAGAGGAGCATTTTTCAAACTGTTTATGAAATTTCAGCAAAAGAGAAAATACAAAAAAAAAAAAAACCAACGAAAGAGGAATTACAGAAGAAAGAGATGAAAAATAAATAAACCGAAAAGCGAAGAAAAAGAAAAAAGAACGGAAAGGGGGGGAAAAAAGAATCACTTCCAACTTTCCAAGATACAGATATAAACTCTTAATGGGTTCAGATATTAGCCTCTTAATAATATAGATAGTTCCTGAGTTACAACCAGTTGCATAGTGATTGTTCAAAGTTATGAGGGACTCTGAAAAAGGTACTCACAACCCAGAGGCAAAGTTCCAACAGCTTCCCTTCCCCCCACGGCAAGGTCATATGATTGCATTTTGGCACTCGGCAAATGAACAGTATTTGCAGCACCTCATATTCACATGCCTGAGATGCTTGTCTCTTTGAATTATAGAGCCGAGGTGGCGCAGTGGTTAGAGTGCAGCACTGCAGGCTCCTTCAGCTGACTGCAGTTCTACAGTTCAGCTGTTCAAATCTCACCAGCTCAAGGTTGACTCAGCCTTCCATCCTTCCGAGGTGGGTGAAATGAGGACCCAGACTGTGGGGGTGATATGCTGACTCTGTAAACCGCTTAGAGAGGGCTGAAAGCCCTATGAAGCGGTATATAAGTCTAACTGCTATTGCTATTGCTATTGCTGAATTCTGAAGTCCCAGAACACTTTAGCTTATTTCATTTTCCATTACTTTGTCTATTCTGTGGTGCCACCAGTTCTTATTTTATTTGTTAAATGTATTTACTACTCATCTCGCTGTGTGCCTACTCTGGGTGTCTATTGGCAGTTCTTGCTCACAGGCAAGTAATAGAAAATCATGCAGATTTTCCAACACTGTTGTTGCTACTTTATTATTATTATTTGCTACATTAATCCAAACAATTCTTTATTACTACCATAAGACCAGCCTAGCTGCATTTGTTATCTCCACTAAGGTAAAGCTAAAGGTTCCCCTCGCACATATGTGCTAGTTATACCAATCTCTAGGACGTGGTGCTCATATCTGTTTCAAAGCTGAAGAGCCAGCACTGTCCGAAGACGTCTCCGTGGTCATGTGGCTGGCATGACTAAACACCGAAGGTACATGGAACACTGTTACCTTCCCACCAAAGGTGATCCCTATTTTTCTACTTGAATTTTTTACAAGCTTTCGAACTGCTAGGTTGGCAGAAGCTGGGACAAGTAACGGGAGCTCACTCCATTACATGGCGCTAGGGATTCAAACCGCCAAACTGGCGACCTTTCTGATCAACAAGCTCAGCATCTTAGTCACTGAGCCACCGCGTCCACTACAATTTATCTCCACTACAATTGACTCAATGCAAATTTGCAAAATTCAGGAAATTCTGTGAGTTCAGCTGCTTTTATGGTACACTCAGTTTCTTCTAAGTTACAAAAGAAGATTCCAAACAATTGTGCTACAGTCTGACCACTTTTGGAGGATTCCAAGCAGATGATAGCAAGCGTACAGTATTGAGATAATACGTCTGGCCTCCCTTACAGAGGCTTTGAACGAGTTGTTGAAGTAATGTATCCAAAATGCTTTGTAAATGCACGCGCGCGGTATTCTTCTGGAAGACACTCAAGTCTCTCAGTTCTTGGCTCCTTCACTTTTCCCTCCCTCCTTTCCCACTGAATGAACTTTCTAAAACAGATATTTTACAAGGAACACAAGCCCTGAGAACAGATGTTCTAGGACAGAATCTTCGTTCTGTCCCCAGAACGGCACAGTACAAACAGAATGCTATTAAGATACTCCTTTTCATCTCTGTCTATTTTGAGCCCTCAAATATGATATACTATTATCCTCCTCACCATCCTTATTTTATTCAAACTGTTTGATGTTGATTTAAGCTGACCTGGGATTTAACAGCAGCATAAAACAATCTAATTTCATTAGCTGCAATTTGCCTGTTTCTCTTCCTAAGTGAACTGGCCAGGTGTGTTTCTGAAAGCCTTCATTGGCTGAGAGAGTCCAGCTTTTCAGATAGGCACTTATGACAACTCAGTTCTGAAATTGCACGTTCCCAGGGGCTTCATTCATTCATTGCAAACTGTATAACTCACATTTCTTTCGTGGAAAAAGAAACCCTCCCAAAATTCTCCTGCAAGGAAGTCGATGCAAGTGTGAAATAGATAAACAAAGTCTTGCAAAAAGAGATACAAACAAATTTATTTATTATTTATTTGTTAGATTTATCTGCCACCCGTCTCACTATCAAGCGACTCTGGGTGGTTAATACACTGATTACAGATTAAGAGAGTTGGAAGGAACCCTGTACGTCATTGAGTCCAATCCCACTGCCCAAGCAGGAGACCCTACACCATTTCTGACAATTGGCAGTCCAGTCTCTTCTTGAAAGTGTCCAGTAATGAAGCTCTCACAATTTCCGAAGGCAAGCTGTTCCATTGGTTGATTGTTCCCATGTCAGAAAATTTCTCCTTTATTTCCAGGTTCAATATCTCCTTGATCAGTTTTCATCCATTATTCCTTGTTTGGCCTTTGGGTGCCTTGGAAAATAGCTTGACCGCTTCCTCTCTGTGGCAGCCCCTCAAACATTGGAACACTGGTATCATGTTTCCCCTTGTCATTCTCTTCACTAGACTAGCCATGCCCAATTCTTGCAACCGTTCTTCATATGTTTTAGCCTCCATTCCCCAAATCGCCTTGGTTGTTTTTCTTTGCACTCTTTCTAGAGTCTCCACATCTTTTTTATAATGTGGTGACCAAAACTGGATGCAGTACTCTAGGTGTGGTCTTACTAAGGCTTTATAGAGTGGTATTAGTATCTCACTTGTTCTTGATTGTATCCCTCTGTTGACACTCTTGCAGGCTTCATACATACCTAGCATTTTGGACCCAGATCAAAGTTAAAGAATGAAGCTGCCATACAGGCACCCTTACTGCATGCAAGAGAAAAAAACGCTCTGTGGAAAAGAAGCACAGCATAATGGAGAGGCACTAGTTTAAAAGCCTGCCCAGCTAGGTTGCATTATTACAAGACAGTCACTGGATGTGAGTTACTTGTGCTGGTGCCGTTCGAGATGTTGGACTTCAATGGGCCTGGCCTTTCTAGGAGTTGGGGTTCAGTGCATCTGCCAAGCACCAGATAGGTAGACTTTAAATAGCTGGGACCCTCATGTTACATGCTTGAAACAAGCAAAGACAGAAGAGAATGGAGCAATGGATGTCTATGGAAGGAGATGTCAAAAAACAAGATGGCAGTAGTAACAGTGCTACTGAAGCCCTGCTTTCTTGGGCCCCACTAGATTGACTGGACCAGACCAGACCAAGAAATCAACCATATAGGGACACTAAAACTACTTTAGTAGAGACTGAGATAACAGAAACTTGCAAGATCTTAGAATGCAGAGAGATGGATAAATTGACCAAGGAAATTCAAGGAAAGGAGGAAACAGAGTACTATTTCATTTGGGGAAAAGGGTATAAGTGGTTAGATGATAGAAATAGGAAATAATAACTTGGAAAATGTAGTTTGTATTATAGAAGAAGTAGTAATTAGTGATAAGAATATAGAAAAGTAGAGGAGAAGTGCACTGACGTCGTGATGATACGACGTGAGATCTTGATGCTCCAAGATCTCAGTCGATATTTCTGTCACTGGATGGTCCTTTTGGATCTAAACCATCCCCTAGAGATGGTGATAGTGAAGAGTACGTCCTGTTGATCTCAGGGACACTGCAAAGTCCCTGATCAATACAGGAAAAGCGCTTTTTTCCGATGACAGAAATGCAGCCTTGAAGCTGCTGAAGTTGGGACAGCTCTGGAACAGAAAGAAAGCAGAAGAGAAAGTGTGTCGAATTGGTGAGGAAATTTTATTATTAGAAAAGAGATTACCCAAAGAAAATCATAACTAAATTAAAATTGAAGACAGAAGAAAATAAGCGGCGAGATTAAGCTACATAAATTTAGTGTGTTATCTTTTTCTAATTTTTCTTTTTACAGATGTAATTTCTGCAAATGTTTCCTATTTTTTAAATTGGATAGGTTAGTTTTTCTTCTACTACTTTTTTTTCTTTCATTTTTTATATACTTGTGGACTATAATTTTTTTTACAACGCTTGATTGGATTGCTTTTCACTTAAGAATTTTTCTCCATAAATTTGGAAATAAAGAGGGCTGTAACAGCAGAGAGAAAAAAAGTAACACTGCCAACTTGGTAACCAAACGACATGCTGTATGCGATTGAAGAAGGTTCTATGTGTTATGTGTTGTCTGTCTATGTCTGTCCAAAAAAGAAAAATATTCTTTTTTTAAAGAGAGAGAAGGAAAAGGAACAAGAAATGATATTCAGTGATTTTTGGGTTCGCGGAAATACCACCCCAAGAAAATATAAATTAAAAGCTGGAAGAGATACCTGCAGCAAATAGAGGAGGAGAAGAAATGAGAGGAAAAGGAGGGAAGGAAGAGAGAGGAGAGGAAGATGGAAGGGAGAGGGAGAGAAGGAGAGAGGGTAGAGGAGAAGAAATGAGAGGAAAAGGAGGGAAGGAAGAGAGAGGACAGGAGAGGAAGATGGAAGGGAGAGGGAGAGAAGGAGAGAGGGTAGGAAGCGGGAGAGGTAGAGAGGGGAGGCAAGGTTAGAAGGAAGGGAAAGGAGAGGAGGAAAGAAGAAAGTAGAGAAGGGAGGGAGAGAAAGGAAGAGAGGAGATGAAATGAGAGGAAGAGGAGGAAAGGAACATAGAGAGGAGGAGAGGAAGATGGAAGGAAGAAGAAGAGAAAGAGAGAAGAATAGGGGGTAGGAAGGTGAAGAGGAAGAGAGGAGGAGGGGAGAGGCAAGGGAAGAAGGGGAAGGAGAAAGGAAGGAAGTAGAGAAGGGAGGGAGGGAGAAAAGAAAGGGAGAAGAAGGTGGTGTCAAAACAGGCGAGGGATGGTAAACAAAGCAACCCAAATGGAATAGTTTAACCCTATATATGGAATGATAAATGTAAAAGAACCATGATTGCAAAGGAAAAAAAGAATAATAATTATGTGAATGTATACCTATAATTGTATATAGAGAACAAAACATAAAAAAAACTTTTTATATAAAAAAAGAATGTAGGAAAAGTAGGATTTATTAAAGTAGGAAAAGTTATATATTAGTAGAAGAACAACAAAGACTGCCTGGTACAAATATCCAAACATAGATTGATAAGCAAAAGAGTAAGAAATAATAGGATTATAAGTGTAAAACAACATAGAGATGCATTGAGAGGGAAATAGTGTTTGTAAAGATGCACCGATAGATGTCTGCTGTAAGAAGGAATGTGCAGTTCCGATGTTATTTGTAAGTGTTGTATATGTTTTTGTCAATGTCTATAAGTGTTTGTAATAAAAAAAAATTAAAATTAAAAAAAAGAAACTAACAAGTCTGACTATACTATACCTCCTCCAATTTATTATGTTCCAGTGAATCAGGGAGATGTCTGGCTGAGCTGCTTCTGAATGTTATCTCATTGTTCTGGACTTTAAAAAAAATGTTTCAGCCCCTTTTGCTGAGATCATGGCAGCTAATTAAATATGGTAACCATTACGTTCCAGCATATTTTCATCAAGATCATCTTCCTTACTTTTCACAATGGTTGTTGCTTAATCAATAGGACCTTGAAGCATGTCCATCTCACCTAACTCCATATTGGGCATCCCAGGCAATTGTTACTGTATCTTCAAAAATTTCTTTCCAAACAAGAACAGCAACAAAACCCTTACTCCTCACTAATGCCAGAACGAACAGGGCTAAGAACCAGTAGACAGGAGGTTGATGGGATGGGATGTGAACTTGGAGAAGAGGAGGAGGAGACTTCTAAAAACCCAGAGCTTTCTCAGAAAGGGGCCTGGAGAAAGGGAATGTGCAGTTTCAAGCTGGATGGAGAAGTTGGGTAGAGGCTCAGGGTAATCCCACCCTAGAATCTTTCTGGCTATTTTGGGTAGGTTAGAAAGTTGTAGCTTTAGTTTGGCAAGATTCTGTCTGTTAGGTGTAAGCAATAAATAAAGGATTGGATTCTGTCATCCCTGGATTGGGGAATGACGGCTGTGAGTGTACCAACGTGCCCTTTGCTAATGTGCATTGTGCATGTAATACATTTAAAAGAGCACTTCATGGATGCCCTTGGCTGTGTCTTAAATTTATGGCCAGCCATAACTGTACATAATGATGCTCTAGCTCTGTGAGATAAGAGACTCACTCCAGGAACATTTTTAACACCTCCCTCTAAAGACAGATAGATAGAATTAGCATCTAAAATGTTTAAAATTACAACATCGGGAACCAAAACTGAAAGGAAGAAGCTCATAAATTATTTCAGAGCAAGCTTCCCACATAGAATCCTTTGTCCTTGCCAAAAATGATTTAGGAAGGCAGAAATACTAGATTAAACACAGATTTGTTTGGTTCATTTTCCTAAAAGTCCAAATTTACCCGATCTGTATATAATACATTAAACGTTCCTGCACAAAAGGCCATCAGGGCTGGCTCAAACATGGTGAAGATGAGCCATGCTCAGTTCCTTGTATGGTAACCAAGGAAAAGTAGCTGAATCTCCTTTCAACACTGCTGGATGGATATTTTCCACACTGCATCTGACAGCAGTGGTGTTGGTAATTGAAAAACCCATACAAACAAGCCACTTGATTGCATGTCATTTCCTGCCCCAGCATCACTTCACTAAGATACAATAGCTGCTTCTCTCTGCCTAGTAGGAGGGCTGGCCCCATCTTTGAATGAGATCCATCCTGGGCCTACAAGATAAGCCAGACCAAGAAACAGGAGCCACCTGTGCCTGAAACTTCTTTTATTTACACTGGTTATATTAATAGCAGAATCTTGTAAGTCTGAATGTGCTTTTCCTCCTCTTTTAACTTCATTTGAATTTCAGTGTGTGTGTGTGTGTGAGAGAGAGAGGGGGGGCGAGAGGGAGAGGGAGAGGCAGAGAGAGAGGGAAAGAGGGAGGGAGGGGGAGAGAGGCAGAGAGAGAGGGAAAGAGAGAGGGAGGGAGAGAGGCAGAGAGAGAGAGAGGGAAAGAGGGAGGGAGGGGGAGAGAGAGGCAGAAAGAGAGGGAAAGAGAGAGGGAGGGAGGGAGAGAGGCAGAGAGAGAGAGGGGGAAAGAGGGAGGGAGGGGAGAGAGGCAGAGAGAGAGGGAAAGAGAGAGGGAGGGAGGGGGAGAGAGAGGCAGAGAGAGAGGGAAAGAGGGAGGGAGGGAGGAGAGACAGAGAGAGAGGGAAAGAGGGAGGGAGAGGGGAGAGACAGAGAGAAAGATGGAGGGAGGGAGGGGGGAGAGAGAGGCAGAGAGAGAGAGGGAAAGAGGGAGGGAGGGGGAGAGAGAGGCAGAAAGAGAGGGAAAGAGAAAGGGAAAGAGGGAGGGAGGGGGAGAGAGAGGCAGAAAGAGAGGGAAAGAGAGAGGGAGGGAGGGAGAGAGAGGCAGAGAGAGAGGGAAAGAGAGAGGGAGGGAGGGAGAGGGGCAGAGAGAGAGAGGGAAAGAGGGAGGGAGGGGAGAGAGAGGCAGAGAGAGAGAGGGAAAGAGGGAGGGAGGGGGAGAGAGAGGCAGAAAGAGAGGGAAAGAGAGAGGGAGGGAGGGAGGGAGAGAGGCAGAGAGAGAGAGGGAAAGAGGGAGGGAGGGGGGAGAGAGGCAGAGAGAGAGGGAAAGAGAGAGGGAGGGAGGGGGAGAGAGAGGCAGAGAGAGAGGGAAAGAGGGAGGGAGGAGAGACAGAGAGAGAGGGAAAGAGGGAGGGAGAGGGGAGAGACAGAGAGAAAGATGGAGGGAGGGAGGGGAGAGAAAGAGAGGCAGAGAGAGAGGGAAAGAGGGAGGTGGGAGAGGCAGGGAGATTTTCATATTTCCACCCCCTTCCACTGTCTTCTGGGCCGCCATAATATTTCTCTATCCATTGCCTTGGTAACAGATCTCCCTTATATTTGTCAAGGTCATCCTCTTTACCACTACAATCCTGCATCCTTTATGTTTACATGGGACTTCTTACACTTTTTAAAAGAGTTTATAATAGCAAGCCTTTTTGTCAGTGTGAATCTTGCTGGTAATCTTGCATCTAGTATCAGGGAATCTTGTTTTCCTGTTTTTGAACTGGGTGATCCTGTGGTGCTGTATGTGATGCTGAGACATTCGTGGCAGAAGCAGAAGGGAAGATTTATTTTATTTTGTCACGCATGAACTAGATAACAGATATAAGACATAAGTATAGATATGATTATGAATACATGAAATGAATACGAATACAAGGGAATATCAGGACAAGGACGTTAGGCACGCTGGTGCGCTTATGCATGCCCCTTAAAGACCTCTTAGGAACGGGGTGAGGTCAACAGTAGACAGTCTAAGATTAAAGTTTTGGGGGTTTGGGGGGAAGAAACCACAGAGTCAGGTAGTGCATTCCAGGCATTGACCACTCTGTTGTCGAAGTCGTATTTTCTGCAATCGAGTTTGGAGCGGTTTACCTCAAGTTTGTATCTATTGTGAGCTTGTGTGTTGTTGTGGTTGAAGCTGAAGTAGCCAGTGACAGGTAGGACATTGTAGCAGATAATTTTATGTACTAGGCTTAGGTTGGCTCAAAGGCGGCGAAGTTGTCTAAGCCCAAAATTTCAAGCCTGGTGGCATAAGGTATTCTTCTTAGTTCAAAAGTTTTATTTTCTTTTAAAACAAGCATTTCATCATTCCTCAATCAGTAAGACATCGGAGTACAATTTTTTTGTGTGTCAAAATAGTTCTAGTTTACCACCAAATTCTTGTCTAGCCTAATGTATACCCCTCCCTCCCTCCACCCTCCCTTCCAACCCCCCCTCCTCCTCCCTCCCGACTTCCCAGAACGTGTACACGGTATGGATTTTTAACAAACACAGTCTAAAATCTATTGAGAAAAAAGAAATTAAGAAATTAATGACATCTCTACATTGATCTTAGCTTCTTCTTGCTGAGCTAACTTTAAACAATTTAAATCATTTGTGATCTTAAGCATAGGCTAACTGGAATTTCTTGGTCCCGTATTTATTTTGTATATAGTCAATCCATTTTTTCCAGTCTCGTTTATATCTCTCATTTGAGTGATCTTTAAGATATGCCGATATTTTAGCCATCTCGGCTAAGTTTGTAACTTTCAATGTCCATTCTTGAATTGTAGGCAAGTCTTCCTTCTTCCAGTATTGCGCCACCAACAGTCTTGCTGCCGTTATTAGATGCAGAATCAAGTTAGTCTCTACCACTGTAAAGTCAGTACATATACCTAGTAAGAATAACTGAGGAGTAAACTTTATCCTTCTTTTAAAGATATTTTGCGTAATCCACCATATTTTTATCCAAAATGCCTTAACCTTTTGGCAGGTCCACCATATATGAAAATATGTAGCATCGAGAGAACCACACCTCCAACATTTAGGCTGTACATTCGGATACATAGAAGCCAGCTTCTTAGGATCTAAATGCCATCTATAGAACATCTTATAAAAATTTTCTCTCAGGTTTTGAGCTTGTGTAAATTTCACATTTCTTACCCGTATTCTTTCCCACGTATCCAACATTATTGGTTCTTCAATATTTTGAGCCCACTTTATCATACAATCTTTAACTAATTCTCTTTCCGAATCCATCTGTATTAATACATTATATATCCTCTTTATATGCATTAAGCTTTGATCTCTTATTTGTTTAAACAAATTATCTTCAGCTTGGATAAAACCAATTTTTTAATCTATTTTCCACCTGGCCTGTAATTGCCCATACTGAAACCATGTTTGAACTACCTTCTCCTCTTTTAATACCTCTAAAGATTTTAGTTGTAGTACCCCCCTTTCCAAAATGAGAAGCTGTCTATAGGTAGTTCTATCCTGTTTTTGTGCTATGTTCATATTTTCAATTGCATGTCTAGGAATTGCCCACATGGGTATCTTGTCATTTAATTTATATTGGTATTTTTTCCAGACCCGCAGTAAAGCATTTCTTAAAATATGACATTTAAACTTCTTATCCAATTTTTTGTTGAATAACAGGTAAGCATGCCAACCATATACCAGATCGTGTCCCTCGATATTCAGTATTCTATCATTAGTTAAATAAGTCCAATCACTAATTACAGATAGCGCCACTGCATCATAATATAGTTTTAGGTTAGGTAATTTCAAGCCTCCTCTCTCACGTACATCTTGCATTATTTTCATCTTTACCCTTGGCTTCTTTCCTGCCCATACAAATTTGTTGATACCCTTCTGCCATTCTAAAAGATTTGCATCTTTTTTAAGTATAGGTAACATTTGGAAGAGAAATAAAATTTTTGGTAAAATGCTCATTTTCACTGCCGCTATCCTGCCCAGCAAAGATAAGTGCAATTTCTCCCATTTTTTCATCTCTATCTGTATACTATGCCAAAGTGGTTCATAATTATGCTTATATAATTTCCCGTTTGAGGTTAAAATATTAACTCCAAGATATTTGACTTTTTTGACTACCTTACATCCTACCATCCCTCCTAGTTCTTCCTTTTGTTTAGTATTCATATTTATAGCTAATATTTTGGTTTTTCCTAAATTTATTTTAAAACCAGATACTTGACCATATTGATTAATTGTATTCATTAAAACCATACTGGATTCCTGCGGTTGTTCCAATATTATGACCAAGTCATCCGCAAAAGCGCGCACTCTGTATTCTTGCTGCCTAATCTTGATCCCTTTTAGACCATCCAAGCCCCGTATTTTATTCAACAATACTTCCAAAGTTATAATAAACAATAGTGGGGACAAAGGACAGCCCTGTCTTGTACCTTTTCCAATTTGAAAAGAGTCTGTTAAACTTCCATTGACTATGATTTGTGCTGTTTGCTGTTGGTATATTGCTTTAATTGACTGTAAAAAATTATCTCCTATTTGCATTTTTTGCAATATCTTCAACAGAAATTGCCAGTTAACTTGATCAAAGGCCTTCTCAGCATCCAAAAATATAAACGCAGCAGGGATCTGGTTGTTCTTTCCCAAATATTCTAATGCATTAATAATTAATCTGACATTACTTTTCATCTGTCTCCCCTGTATAAAACCTGTTTGGTCAGTGTGTATCAATTGTTGAATAACCAGCATTAACCTATTTGCTAGTATTTTAGTAAAAATTTTATAATCTACATTAAGTAATGAGATAGGTCTATAATTTTTTGGTTGGGTAGTATCTTGATCTTCTTTGGGTATCAAAGATATAAACGCTGTCTTCCAAGATGGAGGCACTTTATCTTCCATTTGAATCTTATTAAATAATTCTCTAAGAGGTTCTACCATTTCTAACTGTAAATTTTTATAGTAAACCGCTGTCAAACCGTCTGTACCTGGTGCTTTCCCTAACTTTAATTGCTTAATTACCTGCGAAATTTCCCACGAGGTTATTGGCTGATTCAATTTTTGCCTATGCTCTTCTCTAACTGAGGGTATTTTCTCTTTATCTAAATATTTGTCTATATCTAGACCATTAATTTTATCCCCTTTATACAATTCTGTAAAAAATTCCCGAAATGCCTTTTGAATCTCTTCCTGTTGAAACACCTTCTTCCCTCTGTAAATCAGTTTAGATATATTTTGAGTTTTCCTTTTTTCCTAATCTGATAAGCTAACCATCTGCCAGGTTTGTTTGCATTACAAAAGGTATTGTGTTTTGCATATAATAAATTAGTGGCTACCTGGTCAGAGATCAGCATGTCAAATTGAGATTTTAATATGGTGATAGCTTCCTTAACCTTTGTGTCGCCTGGATTCATTGTTAACTCCAACTCTTTTCTCTTAATTTCCTCTTCCAATTCTGTTCGTTTTAGCCCTTGTTTATATCTATGTGTTTTATTTATATTCATCAGCACTCCTCTCATATACGCTTTGCTTGCATCCCATACGAATTCCATAGATGTACCCTTATTCATATTCAAAACAAAATATTCAGATAACAATTTTTTACAATCATTAATATACTTTTCATATCTAAATAAGTTTTCATTCAATCTCCAAGACCTTCTTGCCTGCACTACCCTTCCCAATTCCATCCAAACTGGGTTATGATCTGAAAGGACCCTAGCTGCAATCTTTGTCTTCTTGACCCTAGAAAGCAAATCATTAGTGATTAGTATAAAATCAATCCTTGAAAGGGATTGATGTTTATCAGAGAAGAAAGTGAAATCATATTCCTCTGCGTTTCTTTCTTGCCAAATATCTCTCAATTCAAAGTCATCCATCATGTCAAAAAAAGGTTTGGGTAGCTTTGCTCGCATCTTAGTATTTGGGTGAGAAGTCTTCTTATCTCTCTTAGTGCCTATCACACCATTCCAATCACCCAATAGTATACAGGACCTATAGTCCCACTGTACTAATTTGGCATGAAGATTTCTATAGAATCTGTCTTGCTGTTGATTAGGAGCATAAATTCCCAAAAGTAATGTCTTTTCCCCTTCTAGGATTAGGTCTAACGCGATATATCTTCTGAAGGGATCTGCTTCAATTAATTCAGCTTTCGTGTCTTTTCTTAAGTATACAACTATACCATTCTTCTTTTCCATAGCAGAAGCTACAAAATGTTGACCAAGTTTTGAGTTAATCAGATATTTTTGATCAGTTGATTTGATGTGAGTTTCTTGCAAACAAATTATGTCATTCTTAAACTGTTTGAGATAGTGAAGTATTTTCTTTTTCTTCTGTGGAGAATTCAATCCATTGACATTCCATGTTAAGATCTTAGTTGTCATCTTTGGTTGGCTGAAGCTTTTTTAGAGCTTCCTGCATGGCCTGTTTAACCTTAGGCCTAGCTCCTCCCACTGCTTCTAGACTTGTTACTGTAGCTCCTTGATCGATGGCCGGTGATTGTTGAGGTTGTTGCCTTTTAGCTTGTTTCTCCATTCGTCTAGTAATCATACGGCTAGGTCTTTGTTCCATAACACCTTGCGCTTTTAGAAGAGAGAGATGCTCCATCTTATCTGATAGTTGTGTAGTTTGCTGTCTGTCCTGTCCTTCTTGTGGTCTTTCTCCAGGTCCAGATGATGCAGGATATCCAGCCTTCAAAATATTATGGTAAAAATCTCGGGCTTTCCATACAGAGTTGAGGCGATATCTTTGCCTATCAAATGTAAGTATAATACCAAATGGTGCGTCCCATCTATACTGTATCTGATGGTTTCTGAGTTCTTTGACTAAAAAAGCGTAGTCTCTTCTGGCTCTTAACATTTGAGGTGGTATCTCTTTCAAAACAATTAGGTCTTGACTGCCAATTTGGAGCTTAGTGTTATAAGACTCTTGTAGTATCATGTTTCTAAGCTCTCTTGTAGTGAAGTATATAACGATGTCTCGAGGAAGCTGTTTCTGCTTTGCCACCCAGGAGTTAACGCGATAAACTTTGTTGATCTGCCAGTCGAGCTTAGTCCCTGGTCTTCCCACCAGACGGTCAAAGGCTTCTGATAGGATCTGTTTCAGGTTCTCCTGTTTCTCCTCACGCAGCCCCCTTACTTTTAATGCCAGTTCCATTTGTCTATACTGTATCATAATAATTTCTTTTTCAGCATTTTCAACTTTTTGTTCCACCACTTCTGTTTTCAGTGTCAAGTTGGTATTAGCCTCATTTAAGATCCTCTAGACTATCTTCAATTCCGGAAACATGTTCTGTCAATACAGTTACAAGTCCCAGCATTTCATCTTTAATTTTAACAACCCTGGCATCGATTTTATCATGCAACTCCTGTTTAAATTCTTTTATTTCCCCTTTTATTTCTTTTATTTCTTCTTTTCCCTCCTGTTTTATCTCCTGTTTTATCTCCTCTTTAAGATCTCTAAGTTTATCTTCCATTTTAATTGTCTGAGTGTTGAGAGCCACACTTAATTCACTCAAGAAGAATTCTTTCGTTAACAAATCTCCAGCAGGGGGCGTAGGGAGCGGAGGCTGCAACCTTGTGCCAGGCACTGGGGATGTGCCCCTGGGAATAGAGGGCGACGGTTTCAGATTAGGACTTGGTTTTGAGGCCATTCCAAATTTTATCTTCCAGCAGTTAATAAAACTCTACTGGCTGACTGTGCAGCTATAAGAAGAGATGCTGAATTTCTCCCTTTGTTTTGAAATTTGAGGCTTGACAAAGCTTTACCAAGGATTTCAGAAAATAAGCATTGTAACAAGACAGTTCAGCAGATTCATCACCATTTAAATTCCAGATAAGCAAGATTAATGAGAGAAAGAAAGTCTTGTAAAAATGAAACTAATTAAAAAGTTTCTGCTAGCCGATTGTGAGGCAGGGTGATGAGTCACTCCTTTGAAGTTTTAAGATTCTGTAGCGTTTAACAAGGAGATTAAGAAAATAATCATTGTTACAGGAGAATCCAGCCGGCTCGGCGCCATTTTAAAAGCCTCTAAGTAAATAGATTTTCAGAAGAAGATCTTATAAAAAAAAGAGAAGCTAGGATCTTGGTAAACAATTAATGTCCTCGTAAACGGATTCAGCTCGTATTAAAATCAAATAAATCAAAGCTGTGGACTGAGTGGGAGAGATCTTACTTTGTACTGCACAAGGCAGTTTGAAGTTCCCAGCACGGACGCCATTCTGCCTTGGGCTGGCCCCCCTCTCTCTGCAGACACAGAAGCTGCAAAAATCGAAGGGCATTTGCCAGCAAAACTATATCTTCTTCCCTTCTTGCCTGAAGGATAAGAAACCTGATAGACGTCAGATAGATGATCATCTAAACAGATACATGACCAGGAATTCGGGGGCAGCTATTTTAAGCTGCCACCATCAGCAAGCTCCTCCCAGGAAGTCCCGTGGCATAAGGTATTCTGTTGTGAGCAGAGGAACGGAGGGTTTTTCTCGTGAAATATCTCTAGACTTGCTCGATTGTATTTATATCAGATATGCAGCATAGATTCCAGACAGATGAGCTGTATTCAAGAATTGGTCTAGGAAAAGATCAGAACAACAAACTCGGTGGCATCCTCTTTGGTGGGTTCATATTCATATTCAACCCATTTATACAATCTGGGAATTCCAGTAGTCACAAAAATGCCATTTCTTGTGGAGTGTGCGTGGGGAGCGAAATAACCCACCAAATTCTATCCTAATCAAAAGAGAACAATAGATATTTTACAAAAATTGCAATACAGGTGGTCCTCGGCTTACAAACTCAAATGAGCCCAAAATTTCTCTTGCTAAGTGAGACATTTGTTAAGTGAGTTTTGCCCCTTTTTACGACCTTTCTTGCTACAGTTGTTAAGTGAATCAGTGAAATTGTTAAGTTAGTAACACGATTGTTAAGTGAATCTGGCTTTCCCATTGATTTTGCTTGTCAGAAGGTTGCAAAGAGTGACCACATGACCCTGGGACATTGCAACTGTCATAACTGTGAATCCATTGCCAAGCATCTTAATTTGGATCAGGTGACTATGGGGATGCTACAATGGTTGTAAGTGTGAAAAACAGTCATAAGTCACTTTTTCAGTGCTGTTGTAACTTTGAACAGTCACTAAAGTTGTAAGTCAAGGACTATCTGTAATGATAACCTCCATGTTCTTCTCCATGACAAATAAATATACTTGCTGAGAGGCCACTTTGACCAAAATTGGCTGGTTTCTCATTTTCCTCCTTCCCTCCCCCCCCTGCCAATTTCATTTAATGTTGCAATATCCTCCATGGCTTTAAGCACATGTCACCAATTTTGGATGCTACACCATCTGCAACCTGTAAAAACAAAATTCCCTGGGAGGTGCACTCAAAAGCCTAAATGATAGGTTTTATTGGAGGCAGATGAAGCTCAACTGATTTTATTCATAATACAGAAAATAACAGACATCAAACTAGATTGGTTCTGTGATAAAGTTCCTATGTGCATAATTGGAACACAACAATTTACACAATAAATGAAGCAGTAAACCTGTCTCTCGCATCTGGAAAAGGAAAACACAATTAACGAAAGGTTTATTGAAAGAGAACATTAAACATACGGACGTCAGCAAAGTATCTCAGTGAGAAAACCAGCACAATCACCTGAACGCCCTAGCAACTTCCCTCAACTATCCTTTGATTGGTCATAGATGCACCAAGAACAGGCTGCTGCAGATGAATGTTTTCCAGATGGTTGGATTATAACTCCCATGGCTGTTGACCATTGTAGTTGAAACACCAGGTCCAATTCAGTTGGGAGGAGTTTTTACAAATACAGAACTTAAGTTCACAAATGGACTAAACTAGGCTAAAAGGAAGTTGGATGGTTTGCGATGTAACATATTAAGGAGCCAAACCAGCGGTGAAATTCAGCAGGTTCTGACAGGTTCCAGAGAAACGGTAGCTGAAATTTTGAGTAGTTCGGAGAACCGGCAAATACCGCCTCTGACTGGCCCCGCCTCCATCTATTCTCTGCCTCCCGAATCCCAGCTGATCGGGAAGAAATGGGGATTTTGTAGTAACTTTCCCCTGCCACACCCACCAAGCCACGCCCACAGAACCAGTAGTAAAAAAAATAAATTTCATCACTGATCCAAACAGGGTTGGAGTCTGCACAATATTTTGACATTGATGAGCTGTTTTGACCAGCTGCTAGGACAAAGGGGGGTAAGGCAGATAAAAGAGTAGTGAGAAACACCCCGTAGTTTCCCTCACCTGGTCTATAGTTTGGTAAGAGTTTCTGACTTAAGAAGCAAAAAGGAAACTTTCTGTTTCTCTCCCGCAATCTTACCTTTCTCTCTTTTCAGAATAAGAGAATAACAAGAGTTGGAAGGGACCTTAGAGATCTTCTAGTCCAACCCCCTGCCCAAGTAGGAAACCCTGTACCATTTCAGATAAATGGTTGTCCAATCTCATCTTAAAACACCTTCAGTGTTTTCAAGATGTAATTTGGATAGAAGCGAGACTTTCCTAAATGATGTATTTCGTATCTTTTATTTATGCAATGTCTGCCAACATTCGATGTTATATTAGGATCATTTTATTTGTTCTTTTTTTAATGGGAACTGCAGCTACTTTATATTAACTCAGTATTCTTTCAGCAATCTGTTATGCTCAAGGGCACATCCTCTGACATTGGCTTTTGCTGAATTCAGATCCCAAACACTTATTACAATTGTGTGAACCAGAAAACCATCTATAATATGATTTGTTTAAACAAAATATCTAATCTATAATATGATTTGTTTAAACAAAAACTGTTATGTGAAGAAAGGTTCTATATTTTATTACCTAGGTTTAACATGGTGGTTAAATCTCACCAGAAGTTAGTTGCTGTCAGTACTGGTGCTGGGGTCGTCAGCTACCAAGCCATAGACAATAGACATAGACAATAATTAAACTCTGATCTGTAGTTTGCAGAACTCTGTTAGTTCTAAGAGCAAGTAAGCCATCTGCTTGTCCTTAAATAGGATCAACAGCCTCTTCCTTCCAGGTGACCAATATTTCTTGCCAAGTCAGTAGGTTACTAAACATTAAAGTTTTTTTCTTAAGTCAGTCAGTGGGAGACAGCTGGTAGAGGAGTATTAGTGCGTGACCCGTCAAAACCGTGGAGGACAAAATCGCGGTCGACGAAAGCGCGCATGTGACATCATCACAGCGCGATGAAAAAAATTAAAAATTGAAATAAAATTAAAATTAAAGCAAGCCGATTCACATAAAGGTAAGGGTTAGGTTTAGGTTTAGGGTTAGGGTTAGGGTTAGGTTTATGGTTAGGGTTAGGTTTAGAGTGTTAGGGTTACGTTTAGTGTTAGGTTAAGGGTTAGCGTTAGGTTTAGCGTTACGTTAACAGTTAGGTTTAGGGTTAGATTTAGGCTTAGGTTAAGGGTTAGGTTTAGGGTTAGGTTTAGGGTTAGGTTTGGGGGGGTTAGGGTAAGGTTTTCGCTTTATTTTTACATTTTTCGATCACAGCGCGATGTTTTCGTCGCGCTGTGATGACGTCAAATGCGCGCTTTCGTCAAGCGCGATTTTGTCCTCTGCGGTTTTGTGGTGGAACCGTATTAGTGTGGAAGCAACAAACTATAGATCAGGGGTGTCAAACCCGTGGCATCACGGCAGTATCACATGATGTATCACAACTTTTTTTTCCTTCTTTAAATCAGGCATGAGCATGACCAGCGCATGACGCATCTCGCCTGTGGGCCATGAGTTTGTCAGCCCTGGTATAGATAGTTCTTGCTGTTGTTGTTAATTGTGAAGCCATGTCTGACCCATCACGACAATGTTATTATTATTATTATTATTTTATTATTTATTTGTCTTGTATGCCACCCACTCCCAGAGGACTCCGGGCGGCTTACAAAAGACAAGGGAAAGGGGGGAACAAGACAAAGACAACATATTAAAAACAAAACCAACATTCACAATTTCTATGGAGGTAGATGCTTCTCAGCTCCCCCCATGGATATGAACAATGTTCCTCCAGGCCTTCCTGTTCTCTACCATCCTCTGGAGTCCATTCAAGATCAAGCCTACTGCTTCGGTGACTCCATCCAGCCACCTCATTCTCTGTCGCCCCCTTCTTCTTTTGCCCTCAATCTTTCCCAGCATGAGGCTCTTCTCCAGTGAGTCCTTCCTTCTCATTAGGTGGCCAAAGTATTTGAGTTTCATCTTCAGGATCTGGCCTTCTAAAGAGCAGTCAGGGTTGATCTCCTCTAGGACTGACCAGTTTGATAGCCTTGCAGTCCAAGGGACTCGCAGGAGTCTTCTCCAGCACCATAGTTCAAAGACCTCAATTCCTTGGCACTCAGCCTTTCTTATGGTTCAACTTTCACAGCCATCCATTGCAACTGGGAAAATCATAGCCTTGACTATAGGCACTTTTGTTGGCAAAAGTGCGTATAGTCAAGGCTTTTTAGTATGCTGTCTAGATTTGCCATAGCTTTCCTCCCCAGGAGCAAGCATTCTTTTAATTTCTTGGCTGTAGTCCCTATTCCCTTCATGAATTACTGCCTTGCCGTGGTGAAAGGGCTTGCGTAGTTCAATGAAGCTAAGAACTATGCTGTGCAGGGCCGCCCAAGACAGACAGGTCATAGCAGAGAGTGCTGACAAAACATGATCCACTGGAAAAGGAAATGGTAACCACTCCAGTATCTTGCGGAATGACAGTTCTTGCTGAATGACCATTTATTCAATGACTGTGAGAGAGGAGGGTAGCAGGTGTGATGGACTACATGAAGTAGCAGTTTCCCATGAAAGAAGGAACACATTGCAGAAAGTGTGTGTGTGTGTGTAAAGGTAAAACAATCTGGAGCAAGCTAGGAGGCAGAGAAAGAGAAGCAGAATAACCCCTCTCAGAATCTCTCAGGTATATTTGTCAGTGATGGAAAAACTATGAACCACAAACCCTGCCAAATATAGAAGATTATCCTACCCTGTTGCGAAGTAGCCAATAATCACACAAGGTTGCAGGAACTGGGCCTGGCTAGTCTAGTGAAGAGGAGGACCAAGGGAGACATGATAGCAGTGTCCCGGTATTTGAGGGGCTGCCACAGAGAGGAGGGAGTCCAAAGCACTTGAAGGCCACACTGAACCCCAACTCCTAGAAAGGACAGGCCCATTGAAATCCAATAGCTCGAACGGCACCAACACAAGTAACTCACATCATCCAGTGACTGTCTTGTAATAAGGCAACCTGGCTGGGCAGGCTTTTAAACTAGTGCCTCTCCATTACGTTGGGTCCAAAATGCTAGGTATGTATGAAGCCTGCAAGAGTGTTAACAGAAGGATACAATCAAGAACAAGTGAGATACTAATACCACTCTATAAAGCCTTAGTAAGACCACACCTAGAGTACAGCATCCAGTTTTGGTTACCACACTATAAGAAAGATGTTGAGACTCTAGAAAGAGTGCAGAGAAGAGCAACCAGGATGATTAGGGGACTGGAGGCTAAAACATATGTAGAGCGGTTGCAAGAACTCGGCATGGCTAGTCTAGTGAAGAGAAGGACGAGGGGAGACATGATAGCAGTGTTCAAATATTTGAGGGGCTGCCACAGAGAGGAAGGGGGTCAAGCTATTTTCCAAAGTACCCAAAGGCAAGAAAGGAATAATGGATAGAAACCGAACAAGGAGGATACAACCTGGAAATATGGATAAATTTCTGACACGGCAATCAACCAATGGAACAGCTTGCCTTCAGAAGTTGTGAGAGCTTCATCACTGGAAGCTTTCAAGAAGAGGCTGGACTGCCATCTGTCAAAAATGTCATAGATTCTGCTTGGGTGGGGTGAGAGGTTGGACTAGATGACCTACAAAGTCCCTTTCCAACTTTGTTAATCTGTAAAGGTGGGAAATTGCAACCTGTTTTTTCTGTAGAGAGCAAAAAGTCTCTGGACAAATTGAGAGTCCCAATACACAAATGAGCATTTAAATATTCTTTGAAAACAAAGGCACACAATCATTAGTAAGCAATAGGTAACACACAATGAAGAATTCACACATCCCTGAGAGAGGATGGTCCTCCCAGAAGGTGGGTTCATTACTAAAAATCTACAGCCCTCCTCCTTCTGTCTCTAACTGATAAGTCTGATAATTAAGCATGCAAAATTTTCTAGTTAATCTATCTGCAACAGGAAAAGGGGAGTTAGTGCAGTCTATTTAATCTGTTCACAATAGGGAGAAGTTTCAGCTTCATTTCCAATGCTGCTCTCCTGTAGGATGCTACATGTTCTCCTGTAGCCTTCCAGGAATTTTAGAGCCAGGATGTGAGGCCCAAAAATGAGAGTCCCAAGAGACAGAAACTTGAAAGTTTTCCAACAAAACTTGGTTTTCTCTGGCTAAAATGAGCTAAATCAGTCTTAGTGAGTGTTTAATCTGGCAAGATTCTGCCCACTGTGTGTAAGCAAATAAAGAACTGAAGTCATGTTAGGTTGTTCTACGTTCTTGGGCTTAGCCTGACAACAGCTGTCCAAAGTTACAATGGCACTGAATGAATGATGCTTACAGAAGGTCCTCAAAGTTATGGCTGTTGCAGCACTTCTGCAATCATGTGAACAAAATTTGGGTGTTGGCTGCTTGTGAGGGATGCGATGGCTCAGTGGCTAAGATGCTGAGCTTGTTGATCAGAAAGGTCGGCAGTTGGGCGGTTCGAATCCCTAGCACCGCATAATGGAGTGAGCTCCCATTACGTGTCCCAGCTTCTGCCAACCTAGCAGTTCGAAAGGATGTAAAAATGCAAGTAGAAAAATAGGAACCACCTTTGGTAAAAGCGTTCTGTGTGCCTTCGGCATTTAGTCATGCCGGCCACATGTTCACAGAGACATCTTCGGACAGTGCTGGCTCTTCGGCTTTGAAACAGAGATGAGCACTGCCTCCTAGAGTCGGGAACGACTAGCACATATGTGCAAGGGGAACCTTTACCTTTACCCTGCTTGCATTTATGACCACAGAGTGCATTTCAACTCTTCCCACCTGCCCTATTTCTGCCCTTTTGTCTGCACTGTCTTCCACTTCCCTGCACTCTGCCACCCCAACTGACCTCTGTTGTCTTCTCCCTCTTTCTGTTGATAAGGCATGACCTGCCTGCCCCCTTTGTGAATCAGCTGCTTGCCATGCAAGGCTTTCCATAGGTTGCACAAGGCTTTCTTGAAGCAGGAACAGCATTGGAGTGGAAGGGGTGGTGGTGGTACAGGATGGAATGCAGGCAGCCAAGAGGGCAGAGATGGAGCAATTGAAGTCGGAGTGAGCCAACCCGCGATAGGACAATTCAACAAATAGAAAAAGTTAAATTAATTTCAACGGAACTGTGGCCAACAATAATAAAATAAGAAAGTCAACCTGGAAAAACAAGAGTTGCAATAATTTCTACGGAAAAATGGTCACCGATAATAAAAGTAACTGAATCAAATGAGTAATTCAGCATTGAACTGGTCCTGCGGTGAGTTGGCCATGGCGAGTTGTCCTAGACCCAACTGAAGTGGAGGCAAATGTGGCACAGCAAGAGAAATGTAGGTCCTTGCCTAAGGATGGTGAGTTCCTATCCTGTTCCTATCCTATCCGACCACAACCCGACTACTGGAACTGCTGTCACTAAACAATATAGTCTCACAGTACCCTTTAGTGCAGTGTTTCTCAACCTTGGCAACTTGAAGATGTCTGGACTTCAACTCCCAGAATTCCCCAGCCAGCGTTCGCTGGCTGGGGAATTCTGGGAGTTGAAGTCCAGACATCTTCAAGTTGCCAAGGTTGAGAAACACTGCCTTAGTGCTCCTGTTAACTGACAGAAGATAATTTATTTCTACTTTGTTAGTCTGTAAAGCACTAAATAAGTTGGGACCCTCAATCTCTGCCCAGCTACCTAGTCTATTTTCTCTGGCCTGGTTATTTCCAGATGTATTGGATTACAATTCTGAAAATTCAGTAAGAGTCTGATCAGTCGCTGATTGAATCATGTAACATATTCAGCACAGGCTATGCTTCAATCATGGTTTATTGATTAAGCCACAACTATATTGAAGGAATGGTTTATCATCTATCAATGAAAGTGCATTCCAAATAGAAATATAACCCCCCTAGATAAATAGGTTCATAAAATTCAATAAAAATGCATATAAACGTAATGCATAGTCCTAGGTTAGCATCTAGCTCAGCAATTTTGTCCACAATTGGTGACTGATGAAATCAAATGAAGAATAAGGACTACTTAAGACAGGTTGTGATGTATTTTACAAAAAGTGGGACTGTTTTTAGCAGCATTTCAATGAAACAGAGCTGAATTAATCTAAAACAGCTGAAGGTGAAAAAAAGACAGAGTGACAGGAAGTTGGACAAAGAATAGAGATAAGCACACAATACTGTAAGCCACAAACCATGAATTACCAACAGGGTTCTCACAACATTTTTATCCAAATAAACCTCTAGCAACATTGAATGAAGTAGAGCTGGGTTGAACTCCAGCAGCTGGAGATTTTTTTTAAAAAAGATTGAAGTGACTACCCCAAAGATGCTTTTTTCAAAAGTTAACTGGACTTCATGGATTTGTTTTTCTTTGAAAATGTTTCTTTTCTCATCCAAGAAGCTTTTTCAGTTCTAACTGACTGGCGGGGAATGGAAGGATTTACATTCTTTGCAGTCAACTGGTTCTTAGCTCTCTGATTTGCCTTTTAAAAAAAGCATCTTTGGGACAATCATGATTCTGGATGATTGAGACGTCAAAATAACCAGGATGTTGGAGTAAACATTAGATTTTAGAGTATTTAGAGTATTTATTAATACTTATAGGCCGCCCTTTTCCCTGAGGGGACTCAGGGCGGCTTACATAAAATGAGGGGAGGGGGTTAGATAAAAGCTAACTCGTGGCTTACTAGCAGCATGGCTCCATAAAACATACGTTCAAATCAAGCAAACTGCGTCGTTCATTCGTTCATTCGTTCATTCGTTCATTCGTTCATTCGTTCATTCGTTCATTCGTTCATTCGTTCATTCGTTCATTCGTTCATTCGTTCATTCGTTCATTCATTCATTCATTCATTCATTTCACGGTGAGCCACGGTGGTGCAGTGGCTAGAGTGCAGTACTGCAGGCTACTTCTGCTGATTGCCTTCAATTTGGCAATTCAAATCTCACCAGGCTCAAGGTTGACTCAGCTTTCCATCCTTCCGAGGTGGGTAAAATGTCTCAGATTGTTGGGGGTGCAATATGGTGACTCTGTAAACTGCTCAGAAATGGCTGTAAAGATATATATATATATATATGTCTAAGTGCTTTTGCTATTGCTATTCCATTTCTATAGCTGCCCATTTTAAGCCAGTGACTCTATGGCTGTTGCTTCCTATCCTGTAATGGAATGGTCTCTTCAGACCGTCCACTCACATTCAACTGCTCTTCTTACATGCAAGCCTCTCTCCCATCTAGCAATCTTAGATATTGTTGAAATAGAACTTCCATAATCCTATCCAAACCTATGTAATCCTGATAAGTGTTAGATGGCCTCCCTCTCATTACTATACTCACTGTGGCCATTTGAAGAAGGTAGGTAGGTAGGTAGGTAGGTAGTTTTATTTATATGCCGCCCTTTTCCCTGGGGGGACTCAGGGCGGCTTACAGTTCAAAAGGAAGGGAGGACATACAAATTAAACACATAAGACAGTACATCGTTAAAAACACAACATTCATACAATTCGGGTGGGTTGAAGTCTTTAGTCCCAGGCCTGTTGGGACAGCCAGGTTTTGAGGGCTATGCGGAAGGTCTGGAGGGTGGTGAGGGTACGAATCTCCATGGGGAGATCGTTCCATAGGGTCGGAGCTGCCACCGAGAAGGCTCTCCTCCGCGTGGTTGCCAGTCGACACTGACCGGCCGATGGAACTCGGAGGAGGCCTAATCTATGGGATCTGATTGGTCGAGAGGAGGTAATTGGCAAAGAAGGCAAAGGAACCCCCCCCCTCCAATGGAACCATGGGGTTGTGTGCATCTCATCAACTTATC
The DNA here is from genome assembly GCF_051295495.1 of Thamnophis sirtalis. Lineage (NCBI taxonomy): Eukaryota > Metazoa > Chordata > Lepidosauria > Squamata > Natricidae > Thamnophis > Thamnophis sirtalis. Next base: position 154,736,988 of record NW_028261381.1, on the reverse strand, counting down.
GTCTCATTCAGAGTTTTCTGAATGAGTGAAGAAATATTGAAGTATGAGGTTTTTGGGGAAAAGAGGAAAGTGCTTGCAGGTACCTGAGGCACCCATGCAATGCTTAACTCTCTCCAGGATGTATCTTGCCCTTCTTCAGTTTTGGAATAAGACTGTTAACTTGGGCATCCCTGGCTTTAAAAGGTTTCTGACCTTTATCCCCTATTAAAAACCATTCTGGAGAGTGACTTTCTTGAGAATTAAGGAATACTACATAGTGGGAAAGCCTTCCTGAATTCAGCAATACCATACTTCCATCTATTGGGGAAATGTTGAACTGAACATTCTTTTCTGCATGAGAGGAGTACTTTTAACTAGTACATAAATGCTATAAATAAATGCAAAACAACAACAACAACCCTGCTCATAATTGCCAAGCTGAGCACCCCAAAGGTGCCTGTAGACCACTGATTATCTAACCATGTTTCAAACAATATATATATTTATACAAGTCAAGATGAATGTGATTTAACATTCCTTTGTGATGAGATATGAGATAAACCAAAGTTTAGGTTTAGTTTAAAAGAAGTAGCTGCATTCCTAATATTATACGGCCTAAAGAGGAAGATTCTGGATGACATGTAGAGTAAGCAGAGTTGTCCTCAGGATCAAAAGCTTTTGTTGAAATAAAAACAGTCTCTTGCTATAGATTTTTACCAGTGTTGCTCATTTTATCAATTTATGCAATGGCACACAACACCTGCCAAAATGGAGTTTGCATGGTGATGGCTTAATGCTGGTGTCATTCTGTGCTCCTCCACAGAGGCCTGTGCGTGTCAGGCATGAAGGCTGCCCCTGGGTGTGTAGGTGTTCCCACTTCCAGACCTCCCAGGAGGCTGGAGGGATTCCTTCCCTGCAATCTCTCACCCATCTCACAGTCTCCACCCCAACTAAGCAGTGAGGAATGTTGAATGTTTTCGTTTCTTCCTTGACATTTTCCAGTTTAGAGGCTGTTCTGCTTTGACCGCAGATGAGGCTGAATGAGTGATGTGGATGGGAGGGTTGCACACAATCCTGTTGCTGAAAGTCCCGAGGCTTCCCTTGGTAGAAATGTGGTCCTTAATTTTAAAAGTGGACTCCTCCTCCTCCTCCCCCTTCCTCCTCCTCTTCTCCCCCTCCACCCCCTCCCCTTCTTCCTTCTCCCTCTCCTCTTCTTCCTCCTCCTCCCCCTTCCTCCTCCTCCTCCTTCTTCTTTTCTTCCCCCTCCTCCCCTCCACCTTCTTCTTCCTCTCCCCTCCTCTTCTTTCTCCTCCTCTTCCTCTTCTTCTTCTCCCCCACTCCCTCCTCCCCCTTCTTCTTCCTCCTTCTCCCCCTCCTATTCCTCTTCCTTCTCCCTCTCCTCTTCTTCCTCCTCCTCTCCCTCTTCCTTCCCCTCCTCCCCTCCCCTTCTTCTTCCTCCCCCTCCTCTTCTTTCTCCTCCTCCTCTTCTTCTTCTCCCCCTCCCCCTTCTTCTTCCTCCTCCTCCCCTTCCTCTTCTTCCCCCCAAACCCTTCTTCTTCCTTCTCCCCCTCCTCTTCTTCCTCCTCCCCTCCCCCTCCTCCTCTTCTTCTTTCTTTTCCCCCTCCTCTTCCTCCTCCTCTCCCCCTCCTCCTCCTTTTCTTCTTCCTTCTCTTCCTCCTCCTCCCCTTCCTCTTCCCCCTCTCCCTTTATCCTTCTCCCCTCCTCCTCCTCCTCCCCCCCTCCTCCCCTCTCCCTTCTCCTCTCTCCCCTCCCTTCCCACCTTCCTCCTCCTCCATTACCTCCCCCCCTTCGTCTTCCAGCCTTCCTCTCCTACCTTTGAATCAGTGTTGACTCCTGGCAACCATCTAAAATAGCTCCTGCAGTTTTTTTGGAACATTTTCCGAAATGGTTTGCCATTGCCTCTGACCTAGAGGCTTAAGGTCATCCAGATGGCTTCATATCTCAGGTAAGATTAGAACTCATGGAGTGCAAACCAGTCCCTTTTAACCACAACACCAAACTCTTTCCTTTGCCCTGTAAAAGAACCACCAAAAAAAGGAATGAAACAGCGGGGCAAAAACAATTGCCCACTGGAGGGCGCCATTGTCACGTACATATCAGTCTAGAAAGAATGTGGAAAAGCATTCGGCTAATCTAGCTTTATCGCAAAAGTTACAAAGCGCTTTAAGGAATTTTAATGCACAAGTCCTGTATTTTCTATAAGAGTTAGGACCTCAAGGTGTTTTCTAGCCAATCAACATGAAGAGAAGGAGTGACATGATGGCAGGCTTCCAATATTTGAGGGACCGTCACAGAGAAGGAGGAGCCAATTTATTCTCCAAAGCAGGTGAGGGCAGGACCACAAGCTAGAACTGAGGAGAAATTCCCTGACAATCAGAACAGTGGAGTGGCTCAGCCTGCAGAAGTTGTGGGTGCTCATCACTGGAAGTTTTTAAGAAGAGATTGGACAACCATTTGTCCCTAACAGTATAGAGTCTCCTGCTTGAGCAGGAAATTAAACTTACCTGGTATTCCCTCTGTTCAAAGAACCAGAAGTTTGCCAACTGGTGCACTTCAAAGAGTTAACTTTTTAAAACGTCCTTTCAAGTTGTAGCCATTGAGGGCTTAACCTCATGAGGAAGGTCTGTCTTGCTTCAATCTGCCTGGAGGTTAATAGAGAGGTGAAGCTCTTTTAGAGCTGAAACTTATATACTGCTTCACAGTGCTTTACAGCCCCTTTCTAAACCATTTACAGAGTCAGCATATTGCTCCCGACAATCTGGTTCCTCGTTTTACCCATCTCAGAAGGATGGAAAGCTGAGTCAACCTTGAGCCTGGTGGGATTTGAACTGCCAAATTGCAGGCAGCTGGCAGGCAGGCAGCAGAAGTAGTCTTCAGCACTGCACTCTAAGCACTGCCCTACTGTGGCTCATTTGAGGACACTCTGCCTATAGAGCAGTGTTTCTCAACCTTGGCACTTTTCAGATGGGTGGACTTCAACTCCCAGAATTCCCCAGGCAGTCATGAATTCTGGAAGTTGAAGTCCACCCATCTGAAAGTTGCCAAGATTGAGAAACACTACTGTAGGGGCTCCTCTGCAGATTTTGGGATTATTCCTAAAACAAAACAATGACCATTTGAAGCTTCCTTTGGACCCGCTTCCTTCACCAGCTGCATTTTTCTCACTTACCCCATTCCCTTGTTTTGTTTAACATTGTTTTAAATGTATTTCAGCATCTTGTAAACAATGTTTGCTTGTTATCACTTTACTTTTCACAGTGCTAAACAAGAGACATACAGAATCAAATAGAATGGAATAGCAGAGTTGGAAGGGACCTTGGAGGTCTTCTAGTCCAACCCCCTGCCTAGGCAGGAAACCCTATACCGTTTCAGACAAATGGCTATCCAACATCTTCTTAAAGATTTCCAGTGTTGGGGCATTCACAATTTCTGGAGGCAAGCTGTTCCACTGATTAATTGTTCTAACTGTCAGGAAATTTCTCCTCAGTTTTAAGTTGCTTCTCTCCTTGATTAGTTTCTACCCATTGCTTCTTGTGCTTTGACTCCCTCTTCTTTGTGGCAACCCCTGAGATATTGAAACACTGCTATCATATCTCCCCTAGTCCTTCTTTTCATTAAACTAGACATACCCAGTTCCAGGTAGTCCTTGACTTTGTTAAGTGAGTTTTGCTCCATTTTATGACCTTTCTTGCCACGGTAGTTAAGTGAATCACTGCAGTTCTTAAGTTAGTAACACGGTTGTTAAGTGAACTTGGCTTCCCCATTGACTTTGCTTGTCAGGAGGTTACAAAAGAGGACTGCAACTGTCATAAGTACAAGTCAGTTGCCAAGCATCTGAATTTTGATCATGTGACCATGGAGAGGCTGCAAGGGTCTCTAGTATGAAACATGGTCCTAAGTAATGTTTTAAGTGCTGTTGTAACTTCAAACAGTCACTAAATGAACTGTTGTAAGTTGAGGACTATCTGTATTTTAAATCCATATGTATAGAAGGAATCTGGCCATTTCCCCCCCTCTTTTTTTTTAAAGCCATGAATCCAAAAGTACTCCAAAATCAAACCGAAATTGATTTGCATGATTCTCTGTGAGGAGGAGATTTTGCAGGAGCTGTTAAAACGATAATAATGCCTTTCCAATAAGACCAGGTGAATATAGAGGGGGAGGATCTTGTAACTTGACAGCTTTAAGACTTGCATGCTTCAATGCCAGAGTTTCTGAATAGCTACTTGGACCGATCTAAGTACTAATTCATAATTTCATATCCGGTCATATGGGTGGCAAGCCACTCCCACAAAGGAGGCCACACCCACAGAGTAGGTTCCAACAATTTTTGAAACCCACCACTGAGGGGGATGGAACCTCCAGTTAGAGAGCAAGTCTACCAGATTATACAATATTAGCTGTTTGGAATTCATTTCCTGCTGGTGGATTCTTCAGAGAAACATCTGGTTGGCCGCTGTGGGAAACAGGATGCTGAAAACAAAACTTTTGGTCAACCCCAGCAGGAGTTTTCTTAGATGTTCTTATTAAAGGCAAACTGAGGCTTTTGGAAATCTGATCAGCTTTCTTCCAGAAAGCTGCCTTTGTCAAGTTCATCTGCTACTCAAGCATTTTATCCACACTGTTCAATATCTGCATAAAAATGCAAAGAATGGTGCTGGGGTGGGGGAATTCAGGATGGGTTCCCAGGCATTTTTAGTCTTATAGGAGCAAGAAGAAAGCTGGGTCTATGTTAATCAGGAAAGGGCCTACATGCAGCAGGCATGACAAGAAGGCCTTAGAAATGCATTTTTGTTAATGCATTGAAGGGCAGAAAATGGAGATGGGCAATTATTTTTACTATTTATTATTATTTTTGTTGTTGTTAGTTATAGTCATGTCTGACCCATCACAACCCCATGGACAACGTTTATCAGCCTTGGTAGATAGTTATTGTTGTTAATTGTGAAGTTGTGTCCAACCCATCTTGACCCCATGGACAACGTTCCTCCAGGCCTTCCTGTCCTCTACCATCCTCTGGAGTCCATTTAAGCTCAAGCCGACTGCTTCAGTGACTCCATCCAGCCACCTCATTCTCTGTCATCCCTTTCTTCTTTTGCCCTCAATCTTTCCCAGCATGAGGCTCTTCTCCAGTGAGTCCTTCCTTCTCAATAGGTGGCCAAAGTATTTGAGTTTCATCTTCAGGATCTGGCCTTCTAAAGAGCAGTCAGGATTGATCTCCTCTAGGACTGACCGGTTTGATCGCCTTGCAGTCCAAGTGACTCGCAGGAGTCTTCTCCAGGACCATAGCTCAAAGGCCTCAATTCTTTGGTGCGATTTCAGCCTTTCTTTCTTTCCTAAAATTATTATTTTAAACTGAAATAAAAATAAACAATTTGAGACATAGCGTAGGAAACTAAACCAGGGTCCAAAAATCTTAGGAGGAAAAAGATATGTGGAGATTCCCTCCTTGGTCTGTAGAAGGAGATACTATATAGCAGTGTTTTTCAACCACTGTGCCGTGGCACACTAGTGTGCCGTGATATAGTGTAAGGTGTGCCGTGGGAAAATTACTTTATATATAGTCAATATAGGCACAGAGTTAAAAAATTTTAACATTTTCTAATGGTGGTGTGCCTCGTGATTTTTTTCATGAAAAAAGTGTGCCTTTGCACAAAAAGGTTGAAAAACACTGATATAGAAACCTTTCAAATGATTTATCAAGAAGAACTCCTCCTCCTCCTCCTCTTCCTCTCCCCCTCTTCCTCTTCCATCTTTTTGCAAAAGACAGAATATCAGAATTGGGAGGAACCTTGGAGGTCTTCTAGTCCAACCCCCTGTTCAAGCAAGAGATCTTATACCATGTCTGACAAATAGTGTCCAGTCTCTTCTTAAAAACCTCCAGCACCCACAACTTCTGGAAGCAAGCTGTTCCACTGTTAAATTGTTCTCACTCTCAGGAAATTTCTTGTTTCTAGGCTGGATCTCACTTTGGTGACTTTTCATCTGTTGCTTTTTGTTCTGCCTTCAGGTGCTTTGGAGAATAGGTTGTCTCCAAAATGTCATAGACTTTTAAGAAGGAAAGACAATATAATAACTGCTGAAAGGACTGTGTTGTAGCCTGGAGATAGATGATGTCGTATCCCTTCCCCTCTGTTGAGAGAGGGCTGTTCAATTTTGAGATAGATGGCCTCTTTGACCCCTCTTTCAAACCAGCGGTCCTCTCTATCCAACATATGAACTTTGCTGTAACACAAAAATAAAATAAAATAGGCTGTAACATAAAAATTCGTGTGTTACTTGTGAAACGTTAAGCTTCCATTTTGAGATAACACATAGTAGAAGTGTGGCCTTACACAAAATAATTTTCCTTTCTTTCAACAAACATTTCTTCTTTACAATAGTAATTTTCTACCAGCATCTGCTGGTATATCTCAAAATATCGCCATCATTAGCAAACATTCTATAAAAGCATACCGAATCGTTTACTTGCTCTAGTTTTCCACCATTTGCGCCAGTGGTGAAATTCAATTTTTTTTACTATTGGTTCTGTGGGCGTGGTTTGGTGGGCGTGGTGTGGTGTGGTTTAGTGGGAGTGGCAGGGGAAAGGATACTGCAAAATCTCCATTTGCACTCCACTCTGGAGCCAGCAATAGGTGGCATTTGCCAGTTCTCTGAACTACTGAAAATATCCGTTACCGGTTCTCCAGAACCTGTCAGAACCTGCTGGATTTCACCCCTGGCTTGCGCTCATGTACTTCATTTTCCAGGCCAATCAGTAGCATCATTTTTGATGCATCTCTTTTTAGACCTGTCTCTGCATTGCATAAAACAATCTGACCAACATTCATAGCAAACCATTGGGTCCTTAAAGAAAAAGTCTCAAGGAATGTGGGGCCATCTGTAGCTTGTCTTTATTTTTCCCTCCCTGACATTTTCCCACAAAAGCAGACTCTGCTTTTTCGAATCAACAGAATCTTGATTCATTGGTTGTGACAGGAATTGACCTACCAATTTGTTGTTCAAGCCCGTGGGCTGAGGGAGACAGTGACTGGCCCAAAGTCACTCAGCTGGCAACACAGCAGCATTTGCAGCCATTGGCGGTGTCCTTCAGGCCTGTGACCACGTTTTATGATGCTTTTGCCAAAACCACACCTGTTAGGTAAGCTCCCCGTTGGGAGAGCGAGTATGTTCAGAGAAGCGTTGTGAGAGTTGTGTTGGAGAACACACAAACCAGTAAACAGAGACACTGCAGTTTAAATAGGCTTTTACTTTTGTGGAAATAGAGGTATCAGAGTCCATCAAACAGTCCAAGTCATACACGGATAAGACTGTCAGTCATCAATGTCTTTCAGTTAAGGGATAATCCAAATAACATAGTCCATAATCATACAAACAGTCTGGTACTCAAAGTTTGCTAGCAGTTGCAAAACTTACAATAGCTCACAACACTTTCTAACAGCCAGCTTCCAAAACACTCAGATCAGATCAGCCCAGCATCTAATGAACAGAGAGCTAACAATCATTCTGGCTCCCTCTTATGGCCGATTGAGGAAAACAACAGCCAATCACATTTTACCGCGTGATTTAAAGAAACAGGTACAACATTGTTACATGATTTATATATTGCCAACCCAACTGTTAGATTATATTCCTAACAACGCCCATAGTAAACCATTGGTTCACTTAATGGACTCTGGTATTCCCTTAAGAACTGCCACAAAAAAGGCTGTGAGACTTGGTTCAGTTCTAACCTAGTTTACAGCTGTCAGAAATTATGACCGTTATGGGCAAGCTCCATTACAGTCATAAATTGAGGACTACTTGTAATGTTGTGGAAATGGTTTGCTGCTGCCTTTGCTTTAGCTTCCCAGTCTAGCCAACAGTCCAACAATACTTTGTATGTCTGTAGCTCAGGTACTGTCTTGCTTTCCTCAGAGCAGAGGTGGTATTCAGCAGGTTCTGACCAGTTCTGGAGAACTGGTAGCAGAAATTCTGAGTAGTTCAGAGAACTGGTAAATACAACCTCTGACTGGCCCCGCCCCCATCTATTCTCTGCCTCCTGAGTCCCAGATGATCGGGAGAATTCCCACCCCTGCCTCAGAGATCCATGAAAATTGTGTTGAAGCTGTTCCTTCCTGAGTCCCAAATGGCAAATTTCATTCCTAAGGTCTGGCTGAAGTGATAGCATTTTATTTTTATGGAAGGGGAATGTAGGAGAAGGAGTGGCAGAACCAGGGGGCAGAGTTAAAAGAACAGTCAGACGTAGTCCACTTGTGGCTATGTAGGGATTCTAGGGTGATCCTTCTTTTAACTTCACCCCCAGGTTCTGCGACTCCTTCATCTACAGACAGAGTGGTATAAACTGCATCTGCCAAGAGAGTTCATTCTGTTTCTTGGGAGTCTTCTTCTCCTGCACACTTGACCAAAGGATGCTAAGGTGGGTCTCCTCTTTTCATCTGGATGCCCAGAAAAATTCATATATGTCAGAGTGCATATATACTCATAGTGTGACTACTATTTTGAGACAACCCAGGAGTAAAATACAGCACACAAAGGATTTGTCTTTCAAACAGTGGTTTATATACAAGACTTATATATACATAGATAGATGTGTTAGGCAAATACCAGGCAATCAATCAATCTTCAACTGTACATGGGGAACCACAATGGAGATAGAACACGAGGAGAAAGATACACGAGGAGAGAGAGAGAGAGACGCCCTCACATGGCCTCCCTTATATATACAGCTTCTTAAAGTGGCAGCAACCCTGCTGACTCATCCTCATGTCATCATCTCGGTTTACAGCAGAGATGGTATTCAGCAGGTTCTGACCAGTTCTGGAGAACCGGTAGGGGAAATTTTGAGTAGTTTGGAGAACTGGTAAATACCACCTCTGACTGGCCCCACCCCCATCTATTCTCTGCCTCCCAAATCCCAGCTGATCGGGAGAGAATGGGGATTTTGCAGTAACCTTCCCATGGAGTGGGTCGGGAATGAAGATTTTACAGTATCCTTCCCCTGCCACACCCACTAAGCCATGCCCACCAAGCCATGCCACGCCCACCAAGCCACGCCCACAGAACCAGTCATAAAAAAATTGAATCCCACTTACAGCAGCTGGTCAGCTATTGGAATGTTATTACCCTGACAATATAGGTGTTCTACATTGTATTCAGAAACATTTGCCAAGGGAAGTCGAAAAGTTAACCTGACCACTGTGAATTGTAAGTCCTTCCCCTTTCATGCGTGTTGTGCATTTGTGTTAGGTAAGCTCCCTGTTGGGAGAGCGAGTGCGTTCAGAGAAGCGTTGTGAGAGTTGTGTTGGAGAACACACAAACCAGCATACAGAGACACTGCAGTTTAAATAGGCTTTTACTTTCATGGAAATAGAGATATCAGAGTCCAACAAACAGTCCAAGTCATACATGGATAAGACAGTCAGTCATCAATGTCTTTCAGTTAAGGGATAAGCCAAATAGCATAGTTCAGTAATCATTCAATCAGTTCAGCACACAAAGTTTGCTAACAGTTACAAAACTTACAATAGCTCACGGCACTTCCAGATCAGCCCAGCATCTAACAACACAGAGAGAGAACTAACAGGCATTCTGGCTCCCTCTTATGGCCGATTGAGGAAAACAGCAACCAATCACGTTTTACAGTATGCTTTAAAGAAACAGATACAACATTGTTACATGATTTATATATTGCCAACCCAAACGTTAGAATTATATTCCTAACAATTTGGTTCGCAGACAAAAGAGGCAGGGCTTCAGTCACATAGTTGAGGCGGCCATCTTGAATTTCTTTGCCACTCCTGCTGCATATGTTCCTGATCTACTTGGCAGGAGGGTCGATGTGTGGGAGGCTGGATTTACTCTTCTCTGTAAGCCATAAAAGAGCTTGTTTATATAAAGCCTAGCTGATATAAACCAGCCATTGGGGCTTATAAATATTACATACCACTTCCTCTGGTGAAGCATCTCCGAGGGTTTATAATAAAAACAGAGGTCAGATCCAAAGTGCTACATGGCCTTGTAAATGCCAGAGTTTAATGAACGAGGCAATAGATGAAGACATATTTCCATTTGTTTTAACTCTCCAACCATTCACGTCACTAGGTACACCCACATTTTCTGATATTATTATGAAAAAATGGGAGGGGGATTTTTGTTCATTTGTTCCACACCAACATCTTTTCAAACGTATCTATTATCTTCCCATTAATTTGCTTTCTCTCCCCCCACCACACCCTTAAAGAAGCTTCAATATGTTTAACCTTTCCGCTTGGTAAAACATAAATAGTTTCCAAAACAGAAATTCCACTTATTCCTTGAGATAATGACACAGTAAAAACATTTCATTGCATGTTTTGTTTAGGTTTGGTTAATTGAATAAATTGCAGTTGGCTGAGTTCATACAACATGCTAAACCATACTAATCACGTGCTAAGGATCCCATGTACAAAAGACTTCTTGCCCTTATTTATGTGAACTGTCTCTTTCCTAATATGTTTCTGTAAAGAAATAAAAATTTGGCTCTGGAGAAGAGCTTTTGGGAGGATATTTATCTCCACAGTGAGTGCCAGTATAAAGATTTCTTTTTATCATTGTGTTGTTTTTAATCTTTTGGTTTTTCTATGTCTGCTGCTCTTGGGAGTTGAATGCCGTAGGAATGATAGTAATAAATAAATAAACCAAATTATGTCTTAGTATTTTGTTGTAATGAAATAGCCATCTTCTCCCTTGGGCACAACAATAATAGACCATTGCTGGCCATATTGTAGCATATCTGAAGGGCCAGAATGCACTCTATGCAACACTGTAAATCCCAGGGAGTAAATAAATCTACATTTTGAATGTAAAACTCTAGCTAGGATGAAAATATTCAAGATATATCTGGATAAGAATTGGGATAAAATAGCAATAGTTAGACTTATACTTCACGCTACAGTGCTTTCTAGCCCTCTCTAAGCGGTTCACAGAGTCAGCATATTTCCCCCAACAATTCCATTTTACCTTTTTAAAACCCTCATTTTACTGATCTCGGAAGGATGGAAGGCTGAGTTAACCTTGAGCCTGGTGAGATTTGCCAAATTGCAGTCAGCTGGCAGTCAGCAGAAGTAGCCCGCAGTACTGTACTCTAACCACTGTGTCACCATGGCTCATGTGTGTTCAATCTTTTGCTTGTGCTCCCTTACAAAATCCTCCTTGTAAAATGTATCTTTAAAAAGAAGGAAACCTATGTAGATAAGTTTTACATCATAGAGAACATAGGGCTGGAAGACCTCAGAGGTCTTCTAGTCCATCCTTCTCAAGGAAGGAGACATTATGCCAACCTGGTCAAATGGTGGTCTAGTCTAGTCTACCTTCAATCATGGAGGATCCATAATTCTGGGAGGCAAGATATTCCCCTGATTAATTGTTCTCAACTCTCAGAAAATTTCTCCTTACTTCTAAATTGGATCTCACTTTTATAAGCTTCCACTCATTTCTTCTTTTCCTGCCCTCTGGTTGCTTTGGAGAATAAGTCAATCCCCTCTTCTCTGTGACAGCCCCTCAAATTCAGGAAAACTTATCCTGTCTTCCAATATCTATTACCAGATGTAATAAAAATGTTACGCTGATGGGAATTCCTAATTCTAATCTTACAGTACATAGAAAAACATATCTTCTTTCTGATATGGTGCAACATTTGTTATTCCCAAAGAGAAATCTTGACAAGACTAGATTCCGTCAGAAATCATCCTACGCTGCCAAGACAGGAAATGTCCCTACTTGACATGGAGAAATGAAGCTCACCCAAAATGAAATCATCTTGTAGCTGTTGTTGCTTCAGATCCTGAATGTGCTATTTGGATAAGTCAGATGCAAGAGGCAGAGCAGGTGGGTCAGTGGAGGGCAATTGTAGGACACACTCAACTTAAGGTGAAACTTCTCCAGCCTTGTGTGCTTCAGATGTCAATATTGGGAACTATGGTACAAAGCAGTGAGGGTATCCAGCTGGAGGAATTTCATTTGAGAACAAAACAGCTTTCCAAAATTATAGCAATTATTTTTCCTTTGAAAGCATGCTATCATTCACATTCACAAAGTTTTACTTGTAGGATGGATTCCCATAACACACTTTCTCGTGGCTAATTCTATGAATCCAGTTTTCAGTTTTTTGCAACACAGGCTAATCACTAAATAGCTTAAACTTTAGGATAATCTATCTATCTATCTATCTATCTATCTATCTATCTATCTATCTATCATCTATCTATCATCTATCTATCTATCATCTATCATCTATCATCTATCTATCTACCTATCTACCTATCTACCTATCTACCTATCTACCTATCTACCTATCTACCTATCTACCTATCTACCTATCTACCTACCTACCTACCTATCTACCTATCTACCTATCTACCTACCTACCTGTGTGTGTGTGTGTATGCCTGCCTGCCTGCCTGCCTGCCTGCCTGCCTGCCTGTCTATTGAATGTCTATGGAGAATTTCAGTCATCCAGGTCATGGTTGTCCCAAAAGGCTAATCACATTGTTAGGTTAATATGCAGTTGTACAAAATCTTAGCCTCCAAAATTACTACTTGCATTTTCTGTGATCATCACAACCATGATTGATTAATGGTAGATTCCTGGGGAGATAGGTACCTATAGGACATAAAATACCTCTTATTGTCTGTTCATTAGCCAATTACCGTAGTATCCTTAAAACATTATCTTTCCAAATGTACCTCCAATAATGACAGTGTACCTTGTTAGCCAATCAGAAGGGCAATCAGGGGAGATTCACCTAGGACAAGATTCAACCAGGACAAAGGCTGAGCTATGGCAGGAGTTTTGCAAGAGTTTAAAACAGGGGCTACCCTCACGGGAATATGAGAAATCTCTTAAACTGTTTCCAGATTTGAACGTTTAACTTAGCAACTTCTTTAACAATGATTGGCAGCAATCAGTGGAGATGCTGGAAATTAAAACTGGTTCTTTCAACAGGTAAAAACGTCCTCTTTCAGGAAGTGAGCCACAGCTTTCAATCCACTGGCAAATAGCCAGCTGAAGGCATGGCTCAACCATTAAAGCATATTAGAAATAAAAAAATGGCACCAGGTTAAGGAGAGGAAGTTTACCTCAGGATTATTTTTGTTTCTATTATTTATTAAATTTATATGCTGCTCAGTGATGATGGTTGTGGTATTGGGAAACACATTTTCAGGTGACTTCCAGTTGAAGTCATGGCAATATCAGACACAGGGAACCAGTCTCTGCATTTTCTGTGCTGACATAACCCCTTCCCCCCCCCAGCTAGTGGGCTCCAAAAGGAGCCAAAGCTGCCCTGCAGAGTTGGTGAAGCAAAGAGGAGGCCTTTGTGAGGTCAAGGAGAGACGCAGCTCTCCTGTCTGGCCCAGGGCTCTTTTTCCCTCTTAGCCACGACAGGGAGAAGAGACAGCCTAAAGATGGCTGCCACAAAGCTGGGACAACCAAAGAACTACAACTAAGACTGGTGCTGGAGCTGGAGTAGGTGAAGAGTGACTGGAACTGGAGTAGAGCATTCCTTTTTGCCCTGAACTTTACCCCAAGAAACAATTTAGAATTATCTGCTCACAACTATTTGTGTAAGTGGTGTCTAGCCATTCTGAGGAAATACCAGACCAGAAGAGGAAGACACTAGAGGGAAAAACATTTTCATTTAGGTCATTTTTTTAAAAAAAATGAAGAGCCATGGAGGAATATAGAGGGGCTTATTTGGCAAGCAGTAGAACACTTATTCTAATTTTTGGCTCCACATAAAGTGATACAAGTAATGATAGTAAAAATCAATGTTGTGTCTCTCTGGAGATTCTCAATCATCCAGCTCATGGTTATCCCAAAGGTGCTTTTCAAAAGGCAACTGAACTTTTTTGTTTTTGTTTTCCTTGAAAACATTTCACTTCTCATCTAAGAAGCTAAAACCAACAAAGTCCAGTTGCCTTTTGAAAAGCACCTTTGGAACAATCAGTGTTGTGCTATTAAAACTGGGCAGCACAATGAGCTTGCCAGGTAGGGGTGGGAGAACCTATGTGGTTGACATGTTATATATAATATATCCCTGATTTAAAAGCCTTTGTCCCTCTGCTTGATCATGAAAACTGGAACCCTTCCTTACTCATTTAAAGTTGTGTAGGGTTATTTTTATTATTATTATTATTGGGGCAGTGTCAGATCCTCTCCATTAGATAATTAGGAAAGAAGACCACGAGACTCCATGAGTAGAAATCGTGTACTTTTACTAATTATAAATGATTAAAGGCATAGCGAAGCGAAGTCTGATTATTTAGGCGCGAAAGCGATTGATATATAGAATAACCCATTCCCCACCCCTTGGCATCACAGTTACAGTCCAATCATAATTCCCTCAAGTGTCAGGTGTGAGATAACTTCAAAAGGCATCACGAAGATGGAATGTTGGTGCCGTTAGTCCTGGCGGGAATCTCCCATGCATGCGTAGTCCGACAGGCAGCTGAGCTCCAGAACCTTCCTCCAGCACAATTAGTAACCCCTCCCAAATACCATGCCCTCCCTCCCCATTTCATGGCAACCGAAGCAACAGCAAAGCAGAGGCTGACAGGCAGTTGCTACTCACACATTTCTTTCCCCATGTGGCTTTCATCTGAAAATACAGGGGGCAGCCTAGCTTTGCTTCTAGAAAACAGCACCTCTGGAGCTTGTAAACTGAGCCCAAAACTGACAGCTAAAAAAGGAGGTTTAAAATTATATACATTCATGTGTATGGTCCTATTATCTCTCTGCCTTCAGAACAAAAATCTGCTTCTTTGCATGTGTGTGTCTGTATTTAGAAAAAGAAAGTCCAATGCAATTAGGAAACAAAAAATATGAAGCAAAAGTGGCCGTGTTGTGTTGCTGGGGCCTGTTCTTTGTTTTATTTTTGCAATCATGAGAACTGATAAAGAATTCCAGATCCTTCCTCCAAAAGGATTAGTCCGAGCCCTAGGGACAACAAGGAGGAGAGCTAATTACAGTAGGAGCTCAGCCTCCCATTCTCATAGCAGCTGCCACAATAGCATGGAAAATGAGTGGGATGGAGAGCAAATCATTCCCATCCACAGGCTAGGGGGACCGATGGTGGTTTGCAGCCTGATAATAACTCTCTTTCACAGACAAAGGCTCCGTTCTTTGGACGCTGCTCTTGCGCACGTCAGGGACCTTCTGTTAATTATAGTTATTTGCATCCGATGAAAAATTAGCCACGTTCTAAGAATTTCCCATTGCTGCTTCCTCTTGTCAAACTTTCAGCGAAGAGCAGCGCCAAGGAAGTCACTCAAGTTCTATATCGATATTCTATATGTTGCAGAAGAAAGTTTTCAGGTGTAGTGCAAGTGGAGCTAGGGAATGATGGATGGCCCTGAAACCTGAGTGCTTTGTGACTCCCAGCTCTGGGGCAGCAGGGATTAATCCTTGCTATTATTTTTTTTTTTTTAAAAAAAACCTAGTTTCTAAAAGTAGAGCTATTTTGGTATAGCAGTGAAGGCACCAGGCTAGAACCAGGAGACCGTAAGTTTTAGTCCTGCCTTCGGCACAAAGCCAGCTGGGTGACTTTGGGCCAGTCATACCCTCACAGCCCTAGGAAGGAAGCAATGGCAAATCACTTCTGAAATCTGACAAATTGCAAGGATTACTCAGGGTAGTTTCCAGAAGTCTGCATTAAGGCATTAAAAAATGGTTCTAAAATGAGGTTTTATCAGGGGTGGGTTTCTCGCCCCGTTCCAACCGGTTCGGTTGGAACGGGGCTGGCGGCGTCCTCGTGCACGTGTGCAGTGCACGCATGCGTTCTAGCGTCTGTGCGATGCTCCAGCTGCTCCTGGAGGATCGCGCAGGCGCTGTATGTGTCCTGCGCATGCGTGGAAGCGCAGAACTCATCAAAACCGGGTAAGGAGCACGGTCGGTCGGGTGGGCACTTCGCCGTTCCCGGAAGTTACTTACTTCCGGGTTCGCCGACCAACCGGTTCGCGGGGACTGCCGCGAACCAGTTGAAACCCACCCCTGGGTTTTATCCTGCATTCAGCTGGCAAAAGGTAGCTTTGTGCAATGTAATCAGGAGATGAAGGTAGCATTCTTTAGTGGGTGGGCTTGTAGAATAATGCTTCAGGAAGGTTTGTATATAACTCCCAGAATTCCTCAGCCAGACATTCTGGGATATCATATCATATCATATCATATCATATCATATCATATCATATCATATCATATCATATCATCATATCATATCAATCATATCATATCATATATCTCATCTCATCTCATATATCATATTATGTATTATATCATCATATCATATACCACACCAGAACAACCAGAAACAAGGACAGTTTTTTTACCCAAATGTCATCACTTTGCTTAACAACTAATTCCCACAACACTGTCAATAATTTATTAAGAATGTATTACTATTATTCTTCTCCTCCTTCCTAGTATCTATCTCTCCCACTTATGACTATAGCCACATTGCTTGTATCTTTCAATTTATGTGGTTTTTATTTGCTTCCTAGTACCATTTGATAGCTTATTAGTAACCTTGACTATCACTAAGTGTTGTATCTTTTTATTCTTGATGAATGTATTTTTATTCTACTTATGTACACTGAGAGTTTATGCACCAAAGACAAATTCCTTGTGTGTCCAATCACACTTGGCCAATGAAGAATTCTATTCTGTTCTGTTCTGTTCTATTCTATTCTATTCTATTCCCAAAATGTAGTTTATTTGCCTTCTCTGTCTCTGTCTGTCTCTGTCTCTCTGTCTCTCTGTCTCGGTCTGTGTCTCTCTCTGTCTCTCTCTGTCTCTGTCTCTCTCTCTCCCAGTCTATCCCATTATGGCTAGCTGGGGACTTCTGGGAGTTAAAGTCCATAGGTCAGTTGTGACTTCCATTTAATTAGACCAGGTTGGGCTCACCACCAGGTCTATAATTGTTTGAGATAGGGATGTACCAATGGCATTGCCCTAGTTAAAAAGGAGAGATTAAATTTGAAGAAATGCAATTTTCTGGATGAAACATTTTCTCCATAACTCAGTGATGCTAGTTTGGTACTTGGTCTAGCGAAGGCAGTCATCAGATTCCATAAGAACTTCCTAGATCATCCCTCTAAAGCTCCAGCATTTCCACTCTTCATTTCACAGATTCCCCCTGCATTTCTCTTGTTGTTTGCAGAGGAATGGTCTGTGGAAGGGGATATAGAGCCGAGGTGGCGCAGTGGTTAGAGTGCAGCACTGCAGGCTACTTCAGCTGACTGCAGTTCTGCAGTTCGGCTGTTCAAATCTCACCGGCTCAAGGTTGACTCAGCCTTCCATCCTTCCGAGGTGGGTGAAATGAGGACCCGGATTGTTGGGGGCAATATGTTGACTCTGTAAACCGCTTAGAGAGGGCTGAAAGCCCTATGAAGTGGTGTATAAGTCTAACTGCTATTGCTATTGCTATTCAACTCCAGGACTATCTTTAGAGCAGGGACATGTTATCATCTGCCAGAATGCTTTAGTAATTGCTCTGGTAAGTGAAAGAGCAGATAACAAGGCTTTCAAATTATGCTGAGAGGTTAACATGGAGGAATTCAGAGAACAACAACAACAACAACAACAACAACAGGAAACAAAAGTGAAGACACCATGCTCCTTTCCTTTGGCTCTGTTTAAATGATAACCTTTATTTCCAAAGTTGTGCTGCTAATTAAAAATTAAATGCTGTGGAATAGGTTGTGTGATGATCTGTTATTGAAGCTCAAGGCATTTACAAGTTGAACTTAGGCTGTCAGAGGGATCACCAAGTTCAGTGGAGCTTCCTCCAGGGGAGATGTGTCAAACTGAAGGCCTGGGGGCTGGATCTGGCCTGCAGGGTGCTTAGATCTGGCCCGTAGGGCCGCTCTGGAAACAATGAAGGATCGGCCCACAGTTCCCCCGCCGGCAAAAACAGAGGCCCTCCTGAGCTCCATTTTCACTGGCAGAGGATTGCAGGAGGCCATCCCAGCTGAAAACAGAGCTCAGGAGTCCGTTTTCTCTGGCCACCACAGGTGCCCGCAAGACAAGTGACGTTGAGCTGGCCACGGCTACCCTGGCCATGCCCACTGTGCCCCCCGGTCAAACACAACCCTGATGTGGCCCTCAATGAAATTGAGTTTGATGCCCCCTACTCCAGAGTAACTATGCTGTATTGTTATATAGTCAATTAAAAATTGGCAATCGGGCTGACGTTGGATCAATGACAATATTATATATTTATTTATAAAATTCATTTGCTGCCTATCTCACATCCAGTGACATGCAGTCCTGAAAAAGAGATGCCATTTCTTTATACTAAATTTAATTTTAATTAAATTTAAATGTAACTTAATTTTTAAATTTAATTTTAAAACTTAGGATTTTTTTTTAAATTAAAAAAGAGACTTGAAGACTAATCAGCAGCATCTACCTCTACCAACATCTTACCTATTAGGCTGAAGGTTGAGGAATGAAGTTTGACAATTGGAACATACCAACCCCAAAGGCAGACATTTTGTGGCAGGCCGGTAAGAAGGAATTGGAATGGGCATGTTTTGAGTGGTATTTAGGCACTCTTGGTGGGGAGCAACTGTCAAGAAAGACCTGAAGCTGCTTTTAAAAACTAG
This sequence comes from Thamnophis sirtalis, assembly GCF_051295495.1. Lineage (NCBI taxonomy): Eukaryota > Metazoa > Chordata > Lepidosauria > Squamata > Natricidae > Thamnophis > Thamnophis sirtalis. The sequence continues at coordinate 154,718,346 of NW_028261381.1, read as the reverse complement.
CTTCCTGTTTCCAGGGACATCTGTTAGGAATATAATCTAACGGTTGGGTTGGCAATATATAAATCATGTAACAATGTTGTAACTGTTTCTTTAAATCATACTGTAAAATGTCATTGGGTGCTGTATTCCTCAATTGGCGATAAGAGGGAGCCAGAATGCCTGTTAGCTCTCTCTCTGTTGGTTAGATGCTGGGCTGATCTGATCTGAGTGCCGTGAGCTATTGTAAGTTTTGCAACTGTTAGCAAACTTTGTGTACCGAACTGATTATATGATACTGGACTATGTTATTTAGATTATCTCTTAACTGAAAGACATTGATGATTGACTGACTTATCTGTGTATGACTTGGACTGTTTGATGGACTCTGATATCTCTATTTCCACAAAAGTAAAAGCCTATTTAAACTGCAGTGTCTCTGTATGCTGGTTTGTGTGTTCTCCAACACAACTCTCACAATGCTTCGCTGAACGTACTCGTTCTCCCAACGGGGAGCTTACTTAACAACATCTATAATGCTATTTTTTTCAAATTTTCCTGCCTGTTTCCAATATGCTTGTCTGTTTCCCATCCTTACCTTAAAGGTAACGATGAAGGTAAAGGTTCCCCTAGCACATATGTGCTAGTCATTCCTGACTGTAGGGGGCAGTGCTCATCTCCATTTCAAAGCCAAAGAGCCAGCACTGCCCGAAGATGTCTCCATGGTCATGGGGGCCAGCATGACTAAACGCCTAAGGCGCATGGAACGCTGTTACCTTCCCACCAAAGTGGTCCCTATTTTTCTACTTGCGTTTTTACATGCTTTCGAACTGCTAAGTTGGCAGAAGCTGGGACAAGTAACAAGAGCTCACTCCATTATGCAGCACTAGGGATTTGAAATGCCAAACAGCCGATCTTTCTGATTGACAAGCTCAGCGTCTTGGCCACTGAGCCACCTTACTGATCTTTAAATGAACAGATCTCACAAAACAGTCTGTGGATCTTAATTGCCTTCTTGCAGGATATTTAAAAAAACGGCTCCTTGTTAAATAGCCCAAGCTGGAGGTGGAATGAAACAGGCAGATTTTGCTGAAGAGCAATTGAACAACCTTCTCCTTGAAAGATTACAGAAACCTTGAGAAGATAAAACAGATGATTGTTGGCACTGTGGGAGACTCAAGCAGCTGCAGTGCCTGGATTGGAAAGCTAAGAGATTAATTGGGGAGGAAGCTAGACAATAGCTTCAATGCTGCTGCCTTTGACTCTACACTGCTCTTTGTATCAGGAATGGCTGTTCTACACACTTGCTCAATGGCCTTTCTTCTTTGACACTATTTCTGCAGATTTGGCCAAAAGGCCTGCTGAAATATCACACTGGACATACCAGTTGAATTGTGCCCCAGCATATAATGTACTGCCTTCTTATCACTGTCAATGTGCTATTCTGTACTGATGCAAAGATGGAATTGCTTCTGTGGTTCACAGGTATTTCCTTGGGCATGGATGTAGCCCCCCAACTCTCTGCCCCATCCCCTCTGTGCGAAGAGGCCTATTGAGCAAACATGAGCCCCCGATTTAGAATAGAATAGAGTAACAGAGTTGGAAGGGACCTTGGAGGTCTTCTAGTCCAACCCCCTGCTTAGGAAGCAACCATATATACTATTTCAGACAAATGGTTGTCCAATCTCTTCTTAAAAGCTTCCAGTGTTGGAGCATTTACAACTTCTGGAAACAAGCTGTTCCGCTGATTAATTGTTCTAACTGTCAGGAAATTTCTCCTCAGTTCTAAGTTGCTTCTCTCCTTGATTAGTTTCCACCCATTGCTTCTTGTCCTGCCCTGAGGTGCTTTGGAGAATAGCTTGACTCCCTCTTCTTTGTGGCAGCTCCTGAGATATCGGAACACTGCTATCATGTCTCCTCTAGTCCTTCTTTTCCTTAGACTAGACATACCCAGTTCCACATAGTCCTTGACTTTGTTAAGTGAGTTTTGTTCCATTTTACGACCTTTCTTGCCCCAGTGGTTAAGTGAATCACTGCAGTTCTTAAGTTCTTAGTTCTAGGTTGCATTTAAAGTTCCACAGCAGCTAAATGGAGCAATTGTAAAGTTGGAGAATACCAGATATAAATGCTTTCCCTAGAAAGGTGAAGTTTTAGATGGTCATGTGTCTGATTTGAGAATAGATAGCATGTCAGCACCAAAACAGATGGTGTATTTTAAATTGAAAATTTTAAAAAACAATAAAACTGACCCACTACATTTTGCTACCTACTTCCTGAGTCTACGTTTGATGTCTTCTTAATAAGAATGTATTGATGAATAGTGTTAATTTCAGTAGGCATGTTATATCAGCCAAAGAATTGATGTAGACCAGGGGTGTCAAACTCAAGGCCTGGGGGCCAGATCCGACCCATGGGTTACTTAGATCTGGCCCGCAGGGTCTCCCTGGAAACAGCGAAGGACCGGCCCACGATGCTTCTTCCAGTGAAAACGGGCTCCTGAGCTCTGCTTTCTATTGCCACAGCCTCCTGCAACACTCTGCCAGTGAAAACAGAGCTTGGGAGGGAAGCATGGGCCCATTTTTGTGGGCTCCTACTGGTTTGGACCGGTTTGGTTGAGTAGGTAGTAACTCAGCTGGCCACACCCCTGAACCAGTTCTATCGGCACTGCCATAGGCACCGCCATCCTGAAGTAATTTTTTTACTACTGCACATGCGTGCTTAGCGCGCATCAAGCACGCACGCACACAAAGTGCGGCCCTGAGCGAACCGGCAGTAACAGAAGCTGGAACCCACCCCTGGACAGAACTCTGGGGCCACCACAGGCACCCCTGACAGGAGTGACATCGAGCTGACCATGCCCACCCTGGCCACGCCCACCCCAGCCCCCTGAGATCAAACACAACCATGAAATCAAGTTGACAACCCTGATGTAGAATCTATTTGTCACTGTTTTCCTCAGTGCTACTCTTTTAGCCATTGGCCACTGGACAATGATCCCAAAGTCCAGTTCTATTTTTGCATTGCTCGCAACACAACATTGCATAACATAACAAAAAAAAATGGCTCGCAATACTATAGGTGGCTCAAAGATCCTGCTGCCTACTGCAGTTGTCAGTTTGATGCAGTGTTTCTTAGATGAGGAAATTGTTAAGATGGGTGGACTTCATCTCCCAGAATTCTCCAGCCAGCCTGTGGCTGGAGAATTCTAGAAATTGAAGCCCAACCATCTTAAAAGTTGCCAAGGTTGAGAAACGCTGGTTTAATAGATCCTGTTGGGGCCCTAGCAGCTGTCCAAGGTGCTGAGTTCTGATGCCCAAGTCTAAGGATACAGTGACATCTTCTCATTTGGCCTACAAAGGCTGACTAAACTGGGAAGTTTTGGTGTTTTTGCTGTCTCTCTGGATTAGTTAGAGTCCTTCACTGTGCTTGAGTTCCTTAGAAGATGTCAACCAGGTGAGCTTGCAATAATCCTTCCCCCAAATTTGACACAGCTATTAAAAAAAATAAAGTTCTTATAGAAATCAAGCTCAATTTGAAATGATATTTATTTGTGTTGAGAAGGTGGGATGTTATTAATCAGGGAAAACTGATGTCTATGGGGATTCTCAGCCATCCAGGTCATGGTTGCCCCAAAGGTGCTTTTCCAAGAAGCAATTGGACTTTCTGGTTTTTCTTTGAAGACGTTTTGCTTCTCATCCAAGAAGCTTCTTCAGAGGGACCTTTGCAGCATGGAAAAGGAAGCATCTCTGCTCATCTTAAGGATTCATTCACTGGAAATTTATAAAGTATCTCTCATCAGAACTTTGGCACAGGTCATGGACTAGCTGGGGAGTTCTGGGAATTGTCCACATATCTTAAAATTGCTGAGGTTGAGAAACACTAGCTTATGCCTGCTTCACTCTAATCAGGAATTCAAATTTTCCTCATTTATTTTTAGTAAATGCAGGCCTATGTCTGCTCTCCCTGCCTGTGCCCCTGGCCTTTGCACCCTAAAAGAATTAATTAAATGCTCTGCAAAAATGAAGTAACAGGAAATGTTGCATTTCTCCCTGGGGTATTTTAAATGGATATCAAATGATTGAACAAGAGTTCCTTTTTTTATAATTACAAAAGGGTGTTCTTTGTTTCACTAGGAGACAGCTGGGATTAGCCTTGGGGTTTCAGCTGTCATTGGCCAAAGGACTATTTTATAGCCCATAAAACCTTCAACATTGTTCTCATTCACCTGCGAATAAGTCTCTATGACCCCAGTCAGATTTACTTGTGAGTAGATGTGCACAGAATTGATTAATAAGTGACAGTAAAAGCAACTGCTTTTCTAGAATTAAAGTATCATTGGTCAAAAAGACAGAGCTAATCTGGTATGACTAATACCAAACAAGTTGAAATGACCTACTTTTCTCATCCAGTAAGAACACTTAAGCTTCAGGACTATGCATACTTTACCTATGTAACAATAAGTCCCATTGGACCTTACAGACGTCCATAGGTTAAACATGCACAGAATTGCAGTAATAAGTGAACTATGTGGGAAAAAGACATAGTGTGCATTTCAACAAAGAGTCTGAGCCCCCTTCCCAACTTTTCTAAATGCTCTTCCCCAAATTATTCCAAGACGTGAGGGTAGACAGACAGTCAACATACTAGTTCTCACTCTTTCATTCCCATTGTGGCTGAGGTCATTTACTTACCATCTTATATGCTACAAACTCAATTCCCTGAATGCAGAATTCAAGCTTTCCTCCCTCCCCCTAACACTTTTTGGATCATTCCTAAATATCTATTAAAATGTCTTTATGCAAGAGTATAAGAACTTTTGGTGTGGGGGGGGGGAGGCAGAAGATTCTGGCAAGTGTGTCTTCCCTTACTTACCACAAATAGTCAAATCATATAGCAAAGGACAAAACACTGGAGTTTTGAATCCTACTGCATCCTTGGGCTACACCAAGCTCTATGCACCAATATCTTTTATCTGTATCTGTAGGCTGATCCACTTCAATCAATTCATCCCATCCATTTGTCTTAATTGGAGATGTTGAAAGCGCCTCCCCACCCTCAACCCTGAAAGAGGGTGGGGAATGAGAATGCTTTTTGTGTAAGGTTTTTAGTGCTGTGAGTTTGGTGGTTTTCTTGCAGATGTTTCATTATCAAACTAGGCAACATCATCAGTGCTAGAAAGGAGTGAGGCTTACTCTTATTTTTATAAGTAAGCAACCTCTCTTTACAGAAGAGATCAGATATACCTGCTGTCAGTGATGAAATGCAATTTTTTTTACTACGAGTTCTATGGGCATGGCTTGGTGGTCATGATGTGGCTTGATGTACTTGAGAGACCGCCTGCTGCCAATTACCTCCAATAGACCGATTAGATCCCACAGATTAGGCCTCCTCCGAATTCCATCCGCCGGCCAATGCCGACTGGCGACTACCCGGAGGAGAGCCTTCTCTGTGGCCGCTCCGACCCTCTGGAACGAACTCCCCGTGGAGATTCGAACCCTCACCACCCTCCAGGCCTTCCGCAAAGCCCTCAAAACCTGGCTATTCCGGCAGGCCTGGGGCTAAAGAGCTTCTGCCCCCCCTTCTCGAATGGTATGGTTGTTGTGTGTTTTTAAATTATGTATTGTTTGTTTGTCTTTATCCCCTGTTTGTACTTCTTTTCCCTTGACTGAGTTGTGAGCCGCCCTGAGTCCCCTTCGAGGAAAAGGGCGGCATATAAATGAAATAAATCCTAATCCTAATCCTGATGGGAGTGGCTTGGTGGGTGTGGCAGGGGAAAGATACTGCAAAATCTCCATTCCCACCCCACTCTGGGGCCAGCCAGAGGTGGCATTTGCTGGTTCTTCGAACTACTCAAAATTTCCGCTACCGGTTCTCTGAACTACTCAAAATTTCTGCTATCGGTTCTCCAGAACCTATCAGAACCTGCTGGATTTCACCCCTGCCTGATCTCCTGAAGACCGTTAGGGAAGGTACCATTCAGATCTCTAGAGGCAGAGTAGTTCACAGTATCTGGGCATAACTGGAAATAAAAGTATTGGTAGAAGACAACACAGTATTTGTTGCCAAGGTTGAATTGGGGTGTCTGTGGTGCTCTCTGAGCTTGTGCTTTCTTGCAGATGTTTCATTACCAAACTAGGTAACGTCATCAGTGCTAGAAGAGAGTGGGGTTGTTTTTTTACATATACATATTTTATACATATAAATTTAAGAGCAAACCCCACTCCCTTCTAGCACTGACAGTGTTACCTAATTTGGCAATGAAACGTCTGCAAGAAAATCACCAAGCTCAAAGAACACCACAATTCAACCCTGGGCAATAAATACTGCATTCTCTTCTGTCAATACTTTTATTTCCAGTTATGCCCTGATACTGTGAGCTACTCTGCCTCTAGAGATCTGAATGGCACCTTCCTTAAAAGTCGTCAGTAAATCTGATCTCTTATGTAAAGAGAGGTTGTTTATGGGATGCTGGATTTTTGGGTGAGGGTATGTTTTCATTGATTTTCATGGATTTAATTCTTAACTTTCTTGCAAACCACTAGGAATTGGCAGTGTACATTTCTGGAACAGTTTGAGCTTTTGTTTTTGGTTTTTATCTCCTTTTCATGCCAGCCTTCCCAAACTTGGTACATTCCAGATTGTTGAGAATATGACTAGAAGTTACCAGTGACTGGTTTCGCATAACAAAGGCTGAGAATATTGGGGGTCAGAGTTGCAACATATCTAGAGATACCAGACTGGAGAAAAAAATGTACACAGAGAGAAAGATTGGTTTCATACATTTTTGTTATAATCATAGTTTATTTTATAATATTATATAACATTTGTTTTGTTATAAGCATACTTTACTTTAAATGATGCAAAAGTTGAGCTTACACATTAAAGGTAAAAGTTCCCCTCGCACAAATGTGCTATTCGTTCCCAACTCTAGGGGGCGGTGCTCATCTTTGTTTCAAGGCCGAAGAGCCAGCGCTGTCCGAAGATGTCTCCCTGGTCATGTGGCCGGTATGACTAAAAGCTAAAGGTGCATGGAACGCTGTTACTTTCCACCAAAGGTGCTTCCTATTTTTCTACTTGCATTTTTTATGTGCTTTTGAACTGCTAGGTTGGCAGAAGCTGGGACAAGTAATGGGAGCTCACTCCATTACGCGGCGCTAGGGATTTGAACCGCCAAAATTTCTGATCAACAAGTTCAGCGTCTTAGCCACTGAGCCCTTCAATTACATATTAGACTAGAATAAAGAGTTGGAAGGGACCTTGGAGGTTTTCTAGTCCAACCCCCTGCCTACACAGGAAACCCTATACCATTTCAGACAAATGGTTATCCAACATCTTCTTAAACACTTTCAGTTACACTGAGTGAAAACCAATAATGACATAGCACAGTATGTGAATTCAGCCACACATCCACTATCAGAAGTAACATCTGGACGTATGTAACTTTTCCCAGCATCTATGTGTAATGGATCTTACTCCCACAGTCTCCAACCAGCATGGATGACACATCCAATCAATTCATCCCATCCATTTGTCTTAATTGGAGATGCTGAAAGCGCCTCCCCACCCCCAACCCTGAAAGAGGGTGGGGAATGAGAATGCTTTTTGTTTAAGGTTTTTAGTGCTGTGAGTTTGGTGGTTTTCTTGCAGGGAGTGAGGCTTGCTCTTATTTTTATATGTAGCAACCTCTCTTTACAGAAGAGATCAGATATACCTGCTCTCAGTGATGAAATGCAATTTTTTTTACTACGAGTTCTGTGGGCATGGCTTGGTGGTCGTGGTGTGGCTTGATGGGAGTGGTTTGGTGGGTGTGGCAGGGGAAAGATACTGCAAAATCTCCATTCCCACCCCACTCTGGGGCCAGCCACTATCAGAAGTAACATCTGGACGTATGTAACTTTTCCCAGCATCTATGTGCAATGGATCTTACTCCCACAGTCTCCAACCAGCATGGATGACACATCCAGAAGATACCATATTTGGCAAAATCCTGCATGATGCTAAATATCCCGTCTCTCTCCAAGGGGGTTCCTTCCTCTTCCACAATTTTTGATGTAGCTGTTTCTTAACAGCTATGAAATATTTCTTTTTAATTTGTGCTTAAATGAATTTACCATGAACAAATGTGGGAATAGCCTTCAAAGTTCTCTCCAGCTTTATGCCAGTGGCAGAGGAACAGATGATGTAGCTCAACCCATTTGGAGAGGCCTGGCTGGGGAGATTTGAGCTAATTCTACTCGGTCTCAGAATATGGATTAAGGAATAGCCATGTACGTAGTGGCTTGCTGACACCTCACTGAAGTTTAAACCTGTCTCCCAACAGCTGGTGAAGTTCCTTAATTGTCCAAACTGTCAATTACTAGAAATGTAGTAAATTAACATCTGAAACTAGTTAATGAACGAATGCTCTTTTATAAGAAATGGAAATATCACCTTTTGCATGGCTCACCATGACTGGGTGAGACCAGGCTTAATAGCCATGACTGTGAGAGGGATCTTGGAGTCTTAGTGGACAACCAGCTAAATATGAGCCAGCAGTGTGCAGCAGCAGCCAAAAAAACCAATGCAATTGCATTAACAGGGGGATACAATCAAGATCAAGTGAGGTACTAACATCACTCTATAAAGCCCTAGTAAGACCACACTAGAGTACTGCATCCAGTTTTATATAAAAAAGATGTTGAGACTATAGAAAAAGTGCAGAGAAGAGCAACCAGGATGATGTAAATAGGTTACATTGAGATCACATTATTTATCCAGCCAGTTTAATCCTGTCTTAAAGCACTTTTTCAGGACCTTCATTTCCTACAGTAAAATCTTCTATTGACTCTATAAAGAGTGCAGAGGAGAGCAACAAAGATGATTAGGGGACTGGAGGATAAAACATATAAAGAATGGTTGCTGGAACAGTATATGTCTATTCTAGTCTGATGAAAAAAAGGACTAGGGGAGACATGATAGCAGTGTTCCAATATCTCAGGGGCTGCCACAAAGAAGAGGGAGTCAAGCTTTTCTCCAAAGCACCTGAAGGCCAGACAAGGAATAATGGATGGGAACTGATCAAGGAGAGACTCAACCTAGAAATAAGGAGGAACTTTCTGACAGAACAATCAACCAATGGAACAGAAGTTGCCTTCGGAAGTTGTGGGAGCTTCATTACTTGAGATTTTCAAGAAGAGATTGGACTGCCATTTGTCAGAAATGGTGTTAGGGTCTCCTGCTTGAGGGTGGGAAGGGTGGAAGGGGTTGGACTAGATGACCTATAAGGTCCCTTCCAACTCTGTTAATCTGTCTCTTCAAGGCAGATTTCTTTATGTTCCATTGGGCGTAGTAAAAGAGGTGCAGAAAAAACGCTTCCGGCCACCCAGTTGGTCGTCTTACGGATTTATTTTTTTTGCAGCCCAGGTCTGGTTGCCTATTTTTGGAAGGGGCTCGACGCAGTCCAGCCAATGAGAAGCGGAATTCAGAGGCGCCAAAGGAACGGGACCCCTTGAAGTAGTTGCCCAACTCCGAGACTTCCAGAGGGCCTTCGGAAAGGCGTCGCTGTGTCAGAGGAGCGGTTAACGAGATCCAGATGTTCGCGGGGAGCTGCTCGTTGGGAGAGATTGGTCATCGCCCAGGCGGAGGGCAACCAATGGAGAAGCGCGGGAGACGCCTCCGGCCCCGCCCAAGGCCAGTCCTGGGAACTCAGGGGTGGGATGCGGAGGCGGCTCCCGGGGCTGGGACTTGTGGTTCCCACTCCACGCCAACCCGGGAGGAGCAAGTCCATCGCAAGGGCCAAGCACCAGCATGCTCGGGAGATCTCCGCTCCTCTCTCTGCTCTTGCTGCGGCTTTTGGGCTGGGGGGCTGCCCTGCCCCGCTCGCAGCTCTTCCTCTTTGGGGGATCCTCAGGGGACCAGGAGCTGCCCGAAGGAGACGACGAGACCTCGGTGCCCGTGCCCTTGCCCAGCCCGCTGCTTTTCTACGAGACCCACTTCAGTCAGCTTTACGTAAGTGCCCAGGCAGGGTCAATCTCTGGCCCTCGGAGGGATCTGGAGGATCGGGGCTGGGGAGGGAGAGAGAAAGAAAAAACAGTGCCCTCCCCTCCCTCAACAAATGTGCGATCCATGCAAGAGTGCGCGAGGGAGAGAACAGCCCGGGCAAGGCAGCCCAGCGGTGCTCTTAAAGGCGAGCCTTCTCTGCTCAGCCTGAGGTGCGAGCCCAATAATTTCCTGGGTACTTAATAAGGCACTGTTTTCGCTGGGAGATTTCTTTCCAGTCTGATGCTCAGTCAACTGACATCAATAGCTCCTCTTTTACGCTCGCCAAGTTCTTTCTAGGAGGCCCAACGTGGTTGGCGAATTAGAGCGTCCCAAAAGTTAGCAGCCTAACCGCTGGCTGGGCCATCCCTTCCAGTCTCCCTGGCTTTGAATTTTGGCGCACGTTGCCACATGATGGCAGATGTCTCGTGGTTGGCTTCAGATGCCTGAAGGCTGGCAATATTCCTGGGTCTCTAAAGCCTTAGAACAAGCCTTTTTAGCACAACCAGAAACGTGGATTATTAGCGCTTACAATTTTTGCTCCTTGCCTGGTAAATTGGGGAGGGAGGGAGAGAATAAAAAACCAGGCAAGGAACACAGCTCTGTATAAGGCATGAAAAACCAGTTTCTCCTCATAGGATGAATAGATTTCTGAAGTTCTCCAGCTTTCCTTTTGTGGTATATTGGGAAGGAAACATCTAGTTGCGCTTCAGGCTTAAAGTCAATTATGGTATTGTTAAGATTTCGATGGCAGAGAACTCCAAAGATGGGAGTGGGGGGGGGGGGGAAACAATAGGCTAGAATTGAGTCAGGGAATCCTAGGAGGGTATTATAGACTGCCTCAAAGCCTCCCCTTGCTAAAATCCCAGCCAGTTTCACCTGAAGTTTGTTTCAACCATTTTTAGCACTGTCTTCTCTTGCTCCCTTTTACACCAGCATTTTGTACAACCTTTGTCTAACCTTGAGTTGTTTTATACATTGCTTCTTATTGCTTCCATGTTCGTGTTAGGTGAAAAGTACTTAGCGATGCTGGCTGGGGAATCCTGGGAGTTGAACTCCACACTACTACTACTACTACTACTACTACTACTACTACTACTACTACTACTACTACTTCTTCTTCTTCTTCTTCTTCTTCTTCTTCTTCTTTTTGTGTGTGAGGTAGACCTCCCTTTTTTTTTAAAGCAGATTTTTAAAATTGTTTTTAATAAATAAAAAATCTGAACGCCACCCTTCTTAAATTGCTGAGGTGGAGAAACTCTTCATTATAAGGCAATGGGCTGTCATTGGGGAGAGAGCCAAGTTTGAATCCCGTTAGCCACAGAAGGTCAGTGGGCAACTGGGCCAGTCACTCTCTCCCTTAACCTAACCTCATTGGGAGGTGGGAAAAATGAGAGGAGGGAGTACTACACACACTGCCTTGAGTTCCTGACAAAAGGCATGTTATTTACCTAATAAATACATAAATAAACTGAAGATGCCTTGAATAATGGCCCTGGTCACACAATATACCAAGACAATCACTTGGTTCCCACAGCATGCTGAATCATAGATTATCACACTCATGTTAGCTTAATCTAGTATGTTGGGTGAACCCAGCCTAAGATTTAGTGGTCGATTATTTTTATATATTCATAAAGTTCAGGTTTTCATGGCTGCTGTCTATTGTTAAAGTGACCTGCTGGTAAAGCCCTGTGGGACAATGGCCCATTAGCACAATCTCCTTATTTTGCATAGTATCGCAGGGAGGTAATTTCATCAATAGTTATAGTTAGTTGTAAAGAATTATTTGTTGTATCAGCTAGAGCAGAAAATGAAAGGCTTCTCCTCTGCCTGTTTGGCAATTCTCATATTAAGGCTGTTTTTGGATAAGAGCTGTGCAAGTTGTGGTTAAGACTTCAGGCTAGGTATTATTATTATTATTATTTATTTGTCTTGTATGCCACCCACTCCCGGAGGACTCCGGGCGGCTCACAAAAGACAAGGGAAAGGGGGAACGAGACAAAGACAACATATTAAAAACAAAACCAACATTCACAATTTCCGTGGAGGTAGATGTTTCTCAGACCTCCCCAGCCTGCTGGAACAGCCAGGACTTGGTGGCTTTGCGGAAGGCCGGGAGGGTAGTAAGGGTCCACATCTCGACAGGGAGCTCGTTCCAGAGGGCCGGAGCTGCAACAGAGAAGGCTCTCCCCCCGGGGAGTCGCCAGCCGATATTGGCTGGCAGATGGAATCCGGAGGAGACCTAACCTGTGAGATCTAATTGCTCTGAGAGAGGTAATCGGCAGGAGGCGGTCTCTCAGGTAGCAGGAAGCTGTAAGTTCTAGTCCCACCTTAGGCATGAGTGCCTTGTCCAATCACGAGGAGAGTGTGAGTTCTAGTTCTACCCTAGACTTGAAAGCCAATTGGGTGACCTTGGGCCAATCACAAGGAGGCTGTGAATTCTGGTCTCACCTTAGACATGAAAGCCAGCTTGGTGGCTTTGGGCCAATCCCTCTTTTTCAGCCCAACTCACCTTACAGAGTTGCTGTTATGGGGAAAATAGGAGGAGGAAGGAATATTAGATATGTTTGTCATCTTGAATTCTTTATAAAAACCATACAGGTGGAACATAAACAAATGTTGCAGGTGATTGCTGTGTTTTATGAGAAATTTTGTAACTTCTTCTGGGGTGAGACAGGGATACATTCAACCTCACTCTTGGTCGTAGGTCAGGTTGGGAGTAATGGAGGTTATCATCCAGGATATCTGAGAATAACTGCCCTTTATGAAATGAAAAAGTATCATAGAACAAAGCTAATGCTCCCTTTTCGCTGCAACCATGATGTTTGGGCACTATTAGTCATCTCCTTGATAAAGTTCTCCTAATGGAATCTTCTGAGAAAGCCCAGTTAGAACACCACTGGATTGGACGGTTGGAATAATCAGTCTTTCACTATTCACTGTTTGATTTGAAAACGCTTGGGGGATGCTCTTTCTGCATGGGATAACTTTCTTTAGCCTCGGTGGCACAGTGGTTAGAGTGCAGTACTGCAGGCTACTTCTGCTGACTGCTGACTGACTGCAATTTAGCAGTTCAAATCCCACCAGGCTCAAGGTTGACTCCGCCTTCCATCCTTCCAAGGTGGGTAAAATGAGGACCCAGATTGTTGGGGGCAACAGGCTGACTTTGTAAACCACTTAGAGAGGGCTGTAAAAGCACAGTATATAAATCTATGTGCTATTTAATGGATTGACCAAATTATTCATTTACCATTCAAAGGTGGATGTGATTTATCTCACTATACTTTCATTGACTGCTGTGACAGGTTGGAACCAATGGGATCATTTCAACTCAGGACTTCCCCAGAGAGACCCAGTATGTGGACGATGACCTCCCTACAGATTTCCCTGCCATTGCTCCATTTCTCTCAGACATTGACACCAGCCACGGACGAGGTAAAATCTATTACCGGCTGGATGATTCCAGAGAAGTCCTGGAGCAGGCGGCTCAGTTTATCCAAGCTGGATTTCCCACAGCCACCAACTTTGTCCCGCACCATACCTTCATTGTCACCTGGAAGGATGTAGGAGCCTATGAAGAGGTCACCCGGAGCTCTGCACCCTCCAAACAGGTGAGTTGATGCTTTGTGATATCTTTCCTGTGATGTCTGTCCATGGCGTGCTGAACAGAGATAATGTTTTAGCCATTGGGCCAAGTTGTTAGGATGCCATGAAACCTTCAAAAAATGAGGGGAAATATCAGACATAGAAAGCTGATTGTTACAATTGTTATTTGGGAGGAGGTTAGAAGTTGATGTCACGTGGGACATTTGAACAAGAACACTTGTGTCCTCGTAAGATAGACAGTGGCCACGGGGAAAGGGGGACAGAGAGAACAAGACTCCAGAATCTCCCTCTGAAAGGCTGAGATAGAAATCGAGTGAGAAATTTGATGTCAATAGATGTCTTTGTCCTGCCAACAAGACTCTTGGATTTTGCTTGGAATGAGATAAGGACATTCTATGTATTATGTTAATAGGCTGTGCAAGTATGGGATTAAATCAGTGTTTTTCCACATCAGCAACTTTAAAATGGGTGGAATTTTCCAGCCAGGATGGGGACTCAGCATGCTGACCTGGGGAATTATGGGAGTTGAAATCCACATATCTTAAAGTTTGTTGGGGTAGAGAATCCCTGGGCCCAGAAAACAGCTGATAATCATTTTTTACGAGGAAGGGAAGGAAGGAAGGAAGGAAGGAAGCAAGCAAGTAAGTATTTCTTTTGAAGTTGCATAGATAATCCTGAAAATTTGAAATTCCAGATGAAACCATAGAAGTAAGATGGAATGTCCTGAATGGGACTTCAAAAGCTGTGAGCCCCATGATATGACTTTTTAAAAAAGAGCATATATTATATATACTGAAAATCTCTGATTTCATTGCAGAGATTCTTCACAAAAGAAGTCTTCTTAAAAACTTCCAGTGTTGGAGTATTTACAATTTCTGGAGGCAAGCCATTCCACTGGTTAATTGTTCTCACCCTTAGGAAATTTCTCTTTAGTTCTAGGTTGCTTCTCTCTTTGATTGGTTTCCATCCATTGTTTCTTGTATTGCCTTCTGGTGCTTTGGAAAATAGGTTGACTCCCTCTTTGTGGCAATCCCTGAGATATTGGAACACTGCTTTCATGTCTCCCCTAGTCCTTCTTTTCATCAAACTAGACATACCCAGTTCCTGCAACCGTTCTTCATATGTTTTAGCCTCCAGTCCCCTAATCATCTTTGTTGCTCTTCTCTGCACTCTTTCTAGAGTCTCAATAGAGTCAATAGAAGATTTTAGTGTAGGAAATGAAGATCCTGAAAAAGTGCTTTAAGACAGGATTAAACTGGCTGGACAAATAATGTGATCTCAGTGTAAACCTATTTCTGAAGTTGAAGCTGATAAATGGAGATGTTGAGTGGCCTAGTCAAAGTATACCTGTGCACAAAAACAGATTTTCAGATTTTTCCATGTAGCATGGAAAGAAGTTCTCATGCAGCAAAAGTTTGCATTTATAGCATTTTCAAAATAAGAGGTCTTTACTTTAGACCACTAAGCTTTATGCCGCATTCTAGTGATGGCTCTCAAAGGAGGAGGGCCCAGGACAGAGGTGGGTTCCTACCAGTTCGGCTGAATAGGTAGTAACTTGGCCGGACACATGACCGTCCTGGTTCTATCCTGGGTGCCACCATCTTTATTTTCTGTTCTGCACACGCACAGAACAATCTTCATTGAAAAAAATGTAATTTTTCCCTTTTTTAATGGTGTGCGCATGGCAGTCCCAAAGAGGTTCCAGAGATGAGCTGGTTTTTTTTGCAAAAATGGAGGCGTTTCTGCTTTCCCCCAGCTTCCAGAAGCACTGTGCAGGCTTCAGCAGGGCTGGGGGAAGGGGAAAATGCCTTCGGTTTTGCGAAAAATGGCCCATTTTCTACCCATTTTTCACGAAAACGTGAGTGTTCCTGGGGAGGACAAAAACTTTTTTTCTTACTGGGTAGTTTGCAGGTGTTCCCTTAGCTCCAGCGAGGCTGGAGACCCACCCACCCACCCCCGTCAAAACTTTTTGCCACTGTTTCAGTGGGCGTGGCTTGGTGAGGGAGGGTGTCATGTGACTGAATGTGCGTGAGTGATGTCAAGTTGGCCATGCCCACTCAGTCACATGGCCCCTGATCTAGCCATGCCCCCCCCTCGAATTTTTGAAACCCACCCCTGGCCCAGGACTAAACAAGCTATGATAAAATAAGGATTTGTTAAAATTAATTTTGGGTAAATATCATTCCCATGTACGTAGATGTAGTACCTCACTTGTAAGGATGACTTTCCTGTCTTCGTTGGTTCATGACCTTAAAGGCATGCATGCTTGTCTGAAAAGAATAGGACTATTCTCACATTTTTCAGCCAGCATAGACGACCCTTTGGGGGAGGAAGTGGAGATAATTTCCTATTTTTAAAACTTGCTGCCTTAAATGTTTTTAGTTGAGGATGGTGGGTGGATTGCTCCAAACAATGCAATTGTATGTCAGCAGGGAATCGCCCATTTCATATTTTCCGTAGCACTTGGAAAAAAGAGACACCAATAACATTCCTATAATGGGATGGGTATGCATTTTGTTGTTTTTTGTTTTCAACATGGACTCGCCCACATTAAAAAAGGGAGAAAGAAAGTAAGACCAAGCCATTCCTATCCATGGAGAGCTGGCTTTGTTTTTAAAATGTGGAGAA
The DNA here is from genome assembly GCF_051295495.1 of Thamnophis sirtalis. Taxonomy (NCBI): domain Eukaryota; kingdom Metazoa; phylum Chordata; class Lepidosauria; order Squamata; family Natricidae; genus Thamnophis; species Thamnophis sirtalis. Next base: position 154,702,116 of record NW_028261381.1, on the reverse strand, counting down.
ACATCTGAAAAGGTCAGTTTTTTTTAAAAAAAAGATCTCTTGGTTCCCATTATTAGTACTGTAGGTATATGCAGTTCTTATGAACCTGCCTTTCAGCTCCTTATACCATGTCCCTCTGTAGCTTAAGGCTAGTTCTCATTCCTCTATCTCAAGTGGATTGGGAAACAAACATGGTACCTGGAAAACACCCAAAGAGAAGAAATAAAAAGACAATAAGTCTTGTAAATGATAAACTGATTCTTGGTTCAGAGCCTACATTTAGGTCACCATCACTCTGGGAAACGTGAGAAAATCCAAGGGTGGAAGCTTGGATGTAAAGTTCTCCCTCCTTTGCAGAAGCTCCATCCCTGAGCTTGTGAAGCTACGTCCTTCCAGATGTTGTTGAAATGCAGCTACCACCTTAGTCCTTAACCATTGTGGCTAGGGCTCTTGAGCATAGTGGTTCAGCCACATCTATGAGGCTGTAAGTTGTGCAATCAGGTTCATCATAGCTGCAAGAGAAAGTAGAGAATAATGGCCTTTTGCCTCTTCTTACATGGAAGCGATCAGGTCATACAGAGGGAAATGTGCTATGTTGTGAAGCCTAGAGTGATTTGGGAAGTGATTTAGGGCCGAGGTGGCGCAGTGGGTAGAGTGCAGTACTGCAGCCACTTCAGCTGACTGCTAGCTGCAGTTCGGCAGTTCAAATCTCACCGGCTCAAGGTTGACTGAGCCTTCCATCCTTCCGAGGTGGGTAAAATGAGGACCCAGATTGTGGGGGCAATATGCTGACTCTGTAAACCGCTTAGAGAGGGCTGAAATGAAGCGGTATATAAGTCTAACTGCTATTGCTATTGCTAAGTAGACTGGATATCTGATTTTGCAAGCAAGATTAAATCAACAGACCAGAGGTGGTATTCTTCTGGTTCACCCCGGTTCGGGTGAACTGGTAATGGTGGCACAGGAGGCTCTGCCCACCCGCCCAGACATCATCATGGACACTCTGCACATGCACAGAAGGTTCTGCGCATGTGCAGAAGTGCTGCATGCGAGCATGCTCCCAGTTCCAAACCAGTAGGGAAGATTAAGAGCATTTTATGCCTGCAACAGACGGAATCTTCTCTGTTCCTGACCTAACTTGAAATGGCTAGAATTGAACTGTGGCCCTTTTGCATCCAAATCTGTCTTCTTTGCTCACATCTATTGCTGTGGATTATCTCTGATCAAGCCCTGCATTCATGTCTTTTCAGTTTTTGAATTTGAACATGGGATGTTCTGTGCTCTCTTTCCAGTTTCCAAAGAACTGACTGTCCTGGAAAGAGATTTTGAATTAATCACACTATGAGCTGCTTCACACTTTATTTGGAGGCTTCAAACTGGCTAAAGTCTGCTACAGCAATTTCACAAAAGGTGAAAAGGGGAGAATGCATGTCTCCAAAAACATGGTGGATACATGCCAGAGACGCACGTTGGTTTTTGTGCATAAATGTTCCGAAATGCTTGGAAACAAGCAATAGTGTTTCAAGGCTTGAGAAAAAGGTGGTGGTGAGGCTGTAGCATCTTTGCAAAAGAAATTTGCTGTTTCAGAAGCCCATCCATCTGAGCCTCTGAGTATAGGATGCTCTAATGAGAATCTAATGACTCTCTCCAGAAAAATGAACTCTGCATCTGTTTTTCTCAAAGGTGCTTTTTCAAGAGGCAACTGGACTTTTTGGTTGTTGTTTTTTTTTTGAAGATGTTTCACTTCTCATCCAAGAAGCTGCTTCAGCTCTGACACTTCCAGAGAGAATGGAAGGACTTATACTCCTTGCAGACAGCTGGTCATTTGCACCTGGAGGTTTATCTGTGTCATCAGGGTAACCTGAGTGGTGCAAATGGGTGTGGAGCTTTCTTGGAACTGTTGAAAGGACTGTGTTGTAGATTGGAGATAGATGATGTTGTATCCCTCCTCCCCTTTTAAGAGAAGGCTGTTCAATTTTAACATACAGTAGATGGCCTCTTTGACCCCTCTTACAAACCAGCAGTCCCCTCTGTCCAAAATGTGGACTTTGTTGTCTTCAAAAGAATGGTCTGTGTCTTTTAAATGCAGGTGGACTGATGAATCTAGTCCTGATGTGTTTGTTCTCCTATCTTGTGCCATGCACTTATGAAGTGGTTGTTTTGTTTCCCCAAAGCTTCTTGGATGAGAAGTGAAACGTCTCCAAAGAAAAAACAGAAAGTCCAGTTGCCTCTTGAAAAAAAACACCTTTGGGACAACCCTGACCTGGATAACTGAGACTCTCCATAGACATTCTCCACCTGCTTAGGATCCTCTTCATTTTTATTTTTATTTTCTATATTCCAGTTTTAGATTTGGTGTTGAAAAGAGATTCCTTGGTAAAGGTTCAAGCCCCAGAAGCCCTGATGCCCTGATGCCATTCAAATGCTTATGTAGTTGATGTAGAAGCTTCAAGTTTGCATTGTCAGAGAGTGTTTGAAGTGACTCTGAGACGAATTATGAATACAGAAGAAGGGAATAATCCCTGACAAGCAGCTTTGCTTGCTCACATCTTTCTCAACCCATTTCATCCTTCAAAGTCTAAGGAGAGGACACACAATGTGGGCCTTCTTCTTAGACTTAAGTGTAAGTTATCTTCAAACTCTGGTGAAAATGGTGTTAAGTAACTGCAGTGTCTTCTGCCTAGTCCTTCTGTGACCTTGCAATCATCGCTTCTTTACCACTAGCAGAAAGAGAGCTTGGACTTTGGCTAGTAAAGCATGTAGAGAAAGAATGCTGAGTAGGTAAATATAAATGTTAGGATAATGTGCACAATCGACACAATTGAAGCACAGTGTTCACATTGGTGGACTTTAAAAGGGGCTGGAAATAAAATTGGTCATTCATTCATTCATTCATTCATTCATTCATTCATTCATTATTTCTTCCTTCATTCACTAACTAATTCATTCATTCAATTCTATAGTTACCCAACTCAAACAACTGACTGGCTCACAATGACAGGATTGTAACATTTTGCAAAATTTTTAAAAAATTAAGATAATAAAAAAACCTCAAATAAATAAATACAAATGGTAGTCATAATGGTGTAATGCCATTATATAGGTCTGTGGACTCAGGAGTAGGCTTCAAAATCTCAGCAAGGGGTTCTCTGCCTGGTTGCTGGGTGGCATGGCCGTGGTGGGTGTGGTCTAGTCGGCCTCCTGCACCATGGCAGGGAAGTGCATTTTTGCCCTCCCTGGGCTCTAGCGGCTTCCCTCGGGCTTCCAGGAGGGCGAAAACGGTCTCCCCAGACTCCGGAGATCCTCTGGAGGATGGAAACAGATCTGTTTCTGGCCTTCCTGAATGGGTAGGCCCATTTTTCACTCTCCCTAGGTCTCTGCATGCATCCTGCACTTTCCTGCATCCAAAACGGGTCATGTGGGGACTCCTGGGAGGGATGGGGTGGGAGGGGGCGGCCAAGAATGGGATTTGGGGGTTTTCTGAACTGCACAGAATCTTAGCTAGAGGTTCTCCTGAACCCCTATGAACCCCCAGCAGCCCACTTCTATCTGTGGTGCAATCAGACCAGAGGTGGGTTGTTCCCAGTTCGGCCCGGATCGGGGGAACCGGTAATGGCAGCAGCAAGAGGCTCCACCAGGGGTGGGTTCCTGCCAGTTCTAACCTCTTCTATAGAAGAGGTTCCACAAATCTACACTGCCATTTAGAACTGGTTCCAGCTCCCTCCCCCCCCCACCTGTCCGCATGTCATCAAGATGAAGAGCGAGAGGAGGAATTCTGGGAGTTGAAGTCCACAAGTCTTAAAGCTGTTAAGTTTGAACACCCCTGGGGTTTTTTTCTAAAGGGTTAGGAGTGCAAGGGTCTTGTAACTTGACAGCTTTAAGACTTGTGTGCTTCAAATGCCAGAGTTTCTGTTTGGTTGCTAAGCAAGAGCGTTGTTAAGTGAGTTTCATCACATTTTGCAAGTTGGCCATGCCCACACAGTCACATGGCTGGCAAGCCACTCCCACCTGGTCACATGGCCAGCAAGCCACTCCCACAAAGCAGGCTACACCTCCAGAAGAGATTCTAAAAAAAATTGAAACCCACCACTGGGCTCCACCCACTTGCCCTGACACTTCTGGGCATATGAAGAAGCATCGCACACATGAACGAACAGGTAGTAAAAAAATGGCAACTTACCACTGAATCAGACCGTTGCAGTCCAAACAGAAAAGACGTAACAAAGGGCAAAAAATGATCCATGAAATGAATGCCGGTCCATGAGGAAAGACTTTGGGATTTCTGAGTTTTTAAAGCAATGATGGGAAAACAGTTTGTTTTCAACAGATCTTAGAGAAGCAAAGGCAGATAGAAAAGTGAATTGCATTCTCTCTGTGTGTGGAATTGCCTTTTAGAGTTTTTTTTTGAAATGGGGGGATGTATACAGGAAAGCTTGTTTTCAACAGTATGTTCATTTTAGATCTGCTCTAATGGTTTTTATGTTTCCTATCTCAAATTGGCAGGAAAGTGAATTTTTGCAGTGCAACGGACAAAGGGTTTAAGGTTGCATGTGATCCTGGTACGGTAGCCTGTCCCTCTGGTTTGGAAGGAGAATTAACAATGATGCATGATAAGCATCTACGGTAAATGTAGGCTTATGGAAAAGCTTATTTTTAGCCCAATCTCAGGCCATCCAGCAGAGCTGAATAGTGGAAGATGGACAAAAATACTCTACTGTTAAAGAAAACATTTTGCTGCATCTCAGTGAATTTTTTCAACGTGCATTGTTTTAAAAGAGGGTTAGAAACATTCCTGGAGTTTATCATTAGCTTCTGATCAGGGTGGTTATATTTTAACTTCAGAGTTAGGGCCCTGTTGGTGGGTTCCCCTTGAATCTGGCTGGTATTAACCAGAATGCAATCAGGAACAAGAAATACTTTGGTCTGACCAACGTGAGGCTCTTTGTATGTTGAACGAAGGGGAGCAGTAGCCAGAAGACACATTTGCAATAGAAGATGCAGGAGGGGTATTGGTAACCAGGAATATAATGTTTTCTAGCAGGGTATGGTGGCAAATTTTGGTCCCCATTCGCTCCCCTTAACTTCATAGTGTTGTTCCTCTAGTCCAGAAGGAGTGATAGAATGTGTCCCCTTTTTGTCACGCATTCTCAAAGGTCCATTGAGAGTGGCTTTGTAAATCAGCATCCAACTGACCTTTGCTCTTGCCCTTTGACCCTTAAGCCCCTGGATCCTTTTATCTGTCAATTTTCCCCTTTAAAGCTCTCAGCAAGCTATTAGTTGCCTTGTGACCCTTGTTTGTTCTTTCACCCTCCATTTGTTTGCTAAGGGCACGATCCACCCATGGGGTGGGGGGAGGGAAGGTCTCCTCTGCACTACTGCACACCAGAGCTACAGAGGATTCTGGCAGGATTCCTACGTGCTTTTCATTCTTGGCAAAAGAGAATTCTGCAGAGCTTCTCCAGCAGATCAGGCTCCGAATCATGTCCTGCTTGGTCTTAGTGCCTTCATGCCAAATTCTCTCCTTTCCCCTCCCTGCCTTATTTGCCCAGGTTTCCAACTCCCTGGTGTTTTTCCTTCCCAGATCTCTCCCTCCCAAACTCGCCCCAAATTAGCCCTGTTTACACAGCTCAGCAGTTCCGTAGGTCTGCCTATGTGCCACTGGACAACAATCCCTCCTTTATAACCCTGGCAGGAGTGGTGAAGGCTTGCCATCTGAAAATGCTCAGAATCTCTGAAATGAGAGCCGCTCCCTGATCTCTGGATACTGCTGAGAGCAAATGGCTGAGGCCCACAAACTTCTTTCCATGACTTTACAATATCCCGTTCCTGTTAGGGGGAAAAAAAACCCCAGCATTAAAAGAACTCTAGCCTAGTGATGGTTAACCTTTTTGGTGCTGAGTGCCCAAAGTGTGTGTGCACCCCCATGAATGCATGTGTGTGTGTCCCAATCCCCAAAATACAAGCGCCCCAACAGACATGTGCCTGCATTCCCTGCGCATTCTCCCCCCCCCCCCGTGCATGGGCCCGCCTCCTGTTTTAGCTTCCAGCAGGAGGCTTTTCAAGCCCAAAATGGGGCATGGGGGGGGGGCCTCGAGATCTCTGGAGTTTCTCCCCAGTGCGCCCAGCCTTTCTCCTCCATTCCTGCCTCCCATTCTTTCCCCGATCTACAGAGATCGGTGAAGGCCAAATGCATGCGTGGCAGAGACCTGAATACCAGCTGGCCAGCAGAGGCACACACACATGTGCGATGGAGCTGGGCTGGGCGATGCCTGGCGTGCCCGCAGAGAGGGTTCTGTGTGCCATCTGTTGCACGCTTGCCATAGATTTGTCATTACGGCTCTAGCCAGTGCTTTTTTGAGAGAAGCCAACCTTCAGTGGTTGCGTATGTGCTTTGCATGGAGAAAATGCAGGGTTTGAGCCCCACCAGAGGTGGGTTGCTCCTAGTTTGGCCCGGATCGGCTGAACTGGTAGTAGCGGCTCCGCCCACCCACCTGGATTCTTCTGCACATGCGCGGGATCACACCCAAACCAGTAGTAAAAATATTGGCAGCCCACCTCTTGAGCCCCACATGTCCAAGAGCTGCTCTGTAGAAGACTTTTCCTTATCAGTTTAGGGGTTAGCTACATCATAGTCCTGTCCTGGAAGATTGAAAGGGGAAGGAGACTTCAGGAGAACTTAACCTTGGTTCCAAGGTGCCATGGAAAATAGTTTTGACTTAGGATGATGGGAACCATAGTCAGAAGCTGAACTGGCCCAAGATAATTTTTGGCCCATGAAAAGTATCAGATGATTTCTCTAGTTTGTCTTGGTTCTGTGCCCAAAAGCCAATTCAGCCATGGATTGTGGGGTTGAGGTGAGATAGGGTTAAACTTTGCTTTAACTCTTAAGGAGGTGTTTTTGAGGTGGCAAGATAAGATGCAGACTAGATTAGCCATATGGCGCATATAAAGCTGTATTCAGTATCTCTGCCTGTTTCCTTCTACTCTGTTCTCCTCCCAGCAGAGGACAGGGGAGACATCTGTTTCCCTTGGCAGCCACATCTCTAGGAAAATACATCAGGCATTAGTCTTCTGAGATGATTCTTGCATTGTTTCCACTGCTAGGGCTGAAGTACACAATAGGTTTTTGCACATGGATCCAGAATTGGTTGGACAATGACAAGTACTTCCTAGGACTGTGATGGCAAACCTATGGAATGCATGCCAGAGGTGGCACGCAGAGCCCTCTCTGCTGGCATGCACGCCGTCGTCCCAGATCAGATCTCCGTGGCATTTCTTTTGTGAGCTTCTATTTCCCTGCAAATGACAAAACAGAACCTTTCTTCTTGCCGTGCTGCTGCTGTTTGGATGCCCCGCGTCCCGCTGGTCTTCGGGTCTCTGCTGCCCATGCCCACGCATGCCCACATCCATGTATGTGCACATCCCTGCATGCCTGCAAACATCCACGCATGCTCATGCATGCGCACCTTTCAGGTTGGGCATGCACACACACAGTTTGGGCACTCGGTACCTAAAAGATTCCCCATCACTGTCCTAGGATGTTGAGGTACAACCATTAGATAATTTGGAGCAAACTTGGCAACTTTAAGATGTGTGGACTTCAACTCCCAGAATTCCTCAGCAAGCATTGGGAGTTGATGTCCACACATCTTAAAGTTGCCAAGTTTGAAGAAAAACTGATCTGGAGGAATTCTTGAGCTGGCAGGCAATGGGATGCAAAAACTGCTTTAAACATACCTTGGTAACTAAACAATCTTCAGGAATCCATGTTCCATTAGGCACTCAATTTCTAAATTATAATATGGGAATGATCTTATTACTGGTGTCCTTTATATATATAAGAGAGGCATTGTCTTCGGTTACAAATAGTATTGTGAAATGGGAATCCAGTATGACTTTTGGGAGTCTCAGGCATGGTAATTTGCAAAGAAATGGTAATAATTTTTAGGTAGTGTCCCCATTCCTGAATTCTTTCATATGGGAAAACTCTTATACAATAATTCAAGAAATCTGAAGAACATCTGGTTGAGAAGAGTGAGCTAAGGATTAGAAGATATCCTTCAATGCAAAGGTTTTGAGCTTGAATATTGGACAATCTCAATTCTGTCATTGGAAGTATAGAGCTAATGGTTCGCGATATTCTGAATGTCAGTATGTTCTGACAATCTCTAGTTGCCATCATTGATGGTAATAAGGCTTGGAAAGATTCTCACATATTGTTCCGGAGGTTAAATGAATCAAATGGCTTTCCCTAGTTACTTAGAATCATAGGGCTGGAGGGGACCTTGGATGTCTTGTAGTTCAAACCCCTGCTCTATGGTTGTGAGCCAGCTGCTGGCAGACCGTACAACCATAGAGCGTATGCCCAGAGCAGCCATTGCTGGAAGACTCGGTTTGGAAGCTGCCGAAAAAGCCATGCTAGGATGGCAGCGGCGGTGGCAGCAGAGGTGCCCTGGCTCTGCAGGGAGAGTTGGGCCAGGGTATCGTGAGGCTGGGAGGTGCGCGAGCAGGAGTGGCACAGCTGCTTGCACAACCCCCCTCTCCAGCCATGCAGAGCGCCATTCACTGGCATTTCAAAGGTGCCAAGTTGCGGGAGCCGGGCAACAGTGAACAGGCGCTCACGCGGCTTGGCAATACCCCTAAGTCAGTGAATGGCGCTGTGCCCAGCTGGAAAGGGGGTTTGCCGGGTGTCTGCTCATGAGTGTGGTTGCTTCATGGCTGTGTGTTGCACTGCTGCCATTCGCCCATGAGGCTGTGCCTGGCTTTTTGGGAGCCCACTCATAAGAAAGTAGCCGCCCGGCAACCCCCCTCTTCAGCTGGGCACAGAGGTGCTCAACAACCTAGTGGTATCCCGAAGGCGCCAAGCAATGCGATCACTTTTGGCTCCCCCCCCCCCCGGTTCCTGTGGCTTGGCACCTTCGGGACACTGCTAGGTTGGTGAGCGGTGCTCTGTCCAGGGGTCTTATTTGCGGGGGAGGGCTTATATAGAAAAATGTGGCATGGCCTTATTATCAGGACATGTTGTAGTTTCGGGGAAACACGGTAGGTCAGCTGCAGCAAGCATGTGCATGCCAGCCAGCTGTTTTTCAGCCTTCGAAAGGCCTCCAAAGGGCTGGAGGAGGCTGTTTTCACCCTCCCCAGGCTTTGGGAAAGCCTCTGAAGCATAGGGAGGGTGAAAAATGGGCCTACCATGCCTACAGAAAGTTTGGAAACGGGCCCTTTCTGGCTTCTGGAGGGCCTCCGGGGGGGGGCAGGGGAGGCTGTTTTTGCCCTTCCCAGGCTTCAGGAGGGTGGGATAGGTTGGTATTATGCATGGGGGGGGGCAAGAGGGTGTGTGCGTGTGTTCATGCATGCCTATATGAGCACACACATATGCGCTATTGCACGCACGGGCATGCTTTCCGCACCCGAGCCAAAGAAGATTAGCCATCACTGCTCTACAACATCTACATCTCTCTTTCTTATTGCTGAGCTATTCTATATCTGTGTATTTGGTTTCTCCTGACTAAGTGTAAAGACCTTACTTTTTTCACTACTGAACTGCATTTTGATGGCTAGGTCCCAATGCTCAAGTCTGTCAAGACCAGTGGTGGGTTTCAAAATATTTTAGAACCTCTTCTGTATGTGGCCTGCTTTGTGGGAGTGGCTTGTTGGCCATGTGACTGGGTGGGAGTGGCTTGCCGGCCATGTGACTGGATGGGAATGGCTTGCTAGCCATATGACTGGGTGAGCGTTGTCAACTTGTAAAATGTGGTGGAAACCCACTTAAAAACGCTCTTGCTTAGCAACCAAAATGTTGGCTCAGAAACTCTGGCATTTGAAGCACACAAGTCTTAAAGCTGTCAAGTTACAAGACCCTTGCACCCCTAGCCCTCTAGAAAAAAAACCCCAGGGGTGTTCAAACTTGACAGCTTTAAGACTTATGGACTTCAACTCCCAGAATTCCTCCTCTTGCTCTTCATCTTGATGATGTGCGGACGGGCGCGGGAAGGGAGCTGGAACCGGTTCTAAACGGCACTGTAGATTTGTGGAACCTCTTCTATAGAAGAACTGGCAGGAACCCACCCCTGGTCAAGATCCTTCTGAATCTTGAGTCTATCTTCCAAAAATGTTAGCAATTCCCGCCAGCTTTTTCCAGCTAGTGATGTCAAGCTGATCGGTCTGTCATTTCCTGGACAGGTTTTTATGCCTTAAAATTATGACTACTTGAGGCAAGAGAGAAATAGCTGTTAGAGAAAATGAAATACTAAAAATAATGTATATGACTGAGGTTGCTATGGAGTTCAGCATCTGCTCCTTCATGAACAGAAAGCTTTTTTCTAAAAATGATGCTAGATTTTCAATGCTTAATTTGGGCTGTGTTCAGCCCTTGGATTCATGTCCCTGGATAAGTCAAGAGATACTATCTTTTTTATTTATTTACTTAGCACTTATAAAGCAATGTTTTGAGAAGAAAACGAAAAAGATTTTGGCTAGAAGCTTCCTAATTTTATTAGGGATGTCCAATTTCTGTATTCTTGGGGGCCATCCAGGTCTCCAGATGTATATTTTTAAATGCAGCTTGACAGTTGCTTGTCAGGGATGTTAGAAGGTCCACAATCCCAAGGGATGCTGAACTATAATGCCCAGATTCCTCACCATGCTGTTAGGGGAGATTAGGAGTTACACAGTTATTCTGTAACGTATAAGATACTGTTGGAAGAAATGTCATTCTGGGTTCAGTTCAGCGGTGGGTTTCAAATTTTTTTAGACCCTCTTCTGTAGGTGTGGCCTGCTTTGTGGGAGTGGCTTGTCGGCCATGTAACCGGGTGGGAGTGGCTTGTCAGCCATGTGACTGGATGGGTGTGGAGAACTTGTAAAATGTGGTGAAACTCATTTAACAACGCTCTTGCTTAGCAACCAAAATGTTGGCTCAGAAACTTTGGCATTTGAAGCACGGAAGTCTTATAGCTGTCAAGTTACAAGACCCTTGCACCCCTAATTCTTTAGAAAAAAACCCCAGGGGTGTTCAAACTTGACAGCTTTAAGACTTGTGGACTTCAACTCCCAGAATTCCTCCTCTCGCTCTTCATCTTGATGATGTGCAGACGGGAGTGGGGAGGGAGCTGGAAACCGGTTCTCAATGGCACTGTAGATTTGTGGAACCTCTTCTATAGAAGAGGTTAGAACTGGCAGGAACCCACCCCTGGTTCAGTTCCAAGTGGGAAGAAAGACACGGGAAACATGGAGGCTGTTTGGAAAGATGGTTTTTAATGGTGAACAGAACCACATGGTTTGAGGTCCTGGGCAAAAAGGGAAGAGATGCTGAGAGTGCCTGGGTTTTATGCCCTCTCTGGGCTTTTGAATTTGAGCTTGTATTCTGATTGGTTGTCAGACTCCCATGGGTAACTTTGTAGGTTGTCTGTGTCCCAGGCTTGGTGGAGCCTTGCTGGATGATGATCAGAGGTGGGTTTCTGCTGGTTCGCCCTGGATCGGGCGAACTGGTAGTGGAAAGTAGTGGCGACAGCAGGAGGCTCCGCCCACCCGCCCAGATGCTTTTGTGCATGCGCATGAGCGAACCGGTAGTAAAATAAATTGAAACCCCCACTGGCGATGATGTAATGAAGGTCCTTTGGACAATTCCTCCTATGGCTCTGCCTGAAGGAGGTAGATCTTTGCTATGTAGAATAGAGTGGCCTAGGCCTTAATGGCCCATTAACAAAGGGGGGGGGGGGCGGTGTGTGACTTTCTGCCTCCATTTTAGGGGAAATATTCTGCCCTTTTAAAATATTTCCCAAAATATTTCCTTTTCCTAGGAGAGGGGTGGGTGCTAACTTCCTACAATACTAATGGATAAAGGCCTGCGTGGCTGTCTGGATAAGATGTAGCAGTCAATAGGTAGATACATTGAGAAATTTCACCTGTTCTGTGGTTCCTTATAAAGCTCTTCACATGTTCATAGTATTGTTTAGTTGTTCTTGTTTAGTGCTTCTCTTTATTTAGGAATGACATGGCTCAATGGTGAGGCCCATGGTTACCCGGGCAAAGCCTGAAGTTTAGCTTCTCCTCATTCAGTCACAGAATCCGTGTCTACCTGAGGATTTGGGCTGTGACTTTTATGCTGCAAACATGCGGAAAGTCTTCTCCCTTTTTTGGTTATCAAGCATTGCAGCTTTCACTTCTGCTTTTGGCCTGGATGGAAACTCTCCCTGAAGTCGAAATCTCTCTTCTGGTTCCCAAGCGGGTGATTATGAAAAAGAGGAAAATATTTTTCCCTTGTAGCTGGGAAAAAAGAAATGTACTGAAGGCCAGGAAGATAAAGCAGGAGGACAGAAAGATAAATGATGCAAGGCAGCTTTATAAGGGCTTGAAATCTGGGTGAAAAAAAGTGGAAGGGAAATCTTCATGATTAATTGCAGAGATCTTAATTATTATTTTTTTAAAATAAACGATTGTATTTCTTCTCAATACTTTCAGCATTTATAGTATCCTCTCTTAATCTGGTGTATAGTATGCAAGCTGGAAACACTTGAAACTGTAGTCCCGCTGCATCTAGAGGACATATTAGTTTAATGAGTTGTGCAAACCTAGAAAATTGAACTAATTGATAAGTGTAGGAGTGACTTCAGTAGCTCATATTAGCCTTCCCAGGGACAAACAGAATGCAAGGGGAAAAAACCCATAATACAGAATTGCAGATAAAAAAAGAGGGAACGGGTTAATTCCTTAATTAAAATGGGGGCAGAGAGCAGAATTATTAAAATGTTTTGAAAAACAAAGAGTTCAAAGGACTGCATGAACTTTCCTCCACATAAATCTTTGCAATGGCCCTGTGAAGTGAGGTAGTATAATTTCCCTTGTGTGTAGGTCATGGTGCGAGTTGATGAGAAAAGAAAAATCTGAATTCGATGTTTCCTTGCAACCACAAAATTACGTCTTGCTCCCTTAATGATGTTTGTCCTCTTGTCTATGGAGATTCTCAGTCATCCAGGTCGTGGTTGTCTGAAAAGTGTTTTTTCAAAAGGCAATTGGACTTCCTTTGTTTTCCCTCGTTTTTCGCTTCCCATCCAAGAAGCTGCTATTCTACTTCAGTCCGAATTAAAGAAGCTTCTTGGGTAATAAGTGAAATATCTTCAAGGACAAACAAAGTCCAGTTGCCTTTTGAAAAAAAAAACCTTTGGGACATGTTGTCCTCTTGGGCTAACCCAGGTTTAATTTATCCATGGTTCTGCCTTAGGGATGTCAGAATTTGATCCCCTCTTTTTCCTTTTTTTATGCCTTCCTTGCAGCGTAACACCTTCCAGGCTGTCTTAGCCTACAATGAAGCAGACGCCTATGCCCTTTTCCTCTATCCTGAAGATGGGCTCCAGTTCTTTGGAACACGTCCCAAGGAGTCTTACAATGTCCACTTGGAGCTCCCCGCTCGAGTTGGCTTCAGCAGAGGGGATTACCAACGGAGGGAAGGACCTTACCTCAGCATCACCAGCAGTGAACAATCGGTCAAAAACCTCTATCAGTAAGTAGCTGCTGGGAGGCTTTCCATTTGAGCATTGTTGGTGTCAGTCGCACAAGGTAGACAGGCTCCATTAGAACTCTACCCTGGTTGAGATAGGCTCTAGTAAAAGGATCTCGCAAATCTGCCTACATTTTTCCTCCCCCCTCCCTTGTACCCTAAGGCAAGGGTGTCAAACTCACATCATCACGGCAGCATCGTGTGATGTATAGCAGCTTTCCCCCCTTCACTAAACTGGGCATGGGCGTGGCCAATGCATGACGCACAGGGACGGGCTCCAAAAATTTCAACAATGGGTTCTCTGCCCGGTTGCTGGGTGGGTGTGGCCATGGTGGGCGTGGCTTACTTGGCCTCTTGCATCATGGTGGAGGGCAAAAACTGCCCCCTCCCCGAACCTCTGCATAGGTCCTGCAGTTACCTAGCATCCAAAACGGGCCATGTGGAGACTCCTGGGAGGGGCAGGGCAGGGCATGGTGGGAGGAGTGGGGTGAGCAGGTGTGGGATTTGGAGGTTCTCCGAACTGGCCATAATGTTAGCTACGGGTTTTCTCACACCCGGGCGAACCCGTAGCAGCCCACCCTGGTGATGGATCTGGCCAGCGGGCCTTGAGTTTGACAGCCCTGTCCTAAGGAGTCAGGAAAATGTCCATCTCTTTCCCATATTCTTTCTCCGCCTCCCAGCTTAACATGTGCTTCTTCTGTACCTGCTGTTCTTCTAACAGCTTCTGGTTGCCTTCTATGAAGTCATCTCCACGGCTTCTATAGTCTGCCACTTGGGGATATACTGATATCATTAAAGTTTTGGATGGTGAAAGGAAACAAGATGGGAGAGGAAACATTTAGCTCAGTCTTGATCTGAAAGGTTCTGGGGGAAATGGAGCAAAACTCTCTCCTTTGGCTGAAACCCAGGAGTAGATTGTGGTGTCTAAAAATGGCCTCTGTCTCCTACAGTGAAAGTAAATGAGTTGCTCCTTGCACAGTCTTCCTGATGGCTGAGGCCAAGTGAGAAGAGAGTTGCCTGAAATGATTTGATACCACTTTGGGATTGCTTTGAATAATAAAGTGGGATGTAGATTTCATAAACAAACAGCTAAATAAAACAGGAAGCCTGGATGTCCAGCTGTACTTTGCTCCCTTTTATTGACTTTTATGCAGTCTTTATGAGCTGGTGGACCAGTGGTATCTACATGGTGTTGGTGAGTGTGTGTGCATGAAAACAAGATGACAGTCACAGCAGCGTGATGATCAGAACTTGTCCTTTTTATTCATGCACTGATATTGTATGCCCATATAAGAAAGTGAGTTGTGCTGCTACAAAGGCAATTTTTTGACACCTGCCAATTACTCTCATTTTTACCAGTGTCTCATCGCATCTCTTACAACAGAGTAGCATTTTCTCCGGTACCTTTCCTTTCTTTTCTTTTGCCAACAATAGTATTTTTTTTTTAGATGGGAAGCATTCAGATCTGCAATTTGAAATGTTGTGCCCCTTTAACCTTGATTTGTTTATTTGCTTGTTTTTTAGATTTAAATTTTGCCTTTTGTTCAGGTGATAAGGGCAGTGTGCATAGCACTCCCTACTCATATTTTTCCCTTTAACCTGTGAGTGGATTGAAGTGTCAGCATGTGTCTGGCTCAAAGTCATCCAGTGAGCTTCCATGGCTGAGAGTGGACTAGAAATTGAATCTCTGCTGCCAGCCTAACATCTTAAGCACTATACCAGTTCAGTGGTAGTGGCTATGTCAGGCCTGGAAGCCATCTTGGGCCTTGGATCTTCAGGCCTGCCACATTTACTGCTGTGGAAAAGTAGCTCTGACATGCTAACTATATATGAAGGTAAACCTGTCCTAAGAAACACTCTGCCATTTGCAGTGTGCTGCCATTGGAAAGTTTCAGTACATTTTTGATTCATGGAGAGTAAACATGAGGCCAACTGTGTTCAACATGTAATACCCATGGTTTAATCATCCGTTATGAATCCTAGAATCTTCTGCTTCATTCCTCTATTTTTATTTACTCTATATGTTTATATACTGTGTCCTCATCATCCCCAAGGGATTCCAGGACATTCATAAAATTATACAAATACAGGTTAATAGCAGTAATGAAAATAATATAAGGCATAACGACTGTGAAACCAGCAAACAGAATCAATCAACTGGTCAACATTTATTTAGATTCAGCGTGATATTTACAATCCCTGGGCAAACAGGAATGTTTTTGATTTAGAGCCAAAGTAAAGGCAAATTTGGTGCACATGCGATCCTTTGCCTTTATAGACGGGATTTTCAGCAAGCAAACTGGTTTGGAAAAGATTTATAGACTAAAGATCATAAAAAGAATTTTACTAGATCAGACTTAAAGCTCATATAGTCTGGCATCCAGGTTCTTTTTACCATGGAATTGGAAACTTTATAGAAGTTATCTATTCCAAATCCCTAGCAGAATCTGCTAGAAATGTTTCCCAATTGTGGCAGCTTCCAGAACTTATGAGAACTTCCAGAATGTATGGATTTCCACAGTTCTCATTAATTGCCATGCTGACTGTGAACTTTTGGGATTTGAAGTCTGCATATCTGGAAATTACCAAAATTATCATAGATTGTCTCTGATAATTGACCATCTATGACCATTTTCAAACTTTTTGCATATTGTGAATCTTTTACGAGAAAGAAACAGAGTTGTTTCTTTCCTGGTAAATTTTCATTATTTTCTATACCTTGGTATCATCCACAGGTGAGATATTATTATTAGAAGTTATCCAAAACATTGATATGGAGTAAAGATCCAGTATCTAAAGATTTTTCATTGACAAATGAACTAGTTATTACTCTGTCTAGAAGAAGCAAAATATATTATGGAAAGGAGCAAATTTGTCCACATTTGCTTGTCCACTTGCAACAGGTTTGCTCTAGGCTTCTGTCTCTGAGTTAAAAAAAACACACACACCATCCATGGTGACCATCAGGATGCATGTATGTTGTCATGCTGGCTGGGAATTCTGGGAGTTGAAATTCACACATCTGAGAGTTACCAAGATTGAGAAATGGATAACATCTATCGGGTTTTCTATCTATCGGTCTATTGGATAAAAATAAAAAGTCTTCTGAAGGTGTGCCCTTCTGAAATGTTGGATTCTCTCTCATTTCCAGCTCCATATCACTAATCATGGCTAGGAATAATCCATTATATCTGGAAAGTGTTAAGACAGGAACAGGACAAGGAAGATCAAAGCAATCTACTGTAATATCTTATTAAGAAATACATATTTTCTAGCAGTTCGAACTTCATAAGCCTAAGTTAGCAATAAAGTGCTTGAGGAGAGAAGGGGTGTGTGTGAAAGTTTAGATTTTTCACTGAAACATGACCACTGCAAAGGAGTCAAGCTTGTAAAAGAACAGCTGCCGTATATAATTATCATTATCAAAAGCCAGCTGTTCCCTCTCTTGGATCTGCCGGACTTGAGAAGCGTCTGCATAAATAATGGCAACTGAGCGACTGCTAAATAAACTTTTACAAAGGATATTTTATTTGTTTAGATAAGCTAGGAGCTCATATCTAAATATTTAACCAGTTATTTTATGATACAAATGTTAGTTCAACTTTTGCACAAAAGGAACAACTACGAATACATACAAAGCCAGTCTCTCTAGCTGATACCACCCACCCATGTTTTAGCAGTTAATTAGATCTGCATAACCCAAGTAAGGGTAGTAAATCCAACAGCCCTTGTGTCTCTACATTTCTTCCTTCCGCAATGGCCACATTTCTAGTTACATTTCTCCTGACCTTGGCTCCATATCATATGTTCCCTTAACTCTTTCCTGCCTTCCCAAACACTCCTCTCCCTGGATAATTCGGTGACTGGTGATTTTTTAAACTTTCTGTGATTTCTCTTTCTCCACATCTCCAGTGCAAATATTTTGCTTCTTCACTACTTAATGCCTTCAACTAGTCTATGCTCTAATAAACATCAGTGGACACACTCATGTAGATTCCTCTCTACAGTTTGGAATCCAGTTGCATCTGTGCTATATGGTTGCTCAGTTGCATGACTAATCCAGATCAGATGGCTGCCTCCCATGCCAATATTTCTCCTTAATGAGGCCTGCAGCTACTACTGTAGTTCAGTAATATGATCCAGGTCTGTAGATGGAGAAATGTCCATTACATTCCTTTTCATTGTTAATCGCTGCTTGCATTCATTGATATGTACCTTGTCTTCTACCTCAAATCGATGTTCAAAGTCATCAAAAAGAACAAAAGTTAATGCCTAAACAAATAAAGATGTAAAGATGCACATTTAGAAACATTATTAAAATAATAATCAAATCCCCATTTGATTTAAGCTGAATCTAAAGAGCTGTGCCTCATTCTTCTGAAAGAAAAGAGGACAGGGATCAACTAAAGTTCTTGGACAAATTAGTTTTCTTGCTTGGGGATGATGTGAGACAACACCATGACCTCTCTAAACAGGGGCATCTTCAAAAGTCTGTTCTTTGCAGCAAATTTTTATGGAAGTAGAGAATCTATAAATTTAGCAATAGCAGTTAGACTTATATACAGAGTCAGCATATTGCCCCCAACAACAATCCGGGTCCTCATTTTACCCACCTCGGAAGGATGGAAGGCTGAGTCAACCCTGAGCCGGTGAGATTTGAACAGCCGAACTGCAGAACTGCAGTCAGCTGAAGTAGCCTGCAGTGCTGCATTTAACCACTGCACCACCTTGGCTCTAAATTTTGAAATGAATGAATGAATAAATTAAATAAACATGATTATCATTCCAGGACTGTACCGATATGACAGAACTTCACTTCCAAGCATAAAGAGATGTTTTGGTTGTCTAGTCTTCCTATTCGTTCCTTACTTCCCTTCCTGCTTGCACCATAATTTATTAGATAGAAGCCTTGTGTATTAGGATGTTCCTTATTTGTGCTAGCAGTTTCCCTTAATGAGAAATAAACCAGATTTTCCCATTCCAGTGCCCAATAACATTTGGGTGACCCCTGGGGCAAATAAGACGGAAGATTAGGTCATCCATGATTTGGTTCCTTCACACTTCTTCTCTTAGATCCTTTTGATATTTGCGCACCCATCCCTTGTTACTCTTTCTTTGGGGGGAGGGTGCAGTTCTAGATATTTTAACTTACTGTGAATGACTGAAAATTTTGTGTGTGTGTTATTTGTGTCTGTGTTTGTGTGCATCAGGGGTGGTTGCTACCGGCATTGCTGCGGATTCACTTTGAACTCGCTTTGCTGTACGCACATGCGCAGTTGACTATAAATTATATAGGCAGAACATTTAAAAATTATTTTAAAAGATGTCGGGAACTGGTTTAATTTACTTATTTTTTTTAATGAAAATTTTGAAAAAAAAAACTTTTACAAATATTTACTTCCCTCCCCCCCAACCCTTCCCCCCCATCCCCAACTTCCTAGAACCAATACAGGGTATAAATCTTTAACAAAAACATTGTAAAATAAACTTTAAAAAAGTTAATATAATCTTTCATTTGAGCTTTAACTCCTCCTTGCTAGGCTAGCTCTAAACAAATTATATCATTCCTTGTTTCTTTAGTCATAAGCTATCTGAAATTTCTTAGTCCCATATTTATTTTGAGTATAGTCAATCCATCTTCTCCACTCCAGTTTATATCTCTCGTTTGAATGGTCCTTGAGATATGCAGATATTTTAGCCATCTCTGCTAGGTTTGTTACTTTCAATGTCCATTCTTGAATAGTAGGCAAGTCTTCCTTCTTCCAGTATTGCGCCACCAACAATCTAACTGCGGTTATTAAATGCAAAATCAGGTTAATCTCTACAACTGTACAATCAGTAATTATACCTAACAAAAATAACTGAGGGTAAACTTTATCCTTTTTTTAAGAACTGGTTTAGGGGCGTGGCCAGCCTGGGTCACTGCCAGCCTGGGTCAGAGACCAAGGCCAAAATACCACAACCAGTTCACCCGAATCAAAGTGAACCGGCAGCAATCCACCTCTGGTGTGCCTGCTGCCTTTCTATTTCAGTGTGCATTGCCAATCCATAAAGTATAATGTTTTTTTTTTCCTGCTAGGAAGAGGACTATATTTGGAACTCTCCCTTTCCACCTCTGGAAAAAAAGATTAGACAGAACCCCAGTACTATATTCTTTGTAATCCAAACAATCCTCTCTTTTTTAATGGGCAAGGAAAGCTGGTATTATTTATTTTAGTAAATTTAATATTACTTCATGCCATGTCTGGATCTAACTTTTATTCTGTCTTCATGCAGGATCAGCAATGCAGGGATCCCAGGTCTATGGGCCTTCCACATTGGCAGCACCTCCCCATTGGATAACGTGGTCCCAGCTGGAGTGGGTGGGAAGCTTTCTCCCCCTCCAAGAAACACAGAGAGCAGCTCTGTTTATCATAGTGCTTCGGAGTCTGAATACCCTGACTTAACACTTGATTATGCAGATCCCTTCTATGATGGGACTGAAGATGACTTTGAGTACTTGCCTGTAAGCCCCACAAAGCTGGCTCCTGAAATGGGAGCCAGCACTGGACCAAATCTCCACGGTGAATTAGAAGATCATAGCAAGCTAAGGCCTTCTGGTGCTGAAGAGGAATTTGATCTGGAATCTGCACTTCATTACCCGGCATCTAGACATCCTCCATCTTATTCTGTCCTGGATTCTATCTCCTTATTCCCACTAGAGGAAGCACCGTCTGCACCATCTTCTGAAGAAGGGACTCTGTTCTTATCTACCGTGTATGAGAGCCCAATTGAGGCGGTTACTGCCACCTTGTTGAGACGCCCTGGCAATGACGGTGCCCTACCGCCTCAAGAAGATAAGAGAGGCTCCCCTTTAAACCCAGAACCCTTTCCTGTCTACCCAGAGGGTGAAGTTATCCTTGAAAGCTTCCCAGATCACGCTCCTCCCTTCAGCCCCAGGAGAAAGGTCATTGGTATAAATGAGGACATTAGTTTCAACCCAGATGGTAAGTTCACAAGACTTCCTAATAACCTAGTCCTCATGAACTCTAAATTATGTTTGGGACTACTGCTAATGCCACAAGAAGTTCTATGTGGCGGCTGTTATCTTCAAAATCTCTCAGGGCTTACGTATTCTAGGCCAGTGATGGCTTTTTCTTATGGCATGCCACAATTGTGCGCACATGCACTATTGCGCATTCACGCATGCCCACACCAATTCAATCCTCCCCACCCACCTGTGCATGCAGACACGACCCCTCCCCAGGCTCCGGAGGCTTTCCTGAAGCCTGGGGAGGGTGAAAATGGCCTCCCCTGGCACGCCGGAGGCCCTCTTGAAACCGGAAATGAATCATTTCCAAACTTCTGGTTGGCCTGTTGGGGCTGTTTTTTGCCATCAGCAGGCTCCGGAGGCTTTCCTGAAGCCTGGGGTGAAAATGGTCTCCCCCAGTCCTCTGGAAGGCTGAAAATCAGTTGGTGGGCATGAGCTTGCATGCTGGAGCTGATGGCTGGAGTGCCAGCAAATGTGGCTCTGTATGCCACCTGTGGCACGTGTGCCATAAGTTCACTATCGCTGTCCTAGGCCATTGTTCCTTGGCACAGTATGATTTGAAATAACTATTGTCCTTACTATGGTTATGGTTTTAACTGTGTTAATGTATATTAGGGATACAAGTCAGTCATGTACTAAAGTGATCTAGGAGACCAGGCAAATATGCAAATGAACAAACTGTCCTAATTGCTGACAAGAGTAGCAGCCCAAGGGGACATAGAACAAGCCAGGTTGATGATATTTAGCATGTTGGCTGTTGAAAATTATTTATTTATTTAGAGAGAGGAAGTTGATTATAACCCTTTGCATCATGAAACAGGACATCCAGCAGCTGGGAAATGCTGTAGCACAAATAGTTATATTGGAAACTTAATGCATGAATATCCTCTATATAGCAATAGCACTTAGCAATAACTATTGCTATATAGCGTAGACCTATATAACTACTTCATAGTGCTTTTACAGCCCTCTTTAAGTGGCTTGCAGAGTCAGCCTTTTGCCTCCAACAATCTGGATCTTCATTTTACTGACCATGGAAGGATGGAAGGCTGAGTCAGCTTTGAGCCCGTCAGGGTCAAACTCTTGGCAGTGGAAATACAGAATTAGCCTGCAATACTGCATTCTAACCACTGTGCCAAAACGGCTCTATATGCAATCGGTTCACTAATGTACTGCAGTTAACTCCCTTCTTCACCCTTTAGGACAGTGATGGGGAACCTTTTAGACACTGAATGCCCAAACGTGCATGCCCAACAGGGATGGGTCCCTGCCAGTTCTAACCTCTTCTATAGAAGAGGTTCCACAAATCTACCATGCTGTTTAGAACCGGTTCCAGCTCCCTCCCCCCACCCGTCCTCACATCATCAAGATGAAGAGCGAGAGGAGGAATTCTGGGAGTTGAAGTCCACAAGTCTTAAAGCTGTCAAGTTTGAACACTCCTGGTTTTTTTTTCTAAAGGGTTAGGGGTGCAAGGGTCTTGTAACGTGACAGCTTTAAGACTTGCACAATTCAATGCCAGTTTCTGAGCCAACATTTTGGTTGCTAAGCAAGAGCGTTGTTAAGTGAGTTTCACCACATTTTACAAGTTGGCCATGCCCACGCAGTCACATGGCTGGCAAGGCACTCCCACCCGGTCACATGGCTGGCAAGCCACTCCCATCCAGTCACATGGCCGGCAAACCACTCCCACAAAGCAGTCTACACCTACAGAAGAGGTTCTAAAAAATTTTGAAACCCACCACTGCTGCCCAAGTTGAAAGGCTTGTGTGTGTGAATGTGCACACATGTGCATACATGCATACATGTGTGAGTGTGTGTATGCATGCACAAACATGCACACACATGAACATGTGCGTGCAAACATGCGCACACATAGATATGCAAGCATGTGCAGCAGAGACCTGAAGACAGCTGGCCAGCGGGAGGTTGGGCTTCCCCACACTGGTAGCATGGCAAGAGTTAAGATCTTTTTCTTTTGTGTGCTTCTGTTTCACCATTTGTAGGGAAAGAGAAGCTCACAAAAGAAACACCACGGAGATCTGACCTGGGGCGACGGCATGCATGCCAGCAGAGAGGGGTTTGCGTTCCACCTCTGGCACATGTGTCATAGATTCACCATCGCGGCTCTAGGCCATGGGTGTCAAACTCGCGACATCATATTGCTGTCATGTGATGTATGATATTTTTCTCCCCATCACGGAGCTGGGGTGGTTGTGACCTGCACGTCACACATCCGGGCTGCCAGTTTGACATTCCTGCCTAGGCTTTACACTACAGATGATTGATGGGAGATGATGGGAGTTTTCAAATGGTGGCTTACTAAAAAAAAAAAAAAAAAAAAACCCACCTCAGTGAGCCTCCAGCTTTTAACGCCAGCTGAATCTGAGCATTGGGGGTGCCAAGCATTTAGCAGGCCACACTTTTTTGCTGTTGGATTATTTATGAATGGTGCAGATTTCCATTTAGCAAAGATTCTCCCCAAGGAGATCACTCTCAGTCCAATGAAACCCCGAAGCATGGAGAAAATAAATTTCTGCATGGTTCAACACAGCTTTGACACTTCCTTTAGGTCACCATGAACAATAGTTCCGGGCCACAAGCTGTAATGAACTGTTAATCTGTTTTTTCAACAGGCCACTGGGCAAGGTCATGTGCTGGCATAACATCAGATGATGCCCTGCTTTACATTTCAGTCTTGGGTTAAACAATGTTGCTGTCCTGTCCTGGGGCTTAGATGCTGTGAGGGTGTAGATGAGGGGTGGGGATGGGAACAGGCTTAAAGCCTAACCCTATAAAGCCTAAACTGGCTTTAGTTTCAAGGACCTGCTTTTTACCACTGTCTTCCTGCTCAATGAACAGCTGTGAGTTGTTTGTAGGGATCCATCTTGTATGCTGACTATGTCTTTGCTTGGATTGGGAGGCGGTTCTTATAGAATAGAATAGAATAGAATAGAACAGAATAGGTTACTAATAAGTAATCAAATCATACTAGGAAACAAATAAAACCATATAAATTGTAAAGATACAAGCAACATGATTATAATCATAAGTGGGAAGAGGTAGGTATGAGAAGATAAATAGTAATACAGTCTTAGTAAATAGTTTGGCAGTGATGAGAAGGATGAGAAGATAAATAGTAATACAGTCTTAGTAAATAGTTTGGCAGTGTTGTGGGAATTAGTTGTTTAGCAGAGTGGTGGCATTTGGGGGGCCAAAACTGTCCTTGTGTCTTGGTCTGGTGTGCAGAGCCCTATAGTGTCCTTTTGAGGGTAGAGGTTGAAGCAATTTATGTCCAGGATGTGAGGGGTCTAGTTGATAGCTATTCATCTCCTAATTACCTCCCGTTTAGATAATTGTAATGCTGAACTTGGTGTTACTCTTGAAGACCACTTAGAAGTTACTGGTTCAGGGTGCACAGATTTTATAGGTACCATTGCTCTGTGAGCTGCATTGGGTTACTGATGGGCTGCCTGATACAATTCACAGGACTGATGTCATCTACCATATAAAGCCTTTCATGGTTTGAATCCTGGTTATCCACAAGAATATCTTTTTCATATTGTTTCTGCCTGACTGGTAACATCTGGAAAAGTTGGCATGCTCCATGTCTTGGCTTTCAAGCCTTGTCATTTTTTGGGTCCCAGTAGAGATTGAGAGCCATGCCTATCCTGTGGAATGGTTTGTTCCCTGTATTCTGTATGTCAGGGTCTCAAATAGCATCCAAAATTAAATCGGAGTTCCCCACCCACCCACCCAGTTGAACGTTCAAGATCTTGCCCCCATACCCACAAGTCCATCACATGGTCCAATCTCCCACTGCCATGTTGGCAGTTCCACCCATACAGTTCTGGTCAGGTACAGAGGTGCAGAGACAAATGATGACCTTGGCTTTCTAGAAGGAATTTTGTTTTGGCTACATGGCATCTAACTCCATACAATCCCCCCTCCCATTTTCCCACAATAGAAAAGGCATAGTATAATAATAGAAAGTGTGGCAGGCCAAAGATCCAAAAGGAAAGATAGCTGTAGGCCTGACATGCTAGAAAGCTGATCCTGTTGGGTTTCCACAAAGATCTCTTCATTTTGCAGGTCCTGGGATAGGGATGTTCTCCCAAGTAGTAGTTTTTGGTGGGATAGGTGTTTGTCCCTTACCAATGTGTACTATTTACCTTTCTGGACTCCACTATTTGTTGTTAGCTGTTATTTTTCCATTTTTAACTCTGTGGCATAAGCCACATAGAATTACCCAGTGATTGAGGTCATATAAATAAGTGAATAAAATGTTTGTATTGATATGTTTATAATGTAAGGTTCAAATGCAAAGCTCTGAAGGCTCTGCTATGTTTTGTAGAAATTCATAAATAAGATTAATTTTAAAGCAAGGCAAAAAAAAAGCCCATGAAGGACTGCAGAACCAACAACAAAAGAAAAAATGGCTGTTTTGCTTAGTAGCAAAAACTTATCAAAATTACATCTAGAGCAGCTTTATATAAGAGGTGTCACAACTGAGAAGAGCTTAATTTCACGTAAGGGCAAGATCCTTAAATTGGGCTTCAGAAGGTTTGACAGGCTTCTAAAGGAGAAGGTTCTTCTCAAATATCCAGATCTCAAGTAAGGATGAACTGGGTAGAAATGAATAAGACTTTGCATGGTGTTCAGAAAGAGTTGCCATCTCTTTAAATATGGGCAAGATATGTTTTTTAATGGGTATTCCAGTTAGCAACATCTATAGCAGTGGGTCTCAACCTTCCTAATGCCATGACCCTTTAATACAGTTCCTCATGTTGTGGTGACCCCCAACGATAAAATTCTTTTATGTTTTCCGTATTTTTTTCGAAAATATGTGTTTTCCAATGGTCTTTCACAGAACCCCTGTGAAAAGGTTGTTCGACCCCCAAAGGGGTCACGAGCCACAGGTTGAGAACCACTGATCTATAGCTTTGTTTTATATGAATTGAAATATGAATGATGGAAACACAGACACAGCAGCTCAGTTTAAGCATGGCATGGATTAGGTAAAGTACCTTATTCTAGCTTTTCCATTTCATTGATGGGAAGTGCTGGGCTAAATTTTACATCATTCCTAAGCTGATTTGGGATACAGGAAGTAAAGTCAAGTGTATCTGGAGTGTATCATCAGTTGTTCATTCGCTTAATAGTTATTTTTCAAATTAAGTTCAAACATTTATTGTAATATCAAAACATTACAGAATATGTTCAGGAACATTTCAGGGTTTCCTTTTATAAAGAATAAAATATATTTCCCAAGAAGTACAGTACTTCTTATTCTGGATAAACTATAACAGGTCACAGTCTTGATGGAGATTTTCTAGATGAAATTTATAGTCTGAGTTGCCAAAAAGCAGATTAGAAAGTATAAACTCATAATGTTTTGGCTTTGATTTTGAATACAGCCATCGGTCAATTTCAAAAGGCATCTTTACTTGGAACAGCTTACATCCTACAATACCTTTAACACCATCAAATAATAGCTTCTGTCTATCCCAGATCCTTTGGAATGACTTGATACATGGATAAAGATGCCAAATCCAATCTGAACATCTGGCTTACTGTATGACGGACCATAAGAATAGAATAGAATAGACTAACAAAGTTGGAAGGGATCTTGGAGATCTTCTAGTCCAACCCCCTGCTTATGCAGGAAACCCTATACCAGGCGACACCAACCTTTCGGACCTCAAGGACCACTAAATTCATAATTTTAAATCCTGCAAACCACTAATATAATATGCCTAATGACTAGCTGAGTGCGCGTGGCTAGGTGATTATGTGACTGGATGGGCATGGCCAACTCAATGTCACTCACATCAAGGGGCCCTTCACCAGCTTTTACTCACCTCTCCCGTCCCAGCCACTCCTCGCCTGCCCACCCAGGCTCCTTAGGGCCCCAACAGGAAGCAGTTGTTGGAGCTAAGCAGCCACCATGAGAAAGAGTTGCCAAAACAGCTGCCTCAGTTCAAATTGGATCTGACTGAGAAGGAGGCTCAGCAGAAGCACCTCATTGAAGACTACGAGCATAGGCTTTCCAAGCAGGGGAAAGACCTGCGGGAGTGCAAGGCCAGGTACCAGCTCCTGGAGGCTCAGTAAGCTGAGATGGTCAGCCAGTTCCAGACAGTGATGGGATTCAGCCTGTTTGCACCACTTTGGGAGAACCGGTTGTTAACTTTCTGAGCAGTTTGGTGAAGTGGCTCTTAGAAGAAATCATTAGGACAGAGAACCGGTTGTTAAATTATTTGAATCCCACCACTGGTTCCAGGCCATGCAGTCCCACTGGAACAAGGCCCTCTTGCTCTTTGCCACCAGCGGCACTTCCCTCCAGCCTTCGGCCAAAGCCCCGTAACAGCAGTTTGAAGCAGACCCCAAGTCAGAATTTCTGCCCCCCTCTGACCCTTACAAAAAGACCCTGAAGGGGTAGATTCTCTGCAGCAACACAAACGTTCATTGAATGTATTGCCCCAGGGACCGTAGTTTGAGGACCTCGGTTTAGTGCAATATAAAAAATGCAAATAATTTTTCTGCGGACCACCAAAATTTTCTCATGGACCACCAGTGGTCCATGGACCACCAGTTGGTGACCGCTGCCCTATACCATTTCAGACAAATCTCAAAAATGTCCAGTGTTGGCGCATTTACAACTTCTGGAGGCAGGTTGTTCCACTGATTAATTGTTCTAACTATCAGGAAATTTCTCCTTAGTTCTAGGTTGCCTCTCTCCTTGATTAGTTTCCACCCATTGCTTCTTAAATAAAATAAAAACTATCTTGCAACCATATCTGTAATATCAACAAACACCTGCATCTGCTTTGGAAAGGATTTAATAGATTGATAAAAATGCCAAATCCAGCGGCTTCCTGGGAGGAGCCTACTGGTGGAAGCAGCAAAAAATCAGCTGCCTCCGAATTCCTGGCTACGTACCTGTTTAGAGGATCTTCCATCTGACGTCTTATCAGGTTTTCTTATCCTTCAGGCAAGAAGGAAAGAAGAAACTGTTTTGCTGGCAAATGCTCTTCGATTTTTGCAGCTTTTGTGCTTGCAAGGAAAGGGGGGCTAGCCCAAGGCAGAACGGCCGTCCGTGCTGGGAACTTCAAACTGCCTTGTGCAGGACAAAGTAGGTCTCTCCCACTCTGATCAAAGTTTTGTTTAATTTATTCTTATCACGAGCTGGATCCGTTCACTGTGGACATTAATTGCTTATCAACATTTTAGCTTCTTTTCTTTTTCTCCTCCGAAAAATTATTTACTCAGAGGCTTCTAAAATGGCGCCGAGCAGCCTGGTTTCTCCGTTAATAACGAACACTTTTTGCTAGACAAAGCAAATCCTCAAAAGAATTCAAAACAAGAGAGATTGCTTATCATTTGTTTTGGTTTCACAATAGAAGAATTTTACTCCTTTATTAACCTTGCTTATTTGGAAGTTAAATGGTGATGAATCTGCTGAATGGTCTTGTTACAATGTTTACTCACTGAAAGTTTTGCCAAGCCTTAAACTTCAAAATAAAAGCCTCTTTTTTTAAAGCTGCTTATTTAGGCAATAGAGTTTTATTAACTGCAGGCAGATAAATTTTGAAATGGCCTCAAAACCAAATATTAACTTGAAGTCGTCACCCTCTACTTCCAGGGGCACATCCTCAGTGCCTGGCACAAAGCTGCAGCCTCCGCTTCCTACGCCCCCTGCTGGGGATGTGTTAACGAAAGAATTTTTTCTGAGTAATCTAAGCGAGGCTCTTAATGCACAGACAATTAAAATGGAAGATAAATTTAGAGATAATAGAGAGGAGAGAAAAGAGGAAATAAAAGAAATGAAAGAAGAAATTAAAAATGAAATTAAAAGTGAAATAAAAGGACTTAAACAGGAGTTGTATGAGAAATTTGAGGCTAAGGTTGATAAAATTAGAGACGACATGCTGAGTCTTGTAACTGTATTAACAGAACATATTTCTGGAGTGGAAGATACTTTAGAGGTTCTTAATGATGCCAATGCTAACTTGACATTGAAAACAGAGGTGGTGGAACAAAAAGTGGAAAATGCTGAAAAAGAAATTATTATGATACAGTACCGACAAATGGAGTTCGCATTAAGAGTAAGGGGGCTGCGTGAGGAGAAACAGGAGAACCTGAAACAGATCCTATCGGAAGCTTTTGACCGCCTGATGGGAAGACCAGGGACCAATCAAGGCTGGCAAATTGACAAAGCTTACCGCGTCAACTCCTGGCTGGCAAAGCAGAAGCAGCTTCCTCGAGACATCGTTATATATTTTACTACAAGAGAGTTTAGAAATATGGTACTGCAAGCATCTTATAACACTAAGCTTCAAATTGGCGGTCAAGACCTGGTTGTTTTGAAAGAGATACCACCTCCAATGTTAAGAGCCAGGAGAGACTACGCTTTTTTGGTCGAAGAACTCAGAAATCGTCAGATACAGTATAGATGGGATGCACCATTTGGCATCATATTTACATTTGATAAGCAAAGGTACCGCCTCAACTCTGTATGGAAAGCCCGAGATTTTTATTATAATATATTGAAGGCCGGACACCCTGCACCATCTGGACCCAGAGAAAGACCACAAGAAAGACAGGATAGACAGCAAACTACACAACCATCAGACAAGATGGAGCATCTTTCTTCTCTAGAAGTGCAAGGTGCTATGGAACCAAGACCTAGCCGCATGACTACTAGACGTATGGAGAAACAAGCTAAAAAGCAACAGCATCAACAATCATCGGCCATCGATCAAGGATCTACAACAACAAATCTGGAAGCAATGGGAGGAGCTAGACCTAAGGTTAAACAGGCCGTGCAGGAAGCTCTAAAAATGCTTCAACCAACCAAAAATGACAACTAAGATTTTAACATGGAATGTCAATGGACTGAACTCTCCACAGAAGAGGAAGAAAATATTTCATTATCTCAAACAGTTTAAGAACGATGTAATTTGTTTGCAAGAAACTCATATCAAGTCAACTGATCAAAAATATTTGATCAACTCAAAACTTGGTCAACATTTTGCAGCTTCTGCTATGGAAAAGAAGAATGGTATAGTTGTATACTTAAGAAAAGATATGAAAGCTGAATTAATAGAAGCAGATCCCTTCGGAAGATATATTGCTTTAGACTTAATCTTAGAAGGGAAAAAGACATTACTTTTGGGAATTTATGCTCCCAATCAACAGCAAGATAGATTCTATAGAAATCTTCATGCTAAATTAGTACAGTGGGACTATAGTTCCTGTATACTATTGGGTGACTGGAATGGAGTGATAGACACTAAGAGAGATAAGAAGATTTCCCGCCTAAATACCAAGATGCGAGCAAAGTTACCCAAATCTTTCTTTGACATTATGGATGATTTTGAATTGAGAGATATTTGGCGAGAAAGAAATGCAGAGGAATATGACTTCACTTTCTTCTCGGACAGGCATCAATCCCTTTCAAGGATTGATTTTATCCTAACCACTAACGATTTGCTTTCTAGGGTCAAGAAAACAAAGATTGCAGTTAGGGTCCTTTCTGACCATAATCCAGTTTGGATGGAGTTGGGAAGGGTAGTGCAGGCAAGAAGGTCTTGGAGATTGAATGAAAACTTATTTAGATATGAAAAGTATATTAATGATTGTAAAAAATTATTATCTGAATATTTTGTTTTGAATATGAATAAGGGTACATCTATGGAATTTGTATGGGATGCAAGCAAAGCGTATATGAGAGGAGTTTTGATGAATATAAATAAAACACATAGAAATAAGCAAGGGTTAAAACGAACAGAACTGGAAGAGGAAATTAAGAGAAAAGAGCTGGAGTTAACAATGAACCCAGACGATACAAAGGTTAAGGAAGCTATTAACATATTAAAATCTCAATTTGACATGTTGATCTCTGATCAGGTGGCTACTAATCTATTATATGCAAAACACAATACTTTTTGTAATGCAAACAAACCTGGCAGATGGTTAGCTTATCAGATTAGGAAAAAAAGGAAAACTCGAAATATATCTAAACTGTTTTACAGAGGGAAGGAGGTGTTTCAACAGGAAGAGATTCAAAAGGCTTTCTGGGAATTTTTTACAGAACTGTATAAAGGGGATAAAATTAATGGTTTAGACATAGACAAATATTTAGACAAAGAGAAAATACCTTCAGTTAGAGAAGAACACAGGCAAAAATTGAATCAACCAATAACCTCGGGGGAAATCCTGCAGGTAATTAAGCAATTAAAGTTAGGGAAAGCACCAGGTACAGATGGCTTGACAGCGGTTTACTATAAAAACTTACAGTTAGAAATGGTAGAACCTCTTAGAGAATTATTTAATATGATTCAAACGGAAGGTAAAGTCCCTCCATCTTGGAAGACAGCGTTTATATCTTTGATACCCAAAGAAGAACAAGATACTACTCAACCCAAAAATTATAGACCTATTTCATTACTGAATGTAGATTATAAAATTTTTACTAAAATATTAGCAAATAGGTTAATGTTGGTCATTCAACAATTGATACACACGGACCAAACAGGTTTTATACAAGGGAGACAGATGAAAAGTAATGTTAGATTAATTATTAATGCATTAGAATATTTGGGAAAGAACAACCAGATCCCTGCTGCGTTTATATTTTTGGATGCTGAGAAGGCCTTTGATCGAGTTAACTGGCAATTTCTGTTGAAGATACTGCAAAAAATGCAGATAGGAGATAACTTTCTACAGTCAATTAAAGCAATATACCAACAGCAAACAGCACAAATTATAGTCAATGGAAGTCTAACAGACTCTTTTCAAATTGGAAAAGGTACAAGACAGGGCTGTCCTTTGTCCCCATTATTGTTTATTATAACTTTGGAAGTATTGTTGAATAAAATACGGGGCTTGGATGGTTTAAAAGGGATCAAGATTAGGCAGCAAGAATATAGAGTCCGCGCTTTTGCGGATGATTTGGTCATAATATTGGAACAACCGCAGGAATCTAGTATGGTTTTAATGAATATGATTAATCAATATGGTCAAGTGTCGGGCTTTAAAATAAACTTAGGAAAAACCAAAATATTAGCTATAAATATGAATATTAAACAAAAGGAAGAATTAGGAGTGATGCTAGGATGTGAGGTAGTTAAAAAAGTTAAATATCTTGGAGTTAACATTTTAACTTCAAATGGGAAATTATATAAGCATAATTATGAACCACTTTGGCATAGCATACAGACAGAGATGAAAAAATGGGAGAAATTGCACTTATCTTTGCTGGGTAGGATAGCGGCAGTGAAAATGAACATTTTACCAAAATTTTTATTTCTCTTCCAAATGTTACCTATACTTAAAAAAGATGCGAACCTTTTAGAATGGCAGAAGGGTATCAACAAATTTGTGTGGGCAGGAAAGAAGCCGAGGGTAAAGATGAAAATAATGCAAGATGTACGTGAGAGAGGAGGACTGAAACTACCTAATTTAAAAATATATTATGATGCAGTGGTATTATCTGTAATTAGTGACTGGATTCACTTAACCAATGATAGAATATTGAACATTGAGGGACACGATCTGGTATTTGGTTGGCATGCTTACCTGTTATTCAACAAAAAATTGGATAAGAACTTTAAAAGTCATATTTTAAGAAATGCTTTATTGCGGGTCTGGAAGAAATATCAATATAAATTAAATGACAAGATACCCATGTGGGCAATTCCTAGACACGCAATTGAAAATATGAATACAGCACAAAAACAGGACAGAACTACCTACAGACAGCTTCTTACCTCGGAAAGGGGGGTATTACAATTAAAATCTTTAGAGGTATTAAAAGAGGAGAAGGTAGTTCAAACATGGTTCCAGTATGGGCAATTACAGGCTAGGTGGAAAATAGATCAAAAAATTGGTTTTATTCAAGTTGAGGATAATTTGTTTAAACAAATAAGAGATCAAAGCTTAATGCATATAAAGAGGATATATAATGTATTGATACAGATGGATTCGGAAACAGAATTAGTTAAAGATTGTATGATAAAATGGGCTCAAAATATTGAGGAACCAATAATGTTGGATACATGGGAAAGAATCTGGGTAAGAAATGTGAAATTTACACAAGCTCAAAATCTGAGAGAAAATTTTTACAAGATGTTCTATAGATGGCATTTAGATCCTAAAAAGTTGGCTTCTATGTATCCGAATGTACAGCCTAAATGTTGGAGATGTGGTTCTCTCGATGCTACATATTATCATATATGGTGGACCTGCCAAAAGGTTAAAGCATTTTGGATAAAAATATGGTGGGTCATGCAAAATGTTTTTAAAAGAAGGATAAAGTTTAGTCCTCAGTTATTTTTACTAGGTATATGTACTGACTTTACAGTGGTAGAGACCAATTTGACTCTGCACCTGATAACTGCAGCAAGACTGTTGGTGGCGCAATATTGGAAGAAGGAAGACTTGCCTACAATTCAAGAATGGACATTGAAAGTAACAAACTTAGCTGAAATGGCTAAAATATCGGCATATCTCAAAGATCATTCAAATGAGAGATATAAACGAGACTGGAAAAAATGGATTGATTATATACAAAATAAATACGGGACTAAGAAATTCCAGTTAGCCTATGCTTAAGATCAGAAATGATTTAAATTGTTTAAAGTTAGTTCAGTAAGAAGAAGCTAAGGTCAATCTAGAATGTCATTAATTTCTTTATTTCTTTTTTCTCAATAGATTTTAGACTGTGTTAGTTAAAATTCTATACCGTGTACGGGTTCTGGGAAGTCGGGGGGGGGGAAGGAGGAGGGGGGGTGGGGGGGTGGAGGGAGGGAGGGGTACACAAAAAAAAATTGTACTTCAATGTTTTAATGATTGACAAATGATGACATATTTGTGTTTTTTTTTTAAAGAAAAATAAAAAAAGTTCTGTTAAAAAAAAAAAAAAAAAATGCCAAATCCAGCCAGAACATCTGACTGACTGTATGGAGTAAAGGAGTAAATAAACTAGACCACATAAAATCTACTAACAATACATAATTTATTAGGTAAAACGTATACAACATAAAACATAAAAGTCATGGAAGCCTCTCGCCACAATGAGCTCCTCAAACAGTGAAAAGCTGCTATTCCTCAGAGTCAATGAAAAGAACAACTTTCAAATGTGTTTTAAAACTTTAAGGAAAACTCTCCAAAGAGAAGGGTGTGTGTTGCGAAGGAAACATGGAAAATGTTGGCCTCGCCCATGTAAGTGTGCCCACTGAGAATGTTGCTCACCCACATTGCGAGACAAATATTGACTGGTGTGTGGTAGGCCAGGATGCTGTGGAAGAGCATCCTTGTGCAACCTAAGAAGGCTGGCTGGGAATCTGCGAGTCCTTCCAAACCACTGGTGGGACTGGATCAAGAAAAGAATGCCTTGTTCCCTTGTAACCATATGTTTTTCCTTTAGTATTCACATACAGCACTGCCAATGTGGAAACGTGTGAGGATCACCATAGCCAGTGCTCCCAAAATGCATTCTGCACCGATTATAGCACCGGTTTCTGCTGCCACTGTCAGTCCAAGTTCTATGGGAATGGCAAGCACTGCTTGCCAGAAGGTATGTCCATTTACATTTCTAGATGCCACTGAAATGTGTCAGGGATGTCACTGAGATGTCTCTGCACCAGCTCTGTATTTCCTTGGGCAGATGTATGCAACCGCAGTGTGAATAATTCTGCCATCTACTACTAAAACTCTTCCATTTGTAACTTTTCACTGGGCAAAACAGTGCATTATAGGGCATGAAATTTTTGAACCAAGGTACCTCATGTGGGCTAACTTACAAAATGCATCCAAAATCAGATCCCATGATTTTCGTCGGATTGAAATTTGTCAAACGTGTGGATGCTTCAGGGATACTGCCCAGCCACCCTGTCGCCCAGAGGTTCCGTAGGCCAATCCTTCCCTAGTCTTCTAGCGCAGGGGTCTCTAACCTTGGCAACTTTAAGCCTGGCGGACTTCAAGTCCCAGAATTCTGGGAGTTGAAGTCCTCCAGGCTTAAAGTTGCCAAAGTTGGAGAGTCCTGTACTAGAGGCCTGGTAGACACTCCCCTTCAGTTACTGAGAATCAAGAGGATGGGTCTCATCCTATCCCTCTGGAAGCTGCATAGAGTGGCCTCACCATCAGCTGCCTGAGAGTGATTGCCTGCAATCAACTCAGCATGAAGCCAGAAGCAGCATGAAGCAGTTCCCACTGCTTTTTTGCCCTTGGTTATTTTGTTTCTCTATTAGGTAAAAAAATATCCCTGAAATGATGACCCAGCAGGTCTCAGGTTCTTTAGTATAGAAAGAAAAAAAAATAAAGCACATTCTCTGACTTATAGAGCTCGAATAAGTGATTTTAAGTTTGTTTTGAAGCTTAGGTGCAGTGTTGCGCAGACAAACAATATGGGGTTTCCCCCCTTCAATTTCTTACACAAGATAAGAGGTTTTGGTGAGGTTCTAATTGGAAAATGGTGTTCGTGCCCTTTCAGATAAGCCAAGGAAATGTGCAAATGTCCTGTATTTCGTTGTACAATCTTCTCTGAAGTGATTCCCCCCTGCTTTTCTGTGCTTCAGGCCAGCCCCTAAAGAAAACATCTGGAGGGAACCTGGGCAATGAATAAAACTAAACTAAAACGGGATTGGTAGTTGGGGGATCAGTGTATTATTGGAAGACAGCTATTGTTTTAAAATGTTCTGTGAATCAGGTTATGGTATGAAGCCATAATCCGGTTTATTTATTTGGGCCTAGCACGGTAGGTGTTTTATTGACTTAAGTTGAAGAGTTTAGCACGTTTTGGGAACCCTTCTATGGAAGATTTTCCAGTTAGGAATTTTAAATCTTCTTCTTCCACCGTCCTATAGATCAGTGTTTCTCAACCTTGGCAACTTGAAGATGTCCGGACTTCAACTCCCAGAATTCCCCAGCCAGCATTCGCTGGCTGGGGGATTCTGGGAGTTGAAGTCCGGACATCTTCAAGTTGCCAAGGTTGAGAAACACTGCTATAGATATTAACTCATGAAAGAAACCTCCTTGTGTAAAATTTTTCATGATGGTAGTCTCTAGGAACTTCTGGTCCTTAGCTGGCTGATGATGCATTTGCTTCTTAGGGGCTGCTCATCG
This sequence comes from Thamnophis sirtalis, assembly GCF_051295495.1. Lineage (NCBI taxonomy): Eukaryota > Metazoa > Chordata > Lepidosauria > Squamata > Natricidae > Thamnophis > Thamnophis sirtalis. The sequence continues at coordinate 154,666,492 of NW_028261381.1, read as the reverse complement.
TCTAAATGGCAAAGTGAGTGGAAACCTCCTGGTAGGACAAATACCGGTACGTTTTAGTGAAGTAGACCTACACGCTTACATCGTTGGCAACGATGGAAGAGCATACACGGCTATCAGCCATGTGCCACAGCCAGCTGCCTCGTCCCTGATGCCATTGGCACCCATCGGGGGCCTGTTTGGCTGGCTTTTTGCTCTGGAGAAACCTGGCTACGAAAATGGCTTCAGTATCACTGGTGAGTAAAACACGACCCGTCAGCCAAACAGATAAGCCTATTTGTTTACTTGCTTACTTACCTATCTACCTATCTATCATCTACCGTATTTTTCAGAGTATAAGACGCACCCTTTTCCCTCAAAAAAGAGAGTGAAAATCTGGGTGCATCTTATACACTGAATACAGCATTTTTGGACTCCCCAAACCCTGTCCCCTTTGCAAAAATGGCCATGCATAGCCTTTAGGAGGCTTCCAGAGTGCTCCTGGGGGGCTGGGGAGGGCAAAAATGAGCGAAAAACTGGTCCTTTTTTGCTTGTTTCCCCCCCAGCCCCCAGGAGCACTCTACAAGCCTCTTAAAGGCTATGCATGGTCTTTTTTTGGACAAAAAACAGGTCATTTTGGGGAGGACTGAAGAGGGCAAAAACTTTTTTTAAAACATTTGCCTCTTCAAATCTTGGTACGTCTTATATTCCGGTGCATCTTATACTCTGAAAAATACGGTATCTATCTATCTATCTATCTATCTATCTATCTATCTATCTATCTATCTATCTATCTATCTATCTATCTATCTATCTATCTATCTTATCTATCTAATCTATCTTATCTATCTATCATCTATCATCTATCTATCTATCTATCTATCTATCTATCTATCTATCTATCTATCTATCTATCTATCTATCTATCTATCTATCTATCTTATAAGTTGCCCACCATGCTAGGGGCAACTCTAGGTGGTTCACAGACATTGGATAAAATGCAGAATACAAATTTAAAAAATAAATAAAGATCTTAAATTTAAATATTCAATTAAAATAAAACTAAGCAGGATGGAAAGGGAGGATGCAAAGTGTGCACGGAGAAGAATGTTCTCCACTCCCTTAGAGACCTCCAACATGCTGCACCCCCATTAGGGTCCTGGGCTAATTTGGCATAGACATTTCTTCAAGGCCTTTCGGAAAGCCAGAAGGGTGGGAGCAGATCTGACCTGGGAGGGCAAGATGTTCCAGAGGGTGGGAGCTATGGCAGAAAAGAATCTTCTTCTGGACTCTAGCTGAAATTCCTCAGCTGAATGAATCCACAGCATGCCTCTCCTGCTGACACAATTGGGGCGGGCTAATCCCATCTGTGTGAATATGGTTTCCATGCAAACAAATTTGTGCCCAAGGAAAGCCTTAAATGTACAGGTAGTTCTCGTATTTTATTCCAATCTCATTTTAAATTGTTTTTGTCAGATTTTAATAATAATTTGTGTTTGGAACTCTGCACTTTAATATGGCCCATGGCTGTGATGGCGAACCTATGGCACATGTGCCAGAGGTGACACGCAGAGCCCTCTCTGTGGGCACGCGTGCCGTCGCCAGCTACAATTCCGGATTCTATCACGCGCATGCACGCCGGCCAGCTGATCTGGTGCACATTTGCGCCCGGCCAACCATGCTCGCCTGGGTTCCATCGCGCACATGTGCACCAGCCAGCTGTTCTTCATACATGCGTGCGACGGAACCCAGAAGTGCAGCTAGTGATGGTGCACATGTGCACTGGCCAGCTGCTCTCTTCCGGGTTTCAGGGCTCCTGCTTTGGCACTCCATGCCAAAATGGTTAGCCACCACTGGCCTATGAGCTAATCAATAAACTAAACTCTAACTCTAAGTAATCCTTGACTTACAACCATATGTTTAGTGACTGTTCAAAGCTACAATTGCAGGGAAAAAGTGACTTATGACTGTCGTTCACACTTACCACCGTTGCAGCATCCCTATGGTCACACGATCAAATCCGGACGCTTGGCAATTGGCTCATATTTGTGATAGTGGCCCTGTCCCAGAGACGGGTGGTCTCTTTTGCAGCCTTCTGATGAGCAAAGTTAATAGGGAAGCCAGATTCACTTAATAACTGTGTTACTAAATTAACAGCTGCATGTTATTCACTTAACAACTGTGGCAAGAAAGGTAAAATAGGGCAACGTAAGTTTGGGCTCAATTTTGGTCATAAATGGAGGACTTCCTCTATGTTTATACACATTTCCCTAGTTTTCTTCCTTATTCATGTCAGCTCATTAGAGGAAGATGGAATGAACTGTGAAGTATTTTCTTCCAGTTATTATTATAAAGACTAGAAGCACATTCTTCTGGCTCTGGCCCTGCTGTACTTTAGCTGATGCTGTATTTCAGGGCCATAAAATTGTCTGTTCATGATGGACTTATTATGTTTATTGTTTTTCTCCCTTAACGCTCTTCCCCAGGGGCTAAATTCACTCATAATCTGGAAGCTACGTTCTATCCAGGAGAAGAAAGAGTTTTCATCCAGCAAACAGCCGATGGTCTGGATGCAGAAAATTACCTCAGTGTTAGGACTGAAATTCAAGGGCGAGTGCCTTATATTCCTGAGAATTTTACAGTCCACATAGCACCTTATAAGGAGATATACCATTACTTTGATTCAGGTACGAGTGATTGCTGTATAAATAGTCATTTGTCCTTTGCAGGCAAGCCATGCTGTCAATGTCCACCTGCCTTTACAATCTTGCAATTAAGGTAGATTTTTTTTTTTAGACAAGAATCCTATGACATGAAAGTTGGTTGACATATTCAAAGCTGTAGTTAACATTTAGAAGAGTTCAAATAGGAGGAGGGAGGAGTTAGGCGTACTAGGTATGTTCACTGTCTTGGGTTATTTATAAAAATAACAAAGACAGGATATAAATAAAGTTCCCCTTTTCTAAACTGGACATTTGAAATGATGAAAGTTCCATCATCCATCAAGCAAATTAGCTGCTATGTAGCAAACTGTTATCATTTCATTTTTTTTTGTTAAGTTGCATTTCTATAAATAAATAGCATGAATGATTTTTTTTAAAGGATAAGAATTGGCATTAGTTCTGTAAGTTCAGTTCTAAGTGTCCCCATTTTTTTTCATGCTGTCAAAGACACTGCTGTGTGATTGCAACAGTTAATGCACATTTTTAAAAACTACCTTGATCTTCTAACATTGCAGTGCCTGGACTGTGTAATGGACACCAGGGGTAGTCAACCTTTTTATACCTACCGCCCACTTTTGTATCTCTGTTAGTAGTAAAATTTTCTAACCACCCACCGGTTCCACAGTAATGGTGATTTATAAAGTAGAGAAGTAACTTTACTTTATAAAATGTATAAAGCAGAGTCACAGCAAACCCCTACCACCCACCATGAAAGCTGGAACGCCAACTAGTGAGCGGCAGGGACCAGGTTGACTACCACTGATGTACACCTTAGGGCAATGCAACAAACAGGGGCACCATGAGGTATTTTACATTTTTGTGATATCCATTGGCAAAGTTCTAGGCTGCATAAACAGAGGGATAGAATCAAGATCACGTGAAGTGTTAATACCACTTTATAAGGCTTTGGTAAGGCCACACTTGGAATATACTGCATTCAGTTTTGGTCGCCACGATGTAGAAAAGATGTGGAGACTCTAGAAAGAGTGCAGAGAAGAGCAACAAAGATGATTAGGGGACTGGAGGATAAAACATATAAAGAATGGTTGCTGGAACAGGGTATGTCTATTCTAGTCTGATGAAAAAAAGGACTAGGGGAGACATGATAGCAGTGTTCCAATATTTCAAGGGCTGCCACAAAGAAGAGAGAATTGAGCTATTCTCCAAAGCACCTGAGGGTAGGACAAGAAGCAATGGATGGAAACTAATCAAGGAGAGAAGCAACTTAGGAGAAGTTTCCTGACAGTTAGAACAATTAATCAGTGGAACAACTTGCCTCCAGAAGTTGTGAATAGCAATAGACTTATATACTGCTTTACAGTGCTTTACAGCCCTCTCTAAGCGGTTTACAGAGTTGGCAGATTGCCCCCAACAACTTGGGTCCTCATTTTACCCACCTCAGAAGAACGGAAGGCTGAGTCAACCTTAAGCCTGATGAGATTTGAACTGCCAAATTGCAGGCAGAAGTACCCTGCAGTACTGCACTCTAACCGCTGTGCCATCGTGGCTCATACACTCAGGGACGTGCAGTCACTAGAGGCAGGGGAGGCGTGGCCTCACCAGTCATGAGGAAAAGGAAAGAATTTTAAAGAATTTTTAAAAAATAATTAAAGCCAATGTAGTTGCTACCAGATTCACAGTGACTTGGAACAGTGCTTTGTGTTAACCATAGGAGGAGGCCAGGGAAATAGAGGCCTCCTGTGCATAAGGAATTTTTCGCCTTTTAAGAGATAACAAAGGGTTAAAATGCGAAGAATTCCTTATGCAAATGAGGCACGTATTCTCTCGCCTCCTGTAGAGGCCATTTTTAGAGGCTTTTAAGAATTCTCTGGGAGCAACTAGCTCAGTCTGACAGCGCTCTGGCCTTTCATGAGGGGAGGGCAGGGCAGGGCAGGGCAGGCAGAAGCAGAGTTGAAATCTGAAACAGCTGGAAAAAGGTGCCTGTGTGGGGAGGGGGGAGGAATTCAAAAAGTTTGATTGGAAGGCAGCAGGGGAAGGGGGGTATGGCAGAGGAGCTGCTTTCAAGCCTTTGGAAAATATATCCAATCCAACTTCTGTGTTTGTTTGAGAGTGAGGGAGGGAGGGAGAGAGGGAGGGGGAGGGAGAAGAAAAAAAAAGGGAAAACTTATTTTGCAAGGGGGAAAAATGCTGTCGCTTTAAATCGGAACTGAGCATGCCTGGCTGTGGAATTCTGGGAGTTGAAGTCCACAAGTCTAAAAAGTGCCTCACCAGCCCTAAAGCTGACTGCACGTCATTGCATACACTAGACGTTTTTAAGAAGAGATTGCATAACCACTTGTCTGAAGTGGTGTAGGGTTTTCTGCCTAAGCAGGGGGTTGGACTGGAAAACCTCCCAGGTCCCTTCCAACTCTGTTATTCTATTCTAAAGTTGGGTTTTGCAGCATCATGCCTTCACAACCTGAAGAGCTCTGTGAAGCAAGGAAGTTTGAGAACCTTTCTTCTAACCAAGTCTGACACTTTTGTTTGTTTTTATTTTTTAAAAAACTTTTATAGTTGTGACATCCACTTCTTATCGAGAATATTCCCTAATTTCTGGAAACGTCAACCAAAGCTTCTCCTACCAGCTGCACCAGAATATAACCTACCACAAATGTCCACATGCACGCCATCTCAGGTTTCTTCGAACTACCCAGCAGCTGACGGTGGACAGGATCTTTGCTTTGTACAATGAGGAGGAAAGGATCCTTCGGTATGCCATTACCAACCAAATTGGACCCTTGGGAGGTGAGTTTGAATTGGGATGAGAGAGATTTTTGAGCAGTTTTGCATTTCAGCTTCATTCTCTCCACTCATTTAAATTCCTTTGAAGTCTTGGCTGCCAATCTCTAAGATGATAATGTACTAGTGCCTACAATAAATGGCTAAGCAGAATCTGCATATCTGCACTGAATATTTTCCAGGATGAAGTAACCATTTGCTTTGAAATGCAAGGAACATTTATTTCTGCTTTCAAAGGTATAATGGACATTCCGGCCAGATTCTCCTGAATACTGAGCTTTAAGGAGGAGTCAGAATTGCTTTTCCAACATAGTAGGAAAAAGTCACATGTCCTCAAAAACAGACTTGCAGATGGAATTGCCAGTCAACATATTGTGAGTTTGAGGGTTTTTTTAAAAATAAAATAAAAGCTGCTTCAGAGTACAGGGAGTATCTCAACTTACAGCAGTTCATTTAAAGGGAAAGGTTCCCCTCGCACATATGTGCTAGTCATTCCCAACTCTAGGGGGTGGTGCTCATCTCGATTTCAAAGCCGAAGAGCCAGAGCTGTCCAAAGACATCTCCATGGTCATGTAGACATCATGACTAAATACCAAAGGTGCACGGAACATTGTTACCTTCTCACCAAAAGTGGTTCCTATTTTTTCTACTTGCATTTGTACATGCTTTCGAACTGCTAGGTTGGCAGAAGCTGGGACAAGTAACGGGAGCTCACTCCGTTATACTGCGCTAGGCATTTGAACAGCTGAATGGCCGACCTTCTGATCGACAATCTCAGCATCTTAGCCACTGAGCCACCGCGTCCTGTATTTATTCATTCCTTTATTTATTCATTTTGTGAGTGTTTAAAGTTACAATGGCACTGAAAAAAGTGATTTATGACCATTTTTCACACTTACAACCATTGTGGAATCCTCATGGTGACATGGTCAGAATTTGGATGCTTGACAACTGGCTTACAATTACGATGGTTGTAGTGTTCCGGGTTCATATGATCATCTTTTGCGACCTTCAGGCAAGCAAAGACCATGTGGCCATGAGGGCTTGACAATGGTTGTAAGTGTGAAAAATGGTCATAAGTCACTTTTTTCAGTGCCATTGTAACTTTAAACACTCACCTAATGAACTGTTGTAAGTCGAGGGACTCTGTAAAATGGGGAAGCCAGATTCGCTTAACAACCATGTTACTAACTTAACAACTACAGTGATTCACTTAACAACATTGGCAAGAAAGGACGTAAAATGGAGCAAGACTCACTTAACAAATGTCTCACCTAGCAACAAAAATTTGGGGCTCAATGGTGATCGTAAGAGAACTACCGGCATGCAAGTTGTTTTGTATCACTCTCCAAACATCATTTTCATGGTCCTTCAGTTAAGGGGATAATTTGTGGGGGGGGGGGGGGGGGGATGGAAACTGAGATGCCTTTTAACTTCTCTGCTGCCTTTTTCACCCCTTCACCCTTCCCTGAGTTTGTGAAGCTACGCTTCCTGAAGCAATCATTGAGGATTAGCCAGACTTCCTGTCTGATAATGATAAAGAGATTTCAGAGCGTGTGGGCTGCAAACTTACAGTGCCTCCTTCCAAGATGAGGGGTCGGTCCATGGCTTCCCTAACAACAAGAAGCACAGTTTGTTGTCTTCCGCTCCCACTCTTAAGTATGTAAATGAGTTCCAGATTTCAGGATTAAGAATCCAAATTTAAGGTTAAAAAAAGGGAAACAGTCATAGTTGAAGGATGAGTGTTTATCCAGCTGTAAATCCTGGAGACGGTATATAGAGAAAACCTAGTCCACTTGAAAGCAATAGGAAACTATGAGTAAATTCCACAAATTTATGGAAGAGAGCGGAATAATTATTGGTTGCTATCATAACATTTAAACCCCCTTCAGATGTGTTTGAAGGCAATACTGGGATGGGATGGGATGGAATAGAATAGAATAATTTGACAAAGCGTAATTAGACACACAAAAATTGCCTCTGGTGCAATAGCTGAAATGTCTAGCAAACAACTGCCAGGTTTGAATTGGAAAGTCTGACATTTAGATTTTCTTCCTCAAGTTGATACCTCTTAAGAAGTTGCACTACATTTCCCATCATCCTCTGACCGACAGGCCAATAACTGCAAATAATGAAACCCTCTTATTGGCATGATTACTACTATAATTATTGCTCTGTTGCTTTCCATGTACACTGAGACCTTTTGCACCAGAGACAAATTCCTTGTGTGTCTAATCACACTTGGCCAAATATTCTATTCTATTCTATTCTATTCTATTCTATTCTATTCTATTCCCAGATAGAAAAGAATTTTGCATGTTGGGATGAAGTCATGCTAATCAGTAGTCCTCTATTAGGGAGGTAGATCCCTTTTATCCTTTTTAAAAGTCATTTTTTTTTGCATACATAGAGGGTTAGCACAGCTTTTCTTTCATAGATATACAGCTAAATAACTCTGTATCATTTAACATAACTGGCCTATCTCCCCTGATAAAATTGAGCTCCCAATCACCTGCCATCCCTAATATGTTCCAAACATTAATGATCTCCTGCCTTCAGGGATTTCTATCTCAAAAAATGATAGGCAGTGAAACATGCTCCAGTTCCTTTATTTTAGTCTAACGTTCTGGCTAATTTTCACTGAGGAAATAAATTGTACTGGAAATATGGGTACCCAAACTGTAACCAGAACCGCAGCCAAACTGTAGCAGACAACACATCCTGCACAAAGAAGATTAGAAGCTGTAACTGGAGTGCTTCCCTTTAACATGGTAAATTGCTGGGAGTGCTTTTTTTTGGCATTTTGAGTTTGGTTTCTTTATGGAGGAAAAAAATATTTGGTTCTTTGCAGTCAGGAGCTCTGCAGTTCAGACACCTAACTGGGCAAATGATTGCTCTCTTCAGATGGACCCATTGCTAGAAACATCACGTAGGACAGTCTTCCACAACATGATGTTCTCCAGGTTGAGAAAACACTATAATTTCAAGCAAAGATGGTATCTAGAATTCTGGGAAATGTAGTTGTGGGAATGGTTTTATGGTTTATGGTTTTATTATTTATAGGCCGCCCTTTTCCCTGAGGGGAATACCTGGATTGGGCTGCGCTCTTGATAATGATCAGAATGATTGCTCTTTCACAGAAGGTGTGATGGCTTCATAGATAGAGGAAGCTGCACCCATGGAAATTTAGTTTTAAAATAGCCTCCTTAGTGCAGGAGGACACCCAGAAGCTTCTTCAAAGAGAAATATATTTTCTCCTCATGTTTTTTTTTTGCACAAGGAAGTTGTGAAAACTCAACAGAGGCTTTCTGAAGTAGGTAGAGAGGAACCTGCCCCACTGTATATCGAGGGGGGCTGTGTGGAGGGGGTTTCCTCTTTTAAATTCTTGGGGGTGCTTATTAGTCAAGATCTCAACTGTAAAAACAACACGTCCTGAGTAGTTAGTAAGGCTCAACAGAGACTTCATTTCCTTAGAGTCCTGCGGAAAATCAGATGGAACAACAGCTGATGACTTCTTTCTATCTGTCCACGATAGAAAGTACCTGTCAGGCCTGCAGCCATTTTTTCTTTTGACTCTTTTGCCTGCCACAGTTTCTATTATTCTGCTATGCATTTTCTATTGTGGGAAAGTGGGAGGGGGGTTGTATGGAGTTGCATACTATGTAGCCATAACAAAATTCTTTCTGGAAAGCCACGGTCATCCTTTGTCTCTGCACCTCTGCACCTGGTCGGAACTGGATGGGTGGAACTGCTAGCATGGCAGTGGGAGATTGGACCATGTGATGGACTTGTGGGTGTGGGGGAAGATCTTGAACTTTCACCTAGGTGGGGAAAATCCAGGAAGCTTTCAGATTCAGGTTTTCCCAGGTGTGCCAACATGGCTCTCTTAATAAATAGAACTTTGAGCAATACTTTGCCTTGGACTCTGATTTATTTTGGATGCTATTTGGAACCCTGACAGTATCCTACATACCGTATAACAGTATGGTATGTAAGGTTCAATGGCTGCGGAAAGGAAGGCACTACAGAGAGTGATTAATTTGACACAAGAAACCATTGGTTGTCCCCTAACACCTGACATCTCCAGGTCTCGTTGTTTCAGCAGAGTAAGGAAGACACTTAGGGACGCTTCACATCCTGGTCAGTGTCTTTTCTCACTTTTACCATCGGGCAGAAGACACAGAAGTATAGCCAGCCAGACAAACAGGTTTAAAAACAGCTTTTACCCATGGGCTGTCAGAAATCCTAAATACAACTAAAAACACTCCATGCATCCATGGAAAAATATGGCTGGTTTCTCTGTAATTACTTGCATAAGAACCATTTTCTATATTATCCATGTTGTTTTGTGTTTTGTTATGGATTGCACCAGTAGAGGCTAAATCAACTTCATTGTATATATGTACAATGACAATAAAGATTATTATTGTTGTTGTTGTTCTTTAGGGGAAAGGCAGAATATAGATACAAATGATCTCTTTTCACTGATTTTCTTGCTGTTTTAGATAGTTCTGGGCCAACTACAGTGAACCCATGCTATGATGGCACTCACATTTGTGACACAATGGCACGATGCCAACCAGGGCTTGGTCTGGATTACCTTTGTGAGTGCACTGCTGGATACTGGGGAGATGGCAAAGAGTGTGTAGGTGAGTAGGACAAATCTTTTACTTCTTGTCTTGTCTCAAAGCTCTGACATTTTGTCCTAGGAGTTTGCTGTGAGTTTACAGATTTGTTTTGGGGAACAACAGAAGCTACCTGTAGTAACTGTTATTTGCAGAGGATGCTTCACTTTATTACTAAATTGGCCCATTTTTTGTAAATTCACAAAGTATATTAGGGAAAAACAGATAAAATAATGTATAGCTGTTTTGTCTTTAGCCTGGGGCAGCGTTTTATGTGAACGCAATTGCTAAATTAAAGCATGGATTAAACTACGTCAGTATTATGGAAGGTTGTAGTTCAACAACATCTGAGAAGCTTTTTTTAAAAAAATAAACAATGTTAATTGTAATATTTATCCAAAGGAAAAAAAGAAAAATGAATAAGAACTGAAATAATAAAATCGAAAAGTGATGAAGGATAGAAATAGAGTACCTACCAATAAAAGATTTGTGATATTAAGTTATAGAATAGAGATAGAAATTAGAAAGGGGTAAATATTATTATGTATATTTCTATGTGGTATGCTAAAATTAGTATGTAGATGAAAGGACTAGAACACTGATGGCGAACCTTTTTTGGCTCATGTGCCAAAAGCGGGGGGAGCGCAGGGGAGGTCGTGCATGGGCGTGCCACACCCATAATGCAATGCACGGCCCCAGTGCACATGCGCACATGACCCTTTTTTTTTGCATGTTCCTTTATAGGAGCCTGGGGAGGGCGAAAACAGCCTCCCCCATGGAGGCCCTCTGAAGGCTTCAGGAGCTTCCCTGAAGCCTCCAGAGTGCAAGAAACCAACCCTACAGGAAACTGGAAGCTCTGGAACGGACCTCCAGTTTGCTCGTATGGCCAGTTTTAGCCCTCCAGAGCCTTCAGGGGGCTTCTGGTGGCTTCCCTGAAGGCTCTGGAGGGCAAAAAATGACCCTATGAGCAAACTGGAAGTCACTTCCAGTCACTTCCAGTTTGTCCGTAGGACCGTTTTTAGTCCTCCGGAGCCTTCAGGGACCTTCAGGAGACTTCCCTGATGGCTCCAGAGGATGAAAAACGACCCTACTAGCACACGTGCCATAGGTTCGCCATCCCAGGACTAAAAGTTGAAAGATGATTGTATTATGTACAATGTTATTATAATGTTGTGAATATGATTGATATAATTAAGCTATCAAAATTGTTAATCTCATCACTGTTATTTGGTACCAAAATTATTGATACTCAGATGCCACACTGTTCATGTATTTAATACTTATATATATATTAAAATAAAACACTTAATTAAAAAAAGTCTGAGAAGCACAAAGTGCTTTTTCTGATTGAATTGCAAGTGGATCTCTATGAATTTGGATTGAACCATTTCTTACCCTACTAGGGATACAGAGATCTGAACTTGGACCTACAAAGCAGTGGCTTACTATTTTGTTAGCTCTCTTCCCAAATGCAGGTAGTCCTCGCTTAATGACTGCCATATTTGATAATCATTCAAGTCAACCACATTGCTGAAAAAGTAACTTTATGACTGGTTCTCACACTTACAAATGTTGCAGCATTCCATACTCAGACGATTGCTGTTTGTATGCTTCACAACTGGTTTCTGACAAGCAGAGTCGATGGAGAAGCTGGCAGTAAAATCACAAGATGCAGTCACATGATGTCTTGCTTAGGAATGGTGTGGTCCATCACTGGAGGTTTTCAAAGAAAAATTGGACAACTATCTGTTCAGGATGATACAATTTCTCCTGTCTGGGATGATATAAGGATTTCAGCCTTGGGCAAGGAGTTGGACTAGAATAGCGGTCCCCAAATTTTCCAGGTTGGCAGCCCAACGGGAGGGAGAGGGAATGGTTTTGTGTAAGTGACAGGCGTGTGTGAGAGCTTGCGCAGCTCCATTTGCACAAGCAGTGGTTATGTGCATTTGTCGCTTGCACAAGCGGAGCTTCACACGCAAGTGCTCGCCACTCATGCAAGGGGGAGCTGCATACACGCTGCTTGCACAGTTCGGTTCCAAATGGGTTATGGCCCTGGGGTTGGGTACCCCTAGACTAGAAGATCTCCAAGGCCTCCTCTAGCCCTATGGTTCATTGATTCTGAGATAGGATAAACTTACTTCAAACTGCAGTGGCTAAACTTACCAGAGGTCCGTGTTTGTTTCCAGATCTGTGCTAAATTAAAGGGAAGTTCATTTCTACCCATCTGCTGGTATCGGTTAGAGATGAACTGGCGTTTTCAACACATTTCAGAGATTATTAAGCTTTGGGACTTCCCACTTGCAAACATCTGGAATCATTTGGCCCCAATTGTGTTTTCATAGCTGAAACAAGGTTGAATGTCCTGACTGGAATGAGCTAGATGAGAAACCAGGGAATCAATGGTTATAATATAAAATGTGCTGTAGCATCTGGAAATATTAATGGAAGCTTTCCTGCTTTAGGCCTGGAGATTGATTTGTCCCATTAATCTTGTTGCCCCTTCTCAGATGTCAATGAATGTACTGAGGGCTTCAGCAGATGCAGCCAAGGTGCTCTGTGCATCAATACACCGGGCACCTATCGATGTGAATGTCCCAGAGGATACCAGTTGGCACCTGACCGAGCTTCCTGCATAGGTATGGGATTGCTTTATTTTGAGGGGGCTTGCTCTGAACAGAGGGGATATAAGACCTGGCAAAATTAGCCAAAATCACAGTTTGGGGCTCATCTGAGGAGAGGAGAGCAAAAAAGGAGAGGCCATGAGATAAAATAGCATATTGTACAAAGTCTAATGATTATCAGTATTCTCAATTAATATAATTATCTCTTAGAATCAGATCCTCTTCATTGAGATCTATTATGTTCTCCTCCTTTCTCTTACTCAGAAACATACAACATACTCATTTTTCTTTTGGAGTTATTGGTGCTGTCTGAATTTGGTTGTTTGCTTGCAGATGTTTCATTGCCAAACTAGGTAACATCATTAGTTACTAGTGAGTGTGGGGTTTTCCCTCTGTTTATAAAGTAGCTTGCCCTGAAAGATGTTGGTAGAAGCATGTTTTTTTTTCCTGAATTAGGTTGGTAATTCCTGAATTAGGGTATTGTTGTCTGCTTGATTGTTAGTCTGGGGTTAATCCCTGCTTATCTGAATTATTGACTGATGGAAAGGATGTGTATTGCTTTTTTGCTTTTTTCTTAACTTTTTTATTGTTTCTCTTGAATGGTGTGTAAATGTGGTTTATCTCTATGTATCTGTTGATGACTTTGTCTCAATACCAAGCTTCCAAGAATTTCATAGTGGTTTTGAATTTATCTTGATCCAGGATAAACTGTGGTTGACTTTGTCTCTATCACTCCATGTCTCTCTGTTGTTCATGTCTCTCCAGCATATCTCTTTAATCTCACAACACATCGACAGACTAGGGATATCTATTACTATTGATCATGGCTTTAGGCAGACAAGACTGTTATATAACACTTTGTTGTAAAATGCAGAAGTGTTAACCAGTCTCAATCATATGTATGTTGTACACAGAATTTCCAGCCATAAGAAAAGAAAAAAAAAAGAATTTCCAGCCATATTAGGCATGTTGAGGCCAGTACACCATAGATATTAGACCCAGTTTTATCCCAAGCATATTCATTGTATTTGGTACAAGACCCAATGTCTCCCTAATCCAGAGACATCCATAGGAGTCTTCAAGCCACTTGTTGTGGAATGTATTCATCAACCAAAAGGCACATGTGATATAGAGAATTACACTCACTTGACATCAACAACCTGGTATCAAATACACTAAATTTCCATCTCATTATGGTCTTCTCTGTATCATCAGACCAACCTTTCCCACAGTTTGCCATTTGGTTTCTGGCTGGAGTTGAAACTGAAAAGTTCTGATGAGAGAAGTTCATCAGAAAATGTTAGTTTTGTTGTAGGGCTGTGGTGGCATGCATAGCCATTTGTTAGGGCATACAAAGGAGAAAAACAATCCAACGCACAAACCGGAAGTTCAGGAACAGACCTCCAGTTTGCTTATTGGGCTGTTTTCTCCCCCCAGAGGCTTCAGCAAAGCATCCTGAAGCCTCCGGAGGTTGAAAAATGGCCCTAGGGGCAACCCGGAAGTTTGGGGATGGACTTCTGGGTTGCTTGTAGGGCCATTTTTCATCCCCTAGAGGGCCTCCGGGGGGAGCCATTTTCGCCCTCCCCAGGCTCCTAGAAAGCCTCTGGAGCCTGGGGAGGATGAAAAATGGGTCCATCACGCGCCCAAAGTGGGGAGAGGGCAGGGGTTGCACGCTCATGGGTAGGTCATGCATGCATATGCACGGGGGTGGTGTCACGTGCATAGAATTATGGGTGTGGGCATGCCCACGCACGACCCCCCTGCACTTCCCCCGCTTTTGGCATGCGATGGCAGAAAGGCTAGCCATCATTGTTGTAGGGTCTTCGGTTTTTCATACTTGATTTTTAATTTGCATTGTATTGTTTGCTAATTTGGGCAGATTGCTAATGTGCTTTGTAGTTGTAGATCTTTTAAATAATAAATACATTCTCTTTTTATTTTCTTGTTCAGAAATGAGAATCTCAGGAAGCAGAAATTCTGCTGGATCTCTATGCTTGCACAATCTTGATAATTTGAATTCTTTGTTGTATGTCATATGACAGAGATGACATATGACAGATATATATATATATGTGTATGTATATGTATATAAAAGGATGCATGAATTACTTTAGCAGGTGTAACCAATAACACAATGTTTGGCCTTTCTTTTGTCACGGATTTCTCTGATTTGAATGGGAAATGCATGTTTGTTTTCCAGCCTGTTTTTAATTAACTTTCCACTGACAACTAAGAAGCTGTCAAGAAAAGGCAGGGAGGTTGGAAATTGGGAGAATGGAGGTAGATGGGAAAGAGAAGAAACCTGAGAATCTGTTTGGAAAGTCCAGCCTGCTGCTTTAAGGCTTGAGGTTTTACTTGGTATTTTTCACATAAATTTAGACCATAAGGATTAAAACATCCGAACTGTGAAATACATTAAATAAAACAAATGCTATATTTGGCAAGGAGTGTCTCTTTTCAGTGCTTTTGTGTTACTCCAGAATGAATCCACTCTCATATGTCATAAACTAGACCTTTAAGTTACTGGAAAATTCTGCGGATGAATTTTCTCTTGGGAAATCCTATTGTTTATTCTTTATAAATCATGTAAATTTTAGCTCTGGTGTCAGGTGAGACATAGTACTGTATGAGAAGTTTAGATCTCCTCCCCCTCTTTTCTCATACATTTCTCTACAGTACCATTTCCGATGCTTTCTATGGGGAAAAAAAAGATTTTATACACAGTGAGTGCAAGCTTTCACGCTCAGCTCTGATTAAAATCAGTGGGAAGCTGTAGAGTTATTTTGATGCAAAGCACCAGGAACCGGTTATAAATTGGAGTAAAGGAAGGAGTAATGGGAAGATGTTTAGTACTTTCTCTCGCTCTCATTTTTAAGAAAAGGCAATACTTTTCTCATCCTGCAAATGTTTCACCTTCAGTGGGCAAAATATTGCCTTAGCCATCGAAGTCAGCTGAGTGGTCTTGAGCAATCATTCGGTACAGTCAGACTCTCTAACAGGCCAGCTGAAAAACACTTTGTCACATCCTGCAACAGCAAGCAGACCCAGAGGTGGTATTCAGTCAGTTCGGACCAGTTCGGGCAAACCGGTAGTGGCTACCTGTGGGCGATCTGCCCACCATGACGTCCTATGTAGCCTCGTTTTCAATGCCGTGTGTGTGAAGGTTGGAAGGCCATGCGCATGTGCGGAAGGTGCACATGAATACGAGTGTGGCCATGTCACATTTGTGAACCGGTGGTAAACATCTGTGATTCCCACCTCTGAGCAGATCCTGTATACTACCCTCCGGGGCAAACTCTAAGAAAAACAAGATTGATATGTAATGTAGTGTAGTGTAGTGTAGTGTAGTGTAGTGTAGTATAGTGATGTGATGTGATGTGATGTGATGTGATGTGATGTGATGTGATGTGATGTGATATAATATAATATAACATAATATAATAATATATGACATGACATAACATAACATGGGCTCAAGCATAGATCAAGGGCTCTAGGGCTTCCCATCACTTCCCTTGAAAGGAAAATGAACTGCAGTGCAGAATTGACTTCTCCTTCTCCTCTCCCAATTTTAACCTTTTCAGCTATTGGTCCACCACCCAATCCTTGTGAAAAAGGGACTCACAACTGTGATACAGCTGACCGGGCACGATGTGTCTATCATGGAGGCGTTTCATTCAGCTGCCTGTGCCTAACTGGTTATGCTGGCAATGGACACAACTGCACAGGTAATTGACAGATAGTTGTAATGGCATGTGGGAAAGACCTTGGGATGAAGAGATGCTACCAAGGGAATAGCCAAATAAGAGACAACCAGCAGCTGGATAGTGGAAGGGGCAACAGGCTCAGAAAAGATCCTCTCTAGAAAAGGCCCTCCCTAGTTTCTCAGACTGTAAAGGACAGGGGTCGGCAACCTTAAACACTCGAAGAGGCATTTGGACCCGTCTCCCACAGGAAAAAAAAAAAACCCACCAGGAGCCACAAACCCCTTTTAACATCTAAAATGAAGATAGCACTGCATATATTCTTTTTTACCTTTATGCTATGTATAGAAAACTATACTGTGTTGCATTTATGAAATCAATGAAGTGCTACAGAGAATGATCCTTTCAGATTCACCAGATGAGTCAGATAGGAATCTGAATCCACATGAACCAATTCCAGTTTTTTGCAAAGCTATGACAGGATATTGCAAGTCTGAAAATATAGTTCTCCCCCAATCTCCCCCAAGCATCAGTCTATTAAAAAAATATTGATGCTAGATCAGAGGTAAAAATGTCTCTGTATCCAAACCAGAGAGATGGATTGGAAAATCCGGAATTTGTTTGTATATTTCCTGCCTTTATTATTTTTATGGATAATTCAAGGCAGCAAACATGTACAATACTCCTTTGTCCTCCTATCTTCCTTCAACAACCATCCTATGAGCTGAGATGGGCTGAGAGAGAATGGCTGGGCCAAAATTATCCCGCTAGCTTTCATGCCTAAAATGGGACTAGAACTCACAATCTAGTAGCTTGTAGCCTGGATGCCTTAACTACTAAATAAAATTGGCTCTAATTCTAAATCGAAGAAAATTTCAAATGAGTGTGTGTTTGCTTAGCCCATTCATCTCAATATCCACAATCAACAGAAAGATTTGGGCCACCTTATTTGTGAATGTGGGAGAACCATGAAATCCCTGCTTCTTATTTTTTGCGGGGGGAGGGAACAGCCACTGGAAAAAAGCAAACATATATAACTTGGATAAAATTCCCAGAAAATCTTGAGATAGCGGAAACCATTCTGGCGTATGCCTCAGGTTCAGATTGAACCCAAACTGAATCCAATCCTGATGTTTTCTACCTCTTTGACAGACGTGGATGAATGCCAGGAAGGAAAATGCCACCAAGCTGCCATTTGCCACAATTCACCCGGCTCCTTCTCCTGCAGTTGTCGGGCTGGCTATGTGGGGGACGGTTTCCAGTGCACTCCAGGTACGGGTCCAAAGGTGGGATAGTTACAAAACCATCCAAGTGCCCATCCATCCCCATCTTCCAGTGCAAGGTCTTCAGCTCCCCAAGTACCGTTATCAAAGTACAGGTTGTTGACTTACGACCACAAGTGAGCCCAAAATTTCTATTGCTAAGTGAGACATTTGTTTAGTGCCTGAATTTGTTTGTTTGTTTTGTTTTTTCCCCTTTTACAACCGTTTTTGCCACGATTGTTAAGTGAATCACTGCAGTTGTTAAGTTAATAAGATGGTTATTAAGTGAATCTGGCTTCTCCATTGACTTTGCTAATCTCAAGGATACAAAAGGTGATCACATGATCCCCGGACACTGGAATCCATCATAAATATGCATCAGTTGCCAACCATCCTAATTTGGATCTACCACGGGGGATGCTGCAATGGTCATAAGTGTGAAAATGGCCATAGGTCACTTTTTTCACTGCCTTTGTAACTTTGAATGGTCACTAAATGGATTTTTGTAAGTCTACCTGTATAAGTTTCGTTAGCCGGGGGTGGATTTCCAAGTTGTGCTAATCGTGTGCATCTTCTTCCTCCTATCATATCTATATGCTCTTGTCTCCCACTGGGTTTCACAGCAGCTTCCCATAAGACGAGGTAACATCAATGGCCCAAGAATTCCAGCAGCCAAAAATATTACTATTGATACTTAATACAACACAATACAATAGCAGAGTTGGAAGGGACCTTGGAGGTCTTCTAGTCCAACCCCCTGCCTAGGCAGGAAACCCTATGCCATTTCAGACAAATGGTTATCCAACATCTTCTTAAAGACTTCCGATATTGGGGCATTCACAACTTCTGGAGGCAAGTTGTTCCACTGATTAATTGTTCTAACTATCAGAAAATTTCTCCTCAGTTCTAAGTTGCTTCTCTCCTTGATTAGTTTCCACCCATTGCTTCTTGTTCTATATTATATACCCGTGATGGTGAACCTATGACATGCGTGCCCGAAATGGCACATGGAGCCATGTCTCCTGGCACCTGTGATATTGCCTGTTCCTCTTCTGGGACCAGGAAGAAGAGCACCCAGGGGACATGGGCATTCCGGAAAATGAACTTCCGGTTTCCAGCACATGCATGCGTGCAGGCCAGCAAGTCTTCCGGTTACTGCTGTGTATGACATGCGATGATCAACTGACCTTTGTGCATGTGGCAGTGCCGGAAACCATAAAAGCTGATCTTTTGTTTTCTGGCATGAGCATGTATGCCAACCATCTGACCGGTGCATGCACATGTGCGGCAGTAACCGGAAGACTTGCTGACCAGCCTGTATGTGTGTGCTGGAAACTGGAAGTTCATTTTCTGGTGCGCGCATGTCCCCGGGGCAACTCCTCTTCCTGGTCGTGGCCCAGACAAGCGCGAAGTGCTCCCTTTTTGGCACTCAGTGTCGAAAAGGTTCGTCATCACTGTTATAAACCATAGTACTGGTAATAATTGAAATTCTGCAGAAATTCTGCAAACTGAGTTGATAGGTTTGCTGGCCATTCTTCCTGGCTGCGTTTCTTGCCCTGGGCTGTCCACCAGGGGAGATCCTTTTGAAAGCTCACTCTTGCTGCCAAGACCCCAGGGTTACAACCTCATTTCCTTCTGACCCACAGAAAGTGTGACGGGATTGACTCGTTGTCAACATGAGCGACTATATTCCAGCCAGAGAGGTTCTCCCATTCCAGGAGGACCTCATGTGCCTGAATGTGATGAAAAGGGAAACTATCGGCCACTGCAGTGCCACAGCAGCACTGGGCAGTGTTGGTGTGTTGATATTGATGGCCAGGAGATTCCTGGGAGCAGAATCCCTCCAGGTGATGCTCCACCACGTTGCAGAATTCCAGGTTTGTTTCTTAAAAATGTGTATAGCCTTAAGTTGCTAACAACCCTTTCAAAAAAGTAAAACAACAGAAGCACTTAAAACACATAATGTTAAAATACGGTTAAAACAGAGGACTTAGTTCATTATTTCTCTGCACCGTTTGGCATTTCTACATGATTTAGACCAGGAATCTCCACCCTTGGAAATTTTAAGACTTGTGGACTTCAACTCCCAGAATTCCTCAGCCAGCTGGCTTAGGAACTTTGGGAGCTGAAGTCCACAAGTCTTAAAAGTTGCCAAGGGTGGAGACTCCTGATTCAGACCATGCTAGCTGAGGAATTCTGGGAGTTGAAGTCTACAAATTTTAAAGTTCTCCAGGTTGGACATCCCAGATTTAAACAAATCTTTGGTGTAGTGAATTGCAAAAGAGAATCTATGACTTGTCTTCTCTAAAGTCAGAGAAAGAAACATCTTTGTTCTCCACCTGAACTGAGAACTGAGAGATTGCTCACCTTTTCTCAATGTGTTTTTCATGGATTAATAACAAAAGATGAGTAGCCATCATCTTTTGAAAGTTCTTGATTAGTAGTTTGAGACCTAAAGCTAATAGCAATAGCAATAGCAATAGCAGTTAGACTTATATACCGCTTCATAGGGCTTTCAGCCCTCTCTAAGCGGTTTACAGAGTCAGCATATCGCCCCCAACAACAATCCGGGTCCTCATTTTACCCACCCCGGAAGGATGGAAGGCTGAGTCAACCCTGAGCCGGTGAGATTTGAACAGCCGAACTGCAGAACTGCAGTCAGCTGAAGTAGCCTGCAGTGCTGCATTTAACCACTGCGCCACCTCGGCTCCTGACAACAGACGTAGCTCTGGGAAGACTTGGCTTTCTGGTAAGAAAAAGCTAACAGTTGAGTTTTGCCCTTCCATATTATCCCCAGTTATAATTCATTGAACTGTCCATCTGTTCCCCTTCCTCACTTTCACTATGTATATTTTTTTAAACGTGCATAGCTTATTTTGCAGTTTTTAATATTTTTTTATTGCCCTGGCTTTGATAAGGGGTAAGAATTCACACAGAACATTTATCCCTTCTCCAATCAACAGAGGTTTTATCTTGTTCTGGCTCTGTTGTTAGCTTCACTTATTTTTACACCAATTATAGCTCTTAAAATGTAAGTTGTTTTATTTTCTATAAGCAAAAAGTAAGATTTTTGGGGAGGTTGCCTTATGCAGTGTGGATTTGTTATGTTTTTGCCAAAACGTACCATAGAAGCTGTGGTGGTGCAGTGGTTAGAATGCAGTATTGCAGGCTAACTCTGCCCAATGCCAGGAGTTCAATCCTGACCGGTTCAAAGGTTGACTCAGCCTTCCATCCTTCCAAGTCAGTAAAATGAGGACCCAGATGTTGGAGGCAATATGCTGACTCTGTAAATACTGAGAGGGCTGTAAAACACTATGAAGCTGTATATAAGTCTAAGTGTTATTGCTACGATATAGTTAATCTGGCACAATCTAACTCTCTCCACTTTGTTTCTCTCAACTGTGGCACCTTTAAGATGAGTAGGCATCTATTTCCAGAATTCACAAACCAACATGTCAGCAAGGTTGAGAAATATTGCTCTAAAGGAGTTTCATATATCTTGAACCTGGGGGTGGGGCGGGGCTGAAAAGCATGTTCATAGAGCTCTTCAATTTCCATTACTAATTTTTTTCCTCCAACAGGAAAATAAGAATTTGGGACTACGGCATTGTCCTTCGCTCACTTCTCATTTTGCTATTTAGGAAAGCCCTGTTCTAGCCAAATCAAATCCTACAAGGCAACACACTCTTTTCCCAGATGAAAAGACAGATGGTGTTGACATTTATTTATTTGCCAGCAAATAATGTAGGATGCAGCAGAATGACCAGAGCTTAATTTAACTTTGATTTACACTGTCTTTAAATGCATAGCTTAAAGATATGGCTAGCTTTTCTTGGCTTTCATTTCACTGTAGGTCAAATTATGAGGTTGGAAGGTGGAGAGAACAAAATCTGTGGGGGAAGCTTCCTCTCTTTTGTAGGCTGATCTGGATGAGATCAGTGGCTTCTTTAAACTCAGTTGCAATTCAGAACCGCAATTCCGAATTCCTTGTTTTTTGTGGGCCAACTCTTTCTCTTCCTTTGTGGACAGCATATTAGAAGAACTTAAACATCCTTTGCATCTGCCTATTTTTATTATATCTTTTCCTTGGAATTGATGATGTAATCCAAACATTGGAATGATGAGGAACACATTTTTCTGTAAATAAAATAAATACAACGAAACTCAGCTATTAACATTTGTCCTCGAGTATCTGACAAATATGAGGGAGAGCTGTATGTTAATTTGGTCTTCCCCACTTTGATACCCTCCAGTTGTCCTGGACGACTGCTGTGGTTTAGCACATCTGGAAAATAATAAGTTGGTAAAGGTTGCCATTCAGTGCTTTTGCACAGTAAGAAGAAATAAGAATTCTTCAGATTAACTTTCAAAATTCAGGTTGAAAAATGGTTTTATTTCTGAAAGCCGCTAAGAGCCGCCATGAGTGAGTTGGGGGGAGGGAATATGTAAATAAAGAGCTTTTTAGAGTTCAGGCTTCACATAGTTCATATAATGGTATCAACTTCAGTCCTATAATTCTTTCTATCTTTAGAGCCAACTCAGAGGCCACAAACGATGTGTGAACGCTGGAGACAGAGCCTGCTGGAACATTATGGAGGCAGACCACAGGGTGACCAGTATGTGCCCCAATGCGACCCTCTGGGCAACTTTAACCCACTACAGTGTCATGGAAATAGCGGCTACTGCTGGTGTGTGGATGAACATGGCCGGGAAATTCAAGGCACCCGATCGGAGCCTGGGGTACCCCCTGCATGTAAGAGGATGACAATGAGTCACAAGGCTCCATGGGGCAATGAGGAGCTGGGAATCTTCAGCTGAGCTGGGAATCTTTTAAAATCTTTTTTGAGCTTGGGGGTATCAGGGGATTCGTCGGATAACATTGTGACATTACCAGGGATGGATCAAAAGCTGAATCAAATATATGTTAATTAATCATCTCAGGTTGTTTGCTAGTTGAATTATTTGGTATTTAAATCTGCATTAAGACAAGAACAATTGTTCTGAAATGAAGAGTATATTTTATCTTTACATATTGGAAGACGCATCTTCTATTCCTTGTGAGTGGAGTCAGCAAATATATTTTGAGATGAATAGATTTAGAAGCACCAGTAGACCCGTGTTACACTGTTAGAAATACATATATGTGTGTGTAAAATCCAATTCCAAACTGGTGCTCCTTTTTAATTAATTAAAGGCATTTAAAAAAAGAAAAATTAATGTTTTTTTTGTTAAACACTTAGTGTAGTTTGTGTAACAGTTTAAGAATGTTTACACCTCTTTCGAATTCCAGAGTAATGCTTGAAGCAGCTTTTTAATTTAAATTTAAAAATCCCTTACATAGTCTTATTAAAAAGCAGCTGTAGTACTGACGTACGGTAATCCTTTATCTTAGCGGAAAGTTGGTCTATAGAGTTCTCCTTGTTTAGCAGCCACAATGGGGACTGGCAACTCAGTCGGTAAACAAAGCAGCCAGGTAAAACTACAGCTCTGCTTCTGATTTCCTCCAGCTTTCCTTTGCTTTACAGACCTGCAAAGATTGTAAATGCAAGGATTGATTGTGAAGTTATTTTTTGATCGCTGTTGTAACTGGGAACAAGGCAGTTGCTAAATGAGCACAACCTGTCCGTTTCATGAGTGAATGTAGAAACTCAACCAAGAATAAAATCAGGGGATCCCACAAAGGCAATCAGCAGGAGGCAGTGCACTGAGAAAACACACTCTTTAATAGCTCCAAGGGGAAGTGCCATTGAAATGAACTTCTTAGCTTAGAGAGCTTCATATGCTGGAGAAAAGCAGCATATTTTCAGCAATCATCCTTCAGAAGGAGATGTGCAGTAAGGCAGATGTTTCATGTGGTGATCTAGATTGCCAGGCAGACTGGCCTTGGGTGGAGGAACAGGCCTTTCATTCTTGTGACCCAGTGATATCTCACTTTTGTCTACAGGCCTTCCTAGCGTCCCTCCTCCAACCATCCGCCCGACTCCGCGTCCTGAGATAATTCTGCCTGGATCCGGGACATTCTTGCTCTATGCTCAGGGCCAGCAAATCGGTTCCTTGCCACTGAATGGAACAAGGTTTAAGAAGGAGGCAGCGAAGACGGTTCTCTCACTGCATGTAATGTATTTCTATGCAAGGTGGACCAGACTTGGGAGGAGGCTGGGCTTTAGTCAAGGAGGTTGATGGAATTATGATCCATTAATGAAACAGGGGCTCCAAGAGAAATTTGTTCTCCAACTTCCTTTTTTGTGGCTCTTGGACCTCCTTCCAACTTCAGGTGCTAAAAGTGGGTGCCATGGTTTCCTGCTGTTTTGAAGTGGGAAATAGCAATCAAGCGATCACGGATGTCAAACTCAATTTCATTGAGGGTCGCATCGGGCCAGAGGCGGGTTGCTCCTGGTTCGGCCCAGATTGGGCAAACCAGTAGTGACAGCAGTGGGAGGCTCCGCCCACCCGCCCGGACGCCTCTCTGCATGCGCAGAAGCATCGCGCGAGAGAGAGCATGCGTGCGCACGAGCGAACCAGTAGTAAAAATAATGGAAACCCACCACTGCATCAGGGCTGTCATGGCGGACTGGGTGGGTGTGGCAGACTGGGTGGGCATGGCCAGCTTGATGCCATTCCCCAAACTCCTGGCATGTTTCCTCTTTGCACTGGGTAGACTGGGCTGAAGCCATGCAGGCCGGCCTCTTACATTTTCCAGGACGGCCCTGCGGGCTGGATCTGACCACATCATGGGCCGAATCCAGCTGGCGGGCTTTGTGTTTGACACCCCTGAAATAGATCTATAGGAGTGAAAAAACCCTTTATCACTTTTATTCCAAACTCAGATGCCCCCAGCCCAAAATGCAGCCCATTTGTGTGACATTTAACATCGTCATACAGTTGGAAGGGCCCATTGGAGCTACTGGCTCTGTTCCACAAAGAAATTCAAATTACAAATAGTCCTTGACTTACAGCCATAATTAAGCCTGGAATTGTGTTCATAAATTGTTATAGTCGTAAATAGAGACATCATGTGATCAGACTTGCCCTTATGACCATTTTTATAGCAATCACAAATGGTGGTCACATGAACAACTGCAACTGCAAACAACTGTAAAGTTTAGCTGGTTGCCAAGTGCCCAAAATGACACTTCAGATGCATTTATAATTTAAACAAAGCTGAAGTCCACTATGTCCAAAATAGTCTTCAGCTACATTGCTCATTAAGATCTACAAAAATCATAAAAGAAGACAGCAGATAATATAATAATAATCCAAAATTGCATAATTAGGAGCAAAGCGTTTTTTTCCATGAACAGGCAATTGGGATAATTGTAGAACTGGTCATTATTTCGTATATGTTTTGTGTTTTTCATTATAGGGTTCCATCATGGTAGGCATTGACTATGACTGCAGGGAGAAAATGATCTACTGGACAGATGTTGCAGCACGGACTATTAGCCGGGCAAGTTTGGAGCAGAGTGCAGATCCAGAGACTGTCATTAGTTCAGGTAGGAATTGGACATTCCCTGGATTAATATCCATAGTTGGGATTGTGAAGGAGTTTTCTCAGCCCAAACCACATTAAATTGACACGGTTTCTGCCATTCTGCTTCAACAGAAAACCTGTATATAGCTGTATGTGTATTTTCTCAACGAAAGCATTCATCTCCAGGATTCAGCACGTGCAGTAGCTACGCAAAGGTGTTGTGGCAAAAAGCCAACCTCGCATACTCTGTGAAAAGATTTTTTTGGGGTAGCAGAACAGAAAATACATTGTAAAGCAGCCAGCCAGCCAGCTTATTGGCGCTATTGGTTCTAAGCCACCCTTATGTATTCAGAGGATTTCTGCTCTGAGGCAAAGCAAAAATATTTGTTTAGCCATGTGTACTCATAATAGTAGAGTAGCTTTTTTTTGTTTACATGTGCCCAAATTAAACACACTAATAAGGGCAATAAACAGAAAAGCACCCTTCTCCATTATGATATGAATTGCCTTTTTGTCTCATTGTCTTTTGGCCTCTAGTTAATCATTTCTAGAGACAGATTAAACAGCCCTAGTCAGTTATTAAATGTACACTTTCATGAGATTTATTTATATTGTTATTTCCATTCAAGAAGCTGAGGTAAAGTTGTTTGCTTTATCAGATGACAGGTAGGGACACGTGGGATGATCCTCTGGTAGAACTTCGTCTTAGAATAACTTTATTGTCACTTTAAATGTAATACAATACAATAGCAGAGTTGGAAGGGATCTTGGAGGTCTTCTAGACCAACCCCCTGCCTAGGCAGGAAACCTTATACCGTTTCAGACAAATGTATATTAATTGACATACATTAAAATGAAATTTCATTACATACAGCTCTCAAAAGGTCACCGCCTCCAATATACACTACAGAGACATGACAAATCAAACAAATAAATACAAAATTCTGCATATATCCACATATATTCTATGACACAGAGAAACACCTCTGTGTCTAGTTCAGATGTATACATGTAGGTGGCAAGAAAAACGAACCTTGCAAATTTACCAGACGGACGGCATAGCTGTTACAGAATCTGGTAGTCTTGCTAGAAATACCTCAAAACCTCCTCCCAGAGGAGAGCAACAGAGACCATAAAGTCGCTGTGTGGGGTCCTTAACAATGCTTTGAGCTCTAAGCACATAGCGCTTATAAGCAGTATCCTGAACGACAGGAAGTGAGCTTCCTATAATCTTCTCAGCTGTCCTTACTTCTCTCTGTATGGACTTTCTATGTGAGGTGCTGCTGTCACTAAGCCAAACTTCCGTAGGAAGACCCACAGACAGCTTCCTTGTCATTACAAGTAGTCCTCAATTTGTGAACATAATGGACCACTTGGAGTCATAAATCACGTGGCCGACCTGATTTTACAATCTTTTTTTGTTACGGCTGTTAAGCAAATGCTGAGGTTATTCAGCGAATCCACTTAGTGTGTTTGAGCTCTGCTCAAGTCCTGTCTGTCTTGTACAAGCAAACTGTCAGGGTTCCCAATAGCATCCCAAAGTAAATCAAAGTCTGCAGCCATCTTTTCTTTTGGGTCTCTGGCCTGCCACAAACACTCCCTTCCCAACCAAACCCGGAGGTGTAAATAATGTGATAATGGTGACCAGGACTGCTTCTGATTGATTTCTTTTCCAAAGGACAGCTGACTTAATAGTAATTAGGAACTTGGAGGAGGAAATTGATGGAGATGGCTTTCTCCTTTGACAATGTCTTGGGCTGTTCCAGGTATCTGGCATCTCAGTGTGAGTCACTTCCCTAAAAAGAAGAGAGAGAAAGTGGGGTCAGGGGTGATGAGCTCTGCATATGACGCATCAGTGAATTTAATATTTTATAACATAATATAACTCATGCCTATTAATTTTTTTCTACAACTTTCGGCAGTCACCCACCAGCCAAGACAAAATGGAAACACTATTGACAAAACAGCTCATCAACAGGCCTACTGATTTACCATTATTACTAGTATTATTAGTACAAGCAATTGCTAACTAATCATTCTGAGACACCAGGAAAGTCAATTAAAGTTTATCTGTATGTTGAGAGTAAAGAGAAGGGAAACAAAGATGATTAGGGGACTAAAGGCTGAACTGGACAATGAACAGTTAGGCATTCTAGTCTAACAAAAAGAAGGGCTAGGGGGGATGTGATAGCAGTTTCCCAACATTTGAGCACAGAGAGGATGGGGGGGGGAGTGTTCACCTATTCCTTAAAGCATCTGAGGGCAGTTCAAGAAGTAATGGATGGAAACCTGTCAAAGAGAGATCCAACCTAACGTTAAGGAGAAATTTCCTGTCAGTGAGAACAATTAATCAGTTGGCTTGCTTGCCTCCAAAGGTTGTGGGTGCTCCATCATTGGAGAATTTTAAGAAGAGATTGGACAACCATTTATCCAGAATGGTATAAAGTCTCCTGCTTGAGCAGGAAGGTGGCCTGGGACACGGGTGTCAAACTCATGTCATCACACCGGCATAACGTGGCATATCGGGACTTCCTGCTCTTTGCTAAACCAATTGGGGGCAGGGACAGCACGTGATGCATCTGGCCCATGGGCCATGAGTTTGACACCCCTGGACTAGAAGACCTCCAAGGTCCCTTCCAACTCTGTTATTCTGTAAATTCTTTTTGAATCATTGTGACAGATAATTCACTGTGTTCACATCTTGCAGGTAATCAGGATGAAGACCCAGCAACTGCATATGTACAACCTGCTCAATTTAACGTTGAGGTTAATTTTAACCTTGCTTTGTTTTTTCATGGTTGAATAGATGAAGCATGCTGTATGAACACAGCCAAAAGGAGGCATAGAGACAGGTGTTTTGAGCTTCTATGACTAAGGATGGACTTGTACGTCTTTCTGGTTCTAATCCAACATCCTAAATAGCACATAACACTGATTTAGGCATTTATGGATGTTACACATAGGACAGGTTTGAGAAAACACAGATCCAATACACTCACATACTGGCAGCCACAGTCAAAGATCTGTGAAGAGTGAGGAGCATTAAACACCACACTGAACAAGAAACTATACAGTAAATTGTATAGCAGCTTGTGCCAAAATTATTTCTTTATTGAATGATTTATTTAAACAAGCCCAATGATTTAATGTTCCTAATGTCTGGTAAATGCTTTGCTTGTTTCCCCTCCTTTAGGGCTGATTAGCCCAGAAGGTCTTGCCATTGACCATCTCCGAAGAACCATGTTTTGGACGGACAGTGGCTTGGACAAAGTGGAGAGTGCCAAGCTGGATGGCACAGAACGGCGAGTGCTTTTTGCCAGTGACCTTGTGAATCCCCGTGCCATTGCAGTGGATCCCATCCATGGGTAAGTGGCTGGGTCTGTCTTGATGATGTCTCAGCTTTGGGCAAAGAAGGAAAAGACAAAACAAAACAAAAAGTAGTTTATATCCATTTATCTGTACATCTATCTTGGATCAACTGAACATAGTTGGCATTATTGGTAGTCCTTGACTTACAGATGCTGTTAGAACCAGAAATCTGGCCATGTCATTACTGTTGTAAGTTGAGGTACCCATGAGACTGTTGTGGTCTGCCAGCAGCCTGTAGAGCTGGCAGCTGAGTCAGACAGTGAGGAGGTTGAGGAGGAACATGGGCCAGTCCTGGAGTCTGGGAAAGGCTCGGACGAGGGCTCTGCATTGGAGGCAGAGAGGGGGCCTGGGTCATCTTGGAGTTATGTGCTGCCTCTGGAGCCTCCAAAGTCGGACAGCAGCGAGGCAGAGGAACAGGCTCCCTACATTCCCAGTGCGTGCATGCACAGAGCTGCCAGAAAGCAAGAAAAATAAGACAGAAGGGACGACTCGGGAGTAAGGCTTGGAGGTGATTGGCCCCTCCCATAGGACATAAAGGCACATGAGCCTTTGCAGGAAGCAACTTGATTCATGCTGATCAGTTTACCTTCTGAAGCTCCGTTTTGACTCTTTGCTCCATGTAGCCTTGCCAAGCTAATTGCCAATTAAGTCATTGGCAACGTTTCAAGGAAGATAAAGATGGATGCTTATCAGCCTTATCCCGAAAGACTTTGGCATCTTACTGTAGGACTCGTTACAACTGTTTGGGGCTCATTACGGGCTGTGAATGAACATAATTCACAGCCTTTGAAATAAAAAGAGGGTTTTGGGGTCTAAGTGTGTGCTTTTTACTGTATCAGGAAGCCTAGATCAGAACAGAGACTGGAAGTATTTTTCTGACTTTTTTTTTTTGCCTCCGTTACGTGAAGGTGGCAGTCATTAAGCAAATGCAACAGATTGTTAAATGAATCCATTCACTGCAATGATATGTTTGCCAGAAACTAGTAAAAAAAAAACCTCGTGAATCACAGTCATGTACTGATGATACTTCTTCACCCTGTGCTGACGGATGATCTCACCCAGAGGCTTCATGTAGATCACTGGTGTCAAACCTGCGGCATCACGTTGCCATCACATGACGTTTTGCAATGTTTTTACCCCTTCATGGAGCTGGGGTGGGCGTGGCCTGCTTGTGACACATCTGGCTCACAGGCCTCCAGTTTGACACCCCTGATGTAGATGTTAAAAGAGGAATGTGAGAGAATAGAGTTCTGCAGCACCCAGCAAACAGTAGCCGAGGACTAAACCATTCTTCCCCCTATACCAGTGATGGCTAACTTTTTTTGATCATGTACCAAAAGCGGGGGGAGTGCAGGGGGGGTCATGATGTGCATGACCCCAGCACACATACATGTGCGACCCCCCCATGCATGTGCGTATGACCAGCGCTCCCCCTTCCGCTTTTGACATGCTTTTTTGCCCTCCTCAGGCTTCAGAGGCTTTCTAGAAGCCTGGAGAGGGCAAAAACAGCCTCTCCCCCCAGGCCCTCCAGAGGCTTCAGGAGCTTCCCTGAAGGCTCCAGAGAGCAAAAAAATGGCTCTATGAGCAAACCGGATGTCACTTCCCAAACTAACCCGTAGGGCCGATTTTTCATGCTAAGGCAAAAAATGGTCTTAAAAGAAGGCCAAACTCAGCTGGCAGCACACACATGCTCACTGGATCTGACAGGGCAATGTCTCGTGTGCCCTAATAAATGGTTGCGCCTGCCACCTGTGACATGCATGCCATAGGTTCACTCTATATTGAATAGAACCAGCCCTGAAAGAAAGTGAGGAGCACTGTGGATTCCTCCAGAAGGATATATCATGTGTCAAAAACCACAGCGAGATCAAGGAAGGTCAGGGTGGACCTAGTTGCACCCAAGATCATCCTTACGTGCGATCAGTGCTGACCTGGTAAAGTACCTTTGCTTGAATTCCAACTGAAAAGGATTCAAGTAATCCGTTTCTTCCAAAACCCTCTAGAACTGGAAGCCAATTGCCCCCTTAGCAATATTTCCAAAGACCAGTTGAAAATTGTCCAAATCTGCTGAATTGAATAGTGGCCAGTTTATTCATTGTGCTAAACATCAAACAAATCATATTATGCCTTAGGATTATGGATGATTTCATAATGAGCATAGGTTCTTAAAATAGACAAGTATGATTACTGTGTCATCTAAAAGGGGGGCCTGAGATGACAGATTGAAACTGAGAATTGTCTATTATGCTAATGAAGTGCATTAAGTTCTCAGATGATATAAATAGCATGGTGGGAACATCATTAAAAGTTTGTTTTTTAACAATTCCATTCCATTCTCCCACTCATCTTGTACGTATTTAGAGCCATGGACAAACTTAAACAATATTTCTGTAAAAGTAATAGCAGTAGTAGACTTATATACCGCTTCATAGGGCTTTCAGCCCTCTCTAAGCGGTTTACAGAGAGTCAGCATATTGCCCCCAACAATCTGGGTCCTCATTTTACCCATCTCGGAAGGATGGAAGGCTGAGTCAACCCTGAGCCGGTGAGATTTGAACCGCTGAACTGCTGATCTAGCAGTAGCCTGCAGTGCTGCATTTAACCACTGCGCCACCTTGGCTAAATCATGCTAAAGCAATCTCCTTTACATGATCTGCAGTCCATCCCTTCTGGAAAGAACTGGGTTAGGGAAGGTTGCCTTAAGTAATAAAAACAATTAAAACCAAACCCAAAGTAACTGATGTGAAATTCCTAATTATTCCTGAAAAAATTCTTCTCCTTATGGATACTCCTTATGGATGATGTGTCATGTAAATCAAGATGGTAGCCTAGGACAACTTTTGTGAATTATCTTATCTCCAAACATGAGATTGTTCTCTTGGGAAGAGGCATGTCGTTGTCAGATTCCACGTGGTTTTTCTCTCTTCTCCCTTTGCTTAACTGCTTTTAAAGCATGGCCAATCTTGGTTGCCTTTTAGGAATCTTTATTGGACAGACTGGAACCGGGAAGCTCCCAAAATCGAGACATCAACAGTGACTGGAGAAAACAGACGGATTTTGGTCAACCAAGACATTGGGCTGCCAAATGGGTTGACCTTTGATCATTTTTCAAAACTGATTTGCTGGGCAGATGCAGGTAACATGGATTTTCTTGAGATAAAGGAACGGGATTTCTGCATAAAGTATCCCACTTCTTGTTTTAGTTTTTTTTAAAAATCAATTGAAGGCTAATCAATGGCTGTATGGAAAAGGTGGACAATATTTTGAATCAGACACGAGCCCAAGGGGCCCAGTCTCTTTTTTTTGCAGTGCCTGGCCCTTTATGCTTGTCTTCTCCAGTGTAGAGACAAAAAGGAGCTTTGGAGGGCTTTTCTCTTACAGGCTTTGTGTGCAAGCATTTTCCCTTGTTTTCAGAGTGAAGGACTTGTGTTCTTCAGGAAGACACGATGCAAAGGAGCTCTTTGTCTAATGCTTTAGTTTGTACAGGAGAATGAAGCTGAATAAAAAGTGGGCTTGAGATCAAATGCTAGAGGGAATGTGCATGTGTGAAACACTAAATGAGAAATTTAAGGCAATTGGACATCCTTAGTCAAAACAATTGTATCTCACATGTTCCATTTTTACCCAAGACAGTTAGAGATTAACATAAAGTCATACGCACAGAGCTATTCACATTTCCTAGTTTGTAGAATTATAATCACCACCATCATCCTGTAGTTACACTGAAGAACCCAAATTTACACTTTGCTTTTTAAAAATGTTAACTTCCAATTGAGCTGAAATAGGATGTTCTAAATCTGTATTATCAAAATGAGTATGATTATTCAACTGTAAAACCAAATAACTATATGTCGGTTTAATCCAGTGGTTCAGAACTTTGTAAATCAATGACTGGGATCCTATATCCTGATACATAATGCAATCACTTATTTTACCTTAGTGTAATGTGTTGTGTGAACCCACATATAATGTTGTGACTGAACAGCTCCAGTTCCCTCTATATTGGCATCAGAAACTGAAAGGAGTTATCAACATTATTCTGCTACTATTTTCAATACTTTGAATTAGAATCAAAGTTTTGTCAATCTTTGTTTATATAACTTGGAATAGCTTCAAAATCAGATCTGTGCTGGATTGTGTACCCATGATCAGCAATCACACTGATGCTACTTGGATGCAAATCTTAATGAAAACAGATAAGAATCTGCCTATGTAAGTGTAAAGGTTGTTATACTTTTTTCTGAAAAGGAGAAAAGATCAAACTGTTTTGGTCAATATGCAGTGCTTGCTAAAAGTGTACCAAAAAGCCTTTTTTGCCCACCATGATGCCTTTCTAATTGAAGTAACAGAACCTTAGAAGCTTCCTGGGGAGTCTTAGACCATAATCTATATCAGCGAAGGTGAACCTTTTTTGGCTTGTGTGCCATAAGTGGGGGGAGCACAGAGGGGGTCGTGTGCGGGTGTGCCACACCCATAATGCAATGTATGACCCCCTCCAGTGCGCATGCACGCACTACAGGCGCTACCCCCCATTTTTTGCATACTTTTTCACCCTCCCCAGGCTCCAGAGGCTTTATAGGAGCCTGGGGAGGGCGAAAACAGCCTCCCCACCACCCCAGAAGCCCTCTGGGACCTTCAGGAGGCTTCCCTGAAACCTCTGGAGCAGTCAAAACAACCCTCTGAGCAAAATGGAAGTCCGTTCCTGAACTTCCGGTTTGCCCGGAGGGCCGATTTTTTGCGCTCCGGAGGCTTCAGGGAAGCTCATGAAGCCTCCAGGGGGCAAGGGGGCGGGGAGGCTCTTTTCACCCTCCCCAGGCTCCTATAAAGTCTCTGGAGCCTGGGGAGGGCAAAAAATAGCTTTAAAAAGAGGTGAACTCAGCTGGCCAGCACGTGCATGCCCGTTGGCCAGCTGACAGGGCAGCGCCTCGCGTGCCCTGACAAATGGCTCCATGTGCCACCTGTGGCACGCGTGCCATAGGTTCGGCATCACTGATCTATATGTATAAAAGCCAAATACCACTCATTCATCATGAAATCTCCAGAACCATAAAGCCTACAAACTTGAAATTTGGCACGTATGTTCCTTTTGGTTTCTAGGTGCCCACTAAGAAAGGATTTTTCAAAATGACCATCAGATCATTAGTATTTCTTCTACAGTAATTAACATGGTACTTGAGAGACTGCCTACTGCCAATCACCTCCACTCGACCTATTAGATCCCATAGATTAGGCCTCCTCCGAGTCCCATCTGCCAGTCAATGTCGACTGGCAACCACGCGGAGGAGAGCCTTCTCGGTGGCAGCTCCGACCCTATGGAACGATCTCCCTGTGGAGATTCGCACCCTCACCACCCTCCAGACCTTCCGCACAGCCCTCAAAATCTGGCTATCCCGTCAGGCCTGGGGCTAAAGACTGTAACCCACCCGAATGGTATGAATGTTGTGTTTTTAATGACGTACTGTCCTACGTGTTAAATGTTTGTTCCCCCCCCCCTTTTCGAGTTGTAAGCCGCCCTGAGTCCCCCCAGGGAAAAGGGCGGCATATAAATAAACTTCTCAATCTCAATCTCAACATGCTCTGATGCTAAGGAGTTCTACTCCCCCTCCCCACCTGAAAAGAACTCTGTTCCAACTGCCAGTTTCTTTATATTAACACAGTCTGATGCTAAGGAGTTAGAAATTCTACTCCCCCTCCCCACCTGAAAAGATCTCTGATCCAACTGTCAGTTGCCTCACATTCCGTTACTTCAATTCAAACTGGCAGATGTTCCACTCCTTCACTCAGGAGCGGTCTGGGGCTTCTTACATACTAAACGTTGGTACCTCACCAAAATGTCTACACCTTCCACCTATGGAAGCTGCTAGACTCAAGGCAGCGGGAGCGATATTCCCTTATGTGTTTCAATCACTGACTGCCACTGAGCCAATGGATTTAACCGAAGTGAACTGGATTTCTCCTGCATTGCCCAATTGCATAGTTTTGTCGGGAAGCACAGGTATCCAGCTAGTATTACTATATAGCATGCAAAGGGCTGGCAATACAACGGATACTGCCATTGTCAGTTTTAATATGGGAATGAGCATTCTGTTTGTGAGAAAAGGATTGATTCCTAGCACATCTTCTAGAAAAGGATGATATTGATGACCATTGCCAACCCTCAATCTCATAAGGTTGCTCTTCCAACAGTGCCCACAAATGGATCAAATGACCTTTCCCAAAGGAATGTCTGTTCACATTCTGGACATTCCTTTACAACATCACAACATAATAAACCTAATTCTATAATCAAGATGATGCAGTTGCAATTATCCATTGAAGTAAGAGAAACATGTAGACAGAATTTGATTCCTGATCTATGTCTCTTTCTTTGAAAAGGAACCAAGAAACTGGAGTGTGTATCACCCAATGGAACAGGAAGGCGGGTCATTCAGAATAACCTCAACTATCCCTTCAGCATCGTCGGCTATGTCAATCACTTCTATCATACAGATTGGAGAAGGTAGGATCATCTAAAGTTTCAAATTAAAAGACACATCTAGCAATCCACTCCATCAAGTGTGTGATATCGTTCTTATGAGGGCAATGTATTCAGAGAAGAAAAATTGCATACAAAGTGGGCTTTCCCCAGAAACCATATATAGAAAATAATTGGGTGAGCAGTTCCTTAAAATGTAGTCCTGCCAGGACAAAGAGAATTGAGGTAACCCTACTGAAGAAATTTGCAAAATTATAGGTTAGGATTTTGGGTTTGTTCCCTTTTTTTGTGGAAGGAGAGATTTCAATTTGGTGGTAAGGGTGGGGTGATAGAAACAATTGGCTTTCTCTCCCTCATATCTCTATTTTATGATTGATGTAAAAACGACACATCTAGATACATCTGTGTGTGTGTGTGTGTGTGTGTGTGTGTGTGTGTGTGTGTGTGTTTGTGTATTCCAGCATAACTCTGGAACGCCTCTAGCAATTTCAACCAAACTTGGTACACGGTTGACTTACTCTCAGGAGACAAATACTGTGAGGGTAAGGCACCCATAACGCCCCTCAGGGTCTGTTAAGATGCAGCCTGTTGTGCCTTTAAATCACTTCTACTATACTGCCATAAAATGGCTTCTACTGTACAGCACAGTGGAGTAACGATTTTACAGTACTCCACAAGGGGGCTCCACAAGGGGGCTCTGTCTGGTAAGGGGGAAAATTCAACATTAGAAATTATATTTGGTTTGGACATTTTCCCCCTATAAATAAATACCCAAGCAATGCCAGGTTATTGGCTAGTATATCATAATATACTGTATATCTATCTATCTATCTATCTATCTATCTATCTATCTATCTATCTATCTATCTATCTATCTATCTATCTATCTATCTATCCATCCATCCATCCATCCATCCATCCATCCATCTATCATCTATCTATCTATCTATCTATCTATCTATCTATCTATCTATCTATCTATCTATCTATCTATCTATCTATCTATCATCTATATCTATCTATCTATCTATCTATCTATCTATCTATCTATCTATCTATCTATCTATCTATCATCTATCTATCTATCTATCTATCTATCTATCTATCTATCATCTATCATCTATCTGTCATCATCTATCTATCTATCTATCTATCTATCTATCTATCATCTACCTACCTACCTACCTACCTACCTACCTACCTACCTACCTATTCTATCAGGCACGGATCCCAACCCCTGGTTCTCAGACGGGTACTGGTCTAGTGCCTGTTAGGAACAGGCCACACAAGTGAGCGAAGTTTCATCCGTGCATATGTGAAATATAGGTAATGCATGAAATCATCCCCCACCCCCCAATCATTGCCAGTCCGTGAAAAAAATGTTTTCTCTAAAACTGGTCCTGGGTATCATACAGATTGGGGGCAAGAAACCTACAAAATGTAGAGGACGAGGTGGTTGGAACAAATGACCTATGCTTTTGCTTATTGGCTCTGTGAGAAAAAGAAACCTCATAAAATTATAACCATACAGTATGTCAATTATACCCCTTCATACTTTAGATATTAGAATTCTGCTTAAGGGGCAAAGATGGAGGAAAGTGTACAGTATTGCATTTATTACTGTGTCCCTCAGAATTAAGAATATCTAACTATCTGCAAAAGAGATTTAGATTTGGATTCGATCCACTTCTGATTTGGGCAAGTGCCACATTTCTTTAATGCAATTCAGGTTGGTAAAAAGAAAAAGAAAACCCCACCCACAAATGAAATTGATTTCCTGGTGACCTGATAGGATATGTAGCTTTCTTGACAACAATATGATTTATTCACTTTCATCTAGTTTCCCCCCCCCACTCCCCAACATTCCTGCCCTTGGAATCTCTGATGCTGTCCTCCCCAAATATTAAACAGGTCTGACTCTGCTTAGCTTTGACACAAACCTCATGTGCCATTCAATTTCTTTCAACAGGGATGGTGTTATAGCTGTGAACAAAGATAATGGTGCTTTTACGGGCGAGTATCTTCCAGATCAGCGGACACATCTCTATGGAATAACTGTAGTTCATCCATACTGTCCAGGAGGTAAAAATTAGGAATTAACTGTAAATGTTAGGGCAGGATTTAAGGGGAGGAGGGTGAAGGGAGCAGGAGAACTTAATAGCCCCACATCTTTGCTCATGGAAATTTCTTTTCAGGAGTGCATCAGAACCATTAGCGTTATAGGAAACAGCCCTGCATTTATTCATCTTGCTGATCTGCAATAGTCTGAGCTAACATTACCGGATTTGAAAACCATGTCTTAGTTGCCTTGGTAATAGGCATTCCCTCCCTGCAGTTTAGAAAGCTTAGAGTAATCAAAATGGCCTCCTGAACAGCTATGTGGTTTTGGGATGCTCCAATTCCTGTGATCCCTGGCTGGCCAGGATTACCTTGTAATGGAGAAAATGGCATCTCTACAATTGAAAAGGATGAGAGTCTGAATATTTTACGTCCGTCACTTAAATCTGTGAAAACAAACCTCTTCTCTTGGAACTGTTTTAAACATTTGACAAATTCATAGCAAAAGGAGAACATTCATAAACACTTGTCAAAAAGCTGTCTTAGTGCTTTGAAAATGTCTGATTATTTTATCGGGAGGCACACTTAAAAACTGGAGAATTATTCTGAGTCTCTTAAGTCTCTAATTCACCTGACAGGAAAAGACAGATGGATTAGAATACAAGACTGTCTTATTTTTCTTGTTTTTATGCCAATCCTGACCTGCTCCAAGCGGGACACAGCAGCTGAGAAAGAATACAGATAGTCCTCAACTTACAACCACAATTGAGCCAAAAAATGTATTGCCAACGAGACAGTTAAATCAATTCTACCCCCCTTTAATAACCCTTCTTGCCACAGTGGTTAAATGACTATCTGCGGTTAATAAAATGGTTAAGTGAATCTGGCCTCCCAGTTGATTTTGCTTGTCAGGTCACAAAAGGTGATCACATGACCACAAAAATGCCATAAATATGAACCAGTTGCCAAGCGTCCAAATTTTAAAGATGATTTAAACACATTTTGATCACTAAATGAATGGTTGTAAGTCGAGGACTATCTGTAGTCTGTTATCATTCATGGAGTCCCTTCTAGCCTTGATGAGATGCTGGTGCCTGTAGACCCAAACATTTGTTTTGCAGTCTATGCACAAGGAAGCTCATGGGTCAAATAGGAAATGGCAAGCAAGAACTGCACTATTGGTTATTGGTCACATATTGTCTATGTGATCCATCATTGTCAGCCGGCAGCAGCCCTTATGAAATCACATTTATTTATTTTCGCAGGAAGAAAATAAGCTATTAAGTGGAGGGAAGGAGAGGAAATAAATTCCACTACGGCAGCTGGAAGAAGAGTTCCACTTCCTATCATTATTGCACACCATGCAAAAGTCTCCTCCGGCTGTATCGGGACCGTTAATATGTATTGGAGGGAATTAAGTGGTTTAACTTAGAACAAAATTATCTAGTATTTTTAAGTTATACCTCAAATCCTTACTACTGTATTTTTTTCACAATGAAAACAATTTTATATATTGCCAAAAAGAAATGGTGCTATGACAGGGGAATATATTCTTCTGGTGATTGGAGCAACATTGTACAAGAAATATGACCATATAAATATAGCCTTACTCCATCACTATTTTACCGGGGGGGGGGGGGGAATCTTTTTAAAAAATGGAATGGGGTGGGGGGATAAACCATCTTAACTCAAACAGGGAAGAGTCTAGAATGACTTCTGGAAACACTATATGAAGCAGAATGGGGGAAAAAATGAGTTTCTTTGCCTGTTCTTAGGAGTCATGCAAAATTGCTGAAAGTATTTTAGAAAATTTAATGTTCTGCCACCTCTTGTTGTTTCTGACTTGGTGCATTACTTTTTAAGATTTATGTAAGAATATGCTGAAATGTTTCAGATTTACCTTCCACTCTTCATATTCTGGGACTGCATGAGAATATTTGCGTGTGTGTTAATATCTGATGGTAACTGTTTGCGTGTGTGTTAATATCTGACGGTAACAGCTAATGTTTTATAGGCTATTCCATGAATTCAATAAAAAGGCTGAATTTTTTTATGAGGCCACTTGAGTTTTTGTATTTGACAATCTGCCAGGAATGCTTTTCCTAAGCATAAACCACTGAACTGAGGAGGTGCAGGTAAAACACTTCAGATTCATGAGGAACTGTACCGCAATCTGGTTAACTAAAACACACACACACACACACAATTTCCCCCTAGCTCCAAAAAGCACATAGAAACAAACTCGTAGACATGTGCAATTTCTTATGAACAAATAAAAAATGGGAAAATGGCCACTGTGGTACTTGACAACCTCCCATGACAGGAGGGGTAATCCAAGCTTTATTTATGCAAAGAAAAATATTTAGTGGATGTGCTGGCAGTTGCCCTGGTTTCTTTCCAAACATGGGAATTGTATCCTTTTGGAATTGCATGCTAGATCTGGAGGAGTCCTTTAACTGCATGCCAGCAACAGGAGAGCCAAAAGCTTTTTTTTTTTTTAATTTTGTTCATCTCCCGACTTTGCCAAGTCTATGATCAGTTTTTGGATCCGCAATAATCGCTTGAACAGCTACGATGGCTTCATTTATCTTGGTCTGTAACTCACGGAGCTCTTCTATGTGCAGTAGTCGGAGGATCTGAGCAGCTTCATTGAGGACAGCATCTGAGGAGGAAGTAAGAAAAGGCAAACAGAGCTCAGTTCAAAACTCTTTTAAGTGGTGGACCTCAGTCAATTCATATACAACCCTTTGTAACAAGCATCCTTTTATAGATGCTTTAAACCTATTGTGTCTTAGTGTATAAATTTACTTTAGTTTTCTATCCTGTAAAATGTGATTCGTTTTGCTATTATTCAGCAGTTTTGAGATTTTGATGCTGTGAGGTCATGGGGGAACTACAAAAAAAAACAAGACTTGAAGATTACATAGAACACACAGAATTTCCACCCCTGCCATGGGGATATGAAATGTCCCTAATTTTAAGGTGATGACACATATATTAGGTTCCTGCAGTTTGCCTACAGCTGCCATAGGCTTGCCTTCTTTATTATTACCCAATTCTTTGGAATGCTGTTTCTAATACAGTTGTTTAACTTTGTGTTTAAAAAGGCCTTGAAAACAAATCTCTTTCGTTCAACATTTTAATTCTTCTTTAATGTTCTTTGTTTTTACTTGATTTTATCTCTACTGGCAGTACTCAGTAAAGCATAAAAGATAAAGATAAAATTTCCTATCCAGTCACGTCCACCACTAGGGGGTGATGCACATCTCTAATTCTTGGCTGAGGGAGCCAATATGGTCTGAGAACACTTCCCATATGATTAT
Source organism: Thamnophis sirtalis (assembly GCF_051295495.1). Taxonomy (NCBI): domain Eukaryota; kingdom Metazoa; phylum Chordata; class Lepidosauria; order Squamata; family Natricidae; genus Thamnophis; species Thamnophis sirtalis. The sequence continues at coordinate 154,626,146 of NW_028261381.1, read as the reverse complement.
GCCAAGGCACATGGAATGTTGTTACCTTCCCACCAAAGTGGTACCTGTTTATCTACTCACATTTGCATCCTTTCAAATTGCTAGGTGGGCAGCAGCTGGATCAAGAACAAGAGCTCACCCCGTCATGGATCTTGAACCTGGGTGGCTCAGCTTTAATTGCTGAGCCATCGTTTCCCCATCAGAGAAGTATTATGATGAAAATTCATGGGGAAATGCCAGACTAAATTATGGTATATTAGTCATTAAATTAAATACATTGTTCACAGTAAATTGAAAAGCAAATGTGGTACAGTTTCTGACACAATAAATATTCCTTAATCTTGTTGGCAAATGTGCACATTTTCCTAAAAATAAAACCTATTTCCTCTGCACATAAGGAACTCATCCTACTAAAGAAGCACAATCATGAAGAAAAGAAGGGATTGTCCTGAACAAATGAAATGGTAAATGGGATCAGGTTGGAAGGCCAGAGGAAAAAGCTTTGAGAGAAAGCAAGGAGAGGATCACTTACCTCCAGTGTCAAAGCCAAGAATATGTTTATCTAAGGTGACAGGCAAACCCTTAAAGAAAGAGACGGGAAACTCATCACTGAAACAAAATGTTATGCACAAGTGGAAAACAAATCACTTTGTATAATTTGAATCTGGCACATCCTACTGATTTTGCAGTAATTATCTTCACTGAAGGTAACTTGCTATGCTTAAATTGTGTCTTTCAAAAGAACATTCCTAATTACCAAGTACCTGGATCATCCTGTATGGATTTTCCTATCCACACCTACAAAAACTTTAGTTGAACAATACCAGCTACATACTGTGGGCAGGACAGCTTCAGATGTTAAGAAATTCAAAATAAAATACATAGAAATTTTTTAAAAAATTGTTCCACAAAAACGCTCTCTCATAAATAATCTTTCATCACTCAATTAAATGAACTTATAAAATTATCCATGTGGATCAATGGCCCAAATGATCTTCCTATAACCTGGTCTTTGGGTATCAAACAGATTTTTTGCTCTCAGATTGAGAAAACAAAGAAATATGGCTCATTCTGATCTCTCTACTTCAATTTTGAGAAGCTTCTCATTCTCTTTTGTGCATGTGTGGGGGTGCACCTGTGACATTCATGGTGATGCTTGTGCATGGGGCTGCGACTGCCGGCAATGTGAGGGCCCCCAGCAACAGCCCGTGAGTCTCACATGAATGGGGCAATGAGCGCCCGCAACAAGGTTTGCATGGGGGGCCACGAGCTCCCGTAATGAGGTGCACGCGAGATGTGCATGCACTGGATGGCCACTCATGCAGCCCAGTGGTGATTAGGCCACGGCCCACAGTTTGGGGACCCCTGTTCTAAAACAAGGAGACTTGAGTTTAAGCAAATACCGAGGCTTCCTTTGCAGAAGTACAGGGCGGGGCATAACCTTTTCCTAGGGGGTCACAGCAAGATCGACAGCAGTTTACAACTTCCACGACACCTCATTTTAAAGCCCATAAAAAACTGAATTGAATGAGCTATTAAATGTTAAATTTGCTTTAAGAATGGCTGGAAAATTCGATTCGGAAATGCAAATGCGACTCAGCAATTGTTAAAGGAAAACAATGTCGAATTTTGGGGCAATGACGTCTGGCCGGGAAATTCACCAGATCTCAATCCGGCAGAGAACATTGGGGCCATAATTAAGGATTAAGGATGAAGTGGAAGCTCTGATGATTCAGGAGCAAGGTCAAAATCGATATTCGGTTGAAACTTTGAGAATGAATTTGGAAACTGTGTTGAAAAATCTGGAAAATCGAACGGAACTGTTTGAAGATTTGTTGTGTTCTTATCCACCTCGTTTGAATGCTGTTCGAAGGGCTAATGGTGGTCATACTGACTATTAAATCGTGTCAATAAACTCAGTTTTTGATGGGCTTTCGAATGGTGTATGAATTATTTGTGTTGTTATTACAAGTGTTGCTGTGACCCCCTAGGAAAAGGTTATGCCCCGCCCTGTATTCTATTCCATAGCTTTCCTATATGCTTGTGTGGACTGTTGCTCTTCTTAATCTATATTGATCCTTGTAAAAAATTTAGTAGGGGCTAGTATAAGGCAGCTATTCTTTACTTGATGAGCTACAACATATCTTGCATGCAGAAGAGACATGATTTGCTTTCTGATAGAATGAGGACAGGGAAGTGCATTTTGAAATTTCTTTTTGAAAGGATGCTTTGTTTAAACCTTTGCTGAGTCAAAACATTCTTCCAAAGCTTTATACAGCCTTAAGATTTGCAGCCATCAGCATCCTGCTTAAAGAAATGAAATAAACCATAATTTCTTGCATTTAAAATATAAAATACCTCTTTTGACTGATTTGCTTTTGCAACAGCATCCTGACTTAAGCGTTCTTGAACCAAAATGCGAATTGCCTGAGAAATAGGAAAAAAGTAGATGTACTGGTGTGCTTATGTGAGTGTGACATACACAAATTATACAGCACTGCAATCATACATATTGCTATAGAGCATTTTATATAGGAAAACACCATCATTTCTAACTTCAAGCAGCTTATGAACTAGAATTCAGCAGAGGGAGGGATGGAAAAAGCAGAAGTACGTTATTAAGATAAAGTAGAAACTGAGTCAGCAATTGTATATTCACATTTGATTCCAGCTCTATTTGGGGTGGGTTTTTTTTTTTTTTACTGTAGTTCAACATTTAATGTTAGATAAGACTTCATATAGAAATGCACCTTGGATCTAAGTGCTATGTGTGGGTTAAGTCCAGTGACATAATTAATTTATCTGCATAGCATGTTTGCTCTGCATGAGTAGGAAAGCAACATGGCAGCTGCAGTGGCTGAAGGTTGACTCAGTCTTCCATCCTTCTAAGGTCGGTACAATGAGGATTCAGATTGTTGGGGGCAATATGCTGACTCTGAAAACCACTTAAAGAGGAGTGTAAAGAGGTGTATAAGTGCTATTGCTATTTCAGAACATGCATACTGGAGGAAGATAATAAAAAACCCCATTGAACAAATGTAAGCACATGTTTAATAGAACCTACAGTATATATAGGAACTCTTTTAATGCTGTAGGGAAACAGGTATAAAACATCTAGTAGGAACATATTTAATGTTTCTCTACCTGCTTTTTCTCTACAGTACTTGAACAACTCCTCTATCGTGCTTGAAGAACATGCTGAGAGTTATTACTTTTGATCGCCACTGTGTCTGTTATACTGCGGGCTCACTAGCTAATACTCTTGACCATCTACCTCATTCCAAAGCAATAGATGAATCATTACAGACATATTAGTAGAGTAGGAATAGTCAACATTCTAGTATTGAAGCTGTGAAAGATACTTCAAAACCCTACAATTTGTGTCCTTCATAACAAAGATGCCATGTTGCAAAGGCCCACCATTCTTAATTGAAATCAGTGCAAAACCTGTATTGAATGTAATAAGCCAAATCATTAACCAAGATGAATCAACAAGCAGGCGTAAGTTTCACCAAAGCAGGGACTGGCAAAAGCACACAACTCTAGAACTGAAATTCAAGCTCTGTGTATTTACTTAGACTCTAGATGCATTATTTTTTCCTTCTAAAGAGCTAATTGAGAGTCTTCTGAAACTGTCATTCAACTGAGTTGCTCTTATAGTTGGTAGTTTTTCTCCTATATTTGAGCTAAACTTTTTTTCAGAAACTGGATTAAAAAAAGAGTAAAGAACAACACTATGAATATAGTCTTAGATACAACTAACTAGTGAAAAAATGATCATCCTGTTATTGAAACGTGCTTAGGTTAAATACAGGAAACACAACTAAAAAAAGATTCTAGAAAAGGAGAAACTTCTAAAAACACATATTCTGAACAGCAGGTATTTCAGAAGGGTATTAAGTTTCAAGGCAGCATTTAGACAATAGGCTTACGATGTCCACCTCAAACTTTTCATTGCTGTCAAATAAATACTAAAAGTGATGGACAAGGGAACTTTAAGCAAATTTACACAAATCATTTTTAAAGAAGAATTTAAATGAGAACTAGTGGAATAACTCTAATAAGCTAACCTTAAGCATAACCAAATAGTCATCGTGACGTTGAATCTGAAGAAGATTCGCCAAAGCCATCACGCCAGCTTTAAAATCAGGATTATTCACTGTGAAATAAAGGACATAAGTACAGGTTGATTTTTTTTTTTTTGATGCACATTTCACACTAAGAAAAAATTAAGCCGTATCTTTACTCACCATCCAGGTTTATCAGGGGTTCTGCATTTTTGGCTGCGTTATCTGCATTTTTAGACCCTTCTGGTGTAGGGTCCTTATATTTGTCAGCTGTTAAAAGAAAAGCCAGTTCATTGAATGCATAATTATAGGTCACAATATAAAGAACAAGCTTAAAATTAAAGAAAGCAAAAGAAATAAGTCTTATGCCATTCTTCTAATTCCCGAGAACAGCATGTGCATAACAGCAGCAGCTGTCTACATTGTTCAAAAATTTCATTGTAGATGCTTGTTAATTGCTACTAATAATGAATTCTAAATAGCATCTATCATCATGTTCAGCGACAGCAAAAAACCTTGTAAAAAAGCAAGAAAGACTAAACAAGCTGTCCAAATTCAGAAAAAAATCAAAGGCCAAAACTGTAGCATTAATAGAAATCTGGTTCACAGTATCTGCAAAATAATTGCAAATTGGTGAATAAGTTGTTTGAAGCAAAAAAGTAATAGGTATGAAGTGAAATTGTTAATCTATCTTTTACAGTTTATTAGTTAGTTGTCCTCTGAGCATGGGTGGGGGGAGCTGATGGGGAAACAGTTGCAGAGAAATGAGTGAGGCAGGATTAAGTATTCCCCAATCTAACCTTTCTGTAGCGAAATGGCAGATCAAAATGCCTGATTGTAGACTGGTGTTTTCCAGTCTGAGCAACTTTAAAATGTGTGAACTTCAATGGCTAGGGAATTCTGGGAATTGAAGTCCATACATCTTTAAGTTGCCCAGGTGGAAAATCACTGCTTTAGCACTTTAAACTGTTAGTATCTGAAAGCTAGGATCTAAATTCACCTGTGTCTGTTTCAAGGACAAATCCTTGCATCTTAATTGCATTTTCATAATCAGCCTCATCTCAACTCTAAAAGGTTGATTGAGTTAATGCATGGATGTCTAACTTGGTGCGTCATGTTGCTGTTAAGTTTTGTGTTTCCCTCCTTTGTGGAGTTGGGATGGGCGTAGCCTGGGTATCCAGCCCACCAGTTTGACACCCCTGGGTTAATGCTTTGATGTTAATCAGCTTCATTCAGATATCAGTTAAGTCATACTGGAGTCAAACTTTGAATTAATCAGGTAGAAACAAAGATTTTTCTACTATGTATATTAATTATACAAGCTTCTAGTTTTTAAGGTACTTAAAATTAGAGTACGTGTAAATCAAGAAATTAATTGAAGCGTAACTGTAAATCTCTTTCTTACTCACTTTTTAAAATATGATTGCAATTTTAAATTAAAGAATAAACTATCACATTTTAGGCAAGAGAAGATTAAAAAGTCCAGCATACCATTGTCTCCATACTCAAGCCTAACTGCCAATCCCAAAAGCCAATCAATGGCTTCTTGCCGTTCTTGTATAGTGAAAGGACAATTCACATCTTTAAGGTACTGTTAAAAAAAGCAATTTTAAATTAAATATTTCAATTAACAACAAATCTTAAAAGCTATAGGTTTCACTTGGGTGAACAGCTTAACAGAATCTAGCGCTGGATTATGAATTCAGCATGAAAGAAACTTCTAGGAAAACAAAAACGTGTTGCTATCATACTTGATCTGAGACATTTAAGCACTTTTTGTATCAAGAGCAGCTAATTTTATTATTGATATATAAAAGTTATTTCCAGCTATTATCAAATAGCTTGGAAAATACTTCCTTGAGATCTTATTTATGCCACAATCATAATATTAAAAAGGCAGTATGAATAGGAACAGTTCATTCCTTTCATCTAATGTTTTCTTAGCTATGAAGTGTGCTTCATTGGGTAATAAGATCCTGAACACAGTTCCAAATGTTCACAGTGCCATGGAGCAAAGCAGTATACTTATTTTTAACTCTCAGTTGTTTATATTCTAATTCTGCTACAATATTTTTTTTTCATTACTGCTGTGCCTCCAAAATCGGTCCCAATTCTAATTCCTAATTACCGTATTTTTCAGAATATATGACACCTTTTTTCCTCAAAAAAGTGGCTGAAAATCTGGGTGCGTCTTAAACATCAAATACAGCATTTTTTGCCTCCCGAAGCCCAGCCTCCTTCACCAAAATGGCCGTGCATAGCTTTTCGAAGGCTTTCAGAGAGCTCCTGGGGGCTGGGGAGGGCAGAAATGAGCAAAAAAGGGTCGTTTCCCACCCCCCAGCAGCATTCTATAAGCCTCCATAAGACTATGCATGCATTTTTTTTGACAAAATGGCCCGTTTTCGCAAAAAACGGGCTGTTTTTTTGCTCATTTTTGCCCTCCCCCCGGAGCACTCTTTAAGCCTCTCCAAGGCCTTTAAAAAAAAAAAAGGATGTTTTCGCAAAAAGAAAAAAAAAAAAAAACAGGCCATTTTTTGGGAGGTTTGCAGAGTGCAAAAACTTTTTTTTTTCCTTTTTGGAAAGCTCTTTAACTGATCGATTAGAATTACATTGATGAAGTGCTGTGCCAGCAGAAACAAAGCCTTAGGTGCTGCAGATTGTCAGTGATTTCCTTCTTTAGCACATGGATAAATACACCTGGTAACATCAACCTACCTACCTACTCTCTCTCCCTACCTACCTACTATATTTCTCTCTCTCTATCCCTCTACCTACTTACACTCTCTCCCTCCCTACCTACTGTATTACTCTATATTTCTCTATTTCTCTCTCTCTACCCCTTTATCTACTTACCTAACTACTCTCTCCCTACCTACTTTATTTCTCTCTTTCTCTCCCTCTCTATCCCTTTATCTCCCTACCTACATTTTTTTTAAATTTGCCTCTTCAAAACCTTGTTGTATCTTATACTTCGGTGCGTCGTATACTCCGAAAAATATGGTACTTGTTAGCATAGTGAATTCTTAGTTGGTCCCTCTCACACATTTCTTACTTCACAATGGATTTTTACAATTTATACCCACTATTTTCGTGGTTTCCTTCCAAGACTGATTAAAAGAAAATATTGGATGGAAGAAAAATATAAACTGGGTTTCTTCTGTAGAGCTAATGATTTCTGTAAGTTGACCTTTTTAGCCTTAATGCTGAAAACAATTTTTACTGATCTATCCTATAGCACCAGGATGGCAAACCTATGGCATGCGTGCCACAGGTGGCATGAGGAGCCATTTGTCAGGGCACGGGCGTTGTCCTGTCAGATGACTTTAGCCCTTTTTTGAGGCCATTTTTTACCCTCCCCAGGCTCCAGAAGCTTTATAGCCTCCCCCCCCACCCCCCAGGCTTCAAGAGCTTGCCTTCAGGGAAGCCTCCGGAAGGTCCCTGAATTTCTGGTTTGCCTGTAGGGCTGGATTTTTTGCACTCCGGAGGCTTCAGGGAAGCTCCTGAAGCCTCCCTGGGGGGGGGGGGGGGGAGAGAGGCAGGAGAGGCTATTTTCACCCTCCCCAAGCTCCTCTAAAGCCTCTAGAGCCTGGGGAGGGAAAAAAAAACCATGCAAAAAATTGGGGTGTTGCGCCTGTCATGCGCCCATGCCCGCTGGGGTGTGTCATGCATTGCATTATAGGTGTGGCACACCCACGCACGACCCCCCCCCTGCACTCCTCCAGCTTTTGGCACGCAAGCTAAAAAAGGTTCATCATCACTGCTATAGCATAAAAAAATATTTAAATTAACCGAAATCACAAAATTAAATATCTTCCTATAACAAGAGAGGTGTATGAATAAAGGAAGAAATCTATAATTGTGAGAAGGTGATGAATGCAAACTGGGGGTTTCTTTCTTTCAAGATTTTTAGAAAATAATGTACAATGACTCTGACTTACAATATGTTAACATTATTTACTCTATTAAAACTTTTCTTTAATTCTAAGGCACAAGCATTATTAAATTACTTAGAGAAGATTCCTAGACTCCTGCTGGATTATAGAAACCGCATGCATTGTTCTCAAATATGAAAATATTCTCAACTCTCATGGCTATTAACAGTAAAGGTAACATGATACGGAAATATTCCAATTTAAAATCAGCAATGTAGAAGACTACCAATTGTTGGAAGAATCACATATTAAGCAAATATTATGTAATTATATGGATTATTCTAGCAATATCAGGGAAAATAAGTTTTTCTTATCACTAAATTCTACTGATTTTTTTTTAAGTATGTTGTAGACCTACATTATAACTGACAATGTAGTTGTATAAACCAATTTAGTATGTCCAACTTTTATAATTTTGTACCAAAAAAATGCTACAGCCAGTGAAAATACCTTAATTTTACTTTTCTGTGCTTTCATCCTCTAGTCCTAGATAGTCTAACTTAATTAGCATGTAATGTGCTGTTATAAGTAAAACAGATCCCATCCACATGCTTAGAAATTGCACTTAAAAACAACACTACCTTTTCAAAGGACTTTGACCATTCTGTGGCATTATGGATGTTTCTTAAGTTCCCCCTGTCTTCTATTTTATAGTGTCGGATTTTCTGGTCTTCAAGCCAAACAATAAAGTTTCTGAATTCTGTTTCATCTACAATAACAAATAAATACAAGTCACATCATAAAAAAAGACTTTTCCTTAAATTAAAAGTCATTATAAAAGTTTTGTATGATCACACTCTCTAGTACCTAGAAGAAACAACAATTAAGAACAATCATCATCAGTTCAATTCTGAAAAACCCTCCTGCATTTTTGTAAATAATGTCACATACAGCCTAACCCAATGGTTTCTTGATCTATTTAGAGAAGGTTTAATGCAGAATTCTACTTCAATTTTTCATTGACCTCTCAAGTGTATGTCTTTCCTGGATCAGAATTCTGTGCACATAGTCATTCAAGCCCTGATCATCTCATGCTTGGACTACTGCAATGGAGCTACCTTTGAAGAGCAACTGGAAGCTATAACTGCTGAAAATTTGACATGGACAGGTTTTTTGCTGTTCTGGGAACTGCACTGGCTGATTTGCTTTTGGGTGCTATTCAAGGCTTGGTTATTACTTATAAAGCCCTGCATGGATGACATGGGTCTAGATTACTTGAAGAACCATCTCACCCTGATGGGACAGTCACTCCCCCATGCTGGCAGAAGATGCATGCTGCATTTCCTGCCAGTCAAAGAACTCTGGCTGGTGGGATCCAGAAGAGCCTTTTCTGTCATAACTCCAGCAATTGGAACTTCTCCCCCACCCCCAAGATCAGCCCTCCCCACCTAACCTTCCCTAAGAGCCTGAAGACCTGGCTCTGCCAGTTGGCATGGGGGGGGGGGGCAATGGGGGAGTACTGCAGCGAGGTGGATGGCAAACAAATGATGAATGTATTTTTACAATGACTATGATCATGATTTATCACTTATTGCTTGTATGTACACTGAGAGCTTATGCACCAGAGACAAATTCCTTGTGTGTCCAATCACCCTTGGTCAATAAAGAATTCTATTCCTATTCTATTCTATTCATGCAATGCAGTCATATTATTGTTCTGTAAGGCAGCTTACAATTTTGAATCCTATCTCTATACAGCTTTCTTTAAAGATGGAGTTTGGTAAGCTATATAGAATCAGTATTGGTAACCTGGCTGGAGAATTGCCAAGGTTGAACACCCGCTCTATGTTCTAAAATAACCACAACATAGTTAAGTAACAAAAAAAACCCCACCAAAATCAAATCTCTCTCCCACCTCCATTTTGCCTGTGATACCAGTTCAAAGAGAAGACTTTAGCAACTTCGGCTCCAGTTTTCTCTGTCATACATTCCCAAATGAGAGTTCCTTCTCCTTTGATCTCCAAGAAGTCATAAGGAGCTGCAGGAAAAGTATGGAATTGCTCCCCTGAGGGTTCACTGTAGTTTCAGGAGCTGCTACTACAGGGTTTATAGTAATTAATTTCAACCTCCTTTGGGGAAACTCAACTCCACCACAGGCTGGTACCCTGGCAATATAGTATATCACAGAAGTGAGTACACACCCTCACATTTTGTAAATATTTAAGTATAGTTTGCCAGCAGTTTAGACTTAATGGCTGTATGTTGTGTTATTTTGAGGGGACAGCCCATTTAAACTGATATACTTTACTTTACATTGTAGGCAAGTGTCATTTCTTCAGTGTTGTCACATGAAAAGATATACTTAAATATTTACAAAATGTGAGGGGGGGGGTGTACTCACTTCTGTGATATACTGTACCAAATGCTTATGTTCCATACAATCCTAACTTTTGTACTCGCGGTAATGTGAGCACTTAAGAAAGCGCTTCTTCAGCTGGTACTCTCCAAATATGGCTGATTACAAAGAATTAGAATAGAGTTGGAAGGGTCCTTGGAGGTCTTCTAGTCCAGCCTCAAGCAGAACCTAGACAGCCTCAGGCAGGAGAACCTATACAATCTCAGATAAGTGGCTGTTCAGTCTCTTCTTAAAAGCCTCCAGTGATGGAGCACCCACAACTTCTGAAGGCAAAAGCTGTTCCATTGGTAAATTGTCCTCACTGTTAGGAAGTTTCTCCTTAATTCCAGGCTGCTTCTCTTTTTCATCCGTCTCTCCAACTATTGTTTCTTGTCCTGCCCTCTGGTGCTTTGTAGAATAATTTGACCCTCTCTTCTTTGTGGCAGCCCCTCACATATTACAATACTGTTATCATGTGGCCCCCAATTCTACTTTTCTTTAGACTAGCCAGACCCAAAATCTACAGCCTTCTTCTTTATGAACTAACGCCCGTAGCTTGGCTTAATTAAGAGTGATGGGAACTATAGTTGCATATACCTGGAGGGCATCATGAGAGGAAAGGAGCTTTAAGGGGAGGGGCCGGGGAAAAAAACCGCCGTAGGGGCGTGGTCAATGCAACCATTATCTTATCCAGAAAGCGAAGGGGGCGCTTCGCGCATGCGTATCAAAATGCCAACAGCCATGAATGAGACGGTGGGTACGTATCGCGGCCTATAGGTAACGGCTTCCCTCACCTCGGCAGTTGAACCCAGTTGGGTTGTGATAGTCGAGCGCCGTCAGTTTCCGCCGGAACATGGCGTTGCTCTCTAGGCGAGAGTCTTTCGAGCCGAGTCGTCGTCGAATCAAGGAGCAGTTCTATATCACCAACAAGCGGCTAGAGGAGACTCGAGAAAGGAAGAGCGCCTGCGCGACTCGCTTGCGGGACTAGAGGGAGCGTTGGCAGTAGCCAATCACTATATTTCAAGGGTGCGCGTCACGGCTGGTGAGCGGGACTAATACGCTGGGAGGAAAAAGGCGAAAATGATTGGTTAAGCGATTTGACTGACAACATCAGTAGCCAGTTAAGAAAGAAGGCAAGCCTTTGGACAGGAAGGGAAAGGAGATTTTTAAAACTGGGATTGTTAACGCGTGTTTCCGTTCTTAGGGCAGCTTTTGTTTTGGGCCAGAATTGGCCTTACAGAATTTGCAACTCAGCTATGATTAGAGCCCGGCACGCCGTCTCCTTTCTTGCAAAAACTCAAAAGAAATCCAACCCAGGAAAGAATAGAAATGCGGGGAGCAAAAACGTTAGCCGTGGATTATTACTGCCTTGTGTCCGAAATATGAATGCAATGTTTTCTCAAACTCGGCCACTTTTAAGACACGTGGACTTCAGCTCCCAGAATGCACGCTGGCTAGGGAATTCTGGGAATTGAAGTCCGCTTGTCTTAAAAGTGGCCAAGTTTGAAGGAAGACTTGTTAATGCATGGGGACGAATTGTTGAATAAATTTAAGTATAGGTTATATAATACAGGAGAATAATGGGAGTTGTACCAGTGTTGGAAGAAATGCCCTTCTGGGTTCAATTCCAATTGGGGAAAACGACACTGGAAACATGGTGGCTGCTTGGAAAGATGGTTTAATGGTGAACAGGACCACATGGCTTGAGCTCCTGAACAGAAAAGAGGGATCACATGCTTCCAGATGTTGGGTGAAGAAGAAAAGAGACCGAGATGCTGAAAGTTCCTGGTTTTATGCCCTCTCTGCCCTTTGATCTTGATCTTGTATTCTGATTGGTTGTCAGACTCCCATAGGGCCATGGAGAAGCAGCTCTGTAGGCTATGAGTCCACGTTTGGTTGAACATTGCTTCTTCCCAGGTGCCCTGTGGTGAGATAGGTAAACGGCTAATACTATCATGCCTTAATCCCATCACCCTGGAGTTAAGGGGGGTAAGATCTTTGTTATGTAGAATAGACTTGCCCATTGACAAAGGGACTATTAAGAGTGAGTCTTCTTCCTGCCTAAAAACATGTTTCTCCATTTCTGATCCAGGGAAATATAATGCCTTTTCAATATTTCCCAGGATATTTCATTTTTCTAGGAAGGGTGGGGGTTAACTTGCTACACCGGTATGAACATATTAGTTGTATGGTGTTCCTATTTATTGCTCACTGAATTTTTTAGGTGAGAATCTGGGTGACTTCTCTGTGTTAAGTTTCCTTTGGCTAATTTTTAAAAGCTAAATGATCAGAATCCCAAAAGTTAATTAAAAACATTTGTAACTTAGTTTGTTTCTTGGTCTTTAGTTAAACAAAACAATAACAAAAAAGCAAACTAACTTACACACACATAATATAAACATACCCTGAAGGCTTTTTATACCTGTTATATGTATTTTCTTTTTAGTGCTTATCTTGCTTAATTGCAGGGTTCACTTTTTACTGTGCTTTTCTAATTTAATCATTGAATTTTACTTTCCAATGTGTTGTGTTCCTTTCCTAAAAGTAATTTACAAATGTTGTAATAGCAGAAGAATTATTTTGTTATCTGTTTTCTCACCAAAATTACTTGTTAGTTATTCCTATTCTGGACACCTAAATGGGTAAAGATGCATTTCATATGAAAATGCAAATTAGAACATTCATTAAAAAATACCAAGAACTTAAAGCAACATAAATAAAATGAATTAGAGGGCTGTATTACAGAAGAAATTCAAATAAATGAAATATTACAGTTATGTGCTATGAAATCAGGTTTCTTTTAGTGATGATGTACATATTTTTTCATGATCCTGTTCCTTCAGATCTTCAAATGATGCATCCATTGCTACTATAACTACCGGTAAGTCCATCCCTCTTGCTACTGGTCAGCATTCCCCACCCCCTTCCCCCTTTCCCATCATTAGAGCCTTTTCTAAAAAAGCTAGGTCTTTGCATAGTATACCCAAAGTAGAATAATTTGAGCCTAGTCAATTGTGTCTTGAATGAGAACTCTGGATTGATTTGTTTCATGATCCACCAGTTTGTTTTCTTGGCTGTCCATACACTTCTCAGAAGTCTTCTCCACCATCAAACTTCAACAGAGCCAATAGTCTTTCTATTATGGTTCTTTCAAGTCCAACTTTGTCTCCCATAAAGTGTCACAAGGAATACCATTGCTTGTCCTACAGTAATCTGATCTCTCTAGGTACAATTGTATCACAGCATTTGAGTATCTTTTCCAAGGCCTTCGTGGTTGCTCTATCAAGCACTAGTCCCGTGGCATATTTCTTGACTGCTGATTGTTGATGGTTGAAACTAAAAAGCAGAAGCTACCCACCACTTCAGTTTCTTCATTGCCAATTTCTAAGACTAGCACTGTTCCGGTTATCGTTCCTTCAGTTTTCTTATGTATTTAATTTTAGTCGTAGTTTTTCACTGTGTTCCTTGACTTTTATAATCATAGCTTGTAGAACCTTTGTATCTTTGGCTATTGTCATCTGAGGGAAATACTGGGAGCAATGGTGGGCGTTCACCATTATATTTTAATTGGTTTTTTAGCTTCACTTGGTACATGGCAGTGGTGGGTTCCAGATCCCGTTGCAGCTGTTATGGTGCAATGGGGCCTGGTGCCCACCACATAAACGTGTGCACCGTGCGCATGCGTACTTACCGCCTGTGACACTCCAGCTGCTCGGCAGAGTGTCGTGCAGGCGCCATAAGCTCCATGCGCATGCGTGGAAGCCCCAAAAACTTCAAATACTGGTAAGGAGCATGGGTGGGGCCTCAGGAGAACTGTACCGGAACAGTACCTGATGCTCCAGGCAGGCACCGATATGCCTGTACTGGGGTGTACCAGTTATAACCCACCATTGGTACATGGGATCATTCCCCGTGGAGATTCGAACCCTCACCACCCTCCAGGACTTCCGCAAAGCCCTTAAAGCCTGGCTGTTCCGACAGGCCTGGGGCTAAAGAGCTTTTGCCCCCCTCCTCGAATGGTATGGTTGTTGTGTGCTTTTAAATTGTGTATTGTTTTGTTCGTCTTTTTATCCCTTATCTGTATCCCCTTCCCTGACTTGGATTGTGAGCCGCCCTGAGTCCCCTTCGGGGAAAAGGGCAGCATATAAATGCAATAAATTCAATTCAATTCAATCTGTGGTTGTTGAAAATTCATGATATATACAAACTTAAGCAATTGTAAAGGTTATGGAGGAATTTTAAATGTTCTACTGCTCACAAACATTAACTATTAATGCCCTCCCCAGTATTATGCCTTCACCAGAAGCATTAACATCCTGCCCAATACTTTATCACATTGATGATAGCCTTTGGGTTGTAAATAAGATACCACTAAATAGGAAAGCCCCATGATTTACACGGCACTATTATTGGTTTGGATGACATGTTAACAGAATAGCAAGCTGAAGAGACATTGGAGATATTCTAGTCCAACTCTCTGCTCAAGCAGGAAACCCTAGCATTTCAGAGAGGTGGCTCTCCAATCTCTTTAAAAACCTCCAGTGATGGAGCACCTACAACTTCTGAAAGCAAGCCGTTCGACTGATTAATTCGTCTCACTGTCAGGAAAAGTTCTCTTTAGTTCTAGGTCGCTTCGCTCCTTGATTCGTTTCCATTTACTGCTTCTTGTCCTGCCTTCAGGTGCTTTGGAGAATAGGTTGGCCCCTTCTTTTTTTTATGGCAGCCCCTTCAACGCTGGGATCGTATTATGTATTTTGTGTACATCAAGACATTGTAAATCAGAATTTAGAGCTTAATGTAATGCCTGGACCAGGCCATTTGAGGACTGTTTAGCTAATTTAGTGTGATTTGTGAACTATGATCCTCTCTAGCTGCTGTGAGTTGATTAATTGGCATTTACCTAAATTACCCACTAGAGGGCTTTGCTGTTTTAGATAAGATATATGTTCCAGTTATGCAAAGTAGTAGTATCCCAGCAAAGTATTAATTTATATATGAAGTGCACAGCAACCATCTTCCTTGAAGAACTTGTATGTGATCGGAAGAATGTTGCTGATCACATGCGCTTAGATCAGTCAGATACAGAGTGATTTATCCAGGACCTTCGGTATGACTAGATTTCCCCTTTATTTTTGTAGACAGAATCAGGATTGGCTGATGCATAGAGGCTAAGTACAGGTTTTGGTTTCCAGAATGTCACAACAGGGGCAAGTGAGCAAGCATTCTCCAAATAATTGGATTTTAGCTCCTCTCATCAACTGGCCAATTTGATCATATGAAGAAACACCAAGTTTCCAACTCTGGATTTAGGCAGAGGTGGGCTGCTGCCAGTTCTGACCGGTTCGAGCAAACTGGTAGTTCCGACCACCAGTTGAGCGCTACCTTGGTGCTATCCTGTCCTATATATCTCACTCTCCCTGCCCATGCAGCCCGGCTGATTTCTGCACCTCATTCGCTCTACTCACCCGAGTTGCCTGAGAAGGTGTGCGGGAAGCCACGTGCAGGAAATTGCCGTGTGTTTGAAGCCGTGCGCGCATATTTTTGATTCTGTACTAGGCGAACTGGTTGTTAAATTATGTGAAGCCCACTTCTGGATTTAGGGTTTCAGAGGGGAATTTGTAGGACAAGCTTTAAAACACGTGCAACGAAAAACGGCCCCAATGAGCCAACCAGAAGTTTGGAAACAATCCGTTTCCGGCTTCTGGAGGGCTGGGGAAGGCCGTTTTCGCCCTCCCCAGGCTTCAGGAAAGCCTCTGGAGCCTGGGGAGGGGTCGTGCGTGCATGCACAGGGGGAGGAGGGGAGGATTGAGTGGGCACATGTGCGTGTGTGATTGTGCGCGTGCACACAATTTTGGCATGCTGTTAAGAAAAAGGTTTGCCACCACTGGTCTAGGTAGTTTTCTGATTGGTGGCCCAGTGATTAGAATGCAATATGGCAGACTGACTCTGCCTACTACCCGGACATCGATCCTGACTGTTTCAAGGTTGACTCGGCCTTTCCTCCTTCTGAGATCAGTAAAATGAGGACCCAGATTGTTGGCGGCAATATGCTGACTCTATAAACTGCTACTGCTTAGAGGGTGTTGTAAAGCAGCAGTCACCAACTGGTGGTCGGTGAGAAAATTGTGGTGGTTCACAGAAAAATTATTTGTACTTTTTTATGTTGCACTAAATCAGGGGGCCTCAAACAACATCCCCTGGGCCAGATATGTGCAAGGAACGTTAGTGTTGCTGCAGAGTCTCCTCCTTTGAGGTGTTTGTGTGGGTCAGAGGGGGGAGAAATTCCAACTTGAGGTCTGCTTCATCCTCTTGGTGTGGGTCTTTGGGTGAAGGCTGGAGGGAAGTGCTGCTGGTGGCAAAGAGCCGGAGGGCCTTGTTCCAATGGAACTGCATCATGGCCTGGAACTGGCTGACCATGTCAGCCCGCTGAACCTCCAGGCGGCAGTACCCGATCTTGCACTCCCGCAGGTCTTCCCTCTGCTTGGAAAGCCTATGCTCGTAGTCCTCAGTGAGGTGCTGCTGCTGAGCTTCCTTCTCAGTCAGATCCAATTTGAACTGAGCCAGCTGTTTTGCCAACTCTTTCTGGAGTTGTTTAGCTCCAACAACTGCTTCCTGTTGGGGCCGTAAGGAGCCCAGGCAGGCAGGATAGGAGTGGCTGGGAGGGGAGGAGCATGTAGAGGCTGGCGAGGCGCCTCATGACGTGAGTGACATTGAGTTGGCCATGCCCACCCAGTCAAATGACCACCTAGCCACGCTCGCTCAGCCAGTCATTAGGCAGATCATATTAGTGGTCTGCGGGATTTAAAATTATGAATTTAGTGTTTCCTAAGATCTGAAAGGCTGGTGATCCCTGTTGTAAAGCACTATGAAGCAGTATGTAAGTGCTATTGATGTTGACTTTGGATCATTTTTCTGTGATTGTTGATTAATCTGCATTTTTGGAGGCATATATTAATTTTGCATTTTATATAACGTTGCTTACTGCAAAAGAAGAAAATCCTGGTCTATATATATGTACTTATATGATTATTTCTGGATTTGTTATTTAAACTCCTATTGCAATAAAACATTAACTGTGTGTAACCTGAGAAGTTTGCATCCTGTTAGTAAGCACATAATTAAACTGAGGTATATCTCGCTAATCAAGACATGAAAACATATGTTAATTTTGCATTGTTGCTCACAAGGCAAGATACGGGTTTTACAGAAGACCAAGGAAAAAAACCAGATTCAATCCCATTTGGCTAACCAGCAGCCATCGTTTGCACAATAATGCAAGATACAGCAGAGAATTAGGTTACAGCTTCTCTGGGAAAACCAGCCCCACTGAGAGGTCAACGATCTCCTGACTAAATCAGTGCCCCATCTTCCTGCAAGGAGAAAAGCCCTGCGGGAAAGCAAAGCAATCAGCTCCTAGGAAGAGAGGGTTATTTTGCTACTCGTTGCTTTTTAAGAGCTTCCAAATGAAATATACCATTAATTAAATATACCAGATCTTCCTTGCTTTTTGTATCCCCCAGCAGGCATGGCTACTGTCCCTTCAGCACAGAAGAAAAACCAAAAATGAAGAAACGGAGAAACTGCCAAGATTTCCTTGATGAGCAAGAAGGAATTACTTGTTCAGATTTTAGAAGCATAGATCTGCAGTTCTCACTAATTTTCTAATTCCGGCATGATGGGCAACCAAGTGGATCATAACCAATTACCTGGTGCAGACAGGAAATGCTGTTTTGTGTGAAGACATCCTGCCCGCACATTTGGCTAAATACTTCCGACTATAAGGAGACCTTAAAGCAGAGTTTCACAACCTCAGCAATGTTAAGATGTACCCCCAGAATTTCCCAATCACCATACTGGTTGAGAAATTCTGGGCACCGAAGACCACGCATCTTAAAGATACTCGGGCTGAGATGCACTGCTTTAAAGCAGAGATTTGAACCCCAACTCTTTGAGTGTTGCTCACCTTTAGCCATGTTGGCTGGAACTTTTAGCAGCTGCAATTGAATGGCATCTGGAAAACTGAAGACGTGTCTGTCTACTGTATATTCTTGCTTACGAAGAATCATACAATAAAAAGGGCAAATTGGGACCCATCTCTTTTTTAATACGGAAATCGAACTTAAACCATCGCCAGTAGATGGCAGTTTAGCTTCGATGTGTTTGGATAATTGATTCTGCTGTCCATTTTCTCTTATTATTTCATTCTTCAATTCCTGTCTTCCAATCCTGAGACAAAACATGATTTCACAGAACCAACTGAATTACAACCCCCTCCCCCTTTTTTTTAGCTTAGTATACTCTGTGAACTAATCCATGTTGTTAGTTTTCCACCAGTATACTTTATTATCTCAGGTTAACCCAGAACATTAACTGAATAAGCCAGATAACTACAGGTAATTAGAGCATGGGAACTCAGACAATAACTGCATTTCTCTCAGCTATTATTTAAGCCTTGTATTAAAATGCACATTGGTTGTGTTCTGTACAGTAAACCATAAATCATGGTTTACCACCAAAACAAATCTGTTAAGCTTGAAATTTGCTCACTCGTGATTAATAGCAGAAAACAAGGGAAAATAAGGAGAAGAGAACAGTTTGATCAGTTAAAGTAGGGGTGTCCAAACTTAGGAACTTTTAAGACTTGTGGACTTCAACTCCCAGAATTCCCCACCCCTGAGTTAAAGGCACCAGGCTAGAAACTGGGAGAGAGTGCGTTCTAGTTCTGTCTTAGGCATGAAAGCTGGTTTGGTGACTGAGCCAGTCGCTGTCTTTCAGCCCAACTCACCTTACAGGCTTGTCATTGTTTTGGGAAAATAGGAGGCGTGGAAGGAGTATTAGGTATGTTCACTGCCTTGAGCGATTTATAAAAATAATAAAGGTGGTATACAAAAATCTTTTTAAAAAGAAAATGCCGCAGAATCCAATACAACATACATTTTACTAGCAGAACAAAAGCTACCAAATACAAATGTTAGAAAACAGCAATGCTAAGTATGCTAGGAATGCACAAGACAGCCCCGTAAGCTTGTGAAAAGCAAGGAGACGGTCTCAACTAAACCTCTGATAAAATGTTTAGACTTGATAGGCTACTACGATTGGATCCCGGCCCACCCCACCCCACCCTTGCGTGGCACTACTCTAAAATGCTAAATACGCACAATACTCCACACTAAGGAACGTTAGAATAAATTGAATCCATTGCAATTATTTTACATTTCAACATAAATAAGAGTGACGTTTGAGAAAAGCAAAACAAAATAATCGAGGTTACATACACATACCCCATTGCGTCATTCGCAACCTTGCTCTGCGCACCCTCCTTTTTGTTTCAGAGAAAGCCAACAAGAGTTTGGCTTGGCCAGAGCAAAAGTGAAAATTAAATGTACTCTTTTACACATTTTCCCCCTCCCTCCCTCCTCCTCCTCCAGGCAACTCTGCAGATGTCAAGATCTTTAGCCTCTTGATGTAGGTCAACATCGATATTAACTCGTTCTCCAAAGAAGGCAGGAATTCACTTTTTTTTAAAAAAAAAATCATGCACTTCTCTGTAAACTTCCAGGTGGTTTGATATATTTTTCTTAAAGTAAGTGGACTCTAGAAACTGGTCCACCTTGCTGAAAAATCTCTACATCAGTGTCCAGGGCAGCCCAAATCGGAGTCAGGCTCCTGTGAGATTTACAGAATGGCACAGAAGAACTTCTTCTCTCTAAATGGATTTTCTGAAGCAGGGACAGGAGTTAATAAGGGGTCTTCCTTGGCATGGGCTTCACAGTACGCCATCAGGTCTGCTGCAGCTTTGGATACCTGCAAATAAAAAAAGACGGTTGATGTCCTTTTGATATTCCAGAGTAGCTGTTCTTATATTGCAAAGATGTGCGGCCAGTTGGCCAAGGAAACGTCAAATTAACTGAAGGGTCCTTTGTGTTCTCTTAGCTTGCTTGTTTTCTTGAAGATGTTTCATTACCCAAACTGGAGCACTGCAGAGCACTGAGGATGCTACCTCGTTTGGGTAATGAAGTATTTGCAACCCCAGAGAGCACCAAGGACCCCGTCGTTCAACCCTTGAGCTACAAATATGTTTATTTGATGTTTGATGTTTATTTTATTTATATGCCGCCCTTTCCCCCCGAAAGGGACTCAGGGCGGCTCACAACTCAACTAAGGGAGGGGGATACAGACAAAAAAATTAAAACAACACGCAACAATACATAATTTAAAACACACAACAGTCATACCATTCGAGAAGGGGGTAGAAGCTTTTTAGCCCCAGGCCTGTCGGAATAGCCAGGTTTTAAGGGCTTTGCGGAAGGTCTGGAGGGTGGTGAGGGTTCGAATCTCCATGGGGAGTTCGTTCCAGAGGGTCGGAGCGGCCACAGAGAAGGCCCTCCTCCGAGTAGTCGCCAGTCGACACTGGCCGGCGGATGGAATTCGGAGGAGGCCTAATCTGTGGGATCTAATCGGTCTAGAGGAGGTAATTGGCAGCAGGCGGTCTCTCAAGTACCCAGGTCCAATACCATGAAGGGCTTTATAAGTGAAGACTAGCGCCTTGAAGCGTATCCGGAGACCAATAGGCAGCCAGTGCAGCTCGCGGAGGATAGGTGTTACATGGGTGAACCGAGGTGCACCCACGATCGCTCGCGCGGCTGCATTCTGGACAAGCTGGAGTCACCGAATGCTCTTCAAGGGCTGCCCCATGTAGAGCACGTTGCAGTAGTCCAGTCTAGAGGTCACAAGGGTGCGAGTGACTGTAGTGAGGGCCTCCCGGTTCAGGTAGGGACGCATATCCTCCTTTATTAGTGCCAAATTCATTCTTGGAAGAAAGACTAGCAGAAGTTCATTTTGCTAAACCTTGACGAAGTATGCCTCGTTTTTAGCTAAGTGATCTTGCACAACCTCATTTCTTTGAGCTCATCCCGATCCTCACATATCTTGCAATGCCAGGATCCTTCTTCCTGTGACCCCCAGCAACCTGTGCTTACCAGGGAGGCCACCAATGTTAAACTACGAGATGGTTTGTGGAGGCATGGTGTCGTGGGAACTCATCAACCATAGCTCATTAGCACAGATCTGGGGTTTAGCATGTGAGAATCTTGTCACCAAGTGACTCATACGGGACTCACACTTTTCAACAGTGTCTTGCTCAACTGAACTTTTAGATGCTGATCTGTGATGTCTCATCCAAGTGAAGAGGCCGAGTTTATACACTTTTTAAGTTTTCTGCACAAAATGAAAATGACCTTTTGTGCCAACGCAGGATCTAAGGTGATGTCAAGCATTTATGTGCCACAAGCTGCCTTTTCCCCCAAAAAAGACAAATGCATATTTCCTTATACTGGCAATTCATCTGCTACAAAGATTGTTGAAAGCAACCTCTCCTTTCTTTAGGAGAAGAAAGGGATTAAAAATCTCTCATTTTAATTCATATTAAAGTCAAGGAAAATAGCCCACCTCGATCCCTACATTTCTTGCAATTCTAGGCTCCCTTCTTTGGCCCTAGTTTCCCTGCTCCTGCAAATGGATCGGAGCCAATTAAACTCAAGGGACTGTGTACCCTAAGCCAGTCCCAAATCCCATATTGTTCTTGGCATTTAAAAGTTAGCTTCATTTCTTCCTTTTCTTTTTCCAACGCATGCATATACTATTTGAGGAATAGTGTTGGATAGTGCAAAATGCTAGCTTAATGAAGTTCCAGGTCTCTGGGGCAACAGGAGGGGGAGTCTGACTGTGGATTTCTTCCTCTGCCACTAAAGAGCAATGGAAAAGTCACTGAAGGTGCTCAGGTGAGATGTTGGTAAGCTGTTGGCAAGTGATGACCACCTGAGCTGCTTCCCCTAGAGAGGTAGACCAGAAGTCTGGACAAAACAAATGTGGGGGGAGTGCAGGGTGGTCGTGCACGGGCATGCCCACACCCATAATTCTATGAGCGCGACACATACACCCCCCACGGACATGTGGGTGCAACCCTTGCCATCTCCCCCTGCTTTTGGCACGCGATGGACCCGTTTTTCGCACCCCCAGGCTCCAGAGGCTTTCTAAGAGCCTGGGGAGGGCAAAAACGGCCTCCTCCACCCGCTGGAGGCTTCAGGAGGCTTCCCTGAAATCTCCAGAGGACAAAAAACAGCCCTATGGGCAACCCGGAAGTTCTGAATCCTCTGGAGGGCGGAAAACGACCCTACTGCCAACCCAGAAGTCCGTTCCTGAATTTCCAGGTTGCCCATAGAGCCAGAGGCTTCAGGGAAGCCGCCTGAAGCCTTCGGAGAGTGAAAAATGGCCAAAAATGAAGGCCGAAGTCAGCTGGCCAGCATGCTCCGTGTGCCACCTGTGGAATGTGTGCCATACGTTCACCATCACGGCCCTAGATTGTTTGTCTTCTCTGGGGAACAAGCAGATCAAGTCCCATAGAATGTAAAAGGAGTCAATCCTAAGTCTTGCGGCTGTGCAATGACTCAAGGCCAATTCCCTGCTTGACCCACCCTTCTTGCCTGGCTGGCAGTTTTCAAACAGCAAAACTCTTGGGGGTTCTGGGACATTTGCAGAGTGTCAAAGAGGATAAAGTCTTCTCCCCCCCCCTTTTTTTTAATGTGCACTGTATGTGATCTGCATAAATAAATGGCAGGGGTTCAATTGCGTTGTTCTGGCTGCAGTTTTGACAATTCTTCAAAGATGCCCTTTTGGAGGTGTGGCTTGGCTGACCACACTGACAATGGAGTGATAAATGGGATGTAAAATCAAGAGAGGGGTGTCCTGAAGGAATTAAACGGAAGGACACTGAGGGACTGAAGGGCCAGTGGTGCAGCTGTGGGCAATCCATATGAACTGAGTTGATCCTAGTAGTTTTGCTTGTGGCCCACTTTGCAGGTGACTCTGCATTTCCCTGAAAGGTGTGGGCAACCTGTTCCTCTCAGAAGCAAGACATACACCTCCTGTTCCCCTTTCAGAGCCCAGAACTGATTTCCTTAAATCTTAAAGCATTTCCCACCAGTGCTTGAAAAACTGTTTTGCATTGATCCGGGTGCCTTAACCCAATCTTGAGGAGAGTGCAGGGGTGCAGCAATTTAACCTGCTCTAAATTTAAAATGCCCATATAATCTTGAAAGGTTTATGTTTGGGAGACTCCCCCCCCCATCCCCCCATGCTTCCAAAAGAGCATACACCATTTCCAAGATCAAGTGCCATCGGTTCCCGCTTGGGATTGCTGCTTTTGTGTGCAAGTGGCAGGTTTTTCATACGTGAGGTGCTTCTAACCCTCTTTAGAAAGATGCCAAGCTTCACTGGTGAGGCTTGCAGTTGCTATAGTAACTGACAGAGAAGAGAGTGAGACTGTACAATCTGGAGCTTTGCATGTAAGGCTAACTACCTCAGGGCTGGGCCCTTTCAGATTCCAATCAGAGCTATTAGGGGAGGTTGTGTCAAAAAGATTAATATTCCAGACAGTGTCAGTGATAAGTGAGATTCCTCTCTGACTTCGAGATAGGACACATGGCAAGACATTTCCAGATTTCCAGATTAAGGATCTATATGGAAAAGTTACTAACACCTTGACGGAGTATATAATTCCTTCTTTTTTAAACTTATATTATAGGCAAAAGGTAAAGGTGCCCCTCACACATATGTGCTAGCTGTTCCCAACTCTAGGGGGCAGTGCTCATCACCAGGGGTCTCCAATCTCCAGACAGTGGCACCGGTCCGTGGCACCGGTCCGTGAAATGCCAGAAGCTGGTCCATGCAAACAAGTAAAGCCCCATTCATAGGATGCAGGCAGTAACAGAAACCATTCTTGTTGAGGACTCGGAACGTCCTCGACTTACGTCCTGGCGGCTAGCAACAAGCCAAGCGGCACCCTGATTGGCTAGGGGGCGTCGTCGCTTGTTGCTAGCCGCTAGGGGCGCGCTCATTGGCTATCCCTGCTTGACAGCTCCGTTTAAATAGCTGTCAAGCAGGGAAGGTGCTGAATCGCCCGTAAATAGTTACCGTGAATAAACTGCTTGTTCTGACAGTCCTGGCTCCAGTCTCGTCCTTCCGTCGATCCTCAAAAATTCTGACCCACGTAAAAAACTCTCTCCATTGAACTGGTTCTTGATGCCCCAAAGGTTGGGGGCCGCTGCCCTAAACTATACGAAGGAAGGACCACAAGGCCTCTGATGGAAGGGCACAATACCAGCCCTTGACTATACTCATGATCTTTTAGGAGCAGAATGCAGTAATAGCCTGATATCTGTTAGGTGATTTGAGTTTCATCTACAACGGCCCTTTAAGCATACCGTATTTTTGGGACTATAAGACGCACCCCCCTCCCAAAAAAAGAGGGTGAAAATCTGGATGTGTCTTATACATTGAATACAGCATTTTTGGCCTACTGAAACCCCGGCCCCTTTGCAGAAATGGATGTGCAGAGGGTTTGCGAGGCTTGCAAAGTGTTCCTGGGGGCTGGGGAGGGCAAAAATGAGCAAAAAATGGATCGTTTTTGCTCATTTTTGCCCCCCAGTCCCCAGGAGCACTCTACAAGCCTCCCAAAGCTCTGTGTGCCCCCCCTTTTTTGGCAAAAAACGAGGTGTGCAGAGGGTTTAGAAGGCCTGCAGAGTGCAAAAACCTTTAAAAAAATTTACCTCTTCAAAATCATGGTGTGTCTTATAGTCTGAAAAATATGGTAGTTGAAATGTTTGGTAGGTATTCAATTGTCTATTCTCAACCTTGGCCACTTGAAGATGTCTGGACTTCAACTCCCAGAATTCCCCAGCCATAATTTTTCGTAGCGTACCAGTTGCGACGGGATCAGGACCCCACCACTGATACGGATATGAAAAAACATAAAGGTGAAATTTGCGGGACCTTATTTCATAAGTGCCACAGCAACAAATAGAGCTATCACCCCAAAGGCTATCTTTGGGGATTCACCCCATAGATAAATGGTGGAACCATCTCACATCTCTATGCTTTGCTTCCACAAGATGTGTGGCCAGCAGTATCAAAAGACCCTGCAAAATCAAAGCAAATCCCAGTCTGCTGTCTTAACCGAGACCATCTATGGAACATCCAAAGTAATTTCAGTGTTGAAATTGAGATCAGAAGAGTTTGGGATTACTTAATTTATCCCCAAGCGCTCGCCGCTGACTCACCAATGTGCTTTCAACACTTCGTACAAATAGCTTTATTACTGCAATACATTTTTTTTCTCACATGAAAAGATCCTTTCAGATCTTTTTCAGAGCACTTTTTTCAATAGATTTCTCAACTTTTGGCCACAATTGGGGCCAGAATTCTGTCACTAAGTGACGCAGTCATTAAGTGAGTCACCGAGATTGTTAAATAAATCGTGTGGTGGTTAGATGAATCTGACTTCCATCATTGGGTTGGAAACTCTGTGGAAAGATCACAAATGACCAGGGACACTGCAACCGTTGTAAATATTTGCTGATTGCCAAGTGCTCAAAAGTTTGATAATGTGACTGCAGAGACTTGCGACGATTGAGTGAGAACTGGTTGTAGGTCACTTTTTGTCATAACTTTGAGTGGTCATTAAGCAAATGCTTGTAAGTCAAGGACTATTTGTAGCTAAGAAATAAAGGGAGTGCTGCCTGGGGAAGATAGCAAGTGAGTACCAATACATCTGAAGCAGAAGTAGTATTCAGCAGGTTCTGACCAGTTCTGGAGAAGCGGTAGTGGAAATTTTGAGTAGTTCGGAGAACCGGTAAATACTATCTCTGACTGGACCTGCCCCCATCTATTCTCTGCCTCCCGAGTCCCAGCTGATCGGGAGGAAATGGGGATTTTGCAGTAACCTTCCCCTGGAGTGGGAGGGAATGGAGATTTTACAGTATCCTTCCCCTGCCACGCCCACCACACCACACCCACAGACGGTATTAATTTTTTTTGAATCCCACCACTGATCTGAAGGGCATCGGTTTGTACAAGACCTCTTTAGAATAATCCCATTAGAGTGCTAAATGGTGTTTACCTTTATTCTGTCGATATTTGCCTCCATTTTGAGCTGTTCCACCAGCTTCCTTGCTTGTGCTATGCTGGTGGTGTTGTTGCTGGCCATCAGAGCCTTTCTTGTGTGGAGATGTTGGTTCCTATCTCTTCAAGTGCGCTGCCAAATAAAAGAGAATAAATTAAGGTGATCCATCAGGGAACTAATAAACTGCCAGACACGCAAACCTAGTTGCATGAATAGGGAATCTAATAAAGGAAATGGTGCATAATAATCTTTCAAAAGCTATATAGTTTCACTGGCAATGAGATTTCCCCCCATTTTCCAATTTTCAAGTTATCTTAGTGTTTTCAGAAGCTTGTTAAGAATGTGATGTTTTTTGTAAGGACTGATTGAGAAGCCTTTTTTGGAGGAGCAAATATATTTGAGCAGAACAGGGAATATTCATGCAAATCCCCCATCCATTAAAACCAACTCCTCTCCTCTCTGCCCCCACCCCCAAAAAAGGCTGAGAGTTGACAGAAGAGGTGGCAACAAGGATGGAACTCTGTTGTTCCTCATAGAAGTTTAGCATCAGATAGAGATCTGGAAAAAGCTACTGTATTTCATTCAGCAGAAATACAAATCTTGTTTGTACTTTTACATCTTTATGGAAAGAACAAACATCCTTGAGGCTACACAAGAACAAAATCGAATTAAAAGATGGAGGAAGGAGACCATCGAGCAAAGAATAAAATTAAAGGAGGATATGGCTGAAGGATCTGACCTCCCTTATACTACTTGGAGGACCCTGAATATATTGAGAGTTAGAGCACCTAAATATAAAACTAATATGCTCAAGTGAAGGCTATTAGGGGATAATAATATTGTATGTGAATATGGAAATACCACGGAGCCCAGCCCATCTGCTGGTGTGTTGACTACTACTACGATCGAGCGGGTCCAGAGGTATTTCACGAGAAGAGTACTTCACTCCTCTACTCACAATAGAATCCCTTATGCCACCAGGCTTGAAATTTTGGGCTTGGACAACCTGGAACTGCGCCGCCTTCGGTCTTATCTAAGCATAATACACAAAATTGTCTGCTACAACGTTCTAGCTGCCAATGACTACTTCAGCTTCAACCACAATAATACACGGACAAACAGTTGATACAAACTCAAGGTAAACCATTTCAAACTCGATTGCAGAAAATACGACTTCAGCAACAGAGTGGTCAATTCCTTTAGTGCACTTACCTGACTCTGTTGTTACGTCCTCAAACCCTCACAGCTTCAACCTTAAACTGTCTACCATGGACCTCACCTCATTCCTAAGGGGTCCGTAAAGGGGGCGTGCATAAGAGCACCAGCGTGTGTACCGTCCCTGTCCTGCTGTCCCCATTTATTTGTATTCATTTCCTTTGTTCACATCCATGTTCATACTTATACCTGCTATCCTGTACACGTTTGACAAACTAATAAATAAACAAACAAACAAATGTACCAATAACGGCTTGTTTTTGGCCAATGACAAAGCCAAGAAGCTGGCTTCATTTTGTCATTTCAAAATTTGATCTAGAACAAGGGTGTCAAACTGGTGGCCTGCGGGCCAGATGCATCACATGCAGGCCATGCCCACCACATCTCCACGAAGGGAAAACATTGTGATATGTCACGTTATGGCAATGTGACATGGCGAGTTTGGCACCCGTGATCTAGAAGCAGCAGAAGTAAAGGACACATAGTGTTCCAGATGTTAGCGGCTTCTAGCGGGTCCTGCCGGTGTGATCAACACTAAAACACATCTGGACAGGTGCAAGTTCTGATCACCAAGTAAAAGTCATAGACTTTTCTGTCTTTTAGTACCTTTTTAAATTTAAGTTAACATAAGAGCCAAGGTGGCGCAGTGGTTAAATGAGCACTGCAGGCTACTGCTAGATCAGCAGTTCAGCGGTTCAAATCTCACCGGCTCAGGGTTGACTCAGCCTTCCATCCTTCCGAGGTGGGTAAAATGAGGACCCAGATTGTTGGGGGCAATATGCTGACTCTCTGTAAACCGCTTAGAGAGGGCTGAAAGCCCTATGAAGCGGTATATAAGTCTACTGCTATTGCTATTGCTATTGTTCCAGCCTATGGATAGGTAATGTACAGTTATCAGCTATGCTATAAAACAGCAAACACTTTAGTGAACTAGATGTAAAATTATATAAAGTCAGGTTAATAACCATAAAAATGATTGCAAGAGTAAAATCATTATTTTTATTGGTAAGGGTTTATGAGAGTCAACCGTGACTTAAGCAAAACCTGCCGACACACACAAGATAGCCATGTTCTGTGTTTTCCATAACAATGTAATTTTATGGGATTTCAGCCAGAATAATTTTCTTCTCTATTCAGTACATTACATGCAGCAAATAATATGGGCAATGAAACAGATAATGAGGGATGTTCTCTAAACTGCCATCCAGACAGGGACCGTCACTGGAAGTGTGAGATTTTAAAGAACCAACTGTCACTTAGACATTTGTTGTACCTGTAATCTTGTTAGTGCTAATCAGTGGTGGGATTCAAATTTTTTTACTACCAGTTCTGTGGACGTGGCTTGGTGGGCGTGGCAGGGGAAGGTTACTGCAAAATCCCCATTCCCTCCCGATCAGCTGGGATTCGGGAGGCAGAGAGTATAGATGGGGGCGGGGCCAGTCAGAGGTGGTATTTACCGGTTCTCCGGACTATCAAAATTTCCACCCTCATTGTTAGGAAGTTTCTCCTTAGTTCCAGGTTGCTTCTCTCCTTGATTAGTTTCCATCCATTTTCTTGGTAGAGTTTTCAGAAATGGATCCTAGGGCTGACTCAGCGGCTTTGTGCCCAAGGCAGGACTAGAATTCACAGTCTACCAGTTTCTGGCCTGATGCCTTAACCATTACACCAAACTGGCTCTCATTGCTTTCATTACCTTTATTAGTTTACCTTCATTAGTAAACTCTAATAATTATAATTACCTTATATTAATTATATAATTATAATTGCCTTCACTTGTAAGCTATAATTAAGCAAACTTTGACTCTGTCCATTGTAGGAGCCCAATCATGTCTAACAGCTGCAAAGCTTCAGCTTTGAATAATGAATTTCCAGTCATCTGAAACCCTCAGCAGAAGCTATTTTCCTGTTTCTAAATTAATTATTGAATTAACTCTTTCTTGGGTTCATACATCAATTAAATGGCTGGATTTGCACAAATACACTCCCCCCCCCCAAACCCAACCAATGTTCAAGTATATGCATTAAGCATCATTAAACCTGGTTAAGAAAATATTGCAAATACAAAATAGCAATAGCACTTAAGACTTATATATCGCTTCATAGTGCTTTTACAGCCCTCTCTAAGTGGTTTTACAGAATCAGCATATTGCCCCCAACAATCTGGATACTCATTTTACCCATCTCGGAAGGCTAGAAGGCTGAGTCAACTTTGAGCCTGGTGAGATTTGAATTGCCAAATTGCAGTCAGCCAGCAGTCAGCAGAAGTAGCCTGCAGTACTGCACTCTAACCACTGTGCCACCTTGGCTCATTGGAAGGCACTGGTTCAGTTTCAATACATGTGTTAATACAGTGAAAGCACTGCTAGACACATCTTCAGAAAGAGAAGAAATACAGATGAAATACAAATACAGATAAAATTTCCAGAATTGCAGGCTTTATATGACAAACCCGGGCACAAATTTACATTCACAAAACATAGGGTGTTAAGCAGAGAAAATTGTAGGCCAAGACATTTGCAGGGAGAATAATCCCCAAAACTCTTCTTCCATGCTCCCAAATTCACCTATTGACTCGATTTTCAGGAACATATCCTCATTATAGTACCTGTTGCCATTTCCACTCAATTTATTTTTAAAAACTCTTCAAATTCTGATCTATTTGTAACACTCTATTCATCATCAACTTCACACTGCTGACAAGTGCAAGATTTAAGACCTAATTCCTTGCAGCCATTTACTTCTTCCAGGTGGAAGCACAAGAGATACAGCGTCACTTCGTTCATCGACTGGGGAGCTGTTTGAATGTAACAATCCGTTCAGGTTTGTCTTTATTTAAATTCTACATATTTTCAGGCTATATCACAGGTGTCAAACTCACAGCATCATGTTACTGTCACTTAATGTTTCATGTGCTGGGGTGGGTGTGGCCTGCATGTGACACATTTGGCCCGCGGGCCGCCAGTTTGATACCCCTGGGCTTTATAGTTCCAAAACATTGTTTTTTCTTGAGTAATTCCATGTAAGTTATTGGGCCATCCTCATTTGTTTTAATTTCTAGCAGCAAAATATCCTGAAATGTCATCCAAAAACCTTCCTTGAAGCACACTTGTTTGAAATTTGGTGTGTGTTTTTTTTCCTTTGGAAGTTTGGGGTTAATTACAGCCAAATTGCTACCTCATCTATTCTTAATTATGTTACTTTCACTTGATACATTCCCTTATAGTTAACTGACCCATGGTTTACTCAATTATCCAAATTTTCTATTTGCATGGCACATTAAAGAGCAAACTAACTGGTTCATATTATCATATGTGGTGCCAAGCCTAAAAGCAAAAAAAAAAATATTGGACGAAAATACATACATGGCTGGAAAAAAAAATGATAAAACAACATATAGATCTGAAACCAGTGATATTTTTGTTGGACATTCTACCAGAAAAAATATGATAAAAAGACTATATACTTGATTTTGCATATACTAACTGCAACTAGAATTGTATTTGCACAACAGTGGAAAAATGACAAGACTCTGTCCGAGGAGGAGTAATTAAGAAAATACTAGAATGTGCAGAAATGGACAGACTAACACTTAGTATTAAGGATAAAGAAGAAACAATATTTTTTGATATGGGATAAATTTTATCAATGGCTAGATAACAGAAACAGAAGTTAGAAAGGAGGAGATATAAAAAGAGGAAACTGTTAAATGAAAAGCTGTAAAGAAGAGGATGTTAAGTATTAATGTATTAAAGTATTAAATTTTGATTTGTCGTATAACAGAGATCTTCTCCAATCTGATGCCTCCAGAGTCCAGGCATGTCACTTTAAGTGACCCATGATTGTCCCTACAGCTTCAGAAAGTTTTATCTTCTGGAAAATGAGAACTTTGTTCTTTCATTTGGGAACTTTATGTTCTCTCTCCCTCATTCTATAATGCACCTCTAGGCTAGATATCTCATTACATTGTAATCTGCCAATGCAATTTTCTTTTTCAAAATACCTGGCAATTGTGAATGCAGTTTCCTCTCGCCACAGACAAAGAGGGAGGTTTCTTTCCCCCTCCCAATTTTCATGCTTCCAGTTCAACATGGAAACCATTCAAACACTACGAACATGGATTAAAAACCAGTCCTCAGTACTACACAAACAGACTGAGGGACTGATGGGAACTGTAGTCTGACCCATTTGAATGCTGCCACTTTTGAGAAAGACTGTTCTTTTTTATCCACATTTAGATTCCCATGATATACACCCAGAAAAAGATAAGGAGGTGGGAAGGAAAAACACCTGTAAAGTATGGCCAACTAATTTGGAACATTTTGTTTTAGAACATGGACAAAGTAAAAGGACATGTTAAAAGTTTCTAAAAGTATAATAGCGATAGAGAGGATTTTCCATATTTTCTCCTGCCGAGAGATTCTTAATGAAATGGATCTCCAGTAAACTCTTCTTATATCAAATTGATCTTGTTCATGCAATATAAATACGTTACAGAAATCTCTTTTTACAATTTGTTTTGGTCAAATTGACGGTGAGCACCCCTAGTATTTAGAGAGTAACTCAGAAGCTGCATTGATGACAGCAGTGATGACAGCTTGCTAGATAAGCTAGTTGTACCCAATCTGGCATCATCCACTTGTGCCTCAATTAGTTCTGAGAGTCACAACCCAACATTCCTGCAGAATGCCAGGCTGAGAAAAACTATGCAAACACTTTCAAGTGTGTAGGCAAAATAAGATGAATACTTCAGGATCCAATCTGGGTCAGTTTCTAGCATGAGTCTGAAAGCTCAGAAGATTAAAACTCTGGTCCCGGTGACCAACAAAGATTGGCTCATGCAACATTATCCCGGGACACATATATCTGCCTTCATCTCTGAATATTAGAGAGCTGAGGTGGCGCAGTGGCTAGGGTGCAGTACTGCAGGCCACTTCAGCTGACTGCTATCTACAGTTCAGCGGTTCAAATCTCACCGGCTCAAGGTTGACTCAGCCTTCCATCCTTCTGAGGTGGGTGAAATGAGGACCCAGACTGTGGGGGCGATATGCTGACTCTGTAATCCGCTTAGAGAGGGCTGAAAGCCCTATGAAGCGGTATATAAGTCTAACTGCTATTGCTACTGCTATTGCTACCCAGAGGGATGAATTGAGGAAAGTGCTGTTCCTTACTTGGAGGCATTTGATTCTCCTCCTTGCAAACAGACTGTTAGTGCTTCCCTCTACTCCAGAAAAAAATAGATTTTACCCAATGATGAAATTCAATTTTTTTTACTACTGGTTCTGTGGGCATGGCTTGGTGGGCATCATGTGGCTTGGTGGGTGTGGCATGGGAAGGATACTGCAAAATCTCCATTCCCACCCCATTCCAGGGGAAGGTTACTGCAAAATCTCCATTCCCACCCCACTCTAGGGCCAGCCAGAGGTGGCATTTGCCAGTTCTCCAAACTACTCAAAATTTCTGCTACCGGTTCTCCAGAACCTGTCAGAAACTGCTAGATTTCACCCCTGATTTTACCTATCTGACCACTTCCAAATTTGCTCTTATTTAATATGATGAGAATTTTAGACCCACGTCTCTTGAGGGTGATCAGGAGGGAGAACAGCTGCCTTATCATGCCTGAATTTTGTTTCTGGGAGGGATTACTTGCACTCAAAACCAGAGCAAAATACTGCTCACTGGAACAATGTTGTGGGATTTCTGTGACGTATCTACACAGAGACAAAGGGGCTGATTCCCAAGACTGACAGTTCTATATTTCTTTTTTTCTTCCGATTTATACTACAGATTTCACAACTTTTCATTTATGATCTATGGTATAAAATTTAGAAAACCAACACAGTCTACAAACAAGAGGAAGGCTAGTAAAAATGAGGGGTAATGTCCTTGTTTCCATGGAGACAGCATGCTAGCATAGGATGCTGCTCAGCAGAGGGGAAGGAGAGGCAGAGCAGGGGGAAAGCCTTCCTAACTAATAGGAATTTGCCCATAAAAACAGGATATTGGATCAAGAGATATTTTGAAAGCAAGAGATTTCTGATCCTGAAACTTGGGAGAAACCACAAATACCTGGATGGGAAGTGGGGAAAAAATGCCCTTAAATGGCTATGCAACAAAAAAGAAGAACGTTCCATTTTTTTACAGCATTGTTCTCATAAATTAGAATATTATTCAAAATTCTGAGCAAGTGCAAATGAAGAGCTTACTGGGAGTCTGACGTCACATAAATGTAAGAAATAATAGGACAGTTGATTTCTTAGTGAGCTCTATTTTACAATTTGCATGATGGCAAATAAATACCCCTTGGAGCTGAGCTTGTATTTGTATATGTAGTTTTCTTGGCACCAATGTGCAAATGCATAATAAAACTACACCTTGATTCCACTTTCCCTAACTCCCTATGTTAACCCTTTGTTAAACATATTTTTGAAGGCACCTGTGAACTCATGGAATGGAGTGAAATTACTCATATATTCTGCTTTATCAGAAGGAATGGAACTCACAAACAAGCTTCTCATAAAAAGAGTTTTCTCCATAGATTTCAACTGTTCTGTTTTGTGAGAAGGGTGGTAAAAGTAAAGGTAATGAGCTCAGTGAGCACTAAGGAAACCCTGAGCTACAAATATTGTCTTCTGTGCAGTTAATAATTTAGAATACATCAGATGCTATGACAGGTATGGTGCATTTTCTTGACCAAGTACTATATGGCACATTTTCCAAACCCTCAAACGTTTCTAGCAAAACATAGCATGTATAATAGCAATATTATACATGCTATGTACATACATTGCTGCACAATGCTTTCCAGCCCTCTCTAATGGTTTACAATCAGCATATTGCCCCCAACAATCTGGATTCACATTTTACAGACCTTGGAAGGATGGAAGGCTGAGTCAACCTTGAGCCGGTTAGGATTGAACTGCTGGCAGTTGGCAGAGTTAGCCTGGAATACTGCATTCTAACCACTGCACCACCTTATAATATCTGAACGAAATTGGTGCATATTAATAATCTATTTACTAATGTTGTATATATTTTAACCCAGCCATTAGGAAAGTTTTATAGGCTCAGTGCTATGGACCTTTCCTCAACGTAAACATTTTGTTTGCCTCTTTTTACAGCACTTCAGAGATTGAAAAACATGCATTTCTGGAAAGGTTTCAATATAAGAAGGCTTTTTTAAAAAAACCAGAAGGTCTCTTGACTGTTTAGCTGACAAAACACAGTAAATGAAACAGAACTTTGCAACGGATGGAAGCAAGCTCCTAGGTAAACAAGGTCTGGCTAGCCAGCTAATTGATCACAAGCAAGGCACTCCATATTGGAGCACCCAACAGATGCCTTTTATGCTATTTTCAGGCATTTGCAGATTTCTTCTTTGCATGTTGGCACGTAGCGAAGATTTTCCAGGCACAACAGTTCACAACAGCTTTGCAGCATTCAAACCGAAAAACATCCCACTGAGACGGAGGGATTTGCAAATGAAAGAAGGATTTTCACTTTAAAAAAAATCACCAGTGGCTTCTGCGGAGGAAAGGATGCACAGTTCCTCCATCAACCCGCTTGGACAAAGCAGGCTATAGAATATAGTAAAAGGCACAAGCCAGTTTACAATGATTAAGGCTAGAAGCCAGGAGCCTGTGAATTCTAGTCCTGCCTTAGGCACGAAAAGTCAGTTGGGTGATTTTGGGCCCGTCACTCTCTCTCAGCCCAACCCACCAGGGATGGGTTTCTGCTGGCATTACCGCCAGTTCGGTGCGCGTGCAATGTGCACACATGCGCAGTAGCCTGTAAATAGGTCTGCGCATGTGCATAACATTAAAAATGTAAAAAAAAAAATGTCGCAGTGACCAGGGAACTGGTTCGGGGGCATGGCGAGCATGCTGTCCCTACTGGTTCAGTGACCCAGTCGGCGCAAAACGGTAGGAACCCACCTCTGTAAATTACCTCACAGTGTTGTTGCTGTTGTGGGAAAAATAGGAGGAACGAGTATTATGGTTTCAAAAGCAGGAAAACTGACAGTGTGTACAGACACACCCTCAGAATATAACATGTTTTATAGGACCTTAAAAAAAAAGATATCAGTCCCTTCATGGAAAATCTTGCTAGTAAAATATAACATTAGTTGGCTTCAGGTACTGTATATTCAGATACACGGAAAACCATTTCCTGTACTCTCAGATGTACAGGATTAATGGTTATTTGATATAGATTCCTGGATTATATACATATAAAGGCCACATCATTCGTGCCTGTGTACAAGACATGTGCTTACTTTCTTTCAAGAATGAATTTTGGAGCTTTTATATTGAATTCATGCCAACAATCTGAGAAACTAATTTGATTTTAAAACAATTTTCATTAAAGATTTTTTGAATAGAATAGAATGGAATTCTTTATTGGCCAAGTGTGATTGGACACACAAACAATTTGTCTTTGGTGCATATGCTCTCTGTGTACATAAAGAAAAAAACAAAATATATTCATTAAGAATCATAAGATACAACACTTAATGATAGCCACAGGGTACAAATAAGCAATCAAATCTTACTAGAAAACGATCGATATAAATCGTAAGGATATATAAATACTACAACCTAAAATAAAGAAAAAGAAATCGAAGGGAATACTAAAAGTATAAGAAAGGAAAAAAGTAAGTGAAAAAATAGAAAAGATAGAAAAAATAAAAAGAAATAGCTTCCAATCTTTCTTACAACAATTACTAATACAATTATAAATTTCCTTCTTATTCTATGGTTGCAACTTTCTACTTTCTATCATCTATCTTGCCTAATCACCAAAGGGTAATTAGATTCAAGCAAGTTATGTAAATCTATTTTAATTTCTTTGTTACACTATTTTTAATAAAAATTACATTGATCCTATCCTGTTTCTGCTGAAATCCCAGTAGACAGTAGAAAATGGTCTAAATAAAGGCACAGATATCTATGTACCGTATCCTCCTTTTCCTGTTTTCCTGGCTGCTAATGTGAGCATGTTCTTGTCATAGTGAGAAATACAGACCTGCATTTTGACTATTTAGTCTGACATCTAGAAAAATGATCAGAATATTGCTCCCAAACTCATGATGAAACTTTCTAATTACAGAGCTGTAGCCATGAAGGATTAGGATGGAGGGTTTTAAGAACATTCTTCACTAATCCCAGCAATGGGAAGATGAAGCCAAGGAGAAAAGAGAACTCTAAATTAATCTGATCCTTCTCCATAATGTTACTTGCCATATGTGTTGTTGGACCTATATCTTGACTTTTCTGCAGGACCTCAAAGGAGCTTATATTACAATCTTGCTTAGATGTGAAAAATATCTATTTAACCATGGAGATTGTGATCAAATGTATTTTGCAGAGTTCAAGCTGGGGAATTTTGGAATGATGATGATGATGATGATGGATGGATAGATAGATGAAGAATTAGAGAGAGAGAGAGAGAGAGAGAGAGAGAGAAGGAGGGAGAGAGATATCAATTATTCCTGAATATCACAGCGCACTGAAGCCCACCATAACTGGTCTGCTTCTTCATGTAACTGCACCAAAGTCTTTCAATAAATTCTAGAGCAGGGCTGTCAAACTCATGGGCTGGATGTGTCATGCACTGGCCATGCTTACACCTGGTTTAGCTAAGGGGGGAAAAAAATCACAATATGTCACGTGATGTTGCTGTGACAACGCGGGTTTGACACCCCTGTTCTAGAACATGAAGACTGTTATGCCATTCATTCATGGCCCTGAATTAATGAATGTTAGTCAAGAGCAAGTATTTCATAATGTGTAACAGACTTATTTTCCAAGTCAACCCACTTCAATTTGCCAAGCCGTTCAGGATTAGCAAGGGATGACCTAATGCCTTTTAAGAATGGCCCAAAGAGGATTGAGGCAGCTATATAATTGAATCTAAGAGCTTGGTCCCAATGCTGTTTCTTGAATGCTTTCCTGAATAAGCTCCTATTCAACTTCTCCCTATATTAAGCTGCTCCAGGTTAGGTCTATAGCTTTAATATTCTCTTCCTTGGGCAAAGTTGCATCATTTCCTCCAGCTGCTGAGACTATCTTCAATCCTCTATTAATATTTTATTTTTAGTAACCAGCAAACAAAGGCAAACACACCTGGCCCAGAGGCCTGCGGGATTGGTTCCAGGATGACATCAGCCATGACAAAAGAGTCTTGAGTTAGTATCTCTCCTTTTAGCATGAAGTCTCCTGGACTGCTTAATTAGCAATCCATTCCACAGATGAATGAATTAATTAGCAATCAGCATCTGGAACACAATATTCACAAGGGCTTTGAATAGGGCAAAAAGGTCACATGTTCCCTTTTCACACATGCATAGCTAAGATTCTAGTTGCCGTACAGACTAGGACCAATTTAATTTTTCATGACAAAACTCTTGCTACAGAACCCATCTTTGCTTCTTTTTCTGGAGAGCCCATTTTCACATGGTTACAAACAACCAGGTAACCTACCTTTGATGAGTAAAATAGGAGACTAGGGAAATCTATTCCTTTCTTTTTCTTAATAGAGTCTTCTATTACTAGCTCCTTACACCATGTGAGTAGGAAAAAGATGCACAACAATTCAAGTCTTAAGTTATTATATTTTATTTTGATATATTACAAAGTGCTGAAATCCTGTAATAATTTTATAGGCTTTTCCACAATAAAACTTCATATCAGAGTTTGTTATTAGAACATGCCTAACTTCAAATCAGGATTAATGAGATACAATTGCTGTGTCCACATAACAGGCTTAATGTGATAACATGTACAACCCAAAGTCTGGAGATTTTACAATGTACAAATGCACAAACTCCGGAACTCTTAGTTTAGTATGAAAACCCCACCTTGTTTGATTAAAAATTCAGTTGGTTGGTTTTCATACAATTTCGCTTCTTCACAATTTGTGTAGTGATATGGCATATCAAGATTATTTTTAAAATTGATAAAAAGATGAAAGAAAAAGAAATTATAGTCTGATGATTAAAGGATAACATCTGGATTTTATAGAAAAGTAGTCATGCACCTTGCATTTTGCACATTAAAAGATCCTACTGCAGCACCCAAATATTTTATTATCTTATTTAGCAGTCATTTCCCGCTGTTACCTATATAGCTCATATTTATGTAGATCACACATATAGAACTTTACATATGTATTTATAAGGTAGCTCTCACATCCTATGTTTCTAACTTCCCTCCAGAATCTTGCAATTTCTATTGGTTTTTTTTCTCACCAGTTGCATTCACTTGAGGCTGCAAAGGGAGAGCATAATTTATCCTTCCTTCCTTTTCTTCCTTCCTTTGATTTATAAGGCTGCCTAATTCTCATGCGACTCAAGGCGAGGTAAAGAAAAAAGTTTGAAAAATGCAAATAAACCAAAAGAACAGAAGTAATGAACAAGCAACCAGAGAATATGGAATTTTAAAACCCTTAATATAACCATGAGTTCACAAATTCCCATGACCCAGGATTGCTAAAAAAGCGAAATCTTTATAACCATAAAGATTTGGGTCAGAGGAATGTACCTGAGGGTCATTACAGGTAAGATTATATGGACCTCACAGGAAATGCTGTTTTGGAAGTCAAGAACCATAACTGAGAAGGCATGCTTCTGGAGTCCCATAAAGTGGCATTTCTTCATGGAGGACAACCAAACCATGCCAACCCTGTCTGATTTATTAGGACAGTTAGATACAATTGAAAAAAAGATTGTCTTGCAAATAATCATACTGATGATGTAGCAATAGTAATATGAAGTAGTAAATGAAGGAATATGGGAAGTTCTATGTGACCGAAATCTTCTCAAGAGAGCATCTATCTGGCTTATTTGTTTAAATGTATTGGCCACCCAACTCTGGTGAAATCTGGTCAGTGTACAAAACTTAAAAACAGCAACAACATAAGAACAGCAGAAAACATTAAGTGAACGTTCAACAGACACCCTATTAAGAAAACCAACAAAACAAAACAGGGACCATTAAACAGGAAGAAACACCAAACCTAGGACTGGGATCAGAGGCAGGTTTAAAGCTTTCTAAAACCCATCATTATGTCTGAGGGATGCTGTCCCAGGGTCCACAATAGAAAAGGCATGTTTCTTCACGCCCACAAGATAGCAATATTTAATGGAGGAGATATGGAGCCCACCCACTTTGCTGGAACATACTGAGCGGGCAGAAATGATTGGAGATAAGCTGTCTCTTAGACATTCAGGCCTTCTGCTTACTTAACTTTATTGCGGTCATTAACCAGCACAACTGGTTCTCTGCATAATGACCTAATCTACAACACTTGGGTTTTGGCGGTCACAAAAATACCGACTGCAAATCCCCAGCTCCCACTCATCCTTCCCTTGAGTTTCTATGCAAATCTTTCCCCAGTAGAAATTGCCTGAAGCAAGGTTGGATCGCTGATATTGAAAGAACTTCTGGTTTATTTTTACTCACTTTTGGTAACTTTAACAGAAATAGGTTCTGAGTGAATTGATATTTTCCACACGTGCAACAGAAAGCATCCAAGCACTATCATCTTTCATGAAAACAAAATTCTTGTGATCACTATGCCACAGGAGAATGTATGATTCCCTAGAAAGGTGATGGGCTTCCCTTGGATGTGTTCCAGCAGATGTTGGTTCATCTGTCAGGGATGTTTGCATTCTTGTATGAAGTATGTTGTACTTGATGGCCTGAATGACTTCTTTAGACTCCATGATGACGCTATGATGCTGTGATGTGTATTGTATTACTCAGGCTACATATCCACGATATACAGTACTTCAGTGGCAGTAACAGCAACAAGAAAGTAATTCAAACATTAATTGTAATAGGACTTTCCAGTCAAGTTATAATGTTGGATTCATAAGTCAATAAACAAATCCTATATTAGAATCGAGCCGCGGTGGCACAGTGGTTAGAGTGCAGTACTGCAGGCTACTTCTGCTACCAGCTGCCTGCAATTGGCAGTTCGAATCTCACCAGGTTTAAGGTTGACTTAGCCTTCCACCCTTCCGAGGTGGGTAAAATGAAGACCCAGATTGTTGGGGGAAATAGGCTGACTCTGTAAACCGCTTAGAGAGGGCTGTAAAGCTGTATATAAGTGGTGTTGCTATTGATAATCTCTTTTGAAATGCTGCAGTTCTCGATGTTTAGAGCAGAGATGTCACTTCCAGAAATCTTTATTGCAAACAGAGATGCTGATCAGAGGTGAACTGATTACCATATTGACCACTATCAGGCCTTGCTCAAGACTTTCAGGGCATCACTGTCACAGGTCTCCATTTCCAGAGGAATAGCCAAATAACTCTGTTACTGCAATGCAATAAGGAATCTTGCCCATCTTTTCTGAAGGCTAAACAAGCTTTTGCTATTGTCTCCCACACAGACACAAAATTCATGGAATTCAGCTATTTTCATCCTTTAAGCTCAGTATCACAGCAGACGAACATAAGAGAAATATTTATCGGTGGGAGTGGTAGAAGGAAAGCATAAAGGAAAAACGAAAGATATCAGGCATTGACCTATTGTCTAGAGATGTGGCCATTCAGAAAGCAGGACTTTTATGCCATAAATATTCTTGCATTGGTAAAATGATTAACACAAGCTAGGGCATAAAAGTAAGAAATGACAAAAAAAAAAAAAACTCCTTAGGAGTTCCACCCGTTATTTCACAAGGAAAATTATTTGTTTGCTCAGGATAGTAATCATAAAGTCAATGGTGAGAAAGGGAAACTTGAAAATAGAAACTTACCACCTCGACTTGCCACCATAACTGAGGCCACCAATTACAGTCATAAATCATGATAGTCATAAGATGAGCCATCAAGTGACTCACATGATGCTTTTATGACCTTTTTGGGAGCAGTTCTTTAGTAAACTCCCTGTTCACAATACTGAATAACCTAATATTGCAGGCAAATACATAAATTTGTGGTTGTGTCACAGGTAATCTGATTGATGACAGCCATATAGCGACCATTTGAAATTACAACAGACAACACCACCCCACCCCCATCCCAAAGCTACTTAGGATCTGGGTCCAAACGTCTGACAGCTACCACCCAATCCCACCCCCCCCCCAACTGAAGTTACATGACCACATTTTGCGTATTCGCAACCAGCCCGCATTTACAGCCCACAGACACATGACTGATTTAGGACATTTTTGCCAGAAATTGCCATTTACTTCCCCTTTCAGGCACAAAAAAAAAAAAAACTGATAGTGAACAATGCGATCTCTCACTGCAGCCATCCTTTTGAGAATTACAGATATGTCCTTGGCCCAAAATGTTGCTGATCTTGAAAGTAAGGAATAATCAATACAATTCTAATCCAGATGTCTTTAGTGTTTTAAAATATGTTAAAGTATTTTTAATTGTTATGTTTTTTGCGTGACAAGACAAAAGCGCGCACGACAAAAGCGCGCCGACAAAACTGCGTCGCTAAAACCACGACATCATCAATAGGCTGACAACAGCGCGTTGACAGAAGGGCGATTTACAACAGCACGTCGACAGAAGGGCGATTTAAGTTAAGGTAAGGGTTAGGTTTAGGGTTAGGTTTAGAGTTAGCGTTACGTTTAGGGTTAGGGTTAGCATTAGGTTTAGGATTAGGTTTACAGCACCCTTCTGTCGGCGCGCTGTTGTCGGCGCGATTCAGAATTCGCAGTTTTGTCACCGCGGTTTAGTCGGGCGCGCTTTTGTCGGTCCCCCTTTTGTCGGTGAACCTGTTTTTTGAATTGCAAACTGACCAGAGTAATTAACTGGGATGGGCAGCTGTAGAAATCTAAAATAAGTGAACAAATTCCAAAATCAGTAGATGGCCAAAGTGAGTTCCCAACAGCAAAGATTTTCAGATTCTCTGCTCCGCAGAGATGTTTATTTCAAGGTCTGAATCTCTTACATTCCATGCTGTCCTGTTCAAGGGCTGAATGGAAAGGTGGAAAGAACTAGGTGGTACCCAGCTGAGGT
Source organism: Thamnophis sirtalis (assembly GCF_051295495.1). Classification (NCBI taxonomy): domain Eukaryota; kingdom Metazoa; phylum Chordata; class Lepidosauria; order Squamata; family Natricidae; genus Thamnophis; species Thamnophis sirtalis. The sequence goes on along the minus strand of NW_028261381.1, from coordinate 154,583,683 downwards.
CACAACTTTCTCCTGGGAGGCCTGCCAAGGTCTTACTCTTTATGTCTTCAGAATGGATCTAAATCAAACCTAGACATTTTACAGTCACATTCAGCCTTTGGGCGGTCTGCATGGATTACTTTTACTTTAATGTGACTACTTTCCCCCCAATTTATATACAGAGGTGCATGTATGCATGCCTATGCACCTTCACAGTTCTATTTATTCAGCCCTCCACAACAATCTCTCTCTCTGTCTCTGTCTCTCTCTCTCTGTCTGTGTGTGTCTCTCTGTCTCTTTCTCTCTCTCTCTCTCTCTGTCGCTGTCTCTCTCTCCTCTCTCTCTCTCTATGTGGTATATATTTTATTTGCAGTTTTCCTTTAACAACCAATATATTGTGTGGACAGCGTGATGTCTTGGTCAATACATTTTTACACAACTCTAACAATGATGTATCCCAGTTTCTCATTTGGCCCCTTGGGAAAATTAGTTGCCCACCCTGGCCTAAATTCTATTTCACATTTTTCAATGGATTTTTAAAGAATGCCAATTCCTTGGCATTCTTTAAAATTTCCATTCTTTTGGGCTTATTTAATTTGTTTGTAGCATATTGGTACTGTGCTTTCTTGTAATTCACGTTTTTATTTAAAATTATTTTTTATAAGCAACCTTTTTTTATCAGCAAATATGCTCCTTTTGATATTTAAGTAGGTTTCTTAAATATGCCCCTTTTTCCTAATGCTATGCAAGGACTGACCCATATAATGTCAATTAAATGGAATTAAATTGAATTACATTATACATTTGTACCCTTCGGCTCTTTTATTTTAAACACTTAGTTCATTTTCTTTAAAAGAAGCAAGCCATATCCAGGTCACCATCTCCCCACTTGGCCCCTTTCATGACTTAGTTAAAAGTCTAGTTTTTCCATTAGGTAAAGTCAGGGAATGGGTCCATGAGTGTTGAAAAATCAAGATGGTGGCCAGTTTTGAAAGTTCCACAATAGAGGAATGGATCATAAAAGTGGTGTGGCAAAGATGCTCGCCTCCCACTAGGAAGGTTCAGAGTTTAATCCTAGGCAGCGACAGATGTTTCTCTATTAGGATGCAAAGACAAAATATCTGCTGTAAACTCCGCATAGACATCAGGAAGGGCATCCGGTCAGTAAATGCTCAGCTCCATTCAGTCATCCCAACTCCACCCTGAATAAAGGATTACAGGGTTGTAAAAAAAAGAAAGAAAAGAGGAATGGATCATAAAATATCAGAATTGGTGGAAATGGTGGAAATAAAATTAAACTGTTTGGTTAGATAGAGGGAAAAGCTTTTGAAAATGGGAAACATTTCATGGATTTTTTGCTAAAGGAAGAAAAAAATGAAATGATGTTATATGGATTTAATGATTATAAAAGATGAAAATTAAATAAAGAACTGAAGGAAGTGCTGGAATAGTTAGAAGGATGGGGAGATGATGTGTTTTTTAACTATCTGTTTTAAAAGTAGGTTGGAAGTCATATATTTCATAAGTATAGTTTTCTTCTTTCCTTTTTTTCTTTTCTTTTTCTTTAGATTTGACTTTTACTGTATAAATATCCTTAATAAATATAAATTTTAAAAAAATCAAGATGGTGGCTGAAATCAAAGCTGCATCCATTTTAAATAGAAATCACTTAAAAGCTTCAAGAGTTATGCGAAATCAAAAAGCAAAAGTTATGGAGGGACAAATGTTGTATGTCATGACATCATGATGTGATAACTTGAATTAAAACTTTGTGATACAAATCCTAAATTGTAACGTGGCGCTCCCTTGTATGTTGAGATTGCAAATTCCAAATTTCCCAACCAGTGCAGCAGACTGGGAATTGCACAAATAGAGGATACCAGACTGGGATAATGGAAGGCAAGAAAAATCATACAACTACAGGTAGTTTATGTACCACAAATGTAGTTTACAGGAACCAGAAGCACTACTCAGGTGACCCTGAGGGACACAGATAAACCTCCAAGTGCTTCAATGACCCTCTAAAAGGATGCAAATTACCAGCTGTCTGCAAGGAATATAAATCCCTCCATTCCCCACTGTCCTGTCAGGCCTGAAGAAGCTTCTTGGATTAGGAGCGAAACGTCTTCAAAAGAAAAACAAGAAAGTCCAGTTGCCTCCTGAAAAAGCACCTTTGGGACAACCGTGACATGGATGACTGAGAATCTCTACAAACTCACATGATCAAAATTGGTTTGTTTGACCACCGGCATGTGCTTAGTTGCAACATCTGTCCGTTATTTCCAGCCAACTTCTGACAAATCAGCAAAGTCAATGGGGGAAGCTGGATTCACGTAACTACTGCGTGAATCACTTATAACTGCAGTGTTCTGCTTAACGCCCATGGCAAAAAAGGTCATAAAATCTGGGGTAGCTCACTTAACAATCACTTTGCTTAGCAACAGAAATTCTGGTCCCAATTCTGGTCCTAAATTGAGGATTATCTGCATTGTCCTCACATGGCTTATTTTTACTTGAAAATCAATAGTTACTATCGGGATCATCCTCCTGAATATTCATATCATTCCTTCTGTTCTGCAGCCACAAGGCATTTTGTATTATTATATATTCTAGCAAAAAAAAAATATCAGGCCATGCACCTGAAAGCAACTCATGGGTAAAACTGCAGAGAGTTCATGGAAATGACAATAAAATGCTAATAAAGATTCTATGCTATGCTATGCTATCCCTATCCCTATCCCCCTTCCATTCCCCTGCCCTGTCCTGCCCTACTTACCTACCTACCTACCCTACCTACCTACCTACCCTACCCTACCCACCTAACTACCCTACCCTATTCTGTGGACTCTCAGGGTATAACTTTCCCCCCTTGTTTATGAATGGGAAGCTTAAGCACAGCAGTGCCTTAACCAGCCCTACCCAATCTGTTTCCTCTCACCAGCCAGAAACTAAACTGTGGCTCCTAAACAGAAGCTGAGGCCACCTCCAAGTGTGTGTGATTTAGTAAGTGCATCAAGCTTAATTAAACATTGCTGAGAGTCTTCAGTGGACTTTATCCCTGCATGATGAGGGTGTCTAAACTGCTCATGCCCCCCACAAAAGCAGATATGTGGCATTTGGCAGAGCTGTGGAGCCGAAGCATCTTTTGTATACGTAAATTCAGCTTTTTTAAACAAGGAAATCCACTGAAAGCAGCATTCACAGCTTCTTGTGGGAGACCCTGTTGGTACACTCTTAGAATTTTCTGAGAACTCTTTTGCTTGTACAATATATAGTAAAGAAAAACAATTGCTGTGTTTGAAAGAGATACTGCTAAACCTGGAGAAAATATTACCTTTTTGGTTGTGGGGAAACTTAAGCAACAGGGTTGTTGGAAAGAAACAGAGGTTGAGTAATTTGTGTATGAGAAAGAAACTGCATAAATCTTTATGGTCACATCCATGTAGTTTATAAAAATTTAGTCTATAACCTGGTCTCTCTCTCTCTGTGTGTGTGTGGGGGGGGGGTGGGGGGGTGGATGTGGGGGTGTGCGTGCATGTAAGAGAGACAGAAACACAGAGAGAATTTTTTTGAAAAGTTGCCCTAGCTGCTTGGAAGTAATCTTTATTCTCTAAAAGCAATTCTAGCTCCATTTTATTACAAAAACCTAACCTGTGTCCAGCCTGTGGTTCACAGCCTGCATAGGGCCCTGGACATCTACTAAGGAGGCCTCATAACATTGTAAACTTTTAACATTACTATGTGATTTGATATTATACAACAATATTGTATATTTGATGTGTGGTCCAAAACGATTCCTTTTCATTCAGTGCGGCCTGGGTAAGCCAAAAAGGTGGAGACCCAGGACCTAGATTATTGCACATAAAGTCTAGCTTTCCATTTTGCAGTAGTCAACCTAAACCGAATCTAAATCAGAGGCTGAGTCCTCCCCGCTTGCGTACCACTCTGTTCTAATGTCATTGACATTTTGTCTCTGTATTGCAGTAGTAACGACTGTTGTAAATGAATAACCAGTAAGACACCATTTACCACATGGTTCATGCTGGATCCACACACAAGGCTAAGAAGCGTAGTAGCTATTTATTCTGACAACTGGGGATTGTCTGATATTGCCGCTGATTACCTTTTTTCTGCCTGTCCAGCAAAACGTAGCTACTTTTTGACTTAAGACGCCAAATGAACACGTGACTTATAGGCCACAATACAAACCCACCATCTCATTCATGGCTGGTAGCTGCTGTTGGCATTTTGAGACGCATGCGCGAAGCCCCCCCTTCGCTTTCTGGATAAGAGAATGGTTGCGTTGACCTACGGCATTTTCCCCATCAGTCCCTCCCCTAAAAGCTGCTTTCCTCTCATAATGCCTTCCAGGTATATGCAACTACAGTTCCCATCATTCTTAGTTAAGCCAGGCTACGGGCATTAGTTCATATGAAGAATGGATGCAGATTTTGGGTCTAGCTAGTCTAAAGAAAAGAAGAATTAGAGGTGACATGATAGCAGTATTCCAGTATTTGAAGGGCTGCCACAAAGAAGAGTGGGTCAAATTATTTTCCAAAGCCCCAGAGATCAGGACAAGAAATAATGGTTGGAAACTGATCAAAGAGAGAAGCAACCTGGAATTAAGGAGAAACTTCCTAACAGTGAGGACAATTTACCAGTTGAACAGAAGTTACCTTCAAAAGCCATGGGTGCTCCATCACAGGAGGTTTTTAAGAAGAGACTGGACAGCCACTTGTCTGAGATTGTATAGGGTCTCCTGCTTGAGCAGGGGGATCAGTGGTGGGATTCAAATAATTTACCAACCAGTTCTCTGCCCTAATGTCCAGCTGGGTAGGCGGGGCTCAGTGGTCATGTGGGCGTGACCAAGTCAATGTCACTTAGGTCGATGGGCACTTTGCCTTAGTTGTTACAATGGTAATAAGGGTTAACTGGAGAGGCAGTTTCTGTAAGCAGGGAAATAAAGATTAGGCTAGAAATAACACCAGAATGTTTCCTTCCTGCCTTCCTTACAGGATTAGCCCTGGAAAGTGGGGAAAACCCAAAAGATTTCTTCCAACAACTGGTTCTCCGAACTGCTTAGAAAGTTACCAACTGGTTCTCCCAAATAGGTGCGAACTGGCTGAATCCCACCACTGAGGGGGATGGACTAGAAGACCTCCAAGGTCCCTTCCATCTCTATTCTATTCTATTCTAGCTGCTCACCAGTGGGTGCATAAATAGAAAATCGTGGTGGTTGGACAGGTTGGGGGTTGGGTTCCCTTTCCCCAAAATCTCTACTAAGAAAAGACAATTTCTGGACTAGGGTTCTCAAGCAAAAACGGGGTGGAATAAAGACACTTCTGGTGGTGTTAAACCTGCACAGTATAAAAACGTCAGACATCTTTGGTTTTGCGTCCAGCTCTAGTGACACTTTGCTCTGAAATGAGTACAGAGACGTGAACTCCTTCTACTATACTTCACAGTCTTGGCATTTGCGTTTTTTCCCCCCTCTCTGCTAGACACCTACAGAATCGTTCTTCTGCTTGTTGCCCCGGCAACAGCATGCTTTAAAATATAGCAGTTTTTATCTTTCTGTAACTGTGCCTGTTCACCGCTTGCATCAAAAGCCTCGTTTCTGATCACAGCAGAGTTTCAGGAGTTTTCAGCGTTATTCACACAGCCTGAGGTTTTGCACATGGGAATTGAAACAGGCTGGGTTGGAATTCAAGGGCACCGTCCTTTTCAGAATCAGAGTCTCAGGCTTGTAAGTTGCAAAGGATAATGTATTTTAAAAGTCACAAAAAATAGTATCCACATTTTAGAAATAAGGGTTCTTTTCTGAATTTCTATTGGGGCTGGGGTCGATTGTGAATGGAAGAAACAGGAATTTGTTAAGAAAGTCAAGATGGAGTCCATAGTGAATCAACTTTTTATCAGAAGGTAGATGGCATCCACGGAGAGGGAAGTCAAAAAAGGCAAGATGGTGGTCATACCCACCTAAGCAACTTTCCATCAGGAGGTAAGCAGGGCAATGGTGAAATTCAATTTTTTTTACTACTGGTTCTGTGGCGTGGCTTGGTGGGCGTGGCAGGAGAAGGATACTGCAAAATCTCCATTCCCACTCCACTTCAGGGGGAAGGATACTGCAGACCCCACATTCCCTCTCCCTTCTTCATGGAAGGATATTGCAAAATCTCCATTCCCACCCTACTCTGAGACCAGCCAGAGATGGTATTTGCCGGATCTCCGAACTACCATATTTTTCAGAGTATAAATGCACCGGAGTATAAGACGCACCAAGGTTTTGAAGAGGCATTTTTTTAAAAAAGTAGGTGGGTAGATAGAGGGAGAGAAAGAGAGAGTAAGTAGGTAGGTAGAGAGGTAGGGATAGAGAGAGAGACAGAAATAGAGAGAGAAAGAGAGAGAAATATAGTAGATAGGTAGGTAAGTAGGTAGCAGTGGTGGGTTTCAAATTTTTTTAGAACCCCTTCTGTAGGTGTGATTTGCTTTGTGGGAGTGGCTAGCCTGCCATGTGACTGGGTGGGAGTGGCTTGCCAGCCATGTGACTGGGTGGGTGTGGCCACTTTGTAAAATGTGGTGAAACTCACTTAACAATGCTCTTGCTTAGCAACCAAAATGTTAGCTCAGAAACCTTGGCGTTTGAAGCACTCTGCACCCCCCCCAAAATGGCTCATTTTTCACGAAAAAGGGCCCATTATTTTAAAAAAAGGCATGAGTAGCTTTGGGGGGGGGGCTTGCAGAGTGTTCCTGGGGAGGCAAAAACTAGCAAAAGGCGGCCCATTTTTTGTGAAAATGGGCCCATTTTTTGTCAAAAAAAATGCATGCATAGCCTTATGGAGGCTTATAGAGTGCTGCTGGGGGCTGGCGGGGCAAAAAATGGCCCATTGATCGCTCATTTCTGCCCTCCCCAGCCCCCAGGAGCTCTCTGAAAGCCTCCATAAGGGGTATACGGCCATTTTGGTGTAGGGGGCGGTGCTTTGGGAGGCAAAAATGCTGTATTTGATGTATAAGACGCACCCAGATTTTCAGCCTCTTTTTTGAGGAAAAAAGGTGCATCTTATACTCCGAAAAATATGGTACTCAAAATTTCCGCTACTTTCCGGTTCTCCAGAACTTGTCAGAACCCACTGAATTTCACCCCTGAAACAGGGTGTCCATGGGAGAATATCAAAAGACTGAACAACTCGTGACCTTACAATCAAAGCTCTAGTCATTTTAATGTGTGTTACGTTTGCAACGTATGAAAAAAGGGGTAATTGCACAATTACAGCTGCCATTTTGATTGCTTTTCCTCAAGAAAGACTGAAAGTATTATTAAAGAGGTGAGAAAGAGGGGACTATAAGAGATGGATATGAGGGATGGAATAATTTTTCTAATATTTCTTTCCTGGGAAAAATAATAATTAGATGATTTTTATTGGACGAGCTGAAACACTTTAGATCAGGTGTATTCAACCACGGCCTGCAGGCCACATGCGGCCCTGGACACCTAGTAATGTGCCTGCACAAGATTATAAACTTTTAACATTGTTGTGTGATTTACATACATTAATTATATTACACATTGTATATGTGGCCCACGACAAGTCCTCTTCAATGAATGAGGTCCAGGCCACCCAAAAGGTTGGACGGCCACCTATGTTTTTGATCAATCTTCCAATCTGATGCCTTACAGATATGTTACATTTCAGAGTCAGAATTCTCAAGCAGCAACTTGGTTTAGATTCTGAAGTTGGCCCAGTGCTCCTGGAGGGCTCTTAAATTTGATGAATTTAATTGCTTTTAAGGATTTTATGATCTATAGTCCAGGGGCCTCTTGTTCCAGCCCAACTTTCCTAAAGCCCAGAAGACACAAAATCTTTCCTAATCTTTGAAGTTAGCATCGAGAACATCAGCAGTGCCTTGCCAATCATATAATCCAGCACATTAAAAAGATTACAAAGAGGTGAGAAGCCGGAAGTGTCACGGCGAGACCGGTTGGGAAAAAGTGGGCTCTGCCGAGCTCCATGGAAATCCAGCCGGACAAACTGCTGTTGGGAGGTCTTCGGACCGGAACCATCCTGGAGGGATGGGGAAGAAGAAGGGACATCTCAGATGACCAAGAGCAACTGGCAGTTCCTCAATAGGTTGGAGAAAAGCCCTTCGAACCTGCAGCAGGGATGGCAGTCATAATTGAATGACTGCTACAAATCTGGGGCATCTGGGTTAAGTTATCATGCTGGAGCGGTGTTGGAATGGAGTATTGAAACCAAGTGAGTGATTGAACAACTCACAGATAAAAAGAAAAAAAAAACTGATCTTGATCTTAAAAAGGGTCCTGGAGTGGAATTAGCGGCTAACTGGCTTTCGGGGAATTTTATTGAAGAAAAAGGAGGTAGCGGAGGTTAAAGCACCAAAGTCTCGGAGGATTTGGCCTTCCGCAGTTTGGAAGTAAAGAAAAATTAATAACCAAAAGGAAGAGCCCAGGGGGAAGTCCTTTTTCTCGTTATTTTATTTTATTTTTTGTGGATTTAAAGCACTTTGACAGCTATTGACAGTCAGCTGTTAGATTGTATTGCGGTTTGGAGATAGCCATCTACCAGCAAGTAGAAAGTACTACACCGGCTAGTAAAAGAAAAAAAAATGTGAGAGTGCAGCTGTGAAATGTAACCTTGGCTACAGGGAAAGATACTTTGAAACTGTGAGAATTGTTAAGGAGTATCTGTTATTGCAAGATTGCTTGGCTGCAACTGTTTACAGCTGTGGAAGAGAAAAAAAACCTTCAACTTGGATTGGACTGGACTAATGCTAAAATTGAACAATAGAATTTGGAAAACCCTAAACTTGTAATTAAATATGGTATAACACCAAATTTAAAAATCTGTTAAAATAGTTAAACTTGTAAAATGGAGATCTGGATGTATGATGAATTATTTGGGATGCTGAAAAGTGCATGTGAAACCATTAATTGGTAAAAAAAAAAAGAGATAGAAAATCAAATGGAAATACAGAGCAAGAAATAGGAGAAGAGGGGGTAAAAGAGGGCACAAATGAGGAACGAGAAGATAATGTGGAAGAAAAATTGAAAATAAAATGCAGACAGATGATTTCACTGGGATTTAAAGTCACAAAGAAAAAGCAGATAAGGGGAGAGATCCCCCCCCCAAAAGAAATCGCAAAATAGTAAGGAAGGGAGGAGAATGGGGGAAACCCTGGGGAAAAGTACCAGAATAATAAAAATACTCAGAAGAAAAGATAGAGTAACCATAACAATAGGAAAAAGAAAAAGAAGTTAGGAGACAGGGGGAGAAGAAAAATGACTTAAAGTGGAATTCTTGAGAGCCCAAGAGAAAATGGATAAAAGAGGAAGAAAGGGGGAAAGAGTTACATTAATAGATTAAAGGAACAGTAGTATGATTGGTATTATTATGTAACTAATTAAGAAATAAAGACATTATAGTATATTGTTAATTATAGAAAAAAATGAAAGAAATGCTCTCTATGTTAAAAAATTAATTAGAGGATATATATTTTGTTTATAGACCAATAGAGAAATATGAAATGATAATTTGGTGTAACTTTGAAGGGGCAGTTGAAAATATTGTTTATGTATTATTAATAAAATAAGTATAAAAATGGAAAATAATGGAAGAAAATAATTTGGCTGAAAGTGAAAACCAAACTATGATGTAAAACGGATTATGTAAATGAGAGGATGTAAAAGGAAAGATCTGGTCAACACTTTGTTTCTATAATATGTGCAAACTTGTATTAAAAAAACAAAAAACTTTGGATTAAAAAAAAGATTACAGAGAGAAGGAAGGCAAGAACAGGGAATTTTATTGTGGCAAAATGGAGAAAAGAAAACATGGGGAACAAAGTAAAGGAAATAGCTACAGATACATTTACAGAAATGTCGGTCTGACCTATATAGCTATAGTTTATCAACTTATGTAAAAATATTCCAGCAGATGTACATAATTTCTTTCAGGAAATCTGTACTGAGTGAATATAAATCTTTAGAGACCACATTTGGTTTCTCATTTGGGTAATACGAGGAACTAAAAGGATGTCCCATATTTTGAAATTAGCAAATTTTCTTTAAAAATGGCAAAATAAAATTTGAGCTAAGCATGAGAAAAACACCAACTCTCCAACGAACCAAACATTTGCTTACAGAATTTTTATTTTTCTGAATGGTTCTATACTTCCATAGCAAACATCATTTAGTTCTGATTTATTAGATCATTTAATAAAAAACCATAGTATTATATTTTGATGTTTGTTAGTCAAAAAATTGAGTTGTAATCAGAATAGTCATAATTTTACTAAAAGTAGACCCTAAAGTCCAATAATATAATTTAGCTAAGCATGATTAATCCCAACCAATCCCAGAATATTGCTCATTAAGGACATCTTTTCAGGAATGTTCAATCCAAAACAATATGATGATTCTGTTGAGAGACTTCAGAATTGGTGAGGCATGTATCTCATGTGAAAAGCATTCAGAATGAGTTGGCTTCTTTGGGAGTAGAATAATACAAAAAATAAAAAAGGAGAGATTATGTCATTTGCAAATAGATATTACTTTACTATAGTTTTCTGGATGATTTCATCGGTTCCACCACAAAACCGCGGTAGACAAAAGCGTGCTCGACAAAAGCACGTACGTGACGTCATCACAGCGCGACGAAAACATCGCGCTGTGAGCGGTAAATTTAAAATTAAAGCGTACACACCAAAAACCTTACCCTAACCCCCCCAAACCTAACCCTAAACCTAACCCTAAACCTAACCCTTAACCTAACGCTAAACCTAACGCTAACCCTTAACCTAACGCTAAACCTAACGCTAACCCTTAACCTAACGCTAAACCTAACCGTAACGCTTAATGTAACCCTAAACCTAACCCTAACCCTTAACCTAACCCTAACCCTAACCCTAACCCTAACCCTAACCCTAACCCTTACCTTTATGTGAATCGGCTTGCTTTAATGTTATTTTAATTTCAATTTAATTTATTTTCAATTTTTTTCGTCGCGCTGCTGATGACGTCAGGTACGCGCTTTCGTCGAGCGCGGTTTTGTCTACCGCAGTTTTGACGGGTCACGGATTTCATCCAGTGGCTGCATGGAAACTAGTGGCCTCTTTGTGCTTGAAGAATTTCAGTACACTTCCTGCTCAAGAAACCATCATTAGAGTCAACAATACTAGGTAATTTTTGTCCAGTTTCCAACCTCCCCTTTTGGGGAGAAGGCTGTAGAGAAAGGTCAGACTGCAGCTTCAGAAGGGCTTTGAGGAAATTGATTATTTTGATCCATTCCAGTTAGGTTTCCACCCTGACTCTAGCACGAAAATAATACTGATGACCTTGCAAATGACTTCTGGAAATCTTGGGATTACAGTGATGCATCAATTCTGGCCTCCTTGATCTCTATATGGCTTTCAGAATCAATGATGTTGTCCTTCTAGATCAGCTTAGTGGGGACAGAATGGGAGGTACAGTATAGTGATGGTTCTCCTTCTCTGGGGCCAGTTCCATTTGGTGTTGGTAACTGGAAGAACTCAAGCCCTTGATCTGTGATTTGTGGAGTTTTTCAGGGTTGTAAATTCTCTCCACTCCTATTTAACCCACCTAGCATGGGTGATGATCTTGATGATGCTCTGATGTACAACTCCATCCCTGGTCCAATAAGTGTTGTTGTCAGAGTTCTTTCTCAGTACTAGGTGAGGAGAAAGAGGCTCAATTCTAGTAAAACTGAGAGGTTGTAAGTTTTAGGGCTTCCTAATATCGGGGACGGGGTGAAATCCAGCAGGTTCTGGAGAACTGGTAGCAGAAATTTTGAGTAGTTCAGAGAACTGGTAGCAGAAATTTTGAGTAGCTCAGAGAACTGGTAGCAGAAATTTTGAGTAGTTCAGAGAACTGGTAGCAGAAATTTTGAGTAGTTCAGAGAACTGGTAGCAGAAATTTTGAGTAGCTCAGAGAACTGGTAGCAGAAATTTTGAGTAGTTCAGAGAACTGGTAGCAGAAATTTTGAGTAGTTCAGAGAACCGACAAATGCCACCTCTGGCTGGCCCCAGAGTGGGGTGGGAATGGAGATTTTACCGTATCCTTCCCCTGTCACGCCCACCAAGCCACACCCACAGAACCGATAGTAAAAAAAATTGAATTTCACCACTAATTGGGGACCTTTCTTTAGTTTTGAATGGTGTGGCACTCTCCAGGCAAAAATGGTATATCTTCTGGACTCAACCTTTGTTTGAGCAGGTGGCATTTGTGATCAGGGGAGTTTTTGCACAAATAAATTTCATACCCCAACTGTACCCATCCTAGAGTGGGATTTCATTGCAACTTAGCCACACTTCATTTGGATTATTCCAATATACCTTACATAGGGATGCCCTTAAAGACCACTTGTCAATGCCAACCAATCTGGAATACAGCAACATGCCTCAGCACCTTTGTTACATTACTATTTTGGGAACTGTACTGGCACACTAGGTTTCGGGGTGCAATTCAAAATGCTGGTTATTATTTTTAAAATCTATCATGGTATGGGGGGGGGGACATTTACAGCTCTGTCGGGCTCCCTTCTCTCAGGAAATGTGCCTTCTTTGTTGCTCTTATTGAAAGAGCTTACATCTCCAAATCTGTTTGCTTTTGAAAGTCACTAAAGACTTGGTTCTTCCCATGAGTATTGCCTTTTTCCTTTGATATTTTTACATTTTCATCATGGCAGACAAGAACAGAGTTGAAATCCTATGTGAAACAGCTGAAAAAGGTATGTGGATCGGAGGGAGGGGGAAGAATTCAAAATTAATATAATTTGTAAGTAATTGTATTATTGTAAGTAATTTGTGTGTGTGTGTGTCTATGTGTCTTATACCTGCCTCTGCACTTTTTTTTATGTCGGACATAGTGGCAGGGCTTTTGGACACAGCGGCAGGGCTTTTGGACGCCCCGCCTCTATGTCAGACATAGCGGCAGGGCGGCTTTTGCTGCTTTCTTTCTTTTTGCCTCACCAGCCATAAACCTCGCCGCATGTCTGTCTCTCTGTCTCTCTCCCTCCCTCTCTCTCTCTCTCTCTCTCACACACACACACACATGTTGCAATTTTGCTGATAAATAAATAAAGGGAGACTAGTATAGATCTATTTCAAGCTATTTAGCTCTCATCAGCTAGCCATACCCTTACTGGGATTCAAACCTGTGCTGTATTGCATCTTAGGCAGTTATATTAGCCACTAAGCCACAGGCTCTCCTCCTTTATCAGCTAAGCCAGGGAAATAGGTATGTATTGTGTCACAATACATATATAAGAGAGATGTTTTATGGAAAAGAAAACTAGTTCTCAATTGATATTTGTTTTGCTTCCATCTTCCATCTTGGTTTTTAAATTTGGGGTAAACTGCCCAAACTTGCAGTATTTTGATTTGGGCAGCCATATAATTAAAAGCATACATATCTTTTTAATGACCTGTATTCCCTTTATTTGGGCCAAAGTCCAGGTGAATGCCTTTCCTAATGCCTATATTTTCTCTTTGTGCCCTGATAAACACCTGTTGCTGCTTAGGATTGAACTCTCAACTTTCCGAATGGTAGGCGAGTGCCTTCTAATGCAGAAATACTATCTAAATTCCAGGTAGCAGTAAAGCCAGTGCAAGGCAGATCCACACCAGAACATGAATCTAAGGAGTATCATAATACAAAATTGTTGAGAGATGCAGCAAGTTATTTTGTTGAACTTTCCATTCCATTTACAAGTCATCAAGTCATAAAATCAAAATGGCTTCTACTCTATGGTCTGGCAGAAAGCCAGACTGAAATAGATATCAGCAATTAGTGTCTTCCAGCACTCCTAGCATGATGTGGGGAAAAAAGTACTTCCTTTTGTTATTTGGGAACTTTTATTTTGTCTGCTTCTTTGGTTGATTCTAAATTCAAGTAGAAACAGGAGAATCTGTCCTAGGCAACTAAGACTTTACATATCAGTTTGTTTCATGCTGAAGCCATCCATTCACAAAACAAGTATTTACCTTGATTAATCAAAACATAATATAGAATGAAGCATTGTTGACTTTTCAGTAAATGCTTTGCAGAGGATATGGACGAGTCAGGGGTAGGATTCAAATAATTTAACACCCGGTTCTCTGCCCTAAGGACCAGCTGGGTAGGTGAGGCTCAGTGGTCATGTGACTGGGTGGGCATGGCCAACTCAATGTCACTCATGTCAATGGGTGCTTCACCTTAGCTGTTACAATGTAATAAGTGTTAACAGGAGAGGCAGTTTCTGTAAGCAGGGCAATAAAGATTAGGCTAGAAACAACATCGGTGTCAGGCCTGCAATTATATTCCTTTTAGAATATTGGCCTGCCACACTTTCTCTTATTTCATTATGCTGTTTCATTAGTATAGTTGATGGGAGGGGGGAATAGACAGGAGTAGGATTGTGGAATGTATTGTTGTCATTCTTTTCTAGAAGACCAAGTTCATCTTTTGTCTCCGCTCTTTTACACCTGACCGGAAGCAGCTGGGTGGAGATGCCAGCTTGGAAAAAGAAGATTGGACTATGTGATGGATTGTGGGTGTGGGGACAAGATCATGAACTTTTAACTGGGTGGGATTCTGATGTAATTTCCAGAATTGGTATTACACAGATGCGCTAAGATGTCTGATTTATTAAATTGGAACTTTAAGGATCGTTTTGCTTTGGACTCTGATTTAATTCTACATGATACTTGGAACGCTGACAATCAGATTGTTTCCTTCCTGGCTTCCTTACAGGATTAGCCCTGTAAAGTGGAAAAAAAACCAAAAGGAGATTTCTTCCAACTGCTTAGAAAGTTAACAACCAGTTCTCCCGAATAGGTGCGAACTGGCTGAATCCCACCACTGGATTGCGTGCAACAGAGCAACTGCTCTCTGTTTTTGAATCCAATCTGGCAACAGAGATTTAAGATAAACATTTACTATTTTTGGGAAATTGCTCTCCATTATAGGTGTACTTATCTGGATTCCCAACATGCAAACATTCTGCTAAATGATAGAAAAGAGCTACTGAAAGTCCTAAAACTTTGCCTCTTACTATTTCATGTCCGGATTTCTTCTGCCCAGATGTGGTTGCCCTGCCTCTAAGAAGACAGTTAAACAGGAATAACATTTTTAACAGTCCTTCCCTTGGAGCTTGACTCTGAGTTTTGAGTCTTGGAATAGTTCTGTCTCTGGGATCTAAAAAGGGCAATTGCAACATCATCTTTTAAAGCAAATGTAAGAAATTGGGTAAATTGGGGACAATCTGTGGTAGCTAGCCTTTTTGCGAAGAATATGGATTTACCTAAAAACTGCCTCTGAATATAACTTGCTGTCCAGCATTTTTTCCTCCTCTATTTTAATGACTGGTAACACTGATTCTTCTGTTGGGTTTCTTGACATAAGATCTGGTTGTGTCCAGATGAAAGAGAAATAGAGAAAAACAAGTAAAGCATTGCAAATATGCCCAATGAGGGGTTTTATTCTTAAATTTGGGCAAAGGATAGAAGGCTGGAAAGGGAAATTTCAGTAGGGCAGGGCAAGTCTTATAGTCCTATTCAAAGACACAGCACTTAGCCAGCCTATAAAACTAAGCATGGTTGGACCTGCCAAAGATGTAAAATAAAGAGGGAAATATCTGGAAGAAGGCAATGGCAAACCACTACCATATTGTTGCTAGCAAACTGTATGGATATTTCTATAAAATCGAAATTGAGTTCAACTTAAGGCAGTCTTTAATTTAAGAGCAGGAGATAGTACTTGGTAAGATACTGAGCTTGTCAATCAGAAAGGTCAGCAGTTCAGAGGTTAGAATCCCTAGCGCCGCGTAACAGAGTGAGCTCCAGTTACTTGTCCCAGGTTCTGCCAACCTAGCAGTTCGAAAGCACGTAAAAATGCAAGTAGAAAAATAGGGACCACCTTTGGTGGAAAGGTAACAGTGCTCCGTGCGCCTTTGGCGTTTAGTCATGCTGGCCACATGACCACAGAGACGTCTTTGGACAGTGTTGGCTCTTCGGTTTTGAAACGGAGCCGAGCACTACCTCCTAGAGTCGGGAACGAGTAGCACATATGTGCGAGGGGAACCTTTACCTTTAAGGACATACTATTTGTGATTTAACAAAGAAAGCATCCTACTTTCCATAGAACACATGTACACCAATATGGCAGATGGTTCAGCTAAGCAACTGAGAACCATCTTCCTTCAAGGCATCCCCCTCCCCCAGTACATAAACCAACACAACAGAGTGTGCACTACTATAGAGAGCAGGTGTCTGGCTCCTCCATAGACACCAGCTGAGCAGACAGAGTCAAACTGGGAATAGAGCACAATGGGAGGAAGTGGCATTACAACAATATGGCAATGCGGAAGTGGCAGCTGTGGAGACAGCCCTCGCAGCTACTTCCCTGCACCATGCTTCATGTAGGCTCCAGCTCAAACCACAGAATCTGCCCTTTGGACTCCTAGTCAAGGGAGCAGGAGGGAAATCATTGGTGTTTGCTTCTTTCTCCAACAGAATTTGAAGAACGCCTCTTCCTGCAATACCAAAGAGCCAGATTGGCACTTCTAGATTGAAGCTAGCCATTTTTTCTTTAGCCCAAGGGTGAGCAATTACTTCTCAGCCCTAATTGTGAAATCTTAAAAAAAAAATCAAACAGGTTGTAAGATGTGATGTGAGAAAACACATTCTCACAAGGTTTTTAGGGCTGTGTAAAATCTTATGTCAAGGGGCATGGTCGCTCAGTGGCTAAGACGCTGAGCTTGTTGATCAGAAAGGTCGGCAGTTCAAATCCCTAGCGCTGTGTAATGGAGTGAGCTCCTGTTACTTCTCCCAGCTTCTGCCAACCTAGCAGTTCGAAAGCATGTAAAAATGCAAGTAGAAAAATAGGGAACCCCTTGGCTCTGTGTTCTGTGCACCTTTGCGTTTAATCATGCTGGTCATTTGACCACAGATATGTCTTCTGACAGTGCTGGCTCTTCGGCTTTGAAATGGAGATGAGCACTGCCCCCTAGTCGGGAACAACTAGCATATATGTGTGAGGGGAGCCTTTACCTTTACCTTTAAAATCTTGTGATTAACTGGGTGCTCTGGCATCTGAACACCTGAAATTCCTAAAACAAATTTTAGCTAGCAATACTTGGTTCGAATTTACAATTCTTCTATCCCTGACAAATTAGTTTTCTTACTTAATATGGGTTGTTTCCGAAGCTCACTGGCTTTATTTAGCGTATGGCAAATACATGGACTTAGTTCATGTATTTCAAATGTTAATGTCCAGTCCACCCAGCCATTCAAGGACAGGATGTCCAGTGGTAAAGAATATGCTTTACATATGAAAGATCTTTGGTTCAATATCAAAATATTGCATCTAGAGAACTCTACAATCAGAGACGCTAGAAAAGTCCTATTAGTCAGAAATGGATCTAATATTTACGGGAAGTAGTGATGGGCAGTTCCATTTTCTCCCCAAATTTGCTCTTCCAAATACTGCTACATAGCCAGTTCCTAGCAGGATACAGAAGACTTTTTTAAAAGCCATACTGGATCAGAAGTACCATGGAAAAACTAGATGCCTATGAAATATCCACCCTGGAATATGAAGACACAATTTCTCAACAATGGATGTTCAGTGAATATTGTCAACCTCCACCCCTCCCTGTTTCCACCTTTTGACTGGACTCCTGTTCTTAACCAGCATAAGTGCATCATTACCCTTCAAATCTGTCCTCCTCTACTTGGCCTTGGGAGAATGTGGTAAATCAAGGCTGCTTCTCATTTGAAAGATCTTTATTCAGGGGTCCTTCCAATTGCATGTGGCCTAAAATTCTTAGAATCATAGGGCTGAAAGGGACTCTGGAGGTCTTCTAGCCAAATTTCCTACCCAGGGTAGGAGATCTTATTGAAGCCTGGACAAATGGATGTCCAATCTTTTCTTGAAGGCCTCCAATGATGGAGCACCCAAATTCTGGGTGTTCCACACATTGTTCTTACTGTCAGGAAATTACCATTATTTTTTGTAGTATAATACATATAAGACACACCTCCCTCCCGCTAAAAGAGCTCTTTGGCCTCTGCCTCCCAGCAATTTACCTCCTTGCAGCAAACGAGGAAAATGGAGCTTGCGGATGCTGCAATAGGCTATGGCAATCCCTGCATCCTGAAACAGCTGATGATTAGGAGGCCCATGCTGAAATTGAAAGTGAAACTTGCTGTTTACTGCACAGGCAAATTGCTGGGAGGCAGAGACAGAGTTTTTTTCTTGAGCTAATCAGACTGTTTGCTGCAAGGAGGTAAGTCAATAATTATAAATACCTATAGAATGTTCAAATTATTAGACTTATTTTTTTAAAGACTGCTTTATTATTGTTCTAGACAACTTAACAAAATGAAGAAGCTTTTTAAAATAAATGCTTGATCTGAAGAGGCCCAGTGCTATCGTATCTTCTTTTAAATAGCAGAGAATAACTATACTTCCAGAAAGCCACATCAATTTTACCAGCATCTGTACAAGTATAGCCTGAAATGTAACAATAGCAATAGCAGTTAGACTTATATACCGCTTCATAGCCCTCTCTAAGCAGTTTACAGAGTCAGCATATCACCTCGGAAGGATGGAAGGCTGAGTCAACCTTGAGCCAGTGAGATTAGAACTGCTGAACTGCAGATAACAGTCAGCTGAAGTGGCCTGCAGTACTGCACCCTAACCACTGTGCCACCTCGCAATGTATACCATCTATACGGTTTGCTGTTTGTTGCAAGGAGGCAAATTGCTGGGAGACAGAGGCAGATTTTTTCCCCTTGTTTTCCTCCCCAAAAGCTAGGTGCATCTTATACTTTGGAGCGTCTTATACTTCAAAAAATACGGTAGTTCCAAATTGGACCTGTCTTTAATAAATTTTCACCCATTGCTTTTTGTCTGGCCCCAAATGCTTTGAACAATAAATCTAACCTACTTCTCCCTGTGACAGCCCCTCAAGTACTGGAAGATGGCTATCCTATTACCCTAATCCTTCTCTTTGTTAGGCTAGACATATTTAGTTTCCTTAACTGTTCATCATATTGTTTAATTTGTAGTACCCATCATCTTTTTTTTGTTCTTTGCTCACTTTCTAGGGTTTCAGCATTTTTAAAAATCAGATATGGACACATTATCCCAAGGGTGGCCTCACTAGTTCAGTATACAGCATTATATCACTTCTCGTAATCTTGATATTATCCCCCGTTGATACAGCCTAGGACTGCATTGGTTTTTTGGGTAGTTGCAACACACTGCTGGCTCATAACATCTCAAAAAGCAGAATAAGCCCATCTGAAATTTCCCAGAATAAGTTCTTCTATTATGTCTAACTTCCTGTTTCCCAAGCCTGTAAAATCCCATTGCTTGCTGTGGATCATATATTCAACAGCAGGATGCTGAGATAATACATTAGGAAAATATGCACTGAAGCTTATTTCCATGGGGAACAAAATTTGCGGGGAAAAAGCTGAGGAATATTTTTTTTAGTAATGGTGATAGCTTCAATTCCTGGTTCTAATTACAAGAATTGTTACGACCTTCCTTATTCTGGCATCTCCCAGCAATTATCCCATTATCCTCTCTAGCAAAGGCGGTGTCCTAACAAGTTCACCGTTATGATTTAGTAGAGTTCTCACTCAAGGCACAAATGACAGGCTCAAATGATCTTACTTTGTACACATTATACGAAGACTTAGCTCTCTGTAGAAGACTCTTCTGCTGGGACAGTTGAAAGGAAACAGGCGAGGATGACTAACAGCAAGTTAGATGGACTCATACAGTGTTTATGAGTGCATTGTTGAAAATGACGAAAACCAGGTGAAATCGTAGGCGGATAATCATGGCGAAAATTTATCTCTGTGGTTATTAAAAGTCAACAAGCTGATGGCACATCATCCTCATCCTCAAACACAGGGAAAATCAACTGCACTTGTATTATCTCTGGTTCATGCAATATACTTTTTTTGGGAAATACAGAAATATGTTTTTTTTTCTTTTTCCAAGTCATCCTTGCTGAGTTTCTCTTGCATGTGTATCAGATTCCCCACAGCTCAACCCTGAACTATGAATGCTCTCTTCTATTAGTACTAGCTACAACAGGGGTGTCAAACTCAAGTCGTCACAGCAGCATCATGTCACATATCGGGACTTCCTCTCCTTTGCTAAAATGTGCGTGGGTATGGCCAGCGGTGTGACGCACCCAGCCTGTAGACCAGGAGTTTGACAGCCCTGATGTACAACATTTGGTAAAACTAGGCTCCTTATGGTTTCAAGCTCAGTCTTTCTCACCTCTTTCAAGAAGGGACAATTGTTCCTTCTGGCCTGTTGTTTAAGGAAGCTAAACTGTGAAAATGGTATCATGGAAAACCATCTCAAGTATAATCTTAAATGGGATTTAAGAATCTGAAGGGCACATTCTGGAATAGGCTTCCAAGGCACCATGCACATGCCATTTCAAACAAACTTGAGTCACTGTTACACCTATCATCACATTTTGTTTGGAAAAATGTATCCAACACAATTGTTGGCTTTTGTTCTAATATATATTCTTTTTTATAATTGCTACCTGTTCTGACCCCCCCCCCCTTTGACCTGCAAATCACCCAGACACAGGCTTGGCTGTTTGCCATTCTTTAATCACGGATTTATCAACTCCTTTGGCTGAAAGCCCAGACAAGACTCACATGCAAGAATAGTTGGCAGCAACCCAAAATCCAACAGGCAGATACAAGACAGACAGAGTATTCCAATACTGTTTCAAACGGTTGTGTCCTGCAAATGACTCCTCCCAATTTCTTCACTTATATACTCTCTTGGGAAGGGCCAAGCCACAACCGCCTGGGCTTAATTATTGTCTGCCTCCGCAGCTGCTGCTTCCGTTTCTTCGCCCTTCTTTGTCTTGCATCAGGAACAAACTGCCTTGAATCCTCCCCACTGCTCCATGCCTCAGGTGCCTGCTGGTGGCCAACCAGCCTCTCTGGTCCCTGCTCTGAGTCTGAACCCTGCCCAAGGTCCTCCACATCTTCCCTGGCAGACTCATATGGTTCCTCGCTATCCGAGTCCATCAGCAGCTCAACCAGATCCTGCTGGGCCACAACAGCTACCTATATAGGAACTATAAGAGCCGAGGTGGCGCAGTGGTTAAATGCAGCACTGCAGGCTACTGCTAGATCAGCAGTTCAGCGGTTCAAATCTCACCGGCTCAGGGTTGACTCAGCCTTCCATCCTTCCGAGGTGGGTAAAATGAGGACCCAGATTGTTGGGGGCAATATGCTGACTCTCTGTAAACCGCTTAGAGAGGGCTGAAAGCCCTATGAAGCGGTATATAAGTCTACTGCTATTGCTATTGCTATTATGATCCACAGAGTGCATACAACCCTTCCCACAACGTATCTCTTAGCAAAAGTGGGGAATCCTTTGTGGAGATGGGGATCCCATTTTCCTTAACATGGGTTTGGCCTGAGATGTTTTTCCAAGGGCTGCAACCCTGTAATAATTTACTCAAAGCTAACTCCCTCATAATAGGACTTCCAAGAAGGTTATATAAGATTGCAGCTTTATAAAGCAATCCTTCCTCTAATGCTGTGGTCTCCAGTCCATATAAATTCCAACTCTTATGGTTTGACAGGATAGAAAAGAAAGGATTTTAAAATCCGTTCTTCTTGTTCCAACCAAGTTATTTCATTCCCCCCCACCCAAAAAAATATATCCTCAAATTGAATCTAGGAGGAAAAAGCTGATCTAGAGCTGGTTTAGGAGTGCTTTGAAGTTTAGCTTGGGGGCAGAGGTGGGTTGCTAATTTTTTTATTACTGGTTTGGGCGCACTCCCTCGTGCCGCTTCTGCACATGCGCAGAAGCGTCTGGACGGAGCCTCCCGTCACTGCTACTACTGGTTTGGCCAATCTGGGCCAAACCGGCAGCAACCCACCTCTGCTTGGGGGGGGGGGGTCAGAAGAGCTGCAAATCCACTTTAGCATTTCTCTTGCTTCCTCATATTCCTTGTTTTTTTACATCAAAATCCTGATATAAAATAATAGATCAAACATAGAGACTCAGAGAGGGTATTGTAATTTATATGGCTCTCCAAATGATGTCTTTTCCTTTATCTTCAGAAGAGGACATCTGAAAAATTCCACAGCTTCTGGAACTACCTCCCAGGACTATGTCACTGCATTTTTCATCACAACTAAAATGTCATCCTTCCTTCACATCACTACTTCCTCTCAGGAAAACATAGTGATAGAGATACACCGGGCAAATTGTGCTGGATTAACCTTTCCCAATAAGATGTTTTGGCTGAACTTCTGAGAGACCCCCAGTTCAAACAGATTTCAAAGCTCCCACATTCTGGATGGATGCAGTAAGTTGACCCGAGCCATCTGTTTTCTATGATTGGATGTTTTCTTTTTTTACTTGGAATTGGTTGATTGATTTGCTGATGACTGATCTACTGCCCTTTTATTGTATTTTAATGTGAGATTTTCTGCTTTGGTGATGCTTAGTCCCCAAATGCTTTGATAGGAATGCTAAGAATGATAAGCAACAGTAAATATTGTAGTATTAAAAATAACATATTTCAGTGGTACTCCCCAGAGAAACAGTTTAGCACAAGTATTTCATGCGTGGCGAAGAAAGACTCCACACAGAATTGCAAAAAGAGAGCCATTGTGTCAATCAGACCAGGGGGTGGGGGTTCCCCCCCTTTTTTTTGAGAACTCTGGAGACTATTTTGCATGGCTGAGCCAAATTACTATAGCAACAGCACGAGTCATGTGGGTGGATTTCTTGCGGGCGCTTTTAATGACTCATTTTTATTTATTTGTTTCTTGAAGAAGAAATGCCTCAAACATATTCTTAAGCCGTAAAACTGTTTTTTAAAAATCCAAATATCGGAGCATAATATAGACATAGGAGTAAAAATCATACTCCCATAGATTGTATGCCATAATAATTAATATTTGGAGGCTTCCTCAGAATAATCCTCTGGGTGATGAATGGGGTGGGGACAGTAGGCGGAGTCAACATCCGAGCAGGTGCCTTTGGAGTACAGGATAGAAGTAGGCAAACTCAATATAATTTTGCGAACTGTTCAGATAGGTGGCATTGTCTTGCAATGTATGAAGTAGCAATATTTTTAAATACCATGTGGCACATGAAGAGACGTCTTCTCAGGAACAAGCACAGGGAAGCATAATAAGCATGAGTTAACTCATCCCTATCTAACTGGGAGAGGAAAACTGGGGTAAGTAAACTTAGGTTAATGTGTAGAAAAAAAACTAGATTCTAAATTAATGAAATTGGGAGTCCGTGGTAGGAAAGTCCTGGAGCAATTTAAGCCTAAGCAGTATTTTACAATACTGTACCAAAAATATTCACTGTCCAATATGGTGAACTCTTCCTTAGATAATACCTTAAGGAACCTGTTTGTATTCAAGACTTTTCATTTTATTTTGATCTGGGAAGGGGCAACCAGTTATTTGTTATCTACCTAGAATTCCTTGTCTCACCAAAATCAACTGCCCTGGTCCTTAACTGCTCTCCTTCCAGCTGAGAGCTTGGTTACTGGATATTAGATTTAATTGGCAAGGAGACAAAAATTAGCATGGATGGAGTGCAGTAGGGGAATTGGGCAAAATCAGTAGGTCCATGAGGTATTTTTCCTTTGCTTTCTGGGGTGTTATCTTTGTTTCAAACCTTAGGTAACAACTTTATTGTGCTCACTAAAAACTTTGAACACACATCAGCATCTGCAGGATGTTGGTATGTGTACGTATGTGTGTAAGGAGATCAAAGCAGGCACGATGACAAGAGAGTTGCAATGAAATTTCTTGTTGCTTTTGAACATGCATTAACCTATTTAACTAAAGGGTAGGGCTTATATCGCACCATCCACCATCTTTTTTCAGACGACTTTAACTTACAACTATTTGTTCAGAGACCATTCAAAATTATAACACCACTGAATGAAGAGACTTACAACCTCTGCTCAAAATTATGGCCACTGCGGAGCCTGCGTGAACAAAATGTGGGCACTTGGCAATCTGCCCAGTCTTACAACTGACAGCATGGTTGATGCAGTGGCCCCACCACCTACCTTCCCCCTTTATTTCATTCTGCTGAGTTCCTGTAGGATTGGTGGTGCGTCTCGCTTAGCTGGACCTCACACCCTCCTTCCCACCCAGTCATGGCTTGGCCATTTATCTTTTCCATAGATCTCCTTTAGGAAGCAGGGATATGCTGCATGGACTTCCTACTTGGAAGTACCTACACAGTACTGTCCCAGAAATGGACACAATTTGGGGAATGGATGCAATGAATTAGAGCTGCTCCTCAAGAATGGTGACTGCTTCCAGGACAGTGTCGTGTGGCTTCCATTACAGATAGGGAGGTCAAGGGGCATAGCAGCTGGTTCTCCTTCCTGAATGCGATCTTCAGATAACCATAAATCCAAGGGTCACTAACATTTCTACCCAATGTCAGCAAAAAGTCCTTAAAGACTTCCAGAATTTTATAGAAGCATTTCTCATTTTAACCCTGTTCAAACAAGCCAACTTTATATTCTTTTCTTTTGCTCAATATTCTAAGATTCTTGATCTTTTATTTAACATTAAGATGTTTTCGTAGGGATTGATCTCTGCCCAAATATCCTTTTTCCCATCTAAACTCCCCCCGCCCCACAAGACTCTAACAGTCCTTTTTGTAATTCTAGTAATAGATCACATTACAACTCATGACTTATTGCATCCATTTGGACCATAATTTGAAAAACCACTTCTTCCTGATTTCGCTGACCAGTCCTGCTTGGGTAGACAGAGAGGGAATATTATGCGATGGTTCCCATCAATTAAAGAACTTCAACTGGCAGGGTCTACAAAGCAATCCTTCTTTGCTGTTGTCTCTGAGCTATGGAATACTTGCCCCCAGTGGCAAGGCCCATCTCCTGGCCTTCCAGAAGACCATTAAGACCCTGCTCTGCCAACAGACCTGGGGTCCAAGAGTGATAGGCAGCATGGGAGTAATTGGTGAGGCAAAGGTGCTCCCTCTGCTTTTTAACTGTAGAATTGGGCCTTTTAATTTTGTTTTGATCTGGTTTTTAAACTGTTTTAGCTACAGCTTTTACATCATTTTACTGTTTTATGTGAGGCATGCAAGTGGAATAAAAATTAGCTAGAGAGAGGGGGGAAAGAGATTTTGACCGCTTAGCCGGTGGCTTTTGGGGGCTTTATATAAATTTAGTTCATTATTTTTTCTTTCCTTTTTGAAATGTTGTGATATTGTTATATTGTCCATAAAAAAGATTTGATATATATAATATATTATTTTCATGCATTGTTCGAATTCATTTTAACTTACTTTAACTTACTTTAAAATTCACAATCATAGGAAGATTACAGATGTACAAAATAAATGCATAACTAAATATCAGCAATGAGATCTGAAAGAATTCCAAGGCCATAAAATTAGAAAACAGATGTCACACTGGGCCTTGGCTTAGAGGTTGCCCAACCCTGCTTTTGGTGCATCACCAGGCAATGCATCACATGGGAAAGGAGTGTACAGTGGGACCTTGGGTGCCGATTTAGTCATGACCAGAAGCTAGACTGACTGCACGCACACACACGCACACACACACACACAATGGCGCGGAAGGAAAAATCGCTGTGGCTGTGTTTATTCAGCACCTGAGGATGTGTTTGTGACCTGAATGAAAGATTTAGCAGATTTTTGATCGGCACCTGATTTGGTCGTGATCTGAGCCATTTGTGACCTGCGGTCCCACTGTACTGACATTTTGCATTCATTTATGCATTCATTTATGTGACAAAACAAAGCAGATTTTCTCAGCTCGCTCTGGTCATTATCTGTTCTAACTGCTCCACTTGCATGAAATACATTCACAAAACATGTACATACGCAAATGAACTATACCTCTTGGACTCTTAAGAAATAGTCAAAGAGGAGAGAGAGGAAAACCTGAAATCTAATTAGAGCAGATATTAATCTAAGTGCTCTGTTTTTTCCCAGGGGAAGTGACCATAAGAGCAATGGGAGGCAGAAATCTTCATCTTACCTCTCCAGAGACCAAGATGCATTCTGCCTTTAGAAAGGCAGACCCAACACAATTATAAATAATGGCCACAGCCCACTGAGATTGCAAACAGAGATTTCCTTTCCAGAGCGAATCCTCTGGAGAAAAGGTGCAAAACTTTTGTTGAGCTTGCAACAGTTGGGGGGGGGAGGGAAGCAAAATATAAACATAAAGTTATTACACACCAACTGCATGTTATTCCTTCCCCCAGCCCAGCCTTGAAAAAGGAAAGCGGCTATGCCAATTATCTGTCCTCGTGACTTGAGAATCAGCGATGATTCTGTAATGCACTTCCTGGTGTTCCCCACAAACAGAACACAAACAAGCAGATGCTGAAAGCTTTCCCCCCCCCCCCAGCTGCTGAAATGACTGTTTCATCCACAGACAATTAATTCTGCACTTTTGATACTGTAGTTCTTGACTATTAAGTGAGAGAATTGAAAAAAACTAATTCCTAGGAGGCTCTAGACCAGTGTATAGCCCACAGAATGGAAGCACATTGTTATCTAAAATCCCTTTTTCTTTGTTTTGTAAGTCTGCAACTGAGTCAGAAAGCAGAAGTTTAGTTGGATCCAAATGCCAAAAGGCTTCTGTTTTCTTTTTACTAGTTTTGCTTGTGATAACCATAAGATCAACAAAAGCAGTGGCGGGCCACAAAAGAAGAAAACCACATATGAAATTTAGGAATCACTGATGTACAGCAGGCAACACGAGTGGATCATTTTCCAAGACAAATTGAATTCCAGCTGAATTCTTGCCAGCCCAATAAATTAACCCCTTCCCCCACCCCTAGCCCCCAGAAATATCCCTTGAACTGCAATTTGGTGTTTCTGTTTGATTTGAATAGCATCCTTTTTGCCCATTTTGCAGCAATCTGAAGAGAAAGTCCTCCTTTATTCAACAAGCAGATTCGATGTTGCTTGATTCATGGCGAACAATGGCACAGGGTACGAATGGCACCAACTGCCCGGCTTTGCGATGAAGTAGCTTTATGAGAGAGAGAACGCTCTAATTATATGCATCTTCTGAATAAGTAGCCACAGCACTGAGTGCATTATTTTTGGAACAGAGTAAGAAGAAAATGTTTGCAGAATCAGAATACCATTGAATAGGTGGGTTACAGGCAATTTTTTGTTGTCCTACTAGGTAATCCCTAGATTAGAACTCCTACCTTGCATAGAACAGTTCAGAGCAGTATTTCTCAATCTTAGCAACTTTAATATATGTGGACACCCAGAATTCCCCAGTCAGCATGGGACTTCTGGGAATTGGAGTCCACATTTCTTAAATTTGCTGAAGTGAAAAAAAAAATCCTGCTCTATAATGACCCTGCTGAATCAGTAATGACTATGATTGGCTCTAGAGGACAAGGGAAGGCTGGCCTAGATTAGGGGTCTCCAACTTTGACAAATTTAAGACTTGTGGACTTCAACTCCCTTCAATTCTGGGAGTTGAAGTCCACAAGTCTTAAAGTTGCCAAGATTGGAGACCCCTGGCCTAGATGTCTGGTCTGAATTCACATCTGCATGTGAATGAACTTTCTGTCCTAAGTCCTCTCTGGCTACCCATTTCATTATCAACTGCCTGAGAAGGAGCATGACTCTGACTAGGAACCTGGACTTGGAATGAAGGAGGTGTTACATGCCTGCTATGGCTTGGCCTAAGCAGGCCACCATCACTCGGCTCACCACTTCCCCTACCGTAGACAGGAGTGACAACAATGGGCAGGGGAATTTTAATGAAGCTGATAAAGCATTTTGCACGAAGCCCTATGCAAAACATTGCACAGAAATAGCGATCTGTTGAATCAGAAACTAAAATCCCGCCATCTGCTTCTAATTACGAATCCTGTGGAATACATAAGGAACTGCCTTTGTTCAGGCCAAACTCTTTGTCCATCTTGCTCAGCACTGTCCTTCTTACTGGAAACAACTCATCAAAGTTTCAGGTGGAAAAGAGCTTTTTTTTAAAAATCATTTTGCCCAGAGCTGAACCAAGCCTTTTGTATGGGAAGCCTGTAATCACGCGTCAGTCTGTCAATCTGCTATCCTTCCAGCCATGGGCTTATTACTTCACACCTGAGGACTCTACCATTTGTTAGCGACAGAAGCATTCAGCAGAAAGCATACTGGATTTTTCTCCCTAGAGAAAAATCCCCACCCCACCACCACGTTTATGCAAATTTAGGCACGTGCCCTCCGCTTGAAAAGACGTGCCTCCGAAATAAATTACAAATAGGTCCATAAAATGAGGGCCTCTGAAACCTTATTTGAAATGTCAACAGGGAAAACACAAAACAAGCATTAGGGTTTGATTTAATGCAAAGGATCCTGTAGGCCATAGAATGGAACTTGTAGCTTTCCACAGTTCCTTGAAATTTATCTCTTCCAATAAACCTGGAGAACACAAAGCTCAGATATAATAAGTGCTCCAATAGAAGGGAATACCTGTAACGTGGGGTTGAACCACGACATCCTTGGTGCTTTCGGATCTTGATTATTTGCTTCTAGATCAGTGGTGATATTCACTTACGGTAAGTTCCCTACCGGTTCGCAAATTTGTTTATTATTTATTTATTTGTCTTGTATGCCGCCCACTCCCGGAGGACTCCGGGCGGCTCACAAAAGACAAGGGAAAGGGGGGAACAAGACAAAGACAACATATTAAAAACAAAACCAACATTCACAATTTCTATGGAGGTAGATGCTTCTCAGCTCCCCCCAGCCTGCTGGAACAGCCAGGACTTGGTGGCTTTGCGGAAGGCCGGGAGGGTAGTAAGGATCCAGATCTCAAAAGGGAGCTCGTTCCAGAGGGCCGGAGCTGCAACAGAGAAGGCTCTCCCCCGGGGAGTCGCCAGCCGACAGCCAAATGTGAGCACCTGCATGCTAGCTTTCCTCGCACGCGCCACCTCTGGCGCATGCACTTTTGGCTAAAAAAAAAAGGCCTAAATGGGATGCCATAGAGCTGGGGTGGGGCCACCTGCGATTTCTACTACCGGTTTGGGCGAACCGGTCCGAACGGTGGAATACCACCTCCATTGTAAATGTTTCCTTACTCAGGTAATATCATAAGTGCTAATCAATGTGCTAGTGACTAGCACTGTGAGCATTACTAGTCAAAAGCACTGATGATATCGCTGAGTCACGTAAACAACCAAGCTCAGAGAACACCAAAGATGCCATAATAAGGGCTAGCGTGCAAACACAGCTGTTGAACCACCAACTTCCTCAATTTAGTAATATATGCTATTTCCAAAGTATATCAACCTTATGACTCTAGAGCAGTGTTTCTCAACCTTGGCAACTTGAAGACGTCTGGACTTCAACTCCCAGAATTCCCCAGCCAGCGAATGCATCTTCAAGTTGCCAAGGTTGAGAAACACTGCTCTAGAAAGTCTCAAGCAGGGTTAAAAAGCCAGCAGCCTTTCCTTTTTGTAAGGGTTTGGGGCTAGACTGGCTT
Source organism: Thamnophis sirtalis (assembly GCF_051295495.1). Classification (NCBI taxonomy): domain Eukaryota; kingdom Metazoa; phylum Chordata; class Lepidosauria; order Squamata; family Natricidae; genus Thamnophis; species Thamnophis sirtalis. The sequence continues at coordinate 154,554,128 of NW_028261381.1, read as the reverse complement.
TGAATGCAGGGAATTCGATTGGACAGCCTTGGATAGAGCTGCCCATTTCTATGAATTGGCCTAATCATTTTTATTTTTTTTTGCATGACAGTGGTAGCCAACCACATCAGCTATTATTGCCCCATCCAGGGACAGTCAACCGCAGAAATCAGTTAAGAGTTTTCATGGCCCGAGCCAACGGGGGGGGGCGATCAATTTCAATGGGTGAACTTATTTTAAAATGTTGTGAGGTACTCTGTGGTGACATTATGGGAAGATTCAGAAAGGACAGCGATGTGTCAGTTATCGTTTTAGGGACTGATTACCATGTCTTTCTTTTAAAGAAAAACAAAGCAAAAAATAAAAACCCTCACGGGGAAAATCGAAACATCAAATACCATTGTCCATGAATAAGAACTACCAGTCTCCATCATCCATGGGTCTTCATCGCAAAGGATTTTTAATATGCCACACCCATTGAGGAAATGCCAAACTGCTTCAAAGCAAAAAGTCAAGTGCTGTAGCTTTCTACATTATCTTTAAAGCAAATTGCACTGTAATTCACTCTGGGGCCTTAGGGCAGAACAGAATATGTGGAGAATTCCACACAATCCTGTTAACAGTGAAAGGAACAGGTGGGTGTGGCAGCACTCAAACTGAGCGAAATTGAGGTACGTTCTGCAGTTTGAAAACCTGCCCAATTTGACCCCAAGTCACCTCACAAAAGCAGCTAAGGGGAAGAGGTCGTTTTTTTCTGTGGACTGCAATTTTATTTTATTGTTTTAAATCCGGGGCTGCTTTTGGCTGATGGCCAGGAGAAGAGCTACTACAGATGCTATTTTCTTAAGACAACAGGAAGCTTGCAGACATAACCGCTCACAAGAGAGATCACGGGAACTGATGTCGCTGCAGAAATCACTTAAATATATTACGGGTGGAGGGAGGAATTATAAATGGTTCCCCTTATGGACAAGAAACAACAGGTACCTCCCGCAATGGTTACTCATATATCCAGATGCTCAACACCATTAACTTTTATAGGTTGCCATAATGCATGATTAATGTGAGAAAAGCTGGGAGTGGAGAGAGGATGCAGAGCTTATTTCATAAAAAATAAATGGATTTGTAAACTGTTTTTTCCCCTTGCAGTTTATTTCTCTAAGTTGCTGCCTTGCAAATTAGATTTCCGTCCACTCCACCCTCCCTGAACTCAGTGGGACATTTCTGAGCAGATATTGCACTGCACGTTTGGGCTCCCTAGTTTCAACATCAGAAAAAAAAAAGAGAGAGAAAAAGATGCTTATTTTGCTATAATTACTTCCTACTCTTCTGTCAACAAGCCACGTTCATTTCTAAGAAATCAGAATTAAGAAGAGTTTCATGTTTGATCCACGCCATGTCTCTTTCTTCTGAAAATGCTTTTTGAAAAGAAGTTGCCCACAAGGGAAATAAAAACGGAGACATTTGCATTATTCAGTGCTATTTTGAAAAATAAATAAATAACGAGAGTTCGGGGGGGGGGGGAAATATGTTGAGAAGCTAATCTCCAGTTTTTAAAACAGATGAAGCAAGAAGCAGAAAAGCAGCTAATTTCCATTCCGCACAGATTAACAGGCGGGTTTTCTAAATTCAGCCTTTGTTCTCCCAGTCTGAAATTTCTTTCATGGCCTTTTGTTAATAGTTTTGCCCCTAAGCCTTATTTCCACAATTTTAGAATTCAGCAAAGATGCACCCATGCCTACTTTATGAATGGGAGAAGAATAAAGAGGAACCATTTGCTTTCAAGAGAAATCCAGCCAGGTTGCCCATTCATTCTACACAATCACTTTAAAAACCCTACTATCTACCCACTGGTCCAGAAATAAATACAAAGCCCTCCCTTCCTCACCCATTTGGTTGTTTTACACTTGAATATGATGTGATTAAACACAATCAGGGTTTTCCCACCCTAGTAGATTTCCAGTCCACAGAGCCACCCAAAATCTCAGCAGCAAGAAAAATTCCCATAACATGAAGAAATATTTTGCTGATGAAGGACCCAATTCATATTTTTTTCATCTTTCCACCCCACCCCTCTGCCCCCTCAGCCAGCTTCTCTAGGGAAGGGAAGCAGGAATAACTTTAACAGACAATACCAAGCACGAGATATTTTTAAGTGTGGGTGGAATTTCTCTTTCTCTCAACCTAGTAAATATATCTGAATCTGAATCTGAATCAAACCTCTCCATCCAAGCACCCACCACCCACCCCACCCCATCCCATCTTCCTCATTATTATTAGTTATTGTTATTGTTGTTATATAACAATGCCTGATCTGAACAAAGAGGGCTGCAGAGAACAAATGCATAAGAGAAATTGGGGGGGGGGATCACTCCTCCACCCCCATCTTGAGCGCAATGGATAGGGTTGAATTCACGCCTATTTCGAGTTAGCCCTAACAACTGGACAATGCAACCCTGGGGTGACACCCCAACACAATTTTAATGCAGCTACAGCAGAAAGCGATTTGCAAGGAGTTGCCACTCATTCCCATTCACACACACTTGTTATGCGAGCCAGAGAGAGCCGGGGCGCACGCTTGGAGCGAGTGTAAAGCATTCATCCATTTGTCTCGCAGTTGCTCTGCCTGGGGTGGAGGCTTCTCCGTCAAGCCTTCCTCTCTCTCTCTCTCTCCTAAGCCCTGGCGCCGATCGGTTTTCATTTCCCAATTCCTGGGTTGCAACAGCTCGGTCTTTCCCCTCGCAAGACGAACCTGCCCTCCATCCCCGCTTCATTTCCCGCATCTCCGACTTTCCCCCGGACCCATCAGGCGGGGATGGGCGGAACGCAGGAGCGGCGCGTTGGAGCAGCAAAGGGAAACACGCGCCGCGTGGGAGAAGGCGGCTTACAGCTGCACCTTCTCTCCGCGGCTTCGCTTTATCTACCTGGCGGAGAGGCGATCCCGGAGAGCCGTCCGCGCAAGGCAGGCGAGGGGAAAAACACACACACCACCTTCCCTCCGAGACTTCTGCGCCTGGATCCAGATGGCGAGGTGTGGAAAGAAGGCGGCGAAGTCGCCCGGGTGCGGCGCTAGGAGCAACAGCTGATGGTCAGAGGAGCGGAGGAGCGAGCTGCTAGCCAAAGAGCGAGCAGCGCCTTAGCCTGCAAATAAAGTCCCACCCAGTCTTGTGTGTGTGATATCAGCTCCTCGTTGTACAGGAAACGGAACATCCACCACTTCCTCCTGTAAGCTACTAGGGGGTGTTTTTGGTTCTTAACTTGCAGCCCCTGTGGTTGCCCAACTCGTCTGCAAGTCTATCTTTCTACCCGAATCCTTAGCTTCTTTTAAAAAAGGGCGGAAGGTTTTTTTCTCCAGTTCTCCTCTTTTCATTTTTTGAGCGATATCAACCTCTTTCTAAAGTCCTTCTCTTAGCAGCACCAGAACATTACAGCTTTGAGGTCTTTTAAATGTATTTTGTGGGAGTTTATTTATTTTATTTATTTCATCAAGTATATGTATTAGAGAACATCTATATGTATAAGCATGATTTTGGATACATGAAATGGATGCTAATAAAAAGTAACGTTAGGACAGGGGTGGTAGGCACATTGGTGCGCTTATGCACGCCCCTTACAGACCTCTTAGGAATGGGGTGAGGTCGACAGTAGAGAGTCTAAGGTTAAAGTTATGGGGGTTTGGGGAAGAAACCACAGAGTCAGGTAGAGCATTCCAGGCATTGAACACTCTGTTGCTGAAGTCGTATTTTCTGCAGTCGAGTTTGGAGCGGTTTACCTTAAGTTTGTATCTATTCTGTGCTCATGTATTATTGTGGTTGAAGTTGAAGTAGTCATTGACAGGTAGGGCATTATGGTGGATAATTTTATGTACTAACTTAGGTCAGACTGAAGGCGACATAGTTGTAAGTTGCCCAAAATTTCAAGCTTGGTGGTATAAAGGATTCTGTTGTGAGCAGATAGCGGAGGACTCTTCTTGTGAAGTATCTCGCTCGAGTGTATTAATGTCCGCTCTACAGACATTGAGATGGAGACGCTCCAATCCTTCGGGGTATGTGGAGGCAAGTGACATTTCTCCATGCGTCCTCCACTACCACACACAGGACATTTAGAAATCTGAGACACCTCTGTCTCACCCAACCTTCAGAAAGCAGGCCTGCCCATCTCTTCTATCGCTGATGGTTTAGGGGGAAAGAGATGCTATAAACTAATTCAAAATAGCACTGCTTGCAACCAGTTATTTCACCTTGAGAATATGTGACAGAAATCACCAGCTTATTGATTTGATGCATATAGCTTCCCATCTCACTATGCAGAATGGAATATAAATGGAAGAATAGAAATAGAAATAAAAATAGAATAGAATAGAATAGCTTTATTGGTCAAATGTGATTGAACACACAAATGTAAGTTCTCAGTCTACATACAAACAATGAAGTAATACAATCATAAGATGCCATAATAGAAGAAGGTAGTAGAAAAGATGAGAAAGATAATAGTAAGACAGCTGTACTGTATGGGTAAACATTGTTACACACAAGACAGAATTGTGGTAATTAGGTGCTCAGCAGTGATGGCACCAGGGGGGGAAAACTAGTTGTGTCTCATTGTTTTGGCATGCGATTGCCTTATAGTGGTGTTCTGAAGGGCTGAACTTGAAACAGTTTATGTCTGAGATATGAGGAGGGTCTGTAGATATTTTCTCAGCCTCCTTTCTGACCCCTGCAGTATATAGGTCCTCAAAGGAAGGAAGGCTGGTTGCAAATGTTTTTTTTCCTGCAGTCCTAACTAGCAGTTGAAGTCTGTACCTGTCCCGTTTGGCTGCTGTACCAAAACAGACAGCTATAGAAGTTCAAATGGCAGACTCAATAATTCCTCTATAGACCTACATCAACAGCTCCTGGAGCAGTCTGAACCTTCTGAGTTGACACAGGAAGAACATTCTTCTTGTGCCTTTTTAATGATGGCTCTAATGTTAGGTGTCCATCTCAAATCCTGGGAGATTAGAGAACCCAGAAACTTGGAGGTCTCTACTGTTGATACTGTGTTGTCTAATAGTGTTAGAGATAGTAGAATAGGAGTAAAATCCAGAATTGGAATCACAGAACTGGAAGGGAGCTCCAAGGTAATCAAGCTCAACTTCAGACTGACAGATGTCTTTAAAGGACCCCAGACAAACAGGTGTCTTTCCTCTGCTTGAAAACATCTGCTGAAGGGAAGTCCTCTGCTTTTCACAGCTCTTGGTTTCATGTCAACTGCTGGTTATGGTCAATAATTTGTTTCTAACATTCCACATACATACTTTCATGTAATTTAAATACATTATCCCATGACTTGCACTTTGAAAACTGTACACACCTTCATTTTCTGTGTGGCATCCTTCCATTTATTCTTACTGCTTCTAAACGCAATCCAAGACATTGGTTGTCACCTTTAAAGCAGGGGTGACATGTTACCGGTTCGGACCCGTTTGCCTGAACCGGTAGTAAAAAAAGCTACCGTTTTGCCCAAACCAGTAGTAAACAAATTCTGTTGGTTCGGGTGAACCGGTATTTCTGACAATCAACTGTGGCACGCGAGTTATATTATCATATTTTTCGGAGTATAAGATGCATCTTTTTTTCCTCAAAAAAAGAGTGAAAATCTGGATGCATATTATACACTGAATACAACATTTTTGGCCTCCCCAAACCCCGCCCCCTTTACTAAAATGCCCATGCAGAGCCTTCAGGAGGCTTATAGAGTGGTCCTGGGGGCTGGGGAGGACAGGAATGATCGAAAAATGGGCCTTTTGCTTGGTTTTGCCCCCCCCCAGCCCCCAGGAACATTATATAAGCCTCCTAAAAGCTATTCATGCCCTTTTTTTGACAAAAAATGGGCCTGTTTTCACAAAAAATGGGAGAGCTGCATTTTTTAAAATTTGCCTCTTCAAAATCTTGGTGCGTCTTATACTCCTCTGCGTCTTATACTCTGAAAAATACGGTAGCTAGAAAGAGCCGAGGTGGCGCAGTGGTTAGGGTGCAGTACTGCAGGCCACTTTAGCTGACTGTGATCTGCAGTTCAGCGGTTCAAATCTCACCGGCTCAAGGTCGACTCAGCCTTCCATCCTTCCGAGGTGGGTGAAATGAGGACCCGGACTGTGGGGGCAAGTTGCTGACTCAATTTGCTAAAAAATTTGTAAACCGCTTAGAGAGGGCTGAAAGCCCTATGAAGCGGTATTTAAGTCTAATTAATAAATAATAATAATAAGCAGGATTTCCTGCTTTCTAGCTAACCTAAATCGTGTAGCACAGTGAATCCCCCGCCTCGCTGTTCTACTTACCTTTGCAGGTGTGCTGGGTATCAGGCTCCGCCCACCCACCTGGATGACATCACATCTGTTTTTGATGCTCTGTGCATGTGCGGAAGGTCCTGAGCATGCACGGGGGTGGCCCGTACGCTCACATTTGCAAACTGGTAGTGATGGTAAATATATTTCACCCCTGCTTTAAAACCTTATATGGCTTAGGGCCAGGTTAATTGAAGACCACCTCTCTCAATAATTGACCGGGCCCACCACAGTGTGAAGGCAGGGTATGTTGTGGGTCCCTTCTATTAATGAAGTATACCTGATGGGATCTAGAAAAAGGGCCTTCTCTGTGGTGGCTCCTTCATTTTGGAACATAATTCCCCTGGAAATAAGGTTTGTGCCCTTCTTGTTACTTTTCTGGAAATTTTTGTCAATGGGCCTGGAGACCTCAGGTTGATTTGGGAATGATCAAGTGGCTGATACGATTGTGTTCCTTGGTGACATGGAAGATGGGGCTTCGGGGTTTTTTATATTGCCGATTTCTAATGCTGTATGCCACTCAGGGTCACTGTGTGTGAATTGGGCAGCCAGTGGAGATTCTGCAGGAGAGTAAGAATAAATGGAAGGTGGTCACACAGAAGATGAAGATATGCAGAATTATCTTTTCAAAGTGTGAATGAATAAATATTTGAAGAACGTTAGTTATTTTTCTTACATTATCTTCCTTTTTCAAGTTCATTTCACTCTGTATTCTTTAGGGGTATTCCAGGTGAAGAAAAATACAGGGGGGAAAAAAAAGCTAAGCAGAACCAGGATAGTTAGATAATTTTAGACTCAGGTGTGCGTTTGCGAAATTATGTTGCTATACTTACTATATATAGCTTTACTTATCTTCAGAATGAGTGGAGTTCTTCAGAATGAATGGCCTGCTGTCTTTGAGGCGCCCAGCTGCTAATTCTTTATCTTGGAGGCTATGAGTTTCTCCCTAACATCTGATTCTTATCCCAAAGTTGCTTTTTCAAGAGACAACTGGACTTTCTGGTTTTTCTTTGAAGAAATGAAGAAGCCTCTTGGATGAGAAGCAAAACGTCTTCAAAGAAAATCCAGAAGCCTCTTGAAAAAGCAACTTTGGGACAACCATGATCTGGATGACTGAGAATAACACAGTTTTGTGTTATCTGTAAATTTCCTCTCTACCTTTTCACTTAAGACATAAAGCATGAATGGTACTGAGTCCAGAAAAGAATCTTATAGTACCTAAGTTGGTATTTCACTCCAATTTTCAAGCCTGCAGCCATCTTTTCTTTTTTTGGACCTCAGGCCTGCCACACTTTTTATTATTTTACTATGCATATTCTATTGTGGGAAAATGGGAGGGGGGATTATACGGAGTTGGATATGTAGCCATAACAAAATTCTTTCTAGAAAGCCAAGGTCATCCTTTGTCTCTGCACCTGGCCAGAACTGGATGGGTGAAACTGTCAGCATGGCAGTGGCAGATTGGACCATGTGACGGACTTGTGGGTGTGGGGGCAAGATCTTAAACTTCTAACTGGGTGGGAAAACGGGGAAGCCTTCAGATTCGGGTTTTCCCAGATGTGCCAACATGGCTCTCTTAATAAATTTGAACTTTGAGGAATCATTTGCCTTGGACTCCGATTTAATTTTGAATGCTATTTGGAACCCTGACACCAATTTGATAAGAAACTTTTGTTAATCACTCTTTACGTAATCTGAGTATATCAACTTGTCATGATGTTCATCTCACATTGAACTAGCTTGCTAAGCATAGTGCAATGGGGAAGCTTTATAGTTGAAAATAATATCAAGATATTTTATAGCTCAAGCATTCTCACAATTTACTAAAGAAGTTATCTGCCCAATTGAGATAAAATTGGGGCTTTTCTACACATGTGCTGCTAACTTGTGCAGGAGTCTGCAGAAATAGCAAATGCGAACTATAGCAATAGCACTTAGACTTATATACTTCATAGTGCTTTTACGCAGCTCTAAACAGCTTACAGAGTAAGCACAATGTCCCCAACAATTTGGCTTCTCGATTTACCCACCTCGGAAGGATGGAAGGCTGAGTCAACCTTGAGCCTGGTGAGATTTGATCTGCCAAATTGCAGTCAGCCAGCAGTCAGCAGAAGTAGCCTGCAGTACTGCACTCTAACCACTCTGCCACCATGGTTCTAACTATACTTCCACTTCTATTGTGCCTGAGCAACCAGTAGAATAGGGGTTCTATCCATATTGAAATCACTGGGAAAAAAGAATGGGATGGGAAAGGCCACCTTTGATGCCAGTTTCTGGCAGCAGAAGACCTACTTATCCAATGCTGTCAAGTCACTGATTTCCACAGACTCCCATTCTCCCACCTTCTCTTGCCACCTTTGTATGGGGAGAGAAATTGAAGAAATGGGCTGCTTTGGTGCTAGCTCTCCCAGCACCAAAAAGATCCCTTTACCACCCAGTATGGCAGCTGAAAAGCTGCTTTCTAAGCCTCCCAAAACTGCCTGTAGATATTGAAGATGTTGAGAAGACTCCTATGCGTAGTTTTGCCCATTGGGGCAACCAGCAGCTTTTCTGTAGGCTCGTTAATGAAGCTGACCATGGCTTCCTCAAAAAACTTGAGGAAGCATTGCATGCAACTCAGCAAGAAAGTCACGGGTAACTTCATTGCGTTTCTTCTGAAGTCTTTCTGCTTCCCCTTGGCTTCTTCTTAGGGCTGCCTGCCGAACCAGATCGCTCCTGAAAGGCAATGTTGCTTACAGCCCTGTAAGGAATCCTATGCAAAAGAACTCCAGAGGTACCAATTGACCAACGTTATGTGCATAAAAAGGCCCCTGTACCTTAGCTGCTGCAGTCTGTAAGCTGGCGGTGGGAATGGCAGGCAGTTGTGTTGTGGAGGAAATATTCCTGCAGGCAGCATCTCTGCCATTCAATGGTTCTCCTGTGTGATTTGGTGCCCGGAGAACAGTTGCTTAAAAAGTGTTCCTCCCCTTTGCTCTTCTCTAACTGAGAATGGGTAACAAGCGAAGTGGGGGAGAAGTGGAGAAGAATAGCTCTTTTGTCTTGTCAGTTTGCCAGTTCACTGATCCTTCAGAGATTGGAGAACCGGTAAACAGAGGCCTTGTCAGGTACTGAGGATTTAATAGCTGCCAGCTGATGAAAGGTTGTAAGCTGTAATATGTAAGCTGATGCAATGTGGCTGATGCAATGAGGATGATTCATTGCAGCTATGGTATAACCCTTTTAAGACTCTGATGGGAGGGTCCACACAAGTCTATACATAGGTGGCTATTAGAGGGTGTTTTCTCTCTCTCTCATCGTGTATCTCATTTTCTCTCCTTGTGTTCGTAGCTGGTAAGGGATTTATCTTTGCAAGTGTATGTCTGTATATATTTGTATATAAACCATTATTAATTCCCTGAAGGCTCTGTGTGCTGTGTTTTGCTCCTGGGTTTATCTCATAATACTAGAACTATGGGTGAAGTCAATACTCTTGACAGGCCTTTTCCTCCCCCTGCCATGGTGCTGGATTTTGGCTCCCAAAAGCCCAATCTGAGTCATCTCTGCTTCTTCTGCCATCGCTACATTGTTGTTTGTTTATGTGTTCTTTATTAGTCTTGTATGCTGCCCACTCCCAGAGGACTCCGGGCGGCTTACAATAAAAAGGGGAAAGGGAATAAATAAGACAAACAACAATTTAAAATACACCAACATTCATAGTTACCGTGGAGCTGGATACTTCAACAGCCCCCGGCCTGCCGGAACAGCCAGGACTTAGTGGCTTTACGGAAGGCCTGGAGGGTCGTAAGGGTCCGGATCTCCATGGGGAGCTTGTTCCAGAGGGCCGGAGCTGCAACAGAGAAGGCTCTCCCCGGGGGGTCGTCATCCGACATTGGCTGGCGAATGGAATCCGGAGGAGACCTAACCTGTGAGATCTAATCGGTCTATGGGAGGTAATCGGCAGGAGGCGGTCTCTCAGGTACCCAGGTCCGATGCCATGAAGGGCTTTATAAATAACGACTAGCACCTTGAAGCACGTCCGGAGACCAATGGGTAGCCAGTGCAGCTCGTGGAGGATAGGTGTAACATGGGTGTACCTAGGTGCACCCACGATCGCTCGCGCGGCTGCATTCTGGACTAACTGAAGTCTTCGGACACTCTTCAAGGGCAGCCCCATGTAGAGTGTGTTACAGTAATCCAGTCTTGAGGTCACGAGGGCGTGAGTGACTATCCGAAGGGCCTCCCGGACCAGGTAGGGTTGCAATTGGTGCACCAGGCGGACCTGGGCAAAGGTCCCCCTGGTCACAGCCGACAAATGATATTCTAACATCAGCTGTGGATCCAGGAGGACTCCCAAGTTGCGAACCCACTCTGAGGGGCGTATGGACTCACCCCCCAGGCTAAGGGATGGAATAGCTGGACCATTTTTGGGAGGGAGCATCAATAGCCACTCGGTCTTGTCGGGATTGAGTGCATGCTTGTTCGCTCCCATCCAGACCCTAACAGCCTCCAGGCACTGGCACATCACTTCTACTGCTTCACTGAGTTGGCAAGAGAAATGGGGAAAGGACTGTTTGGCATAATGGGAAAGCCTTTACTCCCCTGCTACAAAAGATGATGAATGCCCCTGAAAACCAGTAGCTAGGGACCAGAGAAGGGCTGTTATCCACATAGCCTTATGATGGCCAATAGTAACACAGTTGAGCGCCCCATTCCCCAAACTTACCATAATGATTTTCTGCAGACTGAGTGCTTGGCACAGTTTGTTCTGGCAGAAGTGGAAATAGCAATAGCAATAAGCAGTAACAGTAGCACATAGACTTAAGACACCGCTTCACAGTGCTTTATAGCCCCCTCTAAGCAGTTTGCAAATATCAGCATATTGCCCCCAACTATCTGGGTCCTCGTTTCACTGACCTCAGAAGGAGGAAAGGCTGAGTTGACCTTGAGCCCTGACAGGATCGAACTCCAGGCTGTGGGCAGAGTCAGCCTGCAATGATGCTCCCTAACCACTGCGCCACCAGGGCTTCTATTTCCCCTCTTGCAGGAAAACACAGAACTATGGGTAAAGTCTGCCTTCACAAGGGTTTGGGAGTGGATTAACTTTGACACTCTACATTTCTGTCCTTGAAAAACAGGGTATGAGCTGTCCTCATTCTGGTACAAACACATGTGGATGGATCATCCAAGGTGTGGCAAGAGTCGATCCTAACAATCTATGGTGACTTCTGGTAATTTTCACAATATCCAAGATATGTACAGATCAGCCATTTCACAATCTGTGCTTCCCATTTAACGGTGTCAGACCGGTAGTTTGCAGGGCTCTTGGTATTCCTTTCCCACTTTTTAAAGATAGATTTGCTCTGCCCTAATCATCAGGCTCTTCCCCAGTTCTCCTAAAGGTAATACAGTAAAGTCCAATCAGAGGAATTCATCTTGCTTTGGAGGCTTAAACTAATTCAAAGTGAAATAGACATTTCCAAACCATATTGCTAGCAACTTCAACCTTCAATGCTGACTCTTCATCTTGCTCTCCACCATTTTTCTGGTGCAACCTGTACTTTCTTGTTGAAGGCTGACCAGGAGAGGAGACAATTAATTCTCTTTTCCTTTGATTCTGTTGGAAGAAATGTCCTTCTGGTTTCAGTTCCAAGTGGGGAAAAAGGCATTGGAAATATGGTGGCTGTTTGGAAAGATAGTTTTTAATGGTGAACAGGACCACATGGTTTGAGGTCCTGGGGAAAAAAGGGAAGAGGTATTGAGAGTGCCCTGGTTTTATGCGCCCTCTGGGCCCTACCACAGAGCTTCCTGTTCCTGTGCAAGAAATACACTCTGATTGGTGGTTGGGGGGCAGGGGTCTTAACTAACTTTGTAAGCTGTCTGTCTTTTGAGTCCCAGGTTTGGTTGAGCTATTGCTGGGTGATGATGTAATGAAAGGGCTTTGGGATACCTATTATGGCTCTGCCTGAAGTAGGTAGATCTTTGTTATGTAGAATAGACTGGCTCAGACCTTAATGACCCATTGACAAAGGTGTGGGGGGGGGAGTGCAGGGAGCTGCTTTGTTTTTAAAACATGTTTCTCCTTTTCTCATCCAGGGAAATGTAATATTCTGCCTTTTTAAAAATATTTCCTAAAATATTTTATTCTTCTAGGAGAGGGGTGGGTGCTAACTTCCTACGATCCCTTTTAGCTTGTTATCATCTTTAGTGACCAGTGATTCTTTTATTTCCTGGGCATATCTAAAGCCTTCCCCAATCGCAGCTTATTTTGAGCTTTTGCTTTTCTGACACTTCTAAACATCTTAAGGTCGCCTTTAAGTTGTCGTCTGAAGTAATCTGACCTTTTTCTTTTTTGCTATCAGAACCAAACACCTGTTCCAAGAACATGTCAGAGGTGGGTTCCCACTGGTTCAGCCTGGTTCGGCCGAACCGGTAGTAACTTTGCGTCCTGGGTCGCTGGAACCAGCAGTGATCCAGGCCTGCCACGCCCCTGAACCGCCGTAGTTACCGCCATCTTGTTTTTGCCTTCTGCACATGCACAGAGCATTTTTTGTTGTACTGCACATGCGCGCACAGCACGCATCAAGTGCACGCGTGCGGGGCGCATCCCTGAGCGAACTGGCAGTAGCAGCAGCCAAAACCTACTCCTGGAACACGCGTCCTCATAAATTCTGATCTTGCAGATTTCATGAGGACTGGTGACATGGATAATCTCTTTTTTCTATATAATAAAAGAACAAAGTTAGAAGGGAACTTGGAGGTGAACCCTTTGTCCGCAGAAGACCCTATTCCAATTTCAGACAAATGGTTGTCCAATCTCTTCTTAAATATCTCCAGTGCTGGAGTATCCACCACTTGTATAATATAATCTGGATAAATCCAATAATAAATCATTATATCAGCCAGGTTCATGGACACCAATCCATATTGTGGTAAGGAATTCCATTGACTGGTATTTTGTTTCTCTTAAATCTACTCTAGCTCAGCTTCATGAGATAGCCTCAATTCTAGTATTTTGAAAGGGGAAGGGGGAACTTGGCTGTCCTTTCCTCACGCTATGAAAAACTCTGCATCTCCATCATTTTCTCCCTTGTTCCTATATTTTTTTTCTAAACATCTCATTCCTCCTTCTGCACAGTCACAATCTTTCTTCACAGAGGAGCTCGTTCTACTTGGCCTAACAATTTTGGTTGCCATGGAAAGAAGGGAAATGGTGTTGGTTATATATATATATTTTGCCTCCCATAAAATGCACAGCTGTTCACTGCAGAACAGCACACTTTCCTGTTCGAATAGTCAAGCGCTTGCCAGAGAGGGGAGCTGATGATATAGTTTGGATCCTGATCGTGAAATAAATATATATTCAGTCCAAGGGTGTGTCGGAAGAAATGTCCTTCTGGGCTCAGTTCCAAGCAGGGAGAAAGACACTGAAAACATGGTAGCTGTTTGGAAAGATGGTTTAATGATGAACCACATGATTTGGGGTCCTGGGCAAAAAAAAAAGGGGAAGATTTGCTGAGAGTGCTGGGGTTTTATGCCCTCTCTGGGCTTTTGAATTTGAGTTTGTATTCTGATAGGTTGTCAGACTCCTATGGGGCCATGCAGTGGTAACTTTGTAGGTTGTCTGTGTCCTAGGCTTGGCTGAGCCTTGTTGGATGATGATGTAATGAAAGGGCTTTGGGATTCCTATTATGGCTTTGCCTGAAGGATGTAGATCTTTGTTATGTAGAATAGACTGGCCCAGGCCTTAATGGCCCATTGACAAAGGTGGGGTGTGTGTGTGTAAGAGTTTCTGCCTCCCTTTTAGGGGAAATATTCTGCCCTTTTAATATTTCCTAAAATATTTCATTTTTCTAGGAAAGGGGTGGGTGCTAACTTCCTACATTTATAGAGAAGAAATGGAAGGGATAGTTTGTAAGTTGTAAGTTGATCCTGGGGCAATACTTCTGTAGAGTAAGGACAGAGATAAAGTTTTTTTTTTTTTTTTGATGGGATGGAAAGTCTCATCAAGGCACAGTGATTCCATTGATGATGTTTCTCCAATCCACAGATTTGGCCCTCTTTACCTTTTTCCTAGTCTTAATGTCTTCCAGCATCACTCAGGCATTTCTATTGATGAAAGAAATGTCCTTCTGGGTTCGGCTCCAAGTGGGGAAAAAGACACTGGAGACATGGAGGCTGCTTGGAAAGATGGTTTATTGGTGGACAGGACCACGTGGCTTGAGTCCTGAACAGAAAAGGTGATCACATGCTTCAATGTTGGTGGAGAAAAGAGAAGGAAGGACCGAGATGTTGAGTCCCTGGTTTTATGCCCTCTCTGGCCTTTGATCTTGATCTTGTATTCTGATTGGTTGTCAGACTCCCTTGGGGCCATGCAAGGGCAACTCTCTAGGCTGCGTTTTGAATCCAGGTTTGGTTGAGTTCTCAGATGCCATGTGGTCAGATGAGTAAAGGGCCAATATTATCATGCCTTAATCCCATTCCCCTGGAGCTGAAGTGGAGAAGTCTTTATTATGTAAAGGGATTAGCTTGGCCTTCTTAATGGCCCATTGACAAAGTGGGGATGGGCAGGAAGCTACAGGCAGCTATTCTGTCTTTTAAAACATGTTTCTTTCTTTTCACATCCAGAGATGTGAAATATTCTGCCTTTTCAATATTTCCTAGGATATTTCATTTTTCTGGGAGGGGGCTGGATGATAACTTCCTACACTATAAATGGACGAGCTGCTGTCTGTAGTATCATTTTGTGAGGAAGTACCCGCAAGACAGCGTCAACATTTTACATTTGCCGCCAGCTCCCAAATCTGTTTGTATGCAGGTTTTCAAGAAAAAAACAACACACATGGCTGATTTGAAATGCAACTGTGTACAAATGATGAATATGCAATTGCTAAAATAAAGAAACTTTTATTTTTTTTTTTTTTTTTTTTTTTTTTTTTTTTCAATGTCTAAATATTTTTATTTCATTTTCATTTTCATTTTATACAATCACTTATATACTGTGCAAAGAAAAAAGAAAAAAAAAAAAACCCCCAACATAACACTTCATTCCCCCATACACCCTCTCTTCTCCCCCTCCAACTTTCCTTTCACCCCTCCAACATTCCCCTCTTCTACTTCCCTTCCCCCTCAGACATCTCCCCCTCCCTCCATTTACCCTCCTTACATTCCCTCTCACTCCCTCTTTACTTCTCCCTTCTCTTTCCCTCTTCTCCCCACTTTGGTGTAGAAAAAGAAAAAAAAGAAAAAGAAAAAAAAAACGACAGTACACAAGTGAATTCTTATTGTTCTAAGGATTGAAACTGTAATTCCACCCTCCCCCCTCCCCCCTATAATCCCCCCTCCCTAACCCCCTTACGGCTTCGCAGGTCCCATGCCCGGCATAATTCTTTAACAAGCATTTAAGTATAATAAGGCCAGCTAACTTTAAAATTTAAAAGAAAGTAAGATAAAAGTAAAGCCAAAAAGAAAAAGGAAAAATAATAATAAAAAAAAAAAAATAAAAAATAAAAAAAAAAAAACATCCACACTCACACACAAAAAAAAAGAGAAAGAAACAAAAAGGGTCATAAACCCACTACGTTACCACAGCTTCCCATTATCTATAAATCTTAATCAATGTGACTCATTCCAAATTTCGATTATTTTGCTACTTGCAGGGTTTCAAACTGTATTAGAGCCAGGTAAGTTGATCAATTAGAATTCCCCAACTAAAAATCTCCTTGCTTTGTCTATCTATTCAAACCTTTAATTTATCTCTTTTTTATCCAAGTATCCAAACCTTTCTATAACACCATTAACTCAAATACTTCTTTCATTTTTCATTTCCAACACCTCCCTTTCTATCCTTACCCACCTCCACATATAAATTTTTTACCTTCCACCCTGCCTTTATCCATATCCACATATATATTTTATCCACATTCATTGCTCCTCCTATATTTACTCCACTTTCCTGAAGATTCTCCGACCAAACTTTCTTAACCTTATATTGATATAGCAACTCAAACAAACATCAGCTTACGTTCTAGCCCCATGTAATCTAATTAAACTTTCGCTGCCCTTCCCTCTCCCACGCACCTCCCAACTCCGTTTGTCCCAAACCGCAACTCAAAAAGATCACAATATCCGCTCTCTTCGCCTGAAAGAATAGTTCATGCGCAATTAAAGTTAGAGTTCAGACAAAATTTCTGTACAATATATGTCCCCAATCATCAACGCTTCTTTCAGTCTCCATGTCTCATCATCAATATGCCACTTTTCCATTTTATCCCAGACGGAAATCATAAAGCTTTAAAAACATCGCTTAGTCTTTATTCTTTAGTCTTCTGCCCTTCCGGAAGAGAAAAGCAACACGCTCCACCTTGTAGCCACGTGTCTCACTGTTTGTCTTCTCCTTCTCCCTGTCTCTCCCCAGATCCGGATGAATCAGGAAGTCCCGCCTTCAGGGTCTCGTAGTAAAATTTTCGGGCTTCACAGACAGAGTTAATGCGGTGTTTTTGGTTGCCAAATGTAACTGTAATACCAGCTGGGACTTCCCATCTATATGAAATCTGAGAGTTTCTGAGTTCTTCGGTTAAGAAAGCATACTGTCTCCTTGTTCTTAACATTTGAAATGGTATCTCCTTAAAAACAACCAAGTCGTCCCCGTCAATTCTCAACCTCTTTCCGTAGAGCCTCTGTGTTATCTCATTTCTAGATTCCCTTGTAGTAAAGTATATTATTATGTCCCTCGGAAGCTGTCGCTGTTTTGCTACCCAGGAATTCTGGCGGTAAATTCTTTGAATCTGCCAATCAAAGTTGAGTCCCGGACTTCCCACCAAGCGGCTGAAAGCCTCAAAGAATGTCTGTTTCAAATTCTCCTGTTGGTTTTCACGCAATCCTCTAACACGTATGGCAAAGGCAGTCTTGTTATAATTTAATTTGACAAGTTCTTTTTGTGCAGATTCAATTTCCTGTTCTAACGATTGAATTTTTGATATCAAATTAAGGTTAGTTTCTTCCAAAAGTTCCAATTTGTCCTCCGTTTCAGCAATATAATCTGTCATGACTGTCATTACTCCGATCATATCCTGCTTTGCCTGAGCAATTTTGGCATCAAATTGATCAGATAAATCCGAAATCAGTTGATTAATCTCCTGTCTGAAATCATTAAGCGTTTTGAGAAGGAATTCTTGTGTTAGCAATTCTCCCGTGGAGGGTGTAGGAGACAAGGGTAGCGGCTTATTAAGAAGGCGCTTCTGTTTAGGTTTGGGAGCCATTCCAGAATAAAATTAAAAGACAAGCAATCCAGCGAGCCAAAAATCAAAGTCTGTGCTACCCTCAGATAATCTTTTAGCAATTAGTACGGAGAAGCCTTCAGGAGGGTAGAGTCAGCTAGCTGCGTCAGATCAAACACAAAAGCTACGAGATCGCCATCTTGTGACGCAGTTAAAAAAGAAAGGGAGCCTTTTGCGAAATTGAAGCTGGTATTTTAGATAGTAATAAAGAAAGTTCCTCGGGAATGTTCCCCGCCCGGATTGGCTTTTAAATAGCTTAGCTTTGTCCTGGGGGGGGAGGCAATCTGCCTAGGCTGCAAAAAAAAAGCAGCGCGGAAAACTGGCCGGAGTAAAGGCTCAGCTAATGTTGAACCTCTTCTCCATTCACAGCAAAAAAAAAGCTATGAATTACAAAGAGATCCTAACGACTGACCTTCTCCCTGCCCCTTTCTGCCAGAAAGGGGAGATATCTATAGATCTTAATTAAGATATACGAACCAGAGTCCTGGCAGGAGCTTTATTAAGCTCCCGACGGCGGCAGCCCCTCCCCTCGAAGCCAAGAAACTTTTATTGAAGTATGAAACAAGAAGAAGAACAAGTGAGATGCATAAACTCTGCATTAATGGTTTCTGTCTTTCTTTGCCGTGTGAACTCAGACCTAGCAATGCCTGGACCCAACCAATTTATTAAACTTTGATTAAGGTTCTCCTAAGAATAACTAGTGTTTGGATGGGAAAGTAAAAGGAAAACAAACAAAGAAACATTCTTGCAAAAAGGAAACTACCGTAGGTAAAAACTTCACGGAGGTAGCCATCAAATAACCACTCATTTCAAAACCATTCAAGGGCAGTTTATTCTTTTAAAAATCCAAATCCTTGCTTACATTGCCACCTAGTGATTGAAATTGAAATTGCAGAACTTCAAATTGGGATTTCCAAAAGAGACGCTGATAGAGGGGCAAGTCAGAGACGCACAGGTTTATAAATCTTGCCTGTTTGGCTATAAAGAGGTCCTCTTTAACTCCGTCAATGCCCCAGGCAGTCCTAAGGTGGAGCAGAATATGCTGCAAAACAATTGCTGTTGCAGCAGCCACTCCCCAATCTTGAGCACCTGCCTCATTCCCAGATGGGATGGGAATCCTGGTGAACATATTTCTTAGTGTGGATTGATGGTTGATGATGTTCGCCCATTGTATTCAAATAGGATCTTGGTATCTGGGATGTCAAGACTGGCACGTGAATTGGATTGAGGAGAGGGAGAGATGTGGAGAGTCAGCCTCACTCTCTCTTCCCAGATTCCATCTGGCTCCAATAGCAGGACAAGAAACGAGGCAGTTGGAGATGGGCTGGGCACAGTGGTTGACTAGGGAGAACTATGTTCTTTCCTGTACAAGTGATTGTCAACTTACAACCACAACGGGAACCGAAATTCCTGTTGCTAAGTAAGGTGGTTTGTTAAGCGAGTTGTGTCAGATTTTACAACCCTTTTCTGCCATGTTTAAAACTGCAGTTGTTAAGTAAATCACATGATTGTGAGGCAAATCAGGCTTCCCTCCAATTGACTTTGCTTGTCAGAAGCTGGTTGGGAAGGTTGCAAATGCGAAACATGTCACCCTGGGACACTGCGACATCGTAAAGGCATGTCAGTTGCCGAGTATCTGAATTTTGATCCTGTGATTTTGGTGTGCTATGACGGTTGTAAGTGCAAGGACTGGTTGTAAGCCACTTTTATCAGTGCTGTGGTAACTTTGTATGGGCGCTAAACAAATGGCTCTAAGTCAAGGATCACCTGTACATTTCTTTCCTTGTCACTCTTTCTAACTACAATAAAGGTAAAGCAATAGCAATAGCAATAGCAGTAGACTTATATACCGCTTCATAGGCCTTTCAGGCCTCTCTAAGCGGTTTACAGAGAGTCAGCATATTGCCCCCAACAATCTGGGTCCTCATTTTACCCACCTCGGAAGGATGGAAGGCTGAGTCAACCCTGAGCCGGTGAGATTTGAACCGCTGACCTGCTGATCTAGCAGTAGCCTGCAGTGCTGCATTTAACCACTGCGCCACCTTGGTTCCTCTCGCACCAGTGGTGGGTTTCAAAATTTTTTAGAAGATCTTCTGTAGGTGTGGTCTGCTTTGTGGGAGTGGCTTGCTGGCCATGTGGCTGGGTGGGCTTGGCTAACTTGTAAAATGTGGTGAAACTCACTTAACGCTTTTGCTTAGCAACCAAAATGTTGGCTCAGAAACTCTGGCATTTGAAGCACGCAAGTCTTAAAGCTGTCAGGTTACAAGACCTTTGCACCCCTAACCCTTTAGAAAAAAAACCCCAGGGGTGTTCAAACTTGACAGCTTTAAGACTTGGGGACTTCAACTCCCAGAATTCCTCCTCTCGCTCTTCATCTTGATGATGTGCGGACGGGCAGGGGGAGGGAGCTGGAACCGGTTCTAAACGGCACTGTAGATTTGTGGAACCTCTTCTATATAAGAGGTTACAACTGGCAGGAACCCACCCCTGCCTCACACATATGTGCTAGTCATTCCCAACTCTAGGAGGCAGTGCTCATCTCGGTTACAAAGCTGAAGACAGCGCTGTCTGAAGACGTCTCCATGGTTGTGTGGCCGGTATACCTAAATGCTGAAGGCTCACGGAACGCTGTTACCTTCCCATCAAAGGTGGTTCCTATTTTTCTACTTGCATTTTCATATGCTTTTGAACTGCCAGGTTGGCAGAAACTGGGGCAGGTAACAGGAGCTCACTCAGTTATGTGGTGCTAGGGATTCGAACCACCTTTCTGATTGACAAGCTCAGCATCTTAGCCAC
This sequence comes from Thamnophis sirtalis, assembly GCF_051295495.1. NCBI lineage: Eukaryota > Metazoa > Chordata > Lepidosauria > Squamata > Natricidae > Thamnophis > Thamnophis sirtalis. Next base: position 154,533,776 of record NW_028261381.1, on the reverse strand, counting down.
TGAGCCACTGCGTCCCTTCCAACTACAATATGAAGTTATAAACAAACTGATTTTGGCCTTTCAGCAATGGCACCTTCTCCTCAAATGTCCAGAATATTTATCAAAGTCCAAACAGTCCACAAGAATTCGAAACGTTTCAATTGAAAATATGAATGCTTTATTATAAACCAATGGGAATTCTTTATTCCAATCTCCGCTTTTACTCTTTAGAGATAGGTGATACTATAATAGTTTAAAGACTCATTGTTATTTGATAGATAATTATGAATTCAAGGAAAAAAGGATTGTTACAAATGAAATGATATTAATGGTAATCTGAACGTATAATGCTCAATGACAGCGAAACATTCAGCTATGTTTAACGTAAACCAGTGATGTTAATCCTAAATTTAAGAATTGATGCACAAAAACTTGTAACCAAACGACATGCTTGATGAAATGGAGGAAAGTTGCTCTTCTTTTCCTTGCTTTGTTTTGTATGTGTTGTTTTGTTTAAAAAGAATAAAAATTTATTAAAAAAAAAAGAATTCGAAACGTTTCCAAACTGCTCAGATTCACAGAGCACCAAACCCACGGAGACCCATTCTTCCCCATTTTGCAATTCTTGTACATTCACTAATAGTTTGTATTCTGTTTAAAAGAAAATGAAAGAAAGATTTGCAATGGATATGAAAGAAGATGATCTGCAGGACGATTGGTTGGAGAAGTAAAATAAATGAATGGGAAAGCAGAAGTTTTGGAAAGTAAATCAGAAATAATAAACAGAGAGATGGAGAAAGCTTTGGACAACTTAGCATTACTGGAAGTAAGAGGAAAATAATTTTAAAATTTAGAGAAATGGGAATGACAGAATCAAGAGAAAAGACACATGAAAGAGTTGTTCCTCAAAGTCCTTCAGGTGCTTTTTGCAAACTCCAAGAAGGTTTCCATGTGTTTCGCATTGAGAGGCTTCCATCTAGCGATGGAATGTGATGACTAACTTTTTCCTCCTCGCATGCTGAAATTGTGTGCAAACACGAGACAGTACACACATGCCCACATCCATAATACAATGTGCCCCGACCCCCTGCACATGCACGCATGACCCCTCACCCCCCTGCGCATGTGTGACCCCCTTGCGTCCTGTTTTGGGCCTAGCAGGCCTCCCTGAAGCCCAAAATGGGACATGGGGGCACACCCACCCACTCCCCCACCCCCCCATGCATGCACGCATGACCTCCCTACCCCTGGGGCAGAGACCTGAAAATCAGCTAGCCCGTGAGAGGCGTGCATGTGCAGTGGAGCTGAGCTGGGCAACGGCTTGCGTGCCTGCAGAGGGGGCTCTGTGTGCCACCTGTGGCACATGTTCCATAGGCTCGCCATCACAGATCTAGCCACTCTACCATAAAGCCCAGATAAGTGGAGGGTGCAGTGATGCTTGAGTCCTTCTGAAACTCTGTCCTATCTGCACACAGGATCTCTGGAGCTCAGTCAGAGTGACCACCGGGTTCTTGGTCACTTCTCTTACTAAGGCCCTTCTCCCCCGATTGCTCAGTTTGACCAGGCAACCAGCTCTTGGGAAGAGTCCTGGTTGCACTAAACTTCTCCCATTTGGGAATTATGAAGGTCACTCTGTCCAAGAAATTTTAGAGCCAGCACTGTCCGAAGACGTCTCCGTGGTCATGTGGCTTGCATGACTAAATACCGAAGGTGCACGGAACACCGTTTCCTCCCCACCAAAGGTGGTTCCTATTTTTCTACTTGCATTTTTACGTGCTTTCGAACTGCTAGATTGGCAGAAGCTGGGACAAATAACGGGAGCTCACTCCATTACGTGGCACTAGGGATTTGAACAGCCGAACTGCCAATCTTTCTGATCGACAAGCTCAGCATCTTAGTCACTGAGCCACCGTGTCCCTTTTGTATTAAATGTGGGAAAAATGTAGGAAAAAAATGAACTTCAACAACTGTAGAATCAGGCTGCACTGCAGCATAACGAAATTGACAACAGTGAAGGGGATCCAAATACTTTCTGAATGCACTATATGGGTGAATGATTTTTTAAATTCTATACAGAAGAGATTTAGATCTGCCCCGGAGCCTGGCCACAATAGCTCAGAAACATACACTATACTTTTAAAGCAGGGCTGTCAAACTCGTGATCCATGGGCTGGATGCCTCCCATGCTGACCACGGTCATGCCTGGTTTAGCAAAGGGGGAAAAAGTCGCAATAGGTCATGTGATGCCACCGTGACGATGAGAGTTTGACACTCTGTTCTGACCTAGGCTTCCCAAAAGCACGAGGCTGACTCCTCATCCCAATAAAACCCCTTTTATTTAGTTTTAAGTGAATTCCTCTCCAGCAAAGTCCCGGCCCACAGTCTTTCAAGAGATTTCCCAACTACAGATCTTTATCAGGCTTGGACAGCTTACAGACCAATATCTTCCAAACGCCATTCTGTAGCAGACAATACTTGGCAAGAAGTCAGGAACAGATCTTCCCCCTAATGAATTGAACTAATTGTCTCCTGCAAACTCCATTCCCCTTTTGCTCCTCTTTATACCCTCTGGGAGGGGCCATTCACCCTCCACCTGTGTCTTTACTCCCGAGTCGACCCTTGGTCCTTAGCTCTTCTCCTGGCAGGTCTGCGCATGCGCACACTGGGAACAGGCTCCAGTTGTTCTTCTGCCCCACTGATGTCCGACTCAGCTGGTAACTTATCAGATGGCCCTGGCCCCATCTCCGTCTCCGACACAGAGAACTCACCAGAACCTTCCCCAGACTACAGGACTGGCCTATATTTCTCCCCAACCTCCTCACTGTCCAAATCTGCTGGCTGCTGGCGGGCCACAACACACTCCATCCTCAATCTCTTGTGAAAGGGCAATACTAAGGAAGTTAGTAGAATTCTGGGTGAGAACAGAGAATGTGTTTGGAAGACCGGGGATATATTTTTTTTACTAAGGTAACAATCAGATAAGGGAGGAAGGAAGCATATTCAGGCTTGCAAAATTCTGTTATTATAGCTGTTTCAATTAAGACAGCTTTAGACGCATATGACATTTCTTTCTTTGTTTGGAAACTACTTTATAGTTTAGCACTAACATTAGGAGAACATGTTTTCCATGTTCTCTTCTCCAATTTCCCTTCACACAGATTGACTGACTGCCTAGAAGGCAACATCTGTGCAGCATTGAAATGATTTTCCTTAACCACCAGGGTTCGTAAATGCTGGTAAATTCTATTCCAATGAAGACCAGAAGAGCGACAGCAATGTAAACTGTGACTTTTATTGTCATTTCTTAGAACTGTACCACAAAAGGCGCACCACAAACTTTCTGCATAACAAAATACATTGGCTGCATTCCTTAGAGCTTGCTCGATTGCTTGCATTCCACTGTCCAAGAGGAAAAGGCCTTTCATAGAAAGGAGTAAGCCATTCGCTTGTGCTGTGGAATAATTGTTGTCAGGAGGTGAACCCGAAGCAACAGTGATCGGAAGCCAGAGACACCCCATACCCGCTAAAGAGTTCCCAGAAATGCAAAAGTATATAGTTTTTATATATAAAAATACAATCTTGTATCACACAGCTCTGTTGGACAACATCTGCAACATTAAGGGCTTCTTGGGACCTACTTTTGTTTAAAACACATTTAGCAAGAGTTCCTTCCGACATGTGTTGATCCAGAACAATTGTTGGCTTCCCTGGGCGTAGGCCACAGCGCACAACCAATGAAGTGGCGGATACCCCTTTTCAAAATGGTGTCCATCCTTTCCCACTTGCCCACAAACATATTCACATTTGGGCTACCCAGATATTGAACCCAGTTTGACAGATTCCCAAGTTAGAATCAACAATACCTTTTAGGCAGGGTTACCTCAACCTTCCTTAACCTGGACGCCTTTCAGATGTGTAGATCTTAGCTTCAAAATTTCTCAACCGGTGAGGAATTCTGAATGGTAATCCATACACCTGGAGGATCGATAGATTTAGGAGTCCTTTTTGAATGAATGGAAGCAACCTCTTATGGATAAGAGGAAAAAGCACTGGAAGAGTTGCTAGGGGGAAATAAGGTGGACAAGATTCTACATCGTTGCCTATGGATATTTATTGATAGTCATATTTGCTCACCCTCTTGTCTTCTAGTTGACATACCTAGAGAGGCTGCCAAGATTAGATTTTAGAAGCAGAGATGGGCAAAACACTGAATTAATTACTAATTTACTAATTCTTTTCTCGTGTCTTAAATTTTCTTAAGTTTAAATTCAGCCTCTGAATGTGGAAACCTCTCAAAGGTGTCTGTCAACCAACAAGGGACCCTCCTGTGCATTGTGGAACTCACCAAATACAGTATATTTCTTGGCACTTTTAAAACCAACTTCCCCAGTTTTATGAATTGGAGGAAAACTTATTGGTATATTTCTCAAACAGTATGGATTCATGTGATCACTTATCACCAGTGCTCTTCTGGAATCTAGTTAGATGATCTCATTGCAGTATTTCAATTACACCTATTATGTTATAAGCAATTAAATTTACTTTGGTGATTTGGGGAACGAGCCCCATATCTGCTGCTTTTAAGCCTGAAAAAGACTTATTTCAACACAACACATATTGTACTAAGTGACACTGTTACAAAGCCTCTTTCATCACACTGAACAATGACACCAGGGAGGTTCCCCCTCCCCTTGCACACACACCACAAAAGAGCAACAATATGGGCCTGGCTTTTGTGCAACACATCAGGCTTCTGGATGAGAACATCTTTAAAACCAGATACAAGCACAAGACAAAAAAGAAGAATGTGTTGTAGCAGACAACTCAAGATTTAGATAAGTAGTATATGGCATAAGTTTAAGGCAACTCAAGGAATGACGACATGGTTTTATTTAATACTATGTTCTCCAAGTCAGCCTCATTTTCTCTTTTTCTGATTTTAGCCTATTATTTTACAATGCAAGTAGATTTGTGGGACACACAAATCTTAGGCTGGTATTTACAACCACCAATTTTGTGGTGGTATACAACAAGTGAACTTCTAGATAGCAATACACAATCCAACAATTGTGCTTTATTTGTTTAGGCTGGGACAGCTGGAAGTTCTTTCTTAGTTTAGCCAGAGCATTACACACTTTATTATTGCTGTGTATGAAGCAAAATGTTGGGTAAACTGATCAATCTCTCAGCATATACCTATGTGGCATTGTGAAAGGAGAGAACCCTTCTGGATTTAGGCCAGGCAGCTGAAGAAATTCAGACTGCAAAATGAGGTCTCATCTTTTTCAACAAATGTTTGCCCAAGAACCTTCTTTGCATAGGGATGGATGAGTCACACCTGTCAGTGCTCCAGATGATGAAATAAACAGCTTAAGCAAGCAGAAAGGACAATATAAGGTAAAGGTAAAGATTCCTCTTGTACATATGTGCTAGTCGTTTCCGACTCTAGGGGGCGGTGCTCATCTCCATTTCAAAGCTGAAGAGCCACCGCCGTCCGAAGATATCTCTGTGGTCATGTGGCCGGCATGACTAAATGCCGAAGGCACGCAGAATGCTGTTACCTTCCCACTAAAGATGCTCCCCATTTTTCTACTTGCATTTTTACATGCTTTTGAACTGCTAGGTTGGTTGGGACAAGTAACGGGAGCTCACTCTGTTATGCAGCACTAGGAATTCGAACTGCCAAACTTTCTGATCGACAAGCTCAGTGTCTTAGCCCCTGAGCCACCCTATGAGAAAGGACAATATAGCACATGGCAATGTCACATTACTTCAAACTTGCATCATCCAACAAGCCTGACATGACCTACCAGATGGGAGGAAAAGTTTATCAAAATAAAGACCCATGGCACTGTGCTTCACTAAAGGTAGGCAATTACTAAGCCATGTCAACGCACTGGAATTTATGAAGAGAAAAATATCAGTGCATTGGCATTGCTATTGCTACCCAGAGGAAGCAGGAATAAGTTCACCAAAGATGTAAATATACCAATGTCCATATGCTGGCTACATTTTATCTTCATCATCAGACAGCTGGTCTATACAATCCTTACTGGCATAACAAAATACCCAATCATCTGTTTTTTGACACCCCCAAGTGAAATATTGTATTAACTTTTTTTAAAAATAAATATATCCTTTCTGTGTGTGATTGTGTGCGTACAAAGAGATGTGTATATTTATATGTGTAATGTGTTGTGTATGTTTTCAGTTAGAAAAATACCATATATCAAAATATGGCGATACTATGGCTATGATTACAAAAATATCTCACAAAAATATTTTTTAAGGCAATATGCTATGAATCTTTTTTGTTTTGCTTGTAAATGCTTTTCTCCCAATAGTGGTTGAAAATTATTGTACCACTTGAACAATTCCTGATAAATCTGCCCCTTACCCTCCCCCCCGCAACAAGTCTATGGCTGCTATCCTCTGATAGAGGAAGTCCTCCTCCTGAAAAGGCTGCAAATATGTCAAAAGAAGTTATCCACAAGTCATATTACGTCTTCAGGTACCCTGGGACCAGAGCTCAGAAAAGTTAGCCATCTAGAACAGGGCTCTCCAACCTTGACAACTTTAAGACTTGTGGACTTCAATTCCCAGAATTCCTCAAGCAGCTTTGCTTCAACTCTGAGAGTTGAAGTCCCCAAGTCTTAAAGTTGCCAAGGTTGGAGACCCTGATCTAGAACACTGACAAGCATCAGGGTCTTCTGGAGAACTATCCTATGGTCTAGTAGAAAAAGTTACAAACCAGCAAACAACATGTTGACAGCATAGGAAGACATAGCTACTTCTAGTTCCTAAAGATAAAATCTCCCTTGGGCTGAGCTCAAGTCTTAGTGATGCTACAGAAGCATCTATATTCTTTTCATGGGAACAATATAAAAGTGGTCTGTCATTGTTTTTGTATCTTCCTGGTCCATAGAATTTCTCCTGGGCTCCTACTCAGACACAAACCAGGTCCCATCTTAACTAGTTTCCATCAAGGCTGATTAACTGCTACCACCGAGTGACCTACTACAGGTGGCATTTGCATATTTCGTTTCAGAGGAGGCTGCAAAATAATTATGTGCAGACACGTATGTAGATAGTAAAATAAGCATTTGTTGTATGCATATATCCAAGTCCATTAAGTGCAAGTCTTTTGTGGACCTAACCAATGGCTGAAGGGACCCTAAAGCACAATGGCAGAGAGGTAAGGAGGAAAAGATGAACCTCAACATTCCTGGTGGAGATTGACGCACTCAATTCTCTTGGGGAAGGGACTAAATAAAATGTGTTGGTTATTGAAACATGTGTTTCTGACAGTCTGGCACCCTGAAGCCTACAGTGAAGAAGCAATAGGTAAATATTTCTATTTTTTCCAATCTACTAAAAACAGGAAGTTACGCATAATCCATTTTTAAGTTATAATAAATGCTACACTGGATGCTTTTTTTGCTATGAGTACAGGAATGATGTATGAATGTACAGAGTACATTCATACATCATTCTTAATTGGTACCGTGTTTCCCCAAAAATAAGACAGGATCTTATTTTCTTTTGACCCCCAAAATAAGGACTTGGCCTTATTTTTGGGGAGGTCTTATTATTGTTGAGGTGCAGGAGGCAGTGAACTTGGTCACCTCATGTCTGCTGCTGTGTTGCAATATTTTCAGGGAGGGCTTATTTTCTGGGGAGGGCTTATTTTAGTGCATGCGCTCAAAAGCCTGATTGAGCTTATTATCCAGTGAGGTCTTATTTTCAGGGAAACAGGGTAGCTGAATCAACCAACTCCTGGATTTGCAGAAAGCAGTTACAAACTAAATAAGGGACTAGGTTATGAAATATGCTAAAGTCACCATAACAAGTAATCAAGGTTAAAACTAACCAAGCGTTTGCATGTTGTTCAGTAACTGGGAATTGTGCGGTGCAAGATCAGTCACAGTGTTGCAGGGAAAATGTATTGGATAGCATTTTCTTCTGTCACTGTTCTATTGATACTCATTCCATCCTCTCAGTGTGCTTGGACAATGGAAGGGTTGGCAGTCTTACCATGGGACCCCCTAAAAAAAGATCCCATGGTGATCTGCTCTTTGGTGATAGGAGGATGGCAGCTGATGGAGCTTTTGTTACAACCTATGGCAGACATAAAACCAGAGCATTCCTTTTCCAAGTCCCATTTGTTCATCGATCTAACTAACACTGGAACAAGATAGAAATCTTTCCCCTTTCCAGAAAGGGGAAGGGAACATCTCAGGATACATAGAAGCAAAAGTTTAGTTTAAAAAAAAATATTGGAGTAGGGAAAGCCATGTTTGCAGTGCAGAAACACTCTCCCCCTTATTATGCTCAATAGCAAAATAATAATAATAATGATAATAATAATAAAAACCAAAGAAACTATTTTAACCATGTGTAAAATGTGCATTTGCACGATTGTCTATACATGCAGTTTGAAAGAAAGGAAGTGTTAATTTTTCTTTTAAAAATAGCACTGAAATCAAAACCAAAATAAAACATAAATTGAGTTTTATATTTTCAAAAATACATTAAACATATACTCTTTTCTGCAATGTGCATATTTTTATATTCGCTCTCTCTCACACATGCTTTCTGTCTCTCTCTTTCACTCTCTCTCTCTCTGAACTTAAGGTACTTTGGTCAGCAAATCCTATTGCTACATCCTCATTTTTTTTCCCTTTTGAAACAACAAAGCTTCCAGAAAGTTTCCCCAAACCATCTAACATCTATTTGGGGATTGTTGTTGTTCATTTGCTTGTTTTGGTTTGTCTTCTTCTTTTTGTAAACTTTACAAAATAGCACAAAGATTCCATTTGGATCAAAAGCTTACATACTTTTTTGTGTGGGGGTGGGTGGGTGGGAAGATCACAAGATGGATTCCTTGCATCTCAAGTTGCTTTCATCATCTGAGCAACTTTTCTACACAATCCTTTGGGTTAGTTATTGCTTAGAGCTTCGTCTTGATGTCACTCACTGTGCAGGGGGCATTTCTTTGGCTTGACATGGCACAAAAAAACTTGGGAATGGAGAAGAAGAACTAAAGCGATTATTCTCACAAGGGGAAAAACTAAACTGCAAAGGTGATGCAAAAATCTATGGTATGCATAGCACAGAAGAGCCCCCGGGAGGCAAATAAAAAAACAAAAACAAATAAAAGAGATATATCTATACTTAAAGTAAACATTGTGCATCCTTCTTGTGAATCAAGATGTCCTTTCAAAAGAAGAGACCAGGTCTTCCAAATCCAACTGATTTTTAACCAAATCAAATTCTGCCTCACGGCAAACATTGATGCCGAAGAGCCCGCAAATAGGACGAGCTTTTACAAAAGTGCAACAGGCCTTGATTTTTTTTTTTAACGTTTTCCTGGGAAAACTGTTGAGGGGAAAAAATCCTGTTTGGCACAGCAGAAAGGGTTTTTGGAAGTGGAAACACTGCACTGTCTTGCCAGAGCACCCAAGGACAGCATCAGACAACAAATTCTGGAACATCTTCATGGGCGAGGTCCAAGGAAAAGTATTTGCTGGTTCTTTTGGCGGGAAAAGCATTTTGGATATTGATGCACTGTTGAGCTAAACAGCCATTACAATACAGGTCGTCTTCGGCCAATCCATGGCCACACCCGAATGTAAAACTCTGTGCTGTCTCCTGGCATAGGCCCGCCAGGCGCAAGAAGTCTTTTTGGTAGAGCCGAATGTCATCCAGACTTAAGCTGTGGCGATCGGTGGAGGTCCTTGCTTTCTGGCAGATGCTCTGTAGAAAATAAGGAAAGGTTTAATTTGTCCTTCCTTATTCTGAGACCCTCAAGTTATGGAACAACTTGCTTTATTTCTGTCTGGTAGCTTCTTTAAATAGAGTTTGATATTGATCAAAACATTATGAATTTTGTTATTGTTGTGGTTGATGGCCCTTGAATTTGACTGCAAAAAGAATGATCTTTCCCCAAATTTAGCCTCTTCTCTGAGGAGAGTAAGAACTTGAGAAGAAACACAGGCTGGGTTCAACCAATACATTAAATTATAAACATGGGTTGACAAAGCACAATGGCTGCGTTTTGCTTCCATTCCCGTTATGCTTAGCTGCCATTAGAATGCCATGTTCTGTCATAGTCACCCACCCATTCAGTCTGATTTGGTTTTCCCCATCACAATTCACAAACCTGTGGCAATGAATCAATGCTCTGGCCACGAAGTTTCACCACTGTCTCCGAGGAGCTGGAAGTCGACGAATTCACTTCTTTGACAACTAATCCTGAGTTAGGTGACAAGAAAATAAAAACCAAAAGAGGTGAGAAGTTTTCCTGATTCAATCGTCATTAAGTTTTCATGGTATTGTAATACTGAACAGGATACAATACATCTGAAGTGCACTTTTTGTATCCAATTGTATTGTAAATATCATATGAGCCTGTTCTCTTTTAGTTGGCCTTTACAGAATTCTAAGTACACCAATAATGAGTTCGATGGAATGAATACAACCTTCTTTAACCAGGTGCTCTCCATATGAGCAGACTTCAATTTCCCAGCTAACTAGGGACTTCCCGTGGGTCATGCTAACTAGGGATTATGAAAGCTCTTTTTTGGAGCATCCTAAGCCACGGATGAGCCACAGTGGCACAGTGGTTAGAGTGCAGTACTGCAGGGTACTTGTGCTGCCTGCCGGCTGCCTGAAATTTGGCAGACCGAATCTCACCAGGCTCAAGATACACTCAGACTTCCATCCTTCTGAGTTGGGTAAAATGAGGAGTCAAATTGTTGGGGGCAATAGGCTGACTATTTAAACTGCTTAGAGAGGGCTGTAAAAACACTGTGAACTAGTATATAAGTCTAAGTGCTATTGCTATTGCTGAGGAAGGCTGTCCTTATCCTGAAAATTATTTGAGTGGAAACGATTAAAATTCAGCCTGATATGACACAGTTTGGTAAAATACAAGATGTTAAAATTAAGACTGATATATCTACTCTGCTGGAACCTGCTAACTTGAAATGAATGGTTACTTCTTTGTTTATCATTAAATATTTGGTATGTTGCATGTAGTGTATATTTGAACCTTTTGTAATCATAATAAAAGTATATGTAGTCCTTAACTTACGACCACAATTGAGCCCAGAATTTATGTTGCTAAGCGAGAAATTTGTTAAGTGGATTTGGTCCCATTTTTATGATGTTTCATGCCAAATTTGTTAAGTGAATTAGTGCAGTTGTTAAATTAGTAACATGGTTGTTAAGTGAATCTAGCTGCCCCATTGACTTTGCTTGACATAAGGCTGCAAAAGGGACACTGCAACCGTCATAAATGTGAGTCAGTTGTCAAGCATCCAAATGTAAATCATGTGACTGTGGGCTTCCTGCAATGGTCGTAAGTGTGGAAAAACGGTCATAAGTCACTTTTTTCAGTGCTGTTGTAACTTTGAACTGCCACTAAACACACTGTTGTAAGTTGAGGGCTACCTGTATTAGGGTTATCCATTTGTTCCTTACTTATTGTAAGGAACTTACTCACCTGAATGTCCATTAAACTTCCTGGCCAACAGCATGTCCTCTGTGATGTAAATGCAAACATCAGGACTGATGTCATCCAGAGAAGTTTCACTTGTTGGCTCGAGATCTCGAGGATCATCAACCAGCATTTCTATTTCTGAAACAAAGGGATAATAAATGCCAGGGGAGTGGAGGAGCTGGAACAGCTGCATTGACAAGACTATGGGTACAAGAAAGCATAATCTCACAGAACAGAATAACGGAGTTAGAAGGGGGCCTGGAGGTCTTCTAGTCCAACCCCCTGCTTAGGCAGGAAACCCTACACCACTTCAGACAAATGGTTATCCAACATCTTCTTTAAAACTTCCAATGTTGGAGCATTCACAACCTCCGGAGATAAGTTGTTCCACTGGTTAATTGTTCTAACTGTCAGGAAATTTGTCCTTAGTTCTAAGTTGCTTCTCTCCTTGATTAGTTTCCACTCATTGCTTCTTGTCCTACCCTCAAGTGCTTTGGAGAATAGTTTGACTCCTTCTTTGTGGCAGCCCCTGGCAGCTTTACAACAGGAAAAAAAAATCTAAAGAGACAAGGAGCCTTTTCTTTTGTTCCCAGAATGAAAAGCAGCTGCGGGAAGCAGCAATCAAATCCAGAGGAATAAGAGAGGAAAATAATGCACACACCCTTTTCCTTCTAGGCTCTTTGTCCCACCAGCCGTAGGACAGGATGAAATCCACATGGAAAGGATTTACAGTCCTCTACGGGCCATTTCTTCACTCATGATAACTTCCTTCTGGCCACCCAATTTCAATAAGAAGAAGAAAGAAAGAAAACCTGACACCGACTGGGAGAATGCTGGCATGCTTTGTTTCATCTGTTGTTTTGCTGCTCTTTATTCTTGAGAATGTATCCTTGGATGTTTTTAATAACAGGAAATATTAAAGAGATAATGACATAGAAACCAAAGTCAGGGCATTGGCCCTTCTAGCACTGCCTCTACCAGGAGTTTTCAAATCTTTTTCAGGCAGTGGGAATTGATAATTAAAAATTCCACAAACCTTTGATAAAGAGGCAAGCTCCAGAGATTAAGAAAAAATGACTGTGTTCAAATAAACTCCATCAAGTTCTTATGCATCCATAGGCTCTTCCAGAACACAGCTTGGGAAAAAAAAACCCTGGTGCAAATCAGCTCCTCGCAGCTGTGTTGGATTAATATCTAGAATCCCTTTGGCATCCTGAGAAATTATGCGAGTTGACACCCAGCCAGCATATCATAAGACTAGTTATGCTCATTGCCAGTGGGTCTCTAGACACTCGAGCAGAGAAAACCCGTTCCAAGGTTGTTTGAAAACCGCTTTTAAAACTTGATATACCGAATTAATTTTTTAAAATATTTTTCATTGTTTTTACTGTACAAACATCGTCAAATAACTAAAAAAAACAACAACCCCAAAATGCATACAGAAAAAAAAGATGTAAAAATGGATATCTATTTCTAAATCTATAAAATAATATAGAAAATACAAAAACATCTATCAAAAAATAAATAAAGTAAATGTTTCCCCAAAAATAAGACCTCCTCAGATAATAAGCCAAATCCGGCTTTTGAGTCCATGCGCTAAAATAAGCCCTCCCCTGAAAATAAGCCCTCCCTGAAAATATTGCAACATAGCAGCAGCCATGAGGTGACCACGCTCACTGCCTCCTGCACCTCAAAAATAATAAGACCTCCCCGAAAATAAGGCCAAGCGCTTATTTCGGGAAGGGGGGTTTCAAAAGAAAATAAGACCTTATTTCCGGGGAAACACGGTAAACAGTACTGTACATGCACAGATTTACCATACATGTAAAGTATTACTATATTCCATATTCTGGAACTTGAATCCCAATTTAGGAATCAGACAAACCAACAAACTGAAACTCTACATTACTGGGCAAAGATTGTCAAGAATGAACCAAATGTGGGCAATTACCATCCTCCTGAGAGGAGTCCTCCTCCAGGCGTTCCTTCTCACTGCTTTCTACTCCAGAGGTATGAGAACTACCGTGACTGGTCATAGAGCTGCAAGCTCTCAGCTGGCGATGGACAGCAGCCACCATGAAGTCCTCCTCAGTCCCCCGTTCCCTGGGCTTTGGATCAGTCTCAATTCCAGAGGTGTGGGAACTGCTATGGCTAGCGGTTGAGTGGCGGGAGAGACGCTTGTGCTTCACACTGCCCGAACTACTTCCACTGGCTCGGGAACGCTTTTCCAGTTGATCCATATCAAGGTCCAGAGCATCGCTGATGTAGGATTCACGATATTGTTTTTTCTCTGGAAGAACCATACGCGAAAGAATGTAACACCCGTGCTTAATCTGGCGTCTGAATGATGGGCTCAGAAATGACATTATGCATTATGTATGGCTTCATATACAGTGGGTGCTATTATCACAAAGTCAGAAATGCATAAAGGCAAAGGTTCCCCTCGCACATATGTGCTAGTCGTTCCCGACTCTAGGGGGCAGTGCTCATCTCAGTTTCAAAGCCGAAGAGCCAGCGCTGTCCGAAGACGTCTCCATGGTCATGTGGCCGGCATGACTCAACGCCAAAGGCGCACGGAACGCTGCTACCTTCCCACCAAAGGTGGTTCCTATTTTTCTACTTTCATTTTTTACATGCTTTCGAACTGCTAGGTTGGCAGAAGCTGGGACAGGTAACGGGAGCTCACTCTGTTAATGCGGCACTAGGGATTCGAACCGCCGAACTGCCGACCTTTCTGATCGACAAGCTCAGCGCCTTAGCCACTGAACCACCGCCTCCCACCAGAAATGCATACATCGTTTCAAACTGGCGTTAAACGTGGGATTTCTACCTTCGTTCTCCTCTAGCTTCCTGATCTGCCGCAGGAGAGGTTGCAGGTTCATGTAGAGGCGATGGCTATTGCTCAGGAGCTGCAGGAGATGCCGAGATCGCAAAGGGCAGCCAGTGTAGTAGGTGAGCTTGCGAGCAGACGGCAGGCCGTCAGGCAGAATCTCAAATCTCTTGCCCTGCAAAGACAAGAGACGTGAAGACGTTCACCCACACACAGAGAGACTTCTCTTCAACCCAACTTTGTAAGGCTTTTAAAAAATCTTTTACAGTGGTTGTCATAATATATACGGCGGTGATAGGTAACCTTTTTGGTGCCAAGTTCTGAATGCGCACTTGTGCGAAATCCCAAAATGCAATGCGAGCGCCCCCACGCATGCACCCCGCCCTCCTGCATATGCACCCTTCCCTCACTTGCATTCGGCCCGCCCTGGTCCCTGTTTTGGCTTCCAGGTTGGTGCAGGAGGCCTTCCAGGCCCAAAACAAGGTGTGGAAGGGCGCACACACATGTGTGAACCCCCAAAATGCAATGCAAGCACCCCCCACACATCCCTCACTTATCCCCCGCCCCCCTGTGCATGTGTAGCTGAGACCTGAAGATCAGCTGGCCACCGGGAGGCACACGCGCATGCAGAATAGAGCTGGGCTGAGGCGACGGCTGGTGCCATCTGTGGCATGCATGCCATAGGTTCACCATCACAGATATAAGGTATCAAAATCCTACAGAGGATTGGAGTTTCCCTACTCACCACGAATACAAGTTTCCCTACGTTGGTCCAAGGGAAATCATAGAGCAGTTGTCTTTCACTGTTTACATTCTGAAAGGAGGAGAGAAGGGGAAAAAAAAGATAACATGATTACGCTACGCTTCTCTTAGAAAGTATACAGCTTTTAAACTGAAACAATATGCCCTGCTCACTGAATTCAGCCACTATTTTTCATTCCCTAAGTCAAAAAGGAAGCAGACGCATGAGGTTTTCAAATGATTTGCTCGACATGATGCTTGTCACATTGCATAGGAGGTACTGCTTGCGCTGATTAGATTGGACTGCCTGGCTAGATTTGGCAGATAACTTTTTTTTCCTGTTAAGAGTTGCATTACTCTAGAGCAGCAGCCTCCAACCTTTGCGGCACCACGGACTGGTTCCATGGAGAGAGATTTTTTCCGCAGACTGAAGAGGGCATGGTTTGATGTGCTGCCTGGATCCCACGGATGGGCCTTTGCTTGCGTGGCCCGGTTTCTGGCATGACACCGACCGGGGTTGGGGATCTCTGCCTTTGGAATAGAGAGCCAGTTTGGTATAGTGGTTAAGTTATCCGTGACCCGTCAAAACCACGGAGGACAAAATCGCGCTCGATGAAAGCGCGCATTTGACGTCATCACAGCGCGACGAAAAAAATTAAAAATTGAAATAAAATTAAAATTAAAGCAAGCCGATTCACATAAAGGTAAGGGTTAGGTTTAGGGTTAGGGTTAGGTTAAGGGTTAGGTTCAGAGCGTTAGGGTTACGTTTAGCGTTAGGTTAAGGGTTAGCGTTAGGTTTAGCGTTACGTTAACGGTTAGGTTTAGGGTTACATTTAGGGTTAGGTTAAGGGTTAGGTTTAGGGGGGTTAGGGTAAGGTTTTCACTTTATTTTTACATTTTTCGATAACAGCGCGATGTTTTCGTCGCGCTGTGATGATGTCAAATGCGCGCTTTCGTCGAGCGCGATTTTGTCCTCAGCGGTTTTGTGGTGGAACCAAGTTATCAGGTTAGAAAGTGGGAGATTGTGAGTTTCAGTCCTTCCTTAGGCACTCTGCTGGGTGACCTTGGGCCAGCATCTGGAGTGTCTCCCTACCAGCAGGATATAAAATAATACAGAACGCAACATTCACTCATTCAATTTATATTTTCTATTCCCTTTTGGAATGAAAAAATACTTAGCATAAATACACTCTTCCAATTTTCCCTTAAAACAATTCCCAGCTCTTCAGGTAAGTTGGCTAACAACAAGGGACTTGCTCAAAGTCATCCAGTGAGCTTCCATAAATCCGGGTGGATTTGAACCTCTATTTCCACGAAAGTAAAAGCCTATTTAAACTGCAGTGTCTCTGTATGCTGGTTTGTGTGTTCTCCAACACAATTCTCACAATGCTTCTCTGAACGTCCTCGCTCTTCCAATGGGGAGCTGACTTAACACTGTCAGAGCTGAAAAAGCTTCTTGGATGAGAAGCGAAACATCTTCAAAGGAAAAAACAAGAAAGCCCAGTTGCCTCCAGAAAAAGCACCTTTGGGACAACCATGACCTGGATGACTGAGAATCTCTACAGACATCTGCATATGAGCTACAGAATTTCAAACAATGAAATTATGACTCTTTTATTTGTTGTTACATTTGTTTGCTACCCAGTGGTGGGTTGTAGGAAGTACGCCCTGGTACGGGCGTACCGGAGCCTGCCAGGAGCACTGGGTACCGCTCTGGTATGGTGCTCCGGAGTGCCCACCGGCCCGCCCTCCTTACCTGTGTTTAAAGTCTTCAGCGCTTCCATGCATGGTGCGTACAGCACCTGCGCAACGCTCCACCGAGCAGCTGGAGCGTCGCAGAGGCGCTGCTGGACGGCAAGACTCATGCGTATGCTGTGTGCGTCCATGTAGACGCCGCTGGGCCTGTTCCAACCATACCGGTTGGAAGGGGATCTGGAACCCACCACTGTTGCTACCCATCGTGCCCTGGAGCTACTTCTGGTAGGCTTACAATGAAACAACAAAAATAAAAAGTGGGAATAATGTGAAATTGTAAAGATGGGCAGAGGGGCATCAGGAAGCATTGGGGGGGGGAGTTTATTTATTTACATTATTTATTCAAAATATTTTATTCACTTAGATACTGAGCTGTGCAGAATTGGGTTCAGAGAACAGAATTTTTAACAAAAAATATTTATACTGAGTAGGATGTAGTACTCTGGAACACTTTTCCAGATGAAGGCCCATGCTTCAGCTTTGAGTGTGTATGGACTGTATGGCATTGGGGGGGGGGGGGAGAGTCCCCAAATTATTTCATTTCATTTTAAAATTAAACCCAGTATCATTGTTTTTGGCTCAGGCATGTAATACTTTTCACCTTTTAGGGTTTTAAAAAAGGCAAATTTGGAGGTTATTGGGTCTACATGGAAGGCTTTGGGGAATTACATAAGACCCTGGGAACACAGCTTGTGCACATCTGCCAGAATCCAGAAAAAGAAATGGCCTCAATCATATCTGCATAAGTAACTGAATAGTTTGTACCAATAAGTCAGTTATGGAAACATGTACCTGGAATATCTGGATGCCCTTTGTGGTAAGCCCAAGGGAAAGGGAAGCGTCAATTTCTTTCTTGTCCTATGAGAAAATACACTTGCATTATTTCCCCACATAATGCATTTGGCTAATATTATCAATGACAACCTGAAATGTACAGCTCAGAGTCAGGTAACGTAGTGGTTGGAATGCAGCACTGCAGGGTTACTTCTGCTGCCTGCCGGCTGCCTGCAATTTGGCAGATCAAATCTCACCAGGCTCAAGGTTGACTCAGCCTTCCATCGTTCTGATCTGGGTAAAATGAGGAGCCAAATAGCAGTAGACTAGACTTATATACCGCTTCATAGGGCTTTCAGCCCTCTCTAAGCGGTTTACAGAGAGTCAGCATATTGCCCCCAACAATCTGGGTCCTCATTTTACCCACCTCGGAAGGATGGAAGGCTGAGTCAACCCTGAGCCGGTGGGATTTGAACCGCTGAACTGCTGATCTAGCAGTAGCCTGCAGTGCTGCATTTAACCACTGCGCCACCTTGGCTCTTGTTGGGGGGCAATATGCTGACTTTGTAAAACCGCTTAGAGAGGGCTGTAAAAGCACTGTGAAGCGGTATATAAGTCTAAGTGCTACTGCTACACATATTAACTAACTGATTGAGAAAAGAAACATTCCTTTGACCCAAATGAAGGAAGAATTTGGTTTTTTTTTAAAGCACTGCAAGAATTGATTGGACCACAACCGTATAACCCTCAGAAAAAGCAGGATAACCCACCACTCCATTCTTTTTCAGCATCATCCCTTCCCTTTGGCACCTCCAAAATTATTTTGCAGCGGGTGAGATCAGCATTTTTAGCTTGGAAAGTTTTCCTATTTTTATTTTGCTTTGGAGGCTCATATGGAGGCTTAGCTGCTCTTGCTTTCCACAGCTGGATGACACATAGGTCAGCATCTCCTGCTTGCTCCCTGCAAACAACTATCATTTGGAAATATGCATCTTTTCTTTGCAAATAGAAGCTCCATTTAACAATTATGGCTGTATCTGAACCTACCCAAATACAGTGTCTAAGACGGTCAGCTGGTAACACTGAATGCAGCCTCTAAGAGCTTGTCAAAGAATCAAATAGCAGGAGGCCTATAAAAATCTTACACCACCTTCAGTAGGGTCAACTTTGTTGTGCAAACAACTAAACAGCTTCTTAGGGCAATAATAATTCAATGAATGCCAATTGAGCAATGAGAATGTATCACTCTAAATGGGGTGATTTTGGATTCTTAAAAGACTGCACGGTGTAATTCAATGTTTATAAAATGTCAATATTTTTTCAATATCTAGAAAAAACACCCCCCCAACATACACTATGTCTGTGATGGCGAACCTATGGTACGCCCTCTCTATGGCATGCCCTCATCACTATGTCCGTGATGGTGAACCTATGGTACACGAGCCATCACCCCAGCTCAGCTCTATTGCTGAGCATGTGTGTGTGCGCCTCCCACTGGCCAGTGGGTTTTCAGGTCTCTGCCACGCATGCGTGGGGGACAGGGCATGTGTGTGTGGGTCATGCATGCATGTATGGGGGTGTGGGGCGCAGAGGGAGTTGCACGCGCATTGCATTATGGATGTGTACATGCGTGCAGGCTTTTGGCACTTGACGCCAGAAAGGTTAGCCATCACTGCACTATGTCATTATAGCCACTGCAGTGGTGGTGCAGTGATTGGAGTGCAATACTGCAGGCTACAGTTAGAACACAGTACTGCAGACTACTTCTTCTGACTGCTGGCTACTGGCAGTTCGAGTCTCACTGTTCTCAAGGTTGACTCTGCCTTCCATCCTCCCGAGGATGATAAAATGAGGACCCAGATTGTTGGGGGCAATATACTGACACTGTAAGCCACTTAGAGAGAGCTACAGAACACTGTGAAGCGGTATATAAGTCTAAGTGCTATTCCTATTGCTATTATAAAGAATCTGAGAGCCAGTCTCCAGTCCTGGCTCTAATATTTGGGATGTACACAGCTAAAGAGATCCATAGAGGAGCCCTTGAATTTGCAACAGTCAGGCCCTGCAGAGAATTTCATCCCAATGACCTTGAATAGTTCCTGAAAAATAGAATTTATGCTGCTATTGGGCAATACATTTCCATTATTTGAAAAATATTCAGCAAACTAACATATTTCACTCTCTGGATCAGGATCTGGATAGCATATCTTCTTAAATGCAAGATGGAAAATTAATTCTGTTATATTCCTACTGTTAAGCCTGCTTTCCTCTCAGCTGTGCGCATTACTCAACTCACTGAATAATCCACACTCCCATTGTCATTTGGAAAAAAAACATTTCAAACATTTGCTTGCAAAGCAATTACTAAAGGACCATGATTACATCCAACAAAGTTAGTGCCAGTCCAGGTAACATCCTCCTGAATCTCAGCTGCCGGGCAGAGCACAATGCTCACAGATTTAGAATTCACCACATATCTTTATCTCCAGTTTTTGAAAAGGGACTATTAAAAAAACCTGCAGCTACTTGACTTGCAATTTAAAATGTGCCTCTAAGCCAGAGGTGTCAAACTCAAGGCCTGGGGGCTGGATCCGGCCTGCGGGGTACTTAGATCTGGCCTGCAGGGGTGCTCTGGAAACAGTGAAGGACTGGTCCACAGTGCTTTTTCCAGTGAAAACGGTCTCCCAAGCTCTGTTTTCCACTGTGGCCCTCCCGAGCTCCATTTTCACTGGCAGAGGGTTGCAGGAGGCTGTGGTAGCCAAAAATGGGAGCTCGGGAGCCCATTTTCACTCGCAGACCACTCAGGGCACCACAGGAGCTCCTGACAGAAGTGACATCAAGCTGGCCAAGCCCCCCCTGACCATGCCCCCCCCCCCCATGAGATCAAACACAACCCTTATGCGGCCCTCAATGAAATCAAGTTTGACACCCTTGTCTAAGCCTACCTCCAAAGAATTTTTTTTAATTGGATTTTTGTGATGTGGATGAATCGTATGATAGGGAAAAGTTAAAAATTATGACTGGGAGGCATCATCCCATAAAAAGATTAGAAACTGCCGAAGGGTGGTCCCTTTACCCAAAGGTTGGCTTGCTGTAGCCTCATTCCATACCTTGTACAATCTGTAATAATGGACAGCTACGTCGTCCAACCGAACGGCCTCCTTGATGTACTTGAGGTGGGCTTCAGAGGCAGTGAGAGCACACTGGTCTTTGTGCATGATGGGGATGTGTTTCAGGATGTAATCCTTCCCTCTCTTGGCCACCACCTGTCAAGAAGGAAAATGCATATTAATTATTAGGGTATATGGGTTTTCATATTCTCAGGCACTTAGCTGTTCAACTATTTATTTACGGTAGTCAATTTACATGACTCTGGGCAACAGAGTGTGTTAAAAAGGTAAAAAATAATGTGTGCAAAGATTAAAATAAACAGCAGCTGAAAAAAAACCCCACAACAATCATTAACACAACCAGGAGACAGCCCCCTTTGTACACTGATTCCAGCCTTCCCTGCTTCAGATGTCCTGGGAGGCAATGAAAATGGTGCTTATGAATTTCCTGGGACATTTTAGGCATTAAAAGATTGTTCTATTTCAGAATAACCAAGGGGTGAAGAATATAAAAACAACCCTGTTTGAAAGGAAGGAGGAAAGGAAGGAGGGAGGGAAGCAAGGAGGGAAGGAAGGAGGGAAGGAGAGAAGAAAGGAGGGAAGGAAGGAGAGAAGAAAGGAGGGAAGGAAGAAGGGAATGAAGGAGAGAAGAAAGGAGGGAAGGAAGGAGGGAAGGAAGGAGAAAAGGAAGGAGAGAAGGAGAGAAGAAAGGAGGGAAGGAAGGAGGGAAGGAAGGGGGGAAGGAGAGAAGGAGAGAAGAAAGGAGGGAAGAAAGGGGGAAGGAAGGAGGGAAGGAAGGAGAGAAGAAGAGAAGAAAGGAGGGAAGGAAGGAGGGAAGGAAGGAAGAAGAAGTAGGATTGTTGTAAAATAAGATGGATGTATGGGATGGTAAGAAAGCAATCTCAATTATATTGTCAATTGTAGGGGAGAAAAATTGTTATAAATACATATTATTAACAACAGTAATGAGATTATATAATTGTGAATGTATATATGAGAAATAAAAATTTTAAAAAAAGGAAAAAACAACAACCCTGTTGAATCAGGCTAAGACTTGCCTTAATTCAGCATTCTGTTTCTTAAAGTGGCCAGCCTCTGTGAGTTTGAAAGTGGGAGATGAGAATATGCATGCCATCCACTACCGTTTCCTTGCAAGTAATATTTGATAGCACACAACCCTTAGCCCAGATGTAACAGTGAGTCTTCAAGACCAATAGATCTAACCTCTACAGCTGTCTAACTGACATCCATGGCTTTCAAAAACAAAGCAGAGGAAAGGAGATATTAAAATACTCCTGGGAAGGTGGCTTAAAATGGAAACAGTGAGTCAACACTGTTGAGAGGTTATTATCTTCTTACCTGGCAAGTTTACGCCAACAGTTACCTTGGGAGTTGGCAGAACTTGAAAAGAGGTCAGTTCACCTACTGGAAAAGCTATCAAGTCATGTTTCCATTGCACAATAGTAATAGCACTTAGACTTATATACCGCTTCATAGTGCTTTTACAGCCCTCTCTAAGCGGTTTACAGAGTCAGCATATTGCCCCCCCAACAATCCGGGTCCTCATTTTACCCACCTCAGAAGGATGGAAGACTGAGTCAACCTTGAGCCTGCTGGGATTTGAACTGTTGAACTGCAGCTAGCAGTCAACTGAAGTAGCCTTCAGTGCTGCACTCTAACCACTGCGCCATCTCGGCTCTTATTTGAAGGAAGGTTTCACCACAAGCATTTGATGCGTGAAGCTGCCTTATGCTCATGTGCCACATTGCCATACACCATCTTTTCTCAATCTCAGCACCTTTAAGATGGGTGGACTTCAACTTCCAGAATTCCCCAGCCAGCATTGGGGCCATAATTCCAGGAACACCTGTCAGTACAGGTAAATAACTGCTGACTATGAATTCTGAGCCTGTAGTCCCAACATCTGCAGAGCATAAGGCTGCATCTGCAAAAACCAGGAGACTTCCTTCCAGCATTTGCCATATTTTTTTCATAGACACCCAGTAGATGGAATCTACTATATTTGGCATCTAATTGTTCATTTGCTACCACAGGATTATCATTTTAATGCAATTCCTCTAGAAGGATTCCAAGATAAATTGGCCAGTTGGCTCTCGAATACATCACCTCTCTAAGTAATTGTTAAACTATTCTTACTGTTACCAACTTTCCAGGGACGCAATGTATTATTCAGTGGTGGGATTCAAATTTTTTTACTACCAGTTCTGTGGCTTGGTGGACATGGCATGGCTTGGTGGGCATGGGAGGGGAAGGATACTGTTAAATCTCCATTCCCCCACTGCAAAAAGGTTACTGCAAAATCCCCATTTCCTCCAGATCAACTGGGACTCGGGAGGCAGAGAATAGATGGGGGAGGGGCCAGTCAGAGGTGATATTTGCTGGTTCTCCGAACTACTCAAAATTTCCGCTACCATTTCTCCAGAACTGGTCAGAACCTGCTGAATACCCCCTCTGGTATTATTCCAGAACATACATCTTGGAATAACAGAAAAGTTTTGACGTTCTTCTCCTTGTATAGTTTCAAAAAATTGCATTTTAGATTTTCCCTCCCAAAATTGTCCTGCAGTGAAATTACTCCTTCTTTCTGCTAGCTAAAAAAAAGGTCAAAAATCTGGGATGCAACTATGAAGTCATTTTAGCATTGATTAATAGTGTTTTCACCTTATGGGAGGAACAATGAACTCTGTTGCCATTTTTGTGGCAATATTGTTTTGTTTGATAACATTCTAAATTTTCTCAGAGAACATCCTAAGAGTTTCCTTTTGCATCTCCCCATCAAAGACTTTGGTGAAAGTGATCTTTGCATAGCTCTCAGTCTTATGCAACAGTCAAATCATTCACCAAGATATGAACAGCCTAGTGCTGTATTTGAGTTTTAGAGCTGCCTGTCAGAGGCAACTTAGCAGAGTCAGTATAATACAGTGGCTAGAATACTGAACTAGGATTGAGAAGATGAAGGTTTACATTTACTCCAATGTCAAAAATGTGATCTTTCAACCCAACTTATGGGATTGCTGTTAAAATAAAATGGGATTGGGTATGTACGTACTCACATATGTATGTATGTATGTATGTATGTCTGTATGTATGTATGTAGGCATGCATGTATGTATTGTGTTGTGAGTCATGGAATAAAACATAGGATATAATTAAAAATATATCCCGTCTCTACAATAAATGCCTATGACGATTATCCAGATAGATTTGCCTACATCAGGGGTGTCAAACTAAAGGCCTGGCGACCGGATTCAGCCCACGGGGCCACCCTGGAAACAGCAAAGGAACGGCCCAGGGTGCTTGTGCCAGTGAAAATGGGCTCCCAAGCTCCATTTTCAGCTGCCACGGCCTTCTGCAACCCCTTTGCCACTGAAAACTGAGCTCAGGAGCCTGTTTTCTCTGGCAGAGTGATTGGGCCACCACAGACACCCACGACAGGAGAGATGTCGAGCTGGCCATGCCCATCCTGGCCATGCCCACCCTGGTCCCCCAGGTCAAACACAACCTTGAAGTGGCCCTCAATGAAATTAAGTTTGACATCCCTGGCCTACATGATGGTAACTAAAAGGATGATGCTATGAAGATGGGCCACATTTGGAAAGTTGGCTCCTTCCCCCTTAGGCCAAACAACTTGAAGGCAATAAAACAGTTAACTAACTCCTTCTGTACACCTCCTCCACCCATGTTGTTGTACTGCAAGCATGAATGTCTCTGTTATGCATTCCCCATGACATCATCCTCTCTTTATAACTAGAATCTATTCTGGGGATGCCCACAGCTGCTGCATCCGCCACTACCAAAAATTCCAGCTGAAGCACTGGGTGACACGAACAATCACACAGTACCACAAGACACTGCCAGGGAAGATCTTTTCATATGCTCATAAACTCCTGTTATTCCATCACTATTCTTTAACTCCAAGCATGTACTTCTGATTTCATGGGCCCTAATTTGCTCTCCTCTTCATTCACTACCCTCTTCTAGCTCTTACATTATTCCAGAAATATGGGTAACGACAGGTTACCTTTCCTTCCTGAAACTATGAATGATTTTTCTGATATGGTTAGTCAACCAAACTTGAAAAAAGATTCTCTATAAACTATCTGCTTCTCTGGGGACAAATATAGCAATAGCAATAGCAATAGCAGTTAGACTTACCGGTATATACCGCTTCATAGGGCTTTCAGCCCTCTCTAAGCGGTTTACAGAGTCAGCATATCGCCCCCACAATCTGGGTCCTCATTTTACCCACCTTGGAAGGATGGAAGGCTGAGTCAACCCTGAGCCGGTGAGATTTGAACCGCTGAACTGCTGAACTAGCAGTCAGCTGAAGTGGCCTGCAGTACTGCACTCTACCCACTGCACCACCTCAGCTCTTGATATGCAGGTAAGATAACTTATGATCCAGAACAAGGAATCCTAGTCATAAATAAAAGCATCTTACCTCTGAGGGGCTGAAGGTGGAAGGGGATGTACCCTTCTCTTACACATCACAACTTCTACATCCTCTCTCCAACATTTTATTTAGGATTTATTAGACATTTATAGGCCGCCCTTTTCCCTGAGGGGACTCAGGGCGGCTTACAATCAAAAGGAAGGGGAGTGTAGGACAATACAAAAAAAAATGTGCACAAAAGTAAGTTAGACAGTAAAACTCAACATTCACTCAGCATTCGGGAGGGGCAAAAATAAGATTATCCCCAGGCCTGACGGGCTAGCCAGTTCTTGAGGGCTGTGCGGAAGGCCTGGACGGTGGTGAGGGTACGAATCTCCACGGGGAGATTGTTCCATAGCGTCGGAGCCGCAACAGAGAAGGCTCTCCTCCGAGTAGTCGCCAGTCGGCACTGACTGGCGGATGGAATACGGAGGAGGCCAACTCTATGCGATCTGATGGGACGCAGGGAGGTAATTGGCAGAAGGCGGTCTCTCAAATAGCCAGATCCACTACCATGGAGCGCTTTATAGGTGGTGAGTAGGACCTTGAAGTGCACCCGGAGATCGACAGGTAGCCAGTGCAGCTCACGGAGGATCGGTGTTATGTGGGCGAACCGTGGTGCGCCCACGATCACTCGCGCGGCTGCATTCTGGACTAGCTGAAGTCTCCGGATGCTCTTCAAGGGCAGCCCCATGTAGAGCACATTACAGTATTCCAGCCTGGAGATCACAAGGGCTCGAGTGACTGTTGTGAGGGCCTCCCGATTCAGGTAGGGCCGCAACTGGCGCACCAGGCGAACCTGGGCAAATGCCCCCCTGGTCACAGCTGAGAGATGGTGGTCAAAAGTTAGCTGTGGGTCCAGGAGGACTCCCAAGTTGCGGGCCCTTTCTGAGGGGTGTAAGTTTTGTCCCCCCAGCCTGAGTGATAGTATGTTGGTCAAATTTTTGGGAGGGAAACACAACAGCCACTCGGTCTTGTCTGGGTTGAGTATCAGCTTGTTTGCTCTCATCCAGTCTTTAACGGCTTCCAGACCCCGGTTCATCACGTCCACCGCTTCATTGAGTTGGCACGGGGCGGACAGATACAACTGTGTATCGTCCGCATATTGGTGGTATTTTATCCCGTGCCTTCGGATGATCTCACCCAGCGGTTTCATGTAAATGTTAAATAGTAGGGGGGATAGGACCGACCCCTGCGGCACCCCATAAGTTAGGGGCCTCAGGGACGATCTTTGCCCCCCCACCAACACCGACTGCGACCTGTCCAAGAGATAGGAGGAGAACCACTGCAAGACAGTGCCGCCCACCCCTATCTCCCGCAGTCGTCGCAGAAGGATACCATGGTCGATGGTATCGAAAGCCGCTGAGAGGTCCAGGAGAACTAGGATGGAAGCATGGCCTCCATCCCTAGCTCTCCAGAGATCATCAGTCAATGCGACCAAAGCGGTTTCTGTGCTGTAACCGGGTCTGAAGCCAGACTGGAAGGGGTCAAGATAGTTAGCTTCCTCCAAGGTACGCTGAAGCTGGAGAGCCACCACCTTCTCAACAACCTTCCCTACAAAGGGGAGGTTGGAGACTGGACGATAGTTATTAAGAACAGCTGGATCCAGAGACGGTTTCTTCAGGAGGGGTCTTACCACCGCTGTCTTGAGCGCGGTGGGAAAGTACCCCTCCCGAAGAGAAGCGGTAACAACCGCCTGGATCCAGCCTCGTGTCACCTCACTGCTGTTGGCAACCAGCCAGGAGGGACACGGGTCCAGTATGCAGGTGGAGGCGCTCACAGCTCGCATAGCCTTGTCCACATCCCCAGAGGCAACTTCCTGAAACTCAACCCAGAGATGGTTTGCCAAGTCTTCTCCTTGTGTCTCGGCTGGATCTACTGGGGTGGAGTCCAGGTCCGCTCGAAACCGGGCAACTTTGTCCGCCAAG
Source organism: Thamnophis sirtalis (assembly GCF_051295495.1). Classification (NCBI taxonomy): domain Eukaryota; kingdom Metazoa; phylum Chordata; class Lepidosauria; order Squamata; family Natricidae; genus Thamnophis; species Thamnophis sirtalis. The sequence continues at coordinate 154,506,703 of NW_028261381.1, read as the reverse complement.
AACTGGACATACTCCTCAGCCTTACCCTGTAGGGAGTCCCCCGTCTCCCTCCTATTTAGGAGGGAGCGGGTTATCCTAAACAGGGCGGCTGGGCGGGACTCGGCGGACGCTACCAAGGAGGCAATGTATGTTCTTTTTGCTGTTCTTAAGGTCCGAATATACTCCTTGGTGCATGCTGTTAAAAGTGCCCATTTCGACTCGGACCTATCAGACCTCCACGAGTGCTCTAGGCATCTCCTCCGGCGCTTTACCTCCCGGAGCTCCTCAGTGAACCAAGGAGGCCTCCGGGGGCCGCTGACCCGGAGGGGCCGTAGCGGCGCAATCCGGTCTAGAGACTCCGAAGCTGCCGAGTGCCAGGCAGCGACGAGGGTCTCCGCCGAACTGTGGGTGAGGGTATCAGGAATAACCCCAAGCTCCATCTGGAACTTAGCAGGATCCATCAGTCGCTTGGGGCGGAACCAGCTGGTCGGTTCCTCCTCCCTACGGTGGGGGTTTGGCCTCCGGAAGTCTAGCCTCAGTAGGTAGTGGTCTGACCACGACAGGGGTATGATCTCATTACCCCTCAGACCAAGATTGTAACTCCACTGCTCCGAGAGGAATACGAGGTCAAGCGTGTGACCCGCTGAGTGAGTTGGGCCTCGAATTACTTGAGTCAAGCCCATGGCTGTCATGGAAGCCATGAACTCCTGCGCTCCATCAGAGTGTTCACCGAGCGAAGGCAAGTTAAAGTCCCCCAGAACTATAAGTCTAGGGAACTCAACCGCTAGCTCGGCTACTGACTCGAGGAGCGAGGGGAGGGCTGCTGCAACGCAGTTGGGAGGCAGGTACATAAGCAGCAGACCCACTTGACCCTTGAGGTCCAGCTTCACTAGCAGGGACTCACACCCGACAAGCTCCGGAGCAGGGATCCTACGAGGTACTAAAGACTCCCGGACTACAATAGCCACACCGCCACCCCTTCCCTGGGCTCTCGGCTGGTGTAGCACCTGAAATCCGGCTGGGCACATCTCAACGAGGGGGACTCCTCCCTCCGCGCCCAGCCATGTTTCAGTAATACATCCAGGTCTGCGCCCTCATCAGTTATCAAGTCCCGGATGAGGGGGGCCTTATGAACAACAGACCTGGCATTTAGCGACAGCAGTCTGAGACCAGGGTCCTGGGTACTTGCGCCATCTGACCTTGGAGTGGGACTCCTAGGGCCGGAAGGAGGGATCTCTATGACACAGCGAGCCCTCCTTCCCCGATGATGGCCTGCCCTAAAGTCCCCGCCATATCTGCCTCTCCCTGTTATGACCGCAATGCTCTGACCCTCTCCCGTGGTTGTGGTCCCCCCAACCACCCCGGTGACCCCCGCATACCCCAGCAGGTCCTCCGAATCAGTCATACCCAAACTCTCACTCAAGCAGTCCTCACGGAATAATTAAAACACAAAGTTACAACAGTAATAATAATAAAAGTGAGATCATTCATATCATCTCAAGCAATCCCATGCACTCAACATACCATATTAAAAGTAAAAATTAAAAAATTTAAAAATTGCGCGGGCTCACAGACACAATGTTCAGTTTATGGTAGTCCAAAGGTGTCTTCTGCCCTCTCCTGAGGGAGGGCCTACCTTGAGGGGGGGCTCTTCTGAAAAATTCAGTGTAGTCCAGGGGGGGGAGGGGCTGGGGGGTAAAGTGAGTTCGAGAGTCAGCTGCAATGATGAGAACCGGGGAGTTAACCATAGTAGAAAGAAGTCTGGTAAGTGTGTTCATTTCAACAGCTTCTCTTGATGTCATTTCCAGGATCAAAGGAGTCCAAAGAGGGAGGGAGGGAAGCTTATCTCCGATAGAAGGGGAGGGAGAGGGACGCTCCATTCAATAATCGGGCCCGACGTTCTTAGGGGCCAGCGCGTCAAAAAACAAGTCCAAGGTGGTCAGTTTCATTAGCCAACAATGTTGGCATCCATCGAGGCTGGCAGCTCGGAGAATTAAAGTTTACCGGTCCGCTGCCAGCTCCGAAATCACAAGACACTCCGCACTCCCTCAACTCTGTCCCAGGGGCCAATTTCCCCCTCACCAGCTCTCCCTTAGTTCTCCTTTAATCTCCGCGGTCTCCGCCAGTTCCTTCTGTTCAAGCCGCGATGTTAGGCGGCGTCAGATGGCAACCACGGCCGGCAATGTCGGTGGCCAGCAACAAGCAGCGTCCCTCGGCGTCTATGACGCTTCCCAAACTCCCCTCTCACCAGCTCTCTCGTTGTTTAACTCAATTCCAATCTCCACCGTCCGCTACGCTTCCCAACATTTATTTTAAATTCGTTCGTTCGAGCCGCGATGTTAGGCGGCTCAAATGGAAAGAGACGGGCGATGTCGGCAACCAGCAGCTTCGGCGGCTTCTTATGGTGTCTGCGGCCAGCAATGCCGATGACTCTTGCCGTTTCTAGGGCTCAGCGTCTTTCCGAGCTGGCAGCTCGGGGAGACCGAATTCTCCGCAGCTGCTGCCAGCCCCGGGACCGCTGGATGTTCCGGCAGACTCGCCTCGTCTTGGGTCAGGTCCAGAGTCAATCAATACCTCCTTATGAAAGTTTTCATTATTTTGAAGCAGTTTGAAGCGTCCCAGATACAGCATTCCGAAGGTTTTTTTTTAAATTGTGAAGATAAAATTAAAAGAGGATACTTTGTTTGGAATGCCTGGCACATTCAAACTCCTTGTCAGGCTAAGCCCAAAAATGACATCGTACAATACAGAGTTCCATTTGCTTACAGACAATACAAAAAATCTTGCTAGATTAAACCCTTATTCATGAGCCAAGGTGGCGCAGTGGTTAAATGCAGCACTGCAGGCTACTGCTAGATCAGCAGGTCAGCGGTTCAAATCTCACCGGCTCAGGGTTGACTCAGCCTTCCATCCTTCCGAGGTGGGTAAAATGAGGACCCAGATTGTTGGGGGCAATATGCTGACTCTCTGTAAACCGCTTAGAGAGGCCTGAAAGGCCTATGAAGCGGTATATAAGTCTACTGCTATTGCTATTGCTATTGCTATTGCTATTAATGGATATACCATGGGAGATTCTAGGGCAGTGTTTCTCAACCTTGGCGACTTGAAGTCTTGTGGACTTCAGCTCCCAGAATTCCCCAGCCAGCTATGCTGGCTGGGGGATTCTGGGAGCTGAAGTCCACAGGACTTCAAGTCGCCAAGGTTGAGAAACACTGTTCTAGGGGGTAGCTATTGTGTCTCCTATCCAGCTCTGGGCTATGGTGGTTCTTGCCTCATCCATTTCCTTCCAGGGAAAATGGTGCTTCACTGTAGTCTATCAAAGCACCCACCAACCCTCCCTTGGTAGGCACTATTTCTCACACTATTTTTGATTCAGAGGAATTACTTCCAGAAACTGCTGGGAACTACCTGGAATTACAGTCCATAGGAGGTTCCATGTCCAGAGGGGAAGCAGAACATTCCAGAGACTGCAGCCTCTGAATGGCTGTTGCCCCTACAGAGGCTTCTGACAAAGGCTTTATGCCCTGTGGCAGAGCACATGTTTTTCATATACAGATAGTCTTTGTCTAACAATGGTAACTGGGACCTGCAACTCCACTGCTAAGCAATGCAGTTGTAAAGCATGTCACGCAAACATGACTGCAACAGTGTCATCATTGTTAGGTGAATTCCGCAAGGTTTCAATGTCTCATGACATCACCATTTGTGACCACCTCATGGCTTCCCCAGCTTCTTTGCTTGTCCAAAGCTGGCAGTGAAGACTGCAAATAGCGATGCTGTGACCACTGTAATTGCACGCTGGTTGCCAAGAGCCCAAATGATAATCACGTGTTTGCGAGGATTACAACTATCAAGACCTGAAATAAGTCCCTCTCACTTAGCATTGTCATTACTTTGAATGGTTGCTGAATGAGAAGTGTTTTAAGGAAGTCCTAGCTTTCTTTATAGCATCTCTCAATTCTCAGTGACCCAACAGGATGCAACAATGCCATGCCTGAAAATTAGCTTGATCTGGAAATCCTTGCAACCTACCACCAGTTACTAGAAAGAACCAGGAAGCCTTAAAACCAATTTTACACCATACATCACATCCTTATCTATAGTTTCTGAGTTCTTGTCCAGCCATACAACCTCTTATTAAAAGTGATCAACTGAAACAAGTTCCTTTGGTATTTCTGCCCATTGCATAGTTGCTATGAGACTCACAATTGCTTCAAATGGCTAAGCACACCGATAGCAAAGTTGACCATACAGCCATATTTCTTCCTTCCCTTTACCATTATAAAAACTAAGCAAGGAGGAGACTCAGTGGCCAAATTTCTGCAAAAACCAACCTGGCTCTGGCAAAGCTGAAAAGGCCTACTGTGACCTTCTGCATTTTATCCAGCTGATGTGGACAATGGCCAACCCTATACCAAAACAGCATCTGCTGCCCGAAATGTTTCTGAAAATGGCCAACACCCCGCCCCCCCAGGCTTGCTTTGTGTTTCAGAATTCAAAGTTAACAAGGAACATTCCCTCAAAGACAACAAGGTGGTTTTGGAAGGCGCCCTTACTTACCCATGCAGGAAAGTATGCTTCAGGTTCAAAGTATTTCCCAAAATGCTTGTTCCTTTTGAAATTGCCTAGGTCAGCCTGCAGTGCAAAGGCTGCTAGGAGGAAATAGGCCTCTTCACGTAGCATGCACTGAGAACGCAGGACTTGTTTCCTCAGATGCCAGTAATAATAGTAGCGTGCAGTTCGGTCACTGGACAAAGATGAGAAGGTGAAAAAGAAAATAAGGAAAAAAATGAGCAAATGTTCAGGACATGGAACCAATCAACAAGAAAACCAGAGATAAGGAGTGCACTGTATCAGAAGAGTGTGCATGCTGGTCTCATTTGGCAGCTTTTAGATGCTTGATGTCAGATGTCAGAGTGCGCACAGTGTGACTATGTGAGACAACCCAGGAGCAAATACAGTAAGCAAAGGTTTGTATTTAAACAGAGGTTTTATCTACAAAGAATATATACATATATGTACTTTAGTCAGACCTCAAACAAGCAGCAAGCAGCAATTACAGCACGGAAACACATGCCCCAATAGGGCCTCTTCTTATTACAGGCTCTTAAAGTGATATCAACCTAAAATTTTGCTGATTCATTCCCAGAATTACACCATCATAACATCTGGTCAGCACTTAAGTTATTACCCTGACAGCAGAGTATTCTAACCCTTATTCCTGGATTAACAGAATATTTTACCTGATTTAAGGCAATCTGATTTATGGTAATCTGTATACAGATTAACATTATTCCCCCAGATCTTTGACAATGCCTTAAACCTAATGCATAGCAGCACCTCAAAGTGGGGAGAGGGACCAAAATGTCAAGAAGGCCATTGAAACCATATCACTGAGGTTACCATTTTGACTTTTGCGTCCACCCTTTGGGGAAGGCCAGGTCAGGAAATGGACACCATAAGAAATAGCGGAACTCTGTTTTAGTGAGATGGTTCTCGAATCTGGCAAATTTAAGACATATGGACCTCAACTCCCATAATTCACATTCAGTATGTTGAAGCCCAAAGTTGGGAAACACTGATAACAGAATCTTGAAAGTCTGACAGTGTTTTCTCTTACACCAAAGAGAGTTAAGGCAAAACACCCTTGAGTTTCTTTCTTAGGCCTCCCTATTTTCCCAGGCTATGCTTATCTTTTTCTGGAGGTAGCTGCACATTTTTTCCCCAAGGCCATTTCGGTTCTTCCCTATATGTTGACTTCTTGTTTTGAATGCCTCTGCTGATGTGAATTTCTTTTTACCATTGCTTCATTGCTTTAACATTTATCTTGCTGCTGCTTATTCATTTTATTAATTTTCATACTGTTTTATTACTTTATCAAATTTAGGCAAGCCTTGAGAGGGCTTTCATCTTCAATGCAGATTTTTAAAAACAGATAAACAGGACAAATTATCTTGATGAAAAGTCTCAAAGAGTCCAATTGCTGAAGATTTGGTAATATGTCAGTGCAACTTTTCCCAGGCTGTGGCCTCCATGTATTTATTACTGTGATTACTGTATATCTTTCCAGATTTCCTGGCAGGAAGTTGAATGAGTGGTCAAAAAGCTAAGATGTTATTTAACTTGTGGTCAATTCTGAGCGCCCATACTTATTTTTTGCAATCCTCTAGCATCAAGGCTTTGAATAGAACTCTCTGATGAATACACATCCCCCCTCACTCTAGGTAGTCTGGCTTTTTCAAACTTACCTGATCAAGCGGCCATTCTCCACATAGTACTGCACTCGAAAGTGAATGATCATTGGGGGACCAAACTGGTCTATACCCTGCAATAAATAGCAAATATAAATATCAGTTTCCAGACTGAGCAAAAGGAGGGCCATAAAAAGACCTCTGCTGGATCAGCCCAAAAGTGTATCTACTCCACTTTCTATTCCTGCAGGGGCTGCTGAGATGGCCATTTGCAACAACCTCTTGCTTGTGCCCAGCCTTTAAAGGATACTTCCAGGGGTGAGATTCTACTGGTTCGGGAGGAAAGGAAGGGGGAAAGGAAGGAGAGAAGGAGAGAAGAAAGGAGGGAAGGAAGGAAGGAGGGAAGGAAGGAGGGAAGGAGAGAAGAAAGGAGGGAGGGAAGGGGGAAGGAGGGAGGGAAGGAAGGAGGGAAGGAAGGAGAGTAGGAGAGAAGAAACAAGGGAAGGAAAGAGGGAGGGAGGGAAGAAGAAGTAGGACCGTTGTAAGATAAGATGGATTTATGGGATGGTAAGAAAGCAATTTCAAGTATATTGTCAACTGTAGGGAAAAATTGTTATAAATACATATTATTAATAACAGTTATGAGATCATATAATTGTGAATGTATATATGAAATTGATAAAATAAAAAAATTAAAATAAATAAATAAATATCAGTTTCCAGACTGAGCAAAAGGAGGGCGATAAAAAGACCTCTGCTGGATCAGCCCCAAAGTGTATCTACTCCACTTTCTATTCCTGCAGGGGCTGCTGAGATGGCCATTTGCAACAACCTCTTGCTTGTGCCCAGCCTTTAAAGGATACCTCCAGGGGTGAGATTCTACTGGTTCGGCCCAGTTCAGGCAAACTGGTAGCTCTGAAGATCAGTTGAGAGCGAACCGGTTTGCTCCGACCTTCAGGTGGGCCCATCTGCCTGCCCCTGAGCTAGCCTCACCCATATTTCCTTATTTTTTTTAGCCCAGCTGATAGGCACAACAGAGTGGATTGCTGAGCCTCAGCTGTTTTCCTGTGAATTGCACACACGCATGCAGTGCACATCAGGCACGTTAGCCATGAGTGAGAGTGAAGCACGCACTCAGCGGACCAATTGCTAAACCGGCAGGATTGCACTTCTGGATACCTCCTCTTAATAAACAACAGTCAGCTACATCTATAACAGGGGTGTCAAACTGGATTTCTTTGAGGGCTGGATCAGCATTGTAGTTCTCCTTCGCGGGCCAGCCATGTGGAGGGGGGGAGACACAGAACAGACTGTGCCGTGCCCCGTTTTGCTAGCCAAAATGGGGCACGGCACAGCTGCACATGTCCCCCCCATGCCTTGTTTTGGCTGCCAGAGGCACTGCAGGGCATTTCCAGGCTGGTCCAGACTTAAGCATCCCACAAGCTGGATCCAGCCCGCAGGCCTTGAGTTTGACACCCCTGATTTATGATGATTCTATTTTTCTAATTATTCTGTCTGTTTTATAAGGAGCACCAGCTGAGGCACACTATGATGGAGAAACAGAGCTGGCTAAGTTGCAATCTTCTCTGCCAAAGAGATTGGCAGAAGTGGGCAGGAACACACTGTTTACAACATTTTGTCCATCAAATTAACATGTGGAATGAGTCCTTAACCCAAAATTTAGATAATTCTCCACCCCAAGTGATGCCTGAGCTTCACTATTTGCCCTTTTGTCTGGATACAGCAAAGGATATGGTGACTTGGGTGGGGGAGAGGAGTAGGTCAAATCTGACAGGACTCCAAATATTAATTTTATGAGATATTCCTCATATTCTTTTAATTTATCTTGGGGCAAGTTCAAACCTTTCTGAGATCTCATTTCATAAATGAGAGCCGAGATCTTTGAAGTGCTTGGCACAGCTGACTGATTTATAGGTTATGTATCATTTGTTTTGGAGTGCATGTTACTACATTTTAATGATAACTGGACTCGAGTCAGTTTTATGACTGAGATGGGAAATCAGACTGAGAAATAAATAAATTGTGGAATTAAAGAAGAGGGAACTTTTTGTTAATATTTCATTTCTTAGAAAATTGCCTATCAACTGGAGATTACTTAGCTTCTATTTATTTAGCATCTTATTTGCTCTGAAAAAAAAGGAAATGAAAGTGTCTTTAAAATGGCTCTGAGGCTAAATTAAAGCTGCTGGCTGTTTTACTGTTAAGACAAGTGGGCCCAGTGGGACCCCAATGCAATGCCCAGGAGTAACAATGTGCTTCCAGAGCATTTTCTTGGAGTCCTTCATGTTTCGAGTCATAACCACTATCATTAGCATCCTCACTATGTCCAGAAGGGGCAGGACTTACTAAAAGATGTCAAAGATCACAACTTAAAAAATTAGCATAGGCTAATGTATTTGGTTTAATTTAGTCTACTGCTTAAACTAGTAGTCTAGATTAGGGGTGTCAAACACGATTTAACTGAGGGCCGCATCAGGGTTGTATTTGACCTCAGGATGTGAGGGGGTGGCCAGATTGACATCACTCATGTTGGGGACGCCTGTGGTGGCCCAAGTGCTCTGCCAGTAAAAACGGGCTCCTGAGCTCTATTTACAGCTGCAATGACTTCATGCAACATTCTGCCAATGAAAACGGAGGTAGCGGTGATAGGTTTTTTTACTACCGATTCTGTGGGCGTGGCTTGGTGGGCATGGCAGGGGAAGGATACTGCAAAATCTCCATTCCTACCCCACTCTGGGATCAGCCAGAAGTGGCATTTGCTAGTTCTCTGAACTACTCAAAATGACCGTTGTCTTACCTGAACGGTCCTTCTATGGGTGCTGCGAAGGGAATCCAATCATGGGTTAACTTAGCCTTCTAGCCTTGAGACTGAGTATGCAAATATCAAAGTTACGCCTCCTCTGACTGGACTTCCGTTTCCTTTTCAGTTCTTTACGAAGTCCACCGAAGGAGCATTATGTCAATCCTCAAACAAGCTGCAGGTCATCCGGCACTACAGAGTCAAGTCCAGTCAGTAACAAGTCAGAGAGTCACAATCAAAACGGAGCCCTGACCAGCCGAAGCTGCGGGCGGGGTTGGATTCCCTTCGCAGCACCCATAGAAGGACCGTTCAGGTAAGACAACGGTCATTCTCCTGTGTGCTGCTCCGGGAATCCAATCATGGGATATATCAAAGCAATGAACTCCCAGGGCGGGAGCTAGGCTGGTCAGGCTCCTCCGCAGACGGAAGGACCCTTTGCAACACTCTCCGCCCAAAGGACGCCTCGGCCGAGGCGAAGACATCAATCTTGTAGTGGCGAATAAAGGGCGAGGGGGATGCCCAAGTGGCCGCCCTGCAAATCTCTTCCACAGATGCTTGCGTCGCCCAGGCCGCTGTGGTGGCCGCACTCCTGGTGGAGTGAGGAGTGATTCGCCTTGGAACCGGTCTGGAGTGGGTGTCATACGCCAACGCAATGCAAGCTTTCAACCATCGGCCGATGGTGTGGGAGGACACCTTCTGTCCCATTGAAGATGGCTGGAAGGAGACGAACAGAGCCTCCGACCTTCGGAACGACGCCGTGCGCTTCACATAGCGACGAAGAGCTCTGCGAACATCCAGATGGTGCCACTGACGTTCCCGCGGATGAGACGGGTGAGGACAAAAGTCCGGCAGGACAAGTTCTTGAGTTCTGTGAAACAATGAGTTTATCTTTGGAAGAAAGGTCGGATCCAAACGAAGCACTACCTTGTTCGGGTGGAAGATGCAAAGATCCGCACGAACAGAGAGGGCTGCTAGCTCCGACACCCTCCTGGCCGATGTTATGGCCACCAGGAAAGCCGTCTTGAGTGTCAACAAGCGGAGGCTAATGGAATGTAGAGGCTCAAAGGGGGCAGCTGTTAGGGCCCTGAGAACCAAGGTCAAATCCCACGTGGGATAACGATGTACCGTCGGCGGTCGTAAGTTGGAAGCACCCTTCAGGAAGGTTCGAACTCGCGAGTGCTGGGATAAGGAGCGGCCTTGGCCACCCCCGACCACCGTCGACAAGGCTGTGACCTGACGGCGAAGCGTGTTTGGCGCCAATCCCTTGTTGAGGCCGGACTGCAAGAAATCCAGAACTTGGGGCACCGAGGCCTTGATGGGATCGACCCCGGTGCGCCGGCACCAGCGGCAGAAGGCCTGCCAGGTAGCCTCGTAAATACGGGTAGTCGACGGGCGACGGGCCGCTTGAATTGTAGAAATGACTTCGTCGGAATAGTGGAGGGCCGCTAGCATCTCCCGCTCACGTGCCACACGGCTAACTGCAACAGCTGAGGGCCCGGGTGCCGGAGAGCCCCTTGGTGGAGCTGAATCTTGTCGTCCGGAATCCTCCAAGGACGCGAAACGGACAGATGGACGAGGTCTGCGTACCAGGGACGTCTGGGCCACATTGGAGCGACTAGCAGCACTTCCGCCTGTTCTGTCAAGATCTTCTGAATGACCGACGGAAGGATCGGGAGAGGAGGAAAGGCATAAAGAAGGCCGTCCGGCCAACGGCTGCGTAGAGCATCTACTCCCTCCGCCCCCGGAGTCTGGTATTGGGAGTAAAACCGGGGAAGCTGTGCGTTGTGCGGGTGAGCGAACAGATCCACCTCGGGCAGGCCGAATCGGCGAGAGAGTTCCTGGAAGAGAATGGGGTGTAGCTGCCACTCCCCCTGATCCACAGTCGCCCTGCTCAGCCAGTCCGCCTGAGTGTTGGCTTCGCCCGAGATGTGCTCCGCCCGAATCGATGAGAGTCTGGGCTCCGCCCAATGGAACAACCTTTCCGCTTCCAGCATCAGAGCTCTGGACTGCGTTCCCCCTTGGCGGTTGATGTGAGCCTTGGAGGCCACATTGTCGGTCAAGATTAACACATGGTGATGAGATACAATGTCCCGAAACTCCAGGAGAGCCAGACGGATGGCCCGCAACTCCAGCCAGTTTATGCTGTTCGCCAGCTCCTGATCCGACCATCGACCTTGGGCCACCTTGTCCAGGGCATGGGCCCCCCATCCGAATAAGCTGGCGTCCGTTGTAACTTGAACGCGGTCCGGCTCCTTGAATGGACATCCCCGGAGGAGCCTGGACGACATCCACCAATGCAGGGACCGCCTGGTCTTGCCCGGGAGCTGCACCTTGATGTGGGAGTGACTGGTATGCGCTCTTTGGAAGGGCAGCAGGAACCACTGGAGAGGACGCGCATGGAACCTGGCCCAGGGCACCACGCTGATGCAGGAGATCATCTTCCCTAGCAATTTGGACAGCGACAGCAGCGGTACTCGCCGATGGGATAGCGCATGATGCGCCAGGTGGTATATGCTCTGCCTCCTTTCCGGGGACAGGAAAACCTCGCACGACATCGAGTTGATGGTGGTTCCCAGATGAAGGAGGGACGTGGTTGGGCGCAGGTGGCTCTTGGGCAGATTGAGGACAAATCCATGGTTTCGCAATGCGTCCATCGTGACCTGTAGGTCTCGGAGGGCCTGATCTCGAGAGGACGACAGCACCAACACGTCGTCCAAATAGCAATTGATGCGTATTGGAATTGAATGAAGGGAGGCTGCCAATACTGCCAGAAGTTTGGTGAACGTGCGCGGGGCCGAGGAGAGGCCGAATGGCAAGGCCCGGTATTGATAATGACGGCCGTTGAAGTGAAACCGCAGGAACTTCCGATGTGCCGGATGAATGGGCACATGGAGGTACGCTTCTTTGATGTCTATGGAAGTCATCATGTCGCCTTGGCGGATGGAAGCCAATATGCTCTTTAAAGAGTGCATTTTGAATTTTTGGTATTTGATATACTGATTGAGCTGTTTCAAATCTAGGATTGCCCTCCATCCCCCGGAGTTCTTTGGTACTAGGAACAAGATGGAATAAAACCCTAGGCCTCCCTGCCCTTTGGGAACTTGTTCTATGGCCCTGATGGTGAGAAGATGAGATATCTCGGTGTCCATAAGGCGCCGCTTCGACGGGCACCTGGGCACAGGGCACCTGATGAACCTTCTCGGGGGGATGGATAGAAATTCTAGCGTGAGACCCAAACTCACTACTTGAAGGGCCCAGGCGTCTGACGTGAGCTCCGCCCATCGGTGGGCGAAGGCCAAGAGACGTCCTCCTATGGGCCCTACCTCCTGCGAGTCAGCGGTATCTGCGAAAGGAACGGTTGCCCGCTCCTCGGAATGACCGTCTACTCTGCGCCTGACTCTGCTGGCGCCCCCGGTCTCTGGCCCCAGCTCGGTCCTGGCCACGGTCCTGTGCCTGGGAGAACCCCCTGGTATAGTTGGGGACGTAGGGAGCGGAGGTAAACCCCGAGTCCCCAGACCGAAAGGGCTGTTGTCTACCATAAGGCTGTGGTCTTCTGGTCACACGGGCACTTGTGGAGGGAAGCACCTTACGTTTGTCCCGAGTCTCAATAAGAATGGGATCCAGCACTGAACCAAATAAGGCCCCGCCCTTAAAGGGCGTGGATGCTAGACGCCACTTAGATTTGATATCAGCTTGCCAGTGGCGGAGCCAGAGCAAACGGCGAGAAGCCACATTGGAAACTACGGCTCGGGATGCAAATTTTGCCGCGCTAAGGGTGGCATCAGCAGAAAACTCTAGGGCTGCTATCAGCTTGGTGACATCCTGATGGAGGCGCAGTTCCTCCGGATCCAGCCTTTCCTGTAGTTGTCTCAGCCAAACTAAAGAAGTCCTATTAAAGAAGGAAGCTGCAGTAGCTGAGCGCAAGGCCCACGCCGCTGCCTGATGAGTTTTGCGAATGACCGATTCGGCCTTGCGGTCCTCGGCCTTCAATCCTTCCGAAATTTCAGAAGGAATTAACGCCGGTGAAGCAAGAGCAGCGATGGGAGCATCCACTGTGGGAAACTGCAGGAGGGCCTCCAACTCTGGAGAAGATGTGAAAAGCTTCCTATCACCAGACCCAGGGGGCTTAACTGCGGTCGGCTCATCCCACTGCTTTTGGATTAAATCAAGAAAAAGCTTGGGAGATGGAATAAAATCTTGCAGAGCCACCTGCTCAGCAAAGAGCCGCTCGGTGGCATCCAGGCCCACAGCAGCACTTTCTGCAGAAATTGCCTCCCCCATGTGGGCGGTAGTCTTGGCCTTATACAGCAGGGATTTGAAAAGAGTGTGCCTGAAAAGCCCAGGGGCCGGAGGCTGGTCCACAGGAAAACCCTCGTCACCAGAGAGTTCCCTATCCTGGATTTCACCTTCCTCCACTAAGGGAGATTGTGCGCTAAACACAGAGTGTAAGGGGAAAGGAGGATCAGTTTGCAGAATGGAAGAATCCCCTTGTACTGCTTGGGGAGCCAGGCCTGAGTAGGCCAGAGTAGGCCTGGAGACCTGGGATCTACGCGCTAATTCCGCATCCACCCCTCTGGAAATAGCCTCTGAGATCATGCTGTAAAAATCAGCAGGAAGGCCCAAATCCTGGCCCTCCAGAGGCCTGAGGCCTGCAGCTGTGGGGGTGAACGTGGCAGAGGGCCCAGCACGTGGAGGTGAATGAAGAGAAGCCCCACTAGCCTCCGAAATAATTGGGGGGGAACGAGGCCCGAAAGCCCCTACCTCAGGAATAGGGCCCTGGGGAAGCTGAATATCAGGGGACCAACCCTGCTCAACGACCCTCACCGGAGACACAGGTTGCTGAATCAGAACCGGAGGGGAAGAAATGGGAGCCCCAGATGCCTTGGGGGGAACCTTGGCCTTGTCTTTGCGCTTGTGCGACTTATCCCGAACAGTAGATGAGGCTCGAGGCCTGCTAGTAGAGGCCCTGGTCGCGGCCCTACTAGGCCCAGGGCTGGCCCCTCCCTCGCCAGGGGAGCGAGGCTCAGAAACTGGCCGGACAGTACCTTGCAATACCGATTGATCAGCCATGATTTGAATCTGAAAGAGCTCAATCAGCGAAACAAAGGAATGCAATTGAAAGCACTCGCCAAGAACGCCACGTGGAAGCAGAGACCAAGAGAAGCGACCTCCTCCCTGAGTCAGCAAACTCGAGTGAGGGAAAAGGGAGGGGCGGAAGCAGTGCGCAAACTCAAGCGCGCGGCAAATCTGCCTTCTCATTCCAGGTATTACTGCGCATGCGTGAAAAGCGCTTCCAAATAAGGCCACCGGCATCAAAGGCGCGAAATTCAAAGAAACCGCAGGGGAAAATTCCCAAACAGCCGATTCATGTAATCCTCCGGCAGCCGCTCCAGCGAGGGCACAAGGGAGGGAGGCGGGGAGGAGGGGAAGACCCGCTCCGACAAGCCACAGCCTCGGATCTGACCGCGCTCGCGGGCGGGTGCTATCCGGCGTGGTAGGCAGCGCTGGGAGACTCAGCTTCCTTGCGCGCTGAAGTTAAGGGAGGGCAGGCAGAGAACGCCCCACTCCAGCTGTAGCGATCCGATATCCCTTAAAGGGAAATAGCGAGGGAGGAATCGACTGGCAGCAATCTGCCGCTTTACCTCCAATCCAGCAAGAAATCCACAGTGAAAACCAAGTAAATTCATCCTTAACCTTGAAAAATTAGCAATTAATCAAGAGAGCGTTGAAAATAAGTCTCGTAGGCTTGACTGAGTAAAAGAACTGAAAAGGAAACGGAAGTCCAGTCAGAGGAGGCGTAACTTTGATATTTGCATACTCAGTCTCAAGGCTAGAAGGCTAAGTTAACCCATGATTGGATTCCCGGAGCAGCACACAGGAGAATTTATACATACATACATATACATATACATATACATACATACATACTGTACATACATGGAATATTCAGTATTTTGGACTTTGACTTCATGCAAAAATTGCCTCTAGAAGCTGAACATTTCCCTCTCAGATGCTCACTGTGGGAGAACCATCACTGTGAAGTAACCCCAATACTGTACTGTACTGATGTATCAGATAACTGACACTGAGGTCAGGCGGCTCTTCTGCAAATGCCTCACACATAACATATGGTGGGGTGAATAAGGCTAGAGTGCATCAACTACTAGCCATAGCAATGGCAAAGAAAGGCAAGCTTGTGATGTAAGTAGGCAGCTGCTCCCTACTTCAGTCCTCCTGACCACAAAGATGAAACCAGAGTGGCACTCCTACCTTACTCGCTTCTTTCTTCCATTCTTTTGGGCAGTACTTGTAGAGCTTCTGGGATAATTCCATATATACATGCTCATTATCTGCCACAGAAAGGGACAAGAAGACTGTATTTTGTATGCAGGCTGAGCAAAGCATTTTCTGACATTCTTTTAAAAACAGTAACAATGATGCACTTATGACTAAGGAAAGCCAGGCTTATAAAGCTGCTTTTGTGGACCAGCTGAAGCATTTCTACTGGGAGGGGAAAAGATAGAATTTCCTTATAAGCTTTCCTTCAAGAAATTGACATTTTAAAAAACAGCATTCAATAATTTATTCTTCTAGCACAACTTGTCCACTTTTTTAAAAATGTTGCAAAAATTGCATATTTTCACATTTAGAGCAAATAATATAGCAAGGCTAATGACATTCTTTCGCTTGCTTAAGAAAGTTTGATTCTTTAAGGAGAATCCTGATAGCTCAATGTTTCTATACTTTTATTCCGATACTTCTATGGTAGAGGTCCTAGTATTAGCTAACCAATTACATGCTCATGGGAATTTGATCTTATTCAAGGACTCTAGTTTTGTTTTTATTTTTAAAGACAATTATAGCTTTTGCAAGGCATGGTTAATTTTTAGCTGCAGCTTCAACCTTTTGCTTCAGTTTATAAACAAAATTATTGACCAAATTTGCACGTTGGGCTGGCATAGTTTACTTAATTTATTAAATAATGAAAACTTGTCTTGGTTCATGTAATGCGCTGAGCAGTGGTGGGTTCTAGCAGGCACTACTGCTGGTTTGCTCAGGGGAGTGCTGTGTGCGCTTGATTCACACTTTGCGTGCATGCACAATACAACTAAAATTGCTCTGCGCATGCATGGAAGCAAAAAACAAGATGGCGTCCTCCAGGAGAACCGATTCGGGGATGTGGCAGGCCTGGGTCACTGCCGGTTCCAGTGACCCAGGCCGCCAAGCTACTACCAGTTCAGCCAAACCAGTCTGAACCAGTTGGAACCCACCACTGGTGGTGAGGTTTTAAAGCAAATGGTTAGATTCTTACAGTGATTAAGTCAAAATCAAACAAAATATAATATATCTTAGTGAGACTATCTAGCCCCGATACTGTTTTTTTTTTAAAAAATAATTTTGAATCAATATAGACTCCTGGCGGACTAATCCCTGCAATTTTCTTGGCAAGATTTCAAAATGGTTTGCCATTGCCTCCTTCCTAGGTCAGAGAGAGTGACTAGCCCAAAGTTATCCTATCACATTTGTGCTTATGCTAGGACTAGACTTCTGGATTTATAGCCTGGTGGCTTAATCACTACACCAAGCTGGCTCTATAATTCTCATCTATTATGTTATACTTGAAAGTATTACTTTATAATTCATTTTTTGTGCAGCAAACAAGTACTAAACAATCTTTGGGCAAAAAGCACAGGGTTAGCAAAAATCAATGATCTAAATACATAGTTAGTAGAGAATTACAGAAATAACATTGTTCCATTTGGACTTACTTTGTATCACACTGAGCCCAAAGAGATGCCCATCCTTCAGCCGCAGCAGGTCACAAACTTGGACAAGTAACTCATGGCACAATATTTTAACCTACAGAATGCAAAGAAATAGCTTTAGCAAGAATTTCAGGAGAAATTGCAAGGAAAGTTATTGTGCCATTACTCTTTTTTTTTTTTAATTAAGGAACTACAATGATCACCATAAAACAAGATCAACAACTTAGGTAGATAAAATATCACAAACTCAACTTATTCAAAGACCAAGCAAGCTATGGCCAAAGCAGACTGAATTATTCATATTACAAATTACATAAAAGCAAAAGTCTCCTAGGCTTTCAGGGCTTGTTAACTTTTGCTGGTTCCATCTGACAAAATGCTACTCATTAGAATTCATCTAATCTTTCTTCTTCTTCAACAAATAGAAAACTAGCAAAATCCATCACACTGAAAAGTCCTCAAGTCTTTATCTTTTGCCATTTTGTATGCTTAATTTAAGAATTTGGATTTTGTGAGATTTAATTGTGAGGACATAGGGAGAAAGATGGCACCTGCTTCATGTATCAATTTGGTGCCAATTATGATGAAAGAAAGTAAATAAAATACGCCAACCCACTGTGACATTATCTCATTTCCAGCAGGTCTCTCTTGATCCTGCAAGAATCTTCCTTAAGGAAGGAAGGAAACCAAGCCAAACTTAGTAACAAGAAGGGAAAAAAGAGAAGTGTAAGCATATATATATATGGATGCAGAGTAGTCCAATTAGGTTAAAAAAACATAGAATAATTCCTTAAAAAATCACTGAACTGAAGAATCATTTGGCCAGGAAATGTAGACATTTTTATAAAGCAAAAATGCAGAATACATTTTGCTTAAGATGTAATTTCTTGGTTTGTGATGTTCTCCAAGCCTGGTTTTTTTCTGGCAGATTTTTTTCTTTTGTTTTTAAATAGATTTTTATTATTTACATATAAGTATATCAAACACAGTGTGACCATCCTGGCGTTTCATCCGCCATAGAAACCAAAGTGAAAGACAAATAATATATATACACTACTTACACAGTGCTAGTCTTGTACAATTATTTTTGACCAATGTATTCATGCTAATACATATAAAATATCTCATTCCAGGTCTACTTAGCCTAATTTTTTCGTGTTCTGACTCCCACCATTGATAAAATCTGTTCCATATGTCTCTCCTTTGTTTTTTTAATTCTAATGTTAGTCTACCCATTTCTGCGCAAGTTAATATCTTCCTTATTATCTCCTTTTCTGAAATTTTGGGCTCAATTGTGGTTGTAAGTGAAGGACTGCCTGTGCAACATTTAGTCCTCTGCAACTCT
Source organism: Thamnophis sirtalis (assembly GCF_051295495.1). Classification (NCBI taxonomy): domain Eukaryota; kingdom Metazoa; phylum Chordata; class Lepidosauria; order Squamata; family Natricidae; genus Thamnophis; species Thamnophis sirtalis. The sequence goes on along the minus strand of NW_028261381.1, from coordinate 154,488,601 downwards.
CTATGTGCTTTTGTATGGCCTTCAGTCCTGTCTATGGTCTTTGAAAGCACCTGCCCAAGAAAGCTTGATGGACAACATTCTGGGTCTCAGGAGAAGCATTCTGGAGATGTGAATGCTTGAGGAATCAAAGTAGAATAGAATAACAGAGTTGGAAGGGACATTGGAGGTCTTCTAGTCCGACCCCCTGTTTAGGCAGGAAACCTTACACCACTTCAGACATATGATATCCAACATCTTCTTAAAAACTTCAAGTATTGGAGAATTCACAACTTCTGGAGGCAAATTGTTCCATTGGTTAATTGTTCTAACTGTCAGGAAATTTCTCCTGTAGCATTAAAGCATAAGCGCAAGACTGACAAAACTTTTAGCAGCTCCCAAAACTCTTGAAGATTGGCTTTCACGTGGTCCTTGCCTTACAATCATTTGTTTAGCAACCATCCCACCTTACAATGGGGCTGAAAAAAATGACTTACAACCTGTCCTCATACTTATGATGGTTGCAGCATCCCAACAGCCATGGGATCAACATTTCAGTGCTTGGAAACTGGAGTATATTTAGCATGTTTCTCAGGGTTTTTGCAACCTTTCAAGGTTGCAGCTCCCAACAAGCAAAATCAGTGGGGGAAACTGGATTTATTTAACAACTGCATGATTCACGTCATAACTGCAGTGGTTTGCTTAATAACAATCATAAAAAACGTTGTAAAACTGGGAAAGAATCACTTAGCACTGCAAATTGTGCTATGGGTCCCAATTGTGCTTGTTAGTCAAGAACTGCTTGCATTAGGATTGGAAGATGAACCACCAATTTACCATGATGCTATTTTTTGCTCTTACACAGGTTGTGTGTTTAAAGACAAAGAGATATTCAAACACTGAAACCGGTGACAGTTCACTCACATTGATAATGATGTTGAGGGAATCGTCATTGGGAAGGAAAATACAGACACTTCGTCGGTCCTGCATGATTCTGTTATTGTGGAAGGTCAGTTTGTTCATTGTGTTTCAGGCCCTCGCTGTAAATTGATGAGTGAGCCACTCTGAGACTGTGCAGAAGACTCAGGGGCACAGCTGTCAATCGAGCGTTTCTCTATGTCACCCACGGCACAGCAGGTAGGATAACCCGGCATTTCTCCCCATAGGCACCATGGCTGGAAAGGAAGAGAAACAGAGAAGATGTTAAGACCCTGCATAGCACGAGGAAGGGACAGGAAGATTTTGCCCACTTTGCCAAACTAAATGATGCAATGATCAAGCTAAGCTCTGCCCCCTCGTGTAGGATGCAGCCCCATTCACTTTGCATCACTGTCTCCAAACTATTATTGCAATCACCCCCATAACAAGTAGACACAAGGAAAGCTCATCCCTATGCTATCATTCTGCTAAACAATTAATTCCCACAACACTGTCAAACTATTTAGTAAGGTGCTCCATCATTATTCTCATCTTCCCTATTAATTATCACCTTATATTCTTATGACTATAACTTTGTTCCTTGTAACTTGTGATTTATATCGTTTACTTAGTATCCTAGCATGATTTATGTTGATTGCTTATTTAATATCCATGACTATCACTGTGTTGTATCTAATGTTTTATGATGAATGTATTTTTACAATTACTATGATAATGATCTATTACTATTGTTGTATGTACACTGAGAGCTTATGTACTGGAGACATTCCTTGTGTGTCTAATCACACATGGCTAATAAACAATTGAACTGAACTGAACTCTACTCTAGTCTATTCTCATTAAATGGATCCACAGGGCTGGCTCCCCTGGTCTAGGTGAGGGGTAGGGGTAGGGGACTGCAGCCCGTTTACCCATACTGGTACAGGAATTTTGGGAGCTGAAGTCCACAAGCCATAAAGGGCCATAGTTCCTCACCCACACAGTCTTGCTCTAGGTGAAGCATGAGCCAAGTCACTAGGAGTCAACCTCCCCTGCCTGCAACCCCTGAAGATACATGACTTTTGCCAGTCTGTAGTGATACCATAAGCCTCATTGGCTTTAAAAATACTCCTTTGGAGGTAGACCCTCCAGGGACTGCAAAAGGGGTCTGGGAAGTCTTTGCCCTCTGTGCTGCATATATATTACCCCTCTGCCAAAATAATGTTACCTACAGTATATCTAATGAACTACACTGGTCCACAAAAGTCATGTACATTCATGCTGATTTTAGTCTTTGCATGTGGGAGAGGGACATCTGATAGGATTGTTCATTTGTCCTTGTAGCAAACCTGTCAAAAGCAACTTTCCCAATATGAGTACTTAGTACTTCCTCCCAAGGTTTGTTGGACTTTACTTGCCTAATTTCTTGCTAGTGTGGCAGTTTGGCTATTTTGATGATGGAGAAGAAGGTGGAGATGGGAGCTAAAGCCCCAACAAATCTAGGTTGGGGAATAAGATCAAAACCATGGTAAATCCTAGATTATTTGCTCCTTCGGAACAGATACGTCTGCTCCAAACTAGTTGCTTTGATATTTCTATAATTGTCTTATTAATATTAAGGGCAACACTTCAGTTGTCAACATCATTTCTCCCCTTTCTTTGAAAGTTATTTTCTGGAAGAAATTTAAAGCCAAGATTATTATGAGCCACTTGAATTCGGATACTTAAAGAGCTTAGTCAGCCAGCTATTCACTACCAAAAGTATGATAAGCGTCAAACCACTGACTTCATCTGAAATAACAGAAAGCCCACAATTATGTGGGTAGACAGCTTATGTGATTCTGAAGTCTTTCTTCTCTACTGTGGCAATCTGGGTGGCAGAGGATTGATAATGTAAGTTTTAGGCCCAATAGATCCATGGAACACCAGCTTGGAGACAACTGTCAGGGCCTCCAGAAGAAATCACTGATCAGAAAATGGGAAGAGACTTTCCCTTTGCACACACCAGGCTTCACAACATGAATTATAGAGTTGTCACAACATTGCAAGACATCCCAAAATATAAACTATCTTGAATTATGTTTGTAGGGGTTCTTGACTTTTAGTTAGAGATAAGCTACAGATGACAAATTTCTAAACACATCACTCTTACTTATGCTGTGCCTCCTCCAATAGATTAATCTGCAAGATCATTTACTCTACAATCTTATATCTTAATACATTTGACTTCTTAAAAATGGAGATTCAGACACTACACACAATCCAGAGATGCATGAAGGGGAAAGCAGAACCATAAGGATCCTGACCTTAAAATTCCTAATATCTGGATCTGAAAGTGAGAATGACTCAGGATCAGTAAATTCCGATGTGAGAACCAACTCCAAGAGAAGATGATATTTGTAATACATCTCCAAAACGTTCATTTATACCATGAGCCAACCCCACCCACCCCTAATGTTGCTACTACTGTTTAGGTCTAAAGGTGCAGGCCCTTAAAGGCCACAGACTTCCAGTCAAGGTATTGCTGCATTGCCAGCTGCTTTGTAAGTTGTGAATCAGCAGTGAAGCATCCCTCTTGCTGAAACCTCGTTGTTTTCTTACATGTTTCAGATCTTTTTGTTGCAATAGAGATTGCTATCTGGATTGTTAAATGGCCAAGTATCTCATATAGCACTTTAAGACTAAGATGTGTCATAGCATGTGAGCTTTCATGGATTTTAGTCCACTTCATTTAATATGTATTTTGAGCATTTGCTGCTAACTCTAAGTGTTGCGCTACAGACTATTTCTTTGATTCCAACCTAATGCAAAGACAGATCAGAGTTACTAGTAACATCAAGCATATGATAGTATCTTGCCGTTTGCTATAGTCTGTCCCCTTAGCACTTGATAGCCATGGAAGCTACACCCTTCCTTGCCCATATATTAGGCCTGCACTAGAAGGGGCTCTGTATGCTACAGGTAACAGCACTGAGATCAGGAGTGGACATTAATTTTCCCAAGTGTCCACATGAGAAACTGGGACTGTGTGGAGGGCAGCACTAACACCTCTATGAAGGTACATAGGCGTGCACTCAAGAGGTACAGTATATTGGAAAAAAATACCAGTTGCCTTCAAAATAAAAGCATTGCAGTTGTATTACATGCATGGTGTACACTTACTTACATTTGATTTCTAATTTCTGATTGACTTCACATGGAGCAGACAGGGACAGCAAAAGAGCTGCATGTGGTCTGGGGGCATAAAATGCCCAGGTCCAATCTAGATTCTTGTTCATTCAGATTCCTCTACAAAACTTCTGTTGCATGTCAACTATATAATTCTATGGCACTTAGCATTTCACCATTGGGGAAGCCTGTCAGAGTGCGCACAGTGTGACTATTTTGAGACAACCCAGGTGCAAAATACAGTAAACAGAGGTTTGTCTTTCAAATAGCTGTATCTTATATATACAGCCTCTTAAAGTGATAACTCTTAAATAACCCTGCTGACTCATTCTCATTGCATCATCATTTTAGTATTACAACATTACAGCAGCTGGTCAGCTATTAAATCACCATTACCCTGACAAAGCCTAATGCTGAATCCCTCACAGGCTGCTCCTGGTGTATCAACTACTTACTCCCCAATACCAACCCTTCATGAGCTTCCTTGGGCTGGTATTATGATTCTCAAGAATTTTAGTCTTGCCCTGAGGAAAGGGATCTAGTGCAGCTTCAATGGGTGACCATAGGCTTGTTACAAATAATTGAAGCCCCAACAAATGAGAGTGATACCTTTGTTCAGAATAGATGAGACATTATCTGAAAACAGAAGATTTTTAACATTTGCCCATGTTTGTTGTCAGCTCACTTCCTCATTTAACTGCACCTCATGGATGTCAACAAGGTTGGTAAACTTATTCAGATAGTCTGTCCCAATTTATTTTATTTATTTTTCTATCAAATTTCTACACTGCCCATCTCACCTAAGCGACTCTTACTGAATGGATCCGGAGGATTTTGGATCCAGAAGATCCAAGTTCTCAGGAACTTCCCTGACAATATGATGGGCAGTTCTGTCACCGTGTCTCATCAACGCAACAGAGACAGCCAGAAAGTGGAGGAGAAGATTCCAGCTTGGCCTCTGCGTGAGTGATTTTCCACATTCCTGAGTTGGCTGAAGAAATGTATAATATTTATTCATTATATACTTGATTTAATATAAATAACTAATATCTAAATGTTGAACACTGTAAAGAAAATTAATGACTGGAATGTATTCCACTACTTGCTTCTGGGGCATCCTCAATCTTCGTGGGTAAAACAACGTTTTAAAAAATGGATTTTTTTTCTTGCTTGACACAATCCATGCAGTCATTTGTAAGAGCAGCTCTGTTGGATCAGATCCCATTTATCACCTTCTCATATGGCCTCCTTCCTGCCCGGGAAAGCCAGTTCCCCACCTACAGCATCTTCAGAGCCTCCACAGCTGAAGCAATATAAAGCTTCTGCCCATTGCTGTTATTTTGGTCCAATGATGGCTTGATGACTCTAAAAGCCACTCGTGGAGGAAACGTTTCTAGGCCCACCAAGAGCATGACAAAAATTAAATCTGCTGTCGTATGAGTTGGCTTTAAAGCAGAAGAAGCAGATTTTCAGGATGCTATTTCCTGTTATTCAATATTTAACAGGCATGGGGGGGATGCAGGAACCCCACACACTACCACACTAGAATTTTGGCTACTCTGTCCCTTCCCATTTCAAATAGATGACTGACATTTGCGTCTGAGAATCTCAACTTTTGTGGTGTGTCTCAGATAAAAACATTGCAGTTAACCCTGAGATAAAAATCTGCCTTTAAGCAATGGGAGAAGAAAGATCTTAATTCATAGGGAAATATTGAGAAGTGCACTGGCTCATATGGATAGGGTTGGCAATCAGCAAGCCCGTGTTTGAGAACAGTGCTATTGAGTGATGGGGCAAGCTTCCTTCATTTGCTCCTACTCTGCCAACCCAGACATTTGAAAGTGGGTGACCAAGAGTAGATAAGATGGGTAGCACTTCAGCAGGCAACTTAACAGGGACATGATACAAGCTCCCAACTGGGAGTCTCCTGAGAAACAATGATGTCACTGGTTACCGTATTTTTTAGAGTATAATACACACCTTTTTTCCTCAAAAAAGAGACTGAAAATCTGGGTGTTCTTATACACTGAATACAGCATTTTTTGCCTCCCGAAACTCCGCCTCTTCACCAAAATAGCCATGCATAGCTTTTAGAAGGCTTTCAGAGTTCCTGGGGGCTGGGGAGAGCAGAAATGAGCGAAAAACAGCCCGTTTTTGCCCCCCAGCCCCCAGCAGCACTCTGTAAGCTTCTTAAAGGCTATCCATGCACTTTTTTTTTGACAAAAAATGGGACCGTTTTTGCAAAAAACTTTTTTTATACCCTGTTCAAAACCTTGCTGCGTCTTATACTCCGCTGCGTCTTATACTCCAAAAAATATGGTAATTCTTCAACCTGGAAGTGCCTTGGTGCTTCTGACATGACAGCAAGTGAGCGAGGGGGAAAATCATCACCACCCAAAATTAAAAAGAAAATTTAAAGCCCTCCTATATTTTGTACTTCACACTGGCAGCAAAGCAGTAATTGAACAATTTTGTATGAAGGCGATACCAGGCTAACAGAAGACAAAGAGGATAAGCCTTCTGGTCTGCAACACATAGCCAACATTTCAGTATTTTCCTCATATATAGCATTTATGTTATATCATGTCCCTTCTGCAAAGTGTTTGCCACATATGCCTTTATTCTTTTTAAAAAAAATAGTATTTATTGAATTTTCCAACATTTAAAGGACAAAACACAAATTTGCACTTATAACAGCTTTTCCGTATCGGTATCAATATCTTTCGTAACAATCCTATTTACAAAAATTCTACCTCAATTTCACTATCCTAAGTTATATCCTTATTTAAGATATAATAACATCAAATCAATATCGTATATTTCTTATACCTTTTACATTCTAAATATTATACTTTAACCTTTTATACCCTAAGTTTTACGTTTACTCTCAAGCCAGGAATGCCATCTATTCCAAATTTGATAGTACTCAAGTTTCTTCCCTCTCGTTCATTTTCACAGACAGTCGATCTATTTCTGCGCATTCATATATTTCCCTTATAATCGGGTCTGGAGAAGTATCTGTTTGTTTTCAATTCTGTGCTAAAAAGATTCTATTTGCGGTTAGAATATGTAATGTTATGTATTGTAATTTTTTCCCCATTTTCCCATCAAAAATACCCAGGAGAAACAGTTCCACCTTCAACTCTATTCTCTGCTCAGTGATCTCTTCCAGATCACATATGCCTTTATTTTATGCAATAGGTTAAATGTTCTTTTGCCATCTCCTGAGATCACATCTATTGCAACTAAGGTACCAAAAGTCTCTCAAGGTCTGATTAAAATTCTAAGATGTCAGAAAAAGGATGACTGATGAACCGAATCATTACCTTTTCTATAGTGATTCTCTGGTTGTGTAACCTTTTTCCTGAAATGAGGCTTAATGGATCTTCCACCCTCCCCCACCCCCAAAAAATATCAGGTGAATTTTAATTATATTAGCCTAAACCTCATGAAATAGCTGAATCTCCTATGTCCTCAAGTCAGGCTTAATGAGATATTGGCCATTTCTAATCTTTATTCACATTTTAAAAGTTTCTTGGAATTTAAACTTAAATAATGAATGGGGTTTTTGGAGGGCATTTATCACATCAAATGAAACTGTGCAATGCTGCTTATTCCCTTAATAGATTTGTAATCTTTAATTCATTTCCTGGCTATCTAACTATGTGGTTGGGCTGGGGATGACTTCATTATTAATATTAATAATAGCACTCATTGTTATTAAACTATTGGTATGGTAACATTGTTACTCACAAATGCAAACTGGTTAAATTGCATCTTACCACTTTTCTAATCCTCCAAGCTGCTCCCAAATCACTCGATTTTTCTTAAACCAGTTAGGCCGACTTTTTTCATTTAAAAAATAATAATTCCAAGAATATCGCTGAGGCCAATGTGAAGCCTAAATGATTTGTTGCAAGTAAAGATGTTTGGGAAGGCTTATAGTTTTTCAGCTTTCCTCTTTTTTAATTAAAATTGCATTTTAAAAGTAGGTCTCCGGTTCAGTATTACCTCCTCCTGAAGTAGCATTGTACTTAAACATACCTGTAATTTTCAAATGCTCTGAAGTAAAAAAAACAACAACCCAAAACATAACCTGCACTCGTGTTGGCATAGCAAGCTAAGGAGAACGTGGTATTTAAACTAAAGGCTGCATAGTAATCTGTTTAAAAGCCTCTTTTCTCTTTGGTAGTCAGACTACCTGCTGTATTTACTTACCTTCTTCCTTTACCTACTGAGTAAATTATAATGTCCCTGCCTTTTGCCTATGGATAAAACACCAGGTCTGCCAATGGTGCTTTAATAGCAACTCCAGCTACCCAAGAAAATAATTACAGAGGAAACTGCACCCCCACCAATGCTGGCAGTGTAAACTACTATATATAAGCAGGCAGCAAAGCCTGTACTGTTTTGCATTAGTGATGAAATGTCTGAAAAGAAACCATTCAGCTCAGAGAATACCAAGACCTCCATAATTCAACCCTGAGTTACAGATATTCTCTTCTACTGAAAGGAATCAAAAGCCAATATAGCTACCTTAATACATTAAAAATAAAAACAATGTGAAGGCTAAACTGTAGTTTATTGTTTGATATTTAGTCGGCCCAACAAACTGATATCAGAAAGGACAGAGTTTTGAGAACTCTTCTTAGCCAGTTGGTCAGGGAGAAAGAGGAGGGTAGATAATCCTTTTGACTGATTTTTACAGCTATGTCTGTATCGGGCCAGATTGTTTGACGGAATGATGAGGAGCAAGGATTTACAAACTGAGCTTTAATAGGCACTTGCACAAAAGGTGAACTTTTGGGAAAGTTTTATGGTCTGGAGACGATGAACTTTTTTCAGAGTTTGTTGCAAAAATCAAATCCAGAAAGCACACACTGCTAACTGTTTCAGCAGGATTCATTAACTTCTTTGTATACATAAAAACACATGAGTAAATGTACAAGGCCAACAGTGGATTCTCCAAGGTGGTAGTAGTTACAGGCAAAACACAGGCAGAGAGACTGGTTTCAGTTCAGAGTTTAATACAGACAAGCTAGTTTCAGTTTCAATTTTTAGCACAGCACTCAGAACTGCAGAGCTAAACCGCACCCAGGCTCAAAGCTATTTCAGCTTCCATTGGCTGACCTTCTTACTAAGCCCTATACATTGGCTGACCTTGTTACCACGTCTCTGCCAATCATGAATAGTCTGACAACTTTGACTACATGTTTTGAGTAGGACTGATTAGTCTTGACCACCCTCCCGCCAGCCCATTTCTAGCCCATACTAGAAAAGTTACTTCTGTTCCATGAAAATAGTCTTTTCTCAAGCACATCAGCCCTCTGTTCTGCTATTCAGGACTGGGGAGCTGCCTGCATAGCCCTACAGACAAGTACCGAGTGGGATTAAGGCTCTACAGTATTAATTCTTTAATCATAGGTAAAACACGTAGGCTCTTAACCTGGTTAAAAAAATCTGCAATTTTTGTAAAAGCAGCAATCCCCAAAGGAGTTTTTAAATCATGCAAATTATGTTGATGATGCAAATAATCTTTCATAGCAGTCCAGCTGCAAGGAATCAATGCCAGAGCACACCTGGACTGAACCCAAGACATGTTTTCTGCTTTGGACCTTAAAAGCTGCACATCTCAAATCTCTCTTGCTGTCCTTTGAAGCTGGAGAGTGCATTTCCGAGGCAAGAAGAGTTTCTTTTCCTCCATGCTGATCTTGACTCCCAAGTCCAGGAACTGTCACTCACTACTTTCTAGATAGAAGGTTCTCTGATAAGAGATTGTCCTGCTAAGGATAAATGTGGCACTCCAGGTTGTTAGATGAGTGCTGTCACAGTTTGAAAGTGTGAACTTGTTTCTATATGCAACTCTCAGGAACTATCAATGGGAAGGTCTGGTTGAGTAGTAGAGGTAGTCCTTGACTTACAACAGTTCATTTAGTGACCAAAGTTACAACAGCACTGAAAAAATACGTGTATTGTGTTTTATGTTCCCTTTTCCCCCTTTGAGTTGTTCGCCGCCCTGAGTCCCTCCCGGAGAAGGGCGGCATACAAATAAACTAAATCTGAAATCTGAAAATGGACGCATGACCGTTTTTTTACACTTATGACCTTTGCAGCCTCCCCATGGTCATGTGATCAAAATTCAGATGCTTGGCAACTGACTCATATTTATGATGGCTGCAGTGTCCCAGGGTCATGTGATCACCTTTTGTGACCTTCTGACAAGCAAAGTCAATGGAGATGCCAGATTTAGTTAACAACTGTATTGTTAACAACTGCAGTAATTCACTTAAATCTGCTAAGAAAGGTAATAAAATGGGGAATTCACTTAACAACTGTCTCACTTAACCACAGAAATTTTGGACTCAATTGTGGTTGTAAGTCGAGGACTATCTGAATGTTTAGGCTCTGTCACATCTATGAAGCTAAGAACCCATCAGGTATGATGACTTCTGCTATCTATTTCTAAAGCTCCATTCTGAAGCTTCGGGGCTTGATGTACTGAGATTCACAATGCTTCTCCAAGTTCCAGTTTTCTTTCAGACCATAAAGACACAACAGAAAAAGATTTCTATGCAGGTAGATGCTCCATCACACCAATATCCAGCAAGTATCTTACTGATTCCTTAATCGTGAGCTATTTCTGCATTCTTGTTCTAAACATTCTGTCATCCTCTTTTATGAAGTCATGCTTCAGAACCAAAAGTCTCTGCATCTGGCCATTGTTTATGGTTTGAAATCAGTGTTTGTACAAAATCTTCAGTTTATGCAAGCAGGGTCAGTGTTTCCTGTTTGAAATCACCAGCCTCCACAAAACCCTCACTTGAATGCTGCTTGTGTTGTTTGTTTAACCTGTCATCGCCTTTTTATTCTTGTTTCATAGATATTTCAAGTTAACTTTTCTTCCTGTCAGCTGTGGCATAACTGTATACCAATAAAATGTCCAAGAAAATCTGGGCATAGGACTCTTAGTTTTATATGCTTAATAAAATAGGTTAAGTGAAGAAATGTACAGTAATCCATGATTATGGTCACAACAGATGCAAACTTGATACTTTTGCAAGTGATATTTGTGCTTCATGGTTCATGTTTAGTTTTGCTAGTTTTTCAGTCTTTAAGGCCTGAAACTGGCATGGCAGTGATGCTATCAAACAGAGTGGGATATTCATTTCTCCTCCCACTTGGAGGACTTAAGGGCAAAAGTTTGCACATGTTTGCCCTTCTGCTACTCCATACTCAGTGAGAATCAATGAAAATCAGTGAATAAACTGGATATGCTTTCATAGCTGCAAAATGAGGATTGCGGTAACACTCAAACCATGAACAGTGGTTCCTCATTTATGATGATCATAATCATTTGATCTGTAGCATGTTTGCAGTAATTATTTTCCAGCATAATGAGGGAGGGAGGGTACACTAGTGAAAACACTGGAGTTATTGCAGAAGTGAATACTAATTACCAAGTAGTTTGTGGTTCAAATCTTGTTCACAAATGCCATCCCTTTTCTGTCTCATTCAAGTATTAGCTCTCAATTTTCTACTGGTGTCATTTTTGTGTGTGTACGCATGCAAACACGCAAACACAAGCAGGGAAAAGTTGACTCCCACAGATACTGAGAAAGTCTGGTGAATTACTTGAAAATCATGTGAATCTCTCTTTTTCACATAGATACATGAAAGAGCCAATATGCATTTATACTGTATATCTTTGGTAGTAAACCCGAGTCTGTGACTCTACAAAACATTATTAAAAAATTGAAATCTCCGAACAGTTATTTGGCTTTTTCCCCCATTGTGTTCAGACACGCTTCAATGTATTGCTTAGTTAGAGACTAAATATGCAAATAATAACATCCCCAGTCAATATCATGAATGCCGATACAAAAGGCTGTATAATTACTTTATATTGTTATGTATGTTTTGTTTTTTCTTATGTTGTTGTTGTGTTTTTCTTTCTGTTTTTAAAGGTAATAATGTTTAATAAAAACTATTTTTTTAAAAATAACATCCCCAGTTCAAGATATTGATGTGAATGAATAAAAGCACCAGTTTTAAAGAGGCATGTCTTCCCCCAGCATCACCACCCCAGACAGCGAGATATATTAGGTAGGTCCTGCTCATAATTCTGCCTCTGGTTATAGTCCATGGTATACTAACCTGAGATAGGCAGAGCCATACATCTGGTATTGTCCTGACTGCGGGACTCCCTATTTGATCAGATATTGATCCTTTCCTGTTAGGTTTAAATATCTGAAGCCTTACATTTGACTATCTTGCTTTTTATGTGTTATTTGTTGACACACTACATCGTTCTTGGCTTTTATTTTGTTTGGAATCTATTTTTGATTTTTTTTTTTTAATGCTAGAGGGGCATAGTAATTTTTATAAAACAATTCATTTGTTAAAAAGTGCTTTAGTGAGTCCGAAATGTTCAATATTAGAATCTCTTTCCTTTGCAGTGGTTAGAGTATGTTCATATATAGAGGTGATCTTTGAACCTCTACTAGAAAATGCTCCTTACCACGGAACTATCTGCTTAAGATCACCATGTTGGAATGACAGATTGTCAAATAATTAGACCTGAGATCTGTTTGTTTTAAAAAAATAATAATTAAGAAATTCATGGAGGCCTTCCATATTGAAACAGCTTTGATAAATGGAAGTATCTCAATTCCAGCAACCAACCAAAAAAATAAATAAATTAAAGTCATTAGATGCATTTTTCGCAATGCAGGCTCAAGGGGGCTAGAAAGAGAGAGACTGCTGGAGTCAGGGAAAATTCTTTCAACCATCTGCTTTTCATTTTCACAAAGAAATCTTTGATTCCTTCATGCACAATAAACAGCTAAAGTAGCCAATTTCTCCCCCTCAGCAGTGGTAGGCAAAAGTCCTGCTGTAAACGTCTCTACAATATTGGTGATCAAGAAAGGAAACCTCCAAGTTGAGATGTTCCTTGGACTACGAGGAGATTTCTGCTCTGATTGGGATAGGAAGAGTTATTCACTGAACTGCCTGCAGAACAGGCAAATCCAACCCATATCCTCATTATGTCTTTCAAGCCTACCTAGGTTTTGGCATTAGGAATGGAATGCCTTTCCATTTCACCCTACAGAAATGACCAACCAAAGGGCTGGCTAGAGCCAAGGTGGCGCAGTGGTTAAATGCAGCACTGCAGGCTACTTCAGCTGACTGCAGTTCTGCAGTTCGGCTGTTCAAATCTCACCGGCTCAGGGTTGACTCAGCCTTCCATCCTTCCGAGGTGGGTGAAATGAGGACCCGGATTGTTGTTGGGGGCAATATGCTGACTCTGTAAACCACTTAGAGAGGACTGAAAGCCCTATGAAGCGGTATATAAGTCTAACTGCTATTGCTATTGCTATTGCTGGTGGCAGTTTTCCTTTGATCACTGCAGAGTCCTTGTATTTGTGCTAGATGGGGTAAGGAAGCAAGTCCTTTTGGACTCCAGGACCTGGAGGCTTTCAGATTTGGGTTAATGTCAGGGTTCCAAATAGCACCCTCCATCAAATAAGAATCTGAGGCTAGAGATTCCTCAAAATTCAAATTTATTAAAGAAGCCATGTTAACGCATCTGGGAAAACCCGAATCTGAAAGCTTCTAGGTTTTTCCCACCCAGTTGAAAGTTCAAGATCCTGCCCCAGCACCCACATGTCCATTACGTGGCCCAATCAGCCACCCTCACGAAAGAAAACTCCTCCCATCCGCATCAGTCCAGGTGCAGGGACAAAATGACCCTGACTCTTTGAGAAGGAGCATCGCCATGGCTACACAACTCCCACGCTCCATACAACCCGCCCCCTCTCAATTTCCCACAGTAGAATATGTCTGAATATGTGGCAGGCTTGAGGCCCAGTAAAAAGATGGCTTCCAAGCCTGAAAACCAGGAGGAATGACCAATTGTGCCTAATGAATCTGGTTATTAATAGGTCTCTGATGATAACAGCAGTCTGGCCACACAGAGAACAAGGTGGCGCAGTGGTTAAATGCAGCACTGCAGGCTACTTCAGCTGACTGCAGTTCTGCAGTTCGGCTGTTCAAATCTCACCGGCTCAAGGTTGACTCAGCCTTCCATCCTTCCGAGGTGGGTAAAATGAGGACCCGGATTGTTGTTGGGGGCAATATGCTGACTCTGTAAACCGCTTAGAGAGGGCTGAAAGCCCTATGAAGCGGTATATAAGTCTAACACACAAAAAAAACTGTGATTGGCATATTAGAAAAGAAGCACCATTTCGGCTGCTATTATCAAATGTCCCAAAGTTTAGTTTAGTTTATGCGCAGAGGCAGAAGGGAAAAACGGTGCCTGTGATATTTCAAATTCTGGTAATCCTAAGATTTAGATACATCTGGGTAGCATGACGTAAGCAAGGGCAAATCGTAGCAAAAAAAAATTTAGCTTCGTGGATACAGAAGGGATTTGACTTGGCAATTACTTAGCGGGAAAGAGATCCTAGTGTCATGTTGGAAGAATTATATGAATGTTTAAACAGTGCTCAAGGCAGAGGTGAAGCAAGTAAATCCGAAATGGGAATTATTAAGAAAGGCTGAAAATCAGTATGCTAGTATTATGACATAGATTTATGCTGAAAAAGTTCTTTAGAAGTAGGAAGTAGCACAGTCAGTGAGTCAGAGCACTGATTCACCAAGGCCAATGCGATTCACTTATTTGTTCCTGATGCATTAAGAAGAGAGGATGCCGTGTGAGAGGCCTCCTTCCATGGGGCAGGTTTCTATATGCAGATTGCGGTTTCATACTAAGCATTCCAACACAGTCCTTTAAACCGAAAAGCAGGTAAGCTGTGTTTTCTAACAGAATGAAGTTTTTTTTTTTAAAGACTGCAGAGGAGGAGATACTCTGGATGACTAAACCGTAGCTCACAAGTCCTTAAATTACATGTCCTAAGCTTTTTATGTTTAAGATCAGTGAATCAAAAGAGCTGAATGAGATCCAAAAGCCCTAGATAACACCAAGTGTTGTAATTTAGTAATTGGGAATTAGTGAATCAAAGAAGCTTTATAAAACTAAAAGAGGCAGAATTGAACAACCCTTGTTTTGAATTTCAAAGGGGCTTTGAGTTTTGCTTCTACAACTTCAGCAATGACACTGTGCCAAGTTGAACAATTTCCCTCCCCCGCTGCCCAAATCCAAAGCAAAGCTTAATGCCCTGAGAATGAGAAATCAGACATTAAGACATTTATCCCTGGTTATTAGCAAATGATCTTCCAGCTTTTGACAACACTTCTTGCAGAGGCTGCCATATCTATTCAGCAGAATAAAAACTAGGATGAGAGACTATTTACCAAGTTCTTTAAGATGTTCTCAACCCAGTGCATTTATGCAGTAGACCTCCAATGTACAGCTTACTGCACAGAATCACGGATAAACAGAAAACCCCAATAAATCCCATTAGGTATGCACTGAAATACTTGTCTCTTGTAAGCCAAAAGCAGTACAGTACATAAAAAGTTATCAGATCTACAGCATATGTTGGTAAGTGTGTCATCTATGGAACCCAACTTTTGGCTTTCCAGATAGATTTGGTTGGTCATAGTTAAACCAGGAGGACTAGATGCAATTTTAACCTGATCCAAAAAAACACTTGAATTCTGGTTAACATATATTTTTACGTGGCACGACATAACCGCGAACGTCAAAAGCGCGCCAACAACACCACGGCGCTAAAACCGTGATGTCAAAAGCGCGCCAACAACAGCGCGCCGACAGAAGCGCGATTTAACTTAAGGTAAGGTTTAGGGTTAGGGTTAGGGTTAGGTTTAGGGTTAGGTTTAGGGTTATTTTTAGGGTTATGTTACAGTGCGCTTCTGTTGTCGCGCTGTTGTCGCACGGTTTTGACGGTGCGGTTTTGTCACCGTGCTTTAGTCACACGCGCTTTAGTCTACCGCGGTTTTGTGGTGGAACCATATTTTTAAACCTTCTATATACAGTTGCAAGAAAAAGTATGTGAACCCCTTGGGATTATGTGGAGTTTTACATGAATTGGTCATAAAATGTGCTCTGAACTTCATCTAAGTCACAACAATAGAAAAACACAGTCTGCTGAAAATAATACTACACAAACATTAGATGTTGCCATGGTTTAATTGCACATAACATGTAAACATTCACAGTACAGCTCCCTCCAGAATTTTTGGAATACAACTCCCAGGGATTATGGTACTTGGGAATTCTGGGAGTGATAGTTCTACTACATGAAGGAGTCAACTCTGGCATCTTTGAAGAAGTGGCAAACATCAACATATTTTCAAATTGAGAATAGTTTAGTTGTGTTGTAAAAGATTAATTTGAGGTTGAAACATTCTTTATCTCTGCGTTTATCTCTTGTAAGTTTCAAAGATAGATGAATTATAAATTGCCTGGAAACTTTTTTGTTACCCAGTAATCAAAAGTAACATGATGGCAGTCAAGACAATAAGAGATGAATGACCTTTGCCAAATATCAACACAACTAAATGTCCCATCACCCAGGCAGTTCTGAAATCTTGGGGAACAGAAAGAAAAACCCAATTCTTGAACTCCATCCCCAAATTACCATATTTTTCAGAGCATAAGATGCACCCGAGTATAAGACACACAAAGATTTTGAAGAGGCAAATTAAAAAGAAATGTTTGCACTCTGCAGACCTCCCCCCCCCCCAAATGGCATGCATAGCCTTTAGGAGACTTATAGAGTGCTCCTGGAGGCTGGCGGGGGGGGGGGGGCAGAAATGAGCACAAAATGGCCCATTTTTAGCTCATTTATGCCCTCCCCAGCCCCTAGGAGCACTCTGAAAGCCTCCTAAAAGCTATGCACGGCTATTTTTGCAAAGGGGTGGGGTTTGGGGAGGCCAAAAATGCTGTATTCAGTGCATAAGATGCACCCAGATTTTCGCCCTTTTTTGTGGGGGGGGGGGAAGGTGTGTCTTATAGTCTGAAAAATATGCTATTACTTTTCAGATTTATATGTCAGCTCATAGAATCTCTATCACGGTCAGTGGCTGAAATTTAACACATCAGGAAGGTACCAGATTCCAGAAGATAACTTCAAACAACATAGTTGAAGACTCAGCCTTCCTTTTTAAGAACCACCTGAAATAACCTCAGGGAATATACATTACACACAGCTGATGGCATTTCCTCTTCCGTTTGGGCTCAGTGCAATAGAAAAAGCCATCACCACAAAAATGGGTTGGAAAGTTTGCCGACATTTTCTCTATTGCATCAACTCCAAGCTGCTGAGACTTATTTTGTTAGGGAGAAGCTGGGCTTCTTGTTGCCACACGCCATGCAAAACATTTTGCTCTCTCCATGGAAAAATGTTTGCCTGATCCCCAGGGATTACAGAAAATTCTGGAAAGGGCTCCTAAGCAGAGAGACCACAACTGCTGATGCTTGTGCTGCTTGTGCCAAAAGTATATTTTGCTTCCTGTTTTAAGTTAAATTTAGGAGCCTGGCTTCCTCAGAATTTAAAATAGGTCTTGTAATCAGTATAGCATGCACCATACTGGATTTGTTTTCAAACAGCACTTTCTAATCCTGCTTTTTAACAACTGGTGACAGATGGCAACAAACTAGCTTGCCCTGTTCCCTGCCACTTTTACGGGTACTTGCAACCGAGGAAACCAAAGATCCAAGATTCAATCCTTGTATCCATTGATGTTACAATGCTTGGATTTATAGGGCTTTGGCTTGTCATCCTATCGCTTCTGATAATGTTATGGGAATACCACCAGAATTATTAAATACCAGAGTGTTATTCTGCGGTTACTGCCTGTGCTACGTGTTTGTGCAAAGGTTTGAATTGAGATGCATGAAAAGGCATACAGGAGATAGGGTAAAAAAAAAAAAGGAAACATTTGTTCTGGAATAGTTTATGCTCTGAGAAGAATCAAAAGGAAGATCTCCACAAAGATTCAAGAGATGGTTTTCAGAGGAAGGTGGTTCGCATATGAAATGGATGTGGGTTAGCTTAACATAAAAATGCCAGGAGACCCATGAAAAGTACCAAGATGGAACTGAACGTGCCTTACTGGGACAGATAAAAGGGAATGAAAAGTGTACTATTTTGAAATCACCACACAGAATGAAATACAATGCCTGGTAAACTTCCTGCTTCAATTCTTCTGATACTGAAGCCTAGCTGGATCAGCTTTAACACACACTGTAGTAAGTATGAATGTACTGTTTGTGTATGTGTGTGTGTGTGTGTGTGTGTGTGTATGTGTGTGTGTGTGAGAGAGAGAGAGAGAGACTTACTACACACACTGTAGTAAGTATGAATGTACATTGTGTGTGTGAGAGAGTGAGTGAGTGAGACTACACACACTATAATTAGTATGAATGTACATTGTGTGTGCGAGAGTGATTTACTACACACACTGTAGTAAGTATGAATGTACATTGTGAGAGTGAGTAAGACTTACTACACACACTATAATTAGTATGAATGTACATTGTGTGTGTGAAAGAGACTTACTACACACACTGTAGTAAGTAGGAATGTACATAGTGTGTGTGAGAGAGTAAGTGAATGAGACTTACTACACACACTATAATTAGTATGAATGTACATTGTGTGTGTGAGAGTGAAAGAGACTTACTACACACACTGTAGTAAGTATGAATGTACATTGTGTGTGTGAGAGAGTAAGTGAATGAGACTTACTACACACACTATAATTAGTATGAATGTACATTGTGTGTGAGAGTGAAAGAGACTTACTACACACACTGTAGTAAGTATGAATGTACATTGTGTGTGTGAGAGAGTAAGTGAATGAGACTTACTACACACACTATAATTAGTATGAATGTACATTGTGTGTGTGAGAGAGTGAGTGAGAGAGAGAGACTTACTACACACACTGTAGTAGGTATGAATGTACATTATGTTTGGGTGTGAGAGAGAGGGGAGAGTGGGAGGATTTAATGCTTTTAGTTCAGAACATGAACAATAAAAATTATCAAATTATTTGTTTCTTCATGTCTGAAGTCTCTAATAAATCAAAACTGAAGGAATAATGATCTCACTATGACATCCCCACCTGCCCAATAAGGCAACTACTTAGGCAAATATATTTTGCAGAAATCCAAGGATGCCAAGGGAACATTTTATCTACTTTTAAATACTATTGTGCAGGAAGAGAAGGGAGATTTTAAGAAAAATCCAGTTATGGAAGAAAAGGATAACTACTACATCTCCATGTATTGCAACATACAGAAAGTCTCCTTCCTGTGGTAATTATGCAAACACTGATTTCCCATTAATTAAAAAGTTTATTTAATAAATGCGTTCATTATCTAGCAGGGACATAAATGCAACTCTTACATTAATTTCCTTTGAGTTGAAATCCACATATCTTATAGTTGCCAAGTTTGGAAAACACTGATAATGTATACATGACAAGTTTGGGTTTCCCTCTCTAAGCAGAATTATCTTTTGGGAATATCACAGCATGTATGCCAGTCAGAGAGTTAATCCATCCCGCTCTCTCATATAACATTTCTGTTGGTTGCAGTGCATGGGAGTATATAGGTATACTTTTCTTACATAACTGCAGAGTTTTGTAAAAAATTCCTATCCCTTCCAGCACAACAGTGCTTAAAAGTAAAGGAACAACTTCCCTTGACATTCCCTTGGCTTCTTCCAAAATATCTTTGCTAGACAGAAGATCTCAATTTGCCATGTGGGGCGGGTGAGCGTCACAATGAGGTTCTTTATTATTCTATTATTATTTATTATGAGTCACAATGGTGCAGTGGTTAGAGTGCAGTACTGCAGGCTACTTCTGCTGATCACCGGCTACAGGCAGTTTGACAGATGGAATCTCACCAGGCTCAAAGTTGACTCAGCCTTCCATCCTCCCGAGGTGGGTAAAATGAGGACCCAGATTGTTGGGGGCAATACGCTGATTCCGTATACCGCGTATAGAGGGCTGTAAAGCACTGTGAAGTGGTATATAAGTCTAAGTGCTATTGCTATTCCTTCAGTTCTGATTCATCCAGAAACTTCCTCCCTAAGGATATAAAAGCTAATCTTCCTCTTTCCATGTGCTAGTCTCCTTGAATAGCTTGCCTATCCAATGACAAGGGCTGGGAGGGGGGGATCTTTCACTGACGCCAATAGATCTTCTAAGCTCAATGCCATGTAGGCGTGGGATTCTAGAAATGTTATAAGAGAGAGGTGGGTGGCTTAACCTTCTAACCACCATACATGTTGTGATATTCCAAAGAGACAATTCAGCTTAATGGAAAAACCTGAATTTCCTTTGTTGTCCTCTATATCAGTGTTCTTCCCATTTGGCAACTTTAAGACATGTGGACTTCAACTGCCAGAATTCCCCAGCCACCCAGGATTAATCAAAGTTCAGCTAATCAATCATCGAGTTTCCAAATCCACCCACTCAGCATTTTTGTAAGTACATGAAAACAGAGGCTGTGACCTTCTTTATCCCTCGATTCTGATATTGAAACATAAATAGAACGAGCATTTATTTAAGATGGGGGAAACCATTCTAAAAGGGAAAATGTATTAATTTTAAAGATAATTGACAACTGACAACTGATGAAGCTTCTTGGATAAGAATCAAAATGTCTTCTTCTTTCTCAAGGAAAAAAAAAACAGTCCAATTGAAAAAGCATCTTTGAGACAACTATGATCTGGATGACTGAGAATCTCCATAGACATTTTGTCTGCCTTGTTTTATTATTTTTAAAATTATATACTTGAAGTAATATCTGTATTATTCAGAATGTTATTTTATGGTTTTGTAACCCAACCAGGAAATATCTAATTTTTAAAAAGAATTTTTTCCTACTTTAAAGAGGACTATTACAAAGCTTTCCAGGCTAAAATCCAGTTTAAAAATAAAGAACTGCAAGGAAGAACAGGAGGCTGACCTGTAGGTCCATGCCTGTATTAAAATAAGATAATTGTTACCCATTTGTGTTTAATTAATGCCCTTTCCTATTTAATGGCTAGTAATTATTTCCATCTATATGAGCACATGTAGATGTTATAAAAAGTGGCATCTTTCTTGTCCTCGTTTTAGGTGATGCATAAATTGCCACCCCAAACCCCACCCTAACCACACAGTCAATTACAAACCAGCTCACATCATTTCACAGTCTAATTAAACCAGTAAAAAAACAACCCAAGAATAGCCATTATAGACACCATAATCAAATATATGAAGAGTCCCATTTGTCAAAAAAAAAAAAAGGAGAAAAAAAGAACAAATTAAAATGGAAAAGGATTGCATAAAAATATAGATTTTTGGGGGGGCTTGCACAGATAGGGTAGAGCAGGGGTGAAATTCAGCAGGTTCTGACAGGTTCCGGAGAACTGGTAGTGGAAATTTTGAGTAGTTTGGAGAACTGGCTGGCCAATTCTCTGGCTGGCCCCAGAGTGGGGTGGGAATGGAGATTTTGCAGTATCCTTCCCCTGCCACGCCCATAGAAATGGTAGTAAAAAAATATTGAATTTCACTATGGGGGTACAGGATTTACATATCTTTCTTTCCCATAGTTTGGCTCCTTTCCCCAAAGCATCTGGAGTGAAAGAGCCCAGAGGAAAGGTCTTCTTTAAAAATCCAGATATTTGGGGACAATATCTGTCTCAAATCAGGGTGTCTGGCTTTGATCAATGGAAACTTCAGTTAAAAAAAAAGTCAAGAATCAGCTATAACACACATATATCCCGTTCTACAGATGCCACATGTGGCTGTCATGCAGGAAAGTGACATACACTGACCAGAAGTCTGAATGACGGAATTAATGGTGGAAATCCTAAAACACTCCAATGAAGCTTTTATAAAGGCTGGGACAGTGGTAAGAGAAGACACAGACACGTAAATATTCAACATCAAGAGACATCTGGGTGGTAAATGTCAGCAAAGAAGCCACCCAGTTGTGCTGTGCAAGAATTTGGCTCTGCATTCTTGGGAATGTTATTTAGAAAGAAAAGCAATTGTGGGAGGATGGACTGTTTACTGCACTTTCCAACTCATGTCCTCAGCTTGCTTGCTTGTAAATAACCATTAGTATAAGGACAAGCATTCAAACTGTACTCCTGTCATTCAAGTGCAAACTGGTGGCCAGATGTTTTCCACTGATTGGTCCTAAAACTTTGCAGTTAAATTGGAATTAGGAAAGGTTTTCAAAAGGGTTTCCTAATACAGGTTTTAAGCTCCCCACCATTAAGATTTTGTGATGACTCATTGCAATGATAGAAAGATAGGATCCTTTTTTTAGCTGTATTTTCACCACTAAGCTACTGTAATTTTACAACTAAGAAATCAAGAAATTTCTGATCACTTTTCTGTTGTTCTAGCTCCACATTCATGACCAAAAATCTCAAGGGCAGCCCAAACTTTATTTGCAACTCAGGGTATTGTGGGTGAACTTGAACAATTGGCTTAATTGAATAAGCCGCAAGTAAATGAGCAAAGGATAAGTATGCTTTGTGAATGTAGCCAGTCCTTCCTCCAATTAATTGAAGGCAAGCTGTTTGGAGCGCAGCTGCAAAAGTTCACTATAATAGCTGAAAGCCAATTTACACATGCAAGAGAATTGGAGGGTGTAGCTGTTGCTAGATTGCACCCTGTGAGACTGTAAGAGGGATGACAACATTGCATGTTTCTCATATTTTTCTACTCCTATAGGTATAAATAAAAAATCAGTGTCAGCTTAGTCATCACCTGTAGCATGCTTTTAATTAAGGGAAAGTTGTTTACTGTTCCATAGAAGCATCTAAAATACATTTGATATTACACCTGACAGTGTGGCAGGCATGTATGTATGTATCTCTCTACACACACACACACACACACACACACAGTGTTTTTTAATACTAATTTCCTAACTCCAATGGCAGTGATGCAATCATATAATCAGGTCATGACTGAAATGTTTTATCATTTCTTGGGGACACAAGGAACTTAAGTACAAAAGTCAGTAAACTCAATTCTAGAACCTCTGGGCAAAGACCTGCAGAGGTTTAGTAAACCATTTTTCTTAATCAGGGTTTTAAAAGCCTCCAAATGGCACCTCTCCAAAATTAAACGTACAGAACCGTACATGCCCATCAAAGCACTGTAGGTATCATGCACCTTCTTCTTCGGCCTTAGGAATTGCTGTCAAATAATCTCGTGATAAATTGTACACAAACAACGCCAAACATGACATTTTGCCAGATTTTAAAGTGAAATTTGCAGAAAAATGACTGAAATGAGGCAAGATTTGGCACTCTGGCAATATTTTGACCCACCTGTGAGATTTGGGCAGCGTTTCATTGATTGTGACTGCCTTCAAACATGAGGTCTCCCCATTCCAACAGCCCCTGCTTTGCACTATGTAAAATGAAAGGAGATTATGGGGAACAATGGCTATTTGTGCAATTGTTGTCTGGCCTTCAAAGTTGCCATTCAAACTGTTATTGTCCTCCTCAGAATTTCATCCTCTACTGGATACCAGATCTGGAGAGGATAGAAACCAGAGCCAATCTTAGCCAAGTGGCAGTTTCCCTCCAGTATAGAGGATCTGCCTGTAGAAGAGTTTCTGGGGACAGGGAGAGAAGCATTTCCAACAAGATTTTTTTTTAAAAAAACCAAACCCTTCCAGAAATAAACAGAAGCATTCAGAACATGTGCATGAGAGAAAATATGACAGGGGTGGGGCTCAGGATGACATACTGTCCTGCAACAAAGCTATGAGATAACAGGACAGTTATGTGCTCAGTGCAATTAGGTAAGAAATATTTGCCAGCCAGCAAAGATGGCTGATCTGGCCTCCAAGAAGGCAGTCAAGAAGGAGGGAGAATAAATCAGATGATTCAAACTTTCTTTGAGAAAATTGTTGTGTGTAGAAAACTTGTCAGAGATTGTTGCAGAAATCACATCCAGAAAGCACACACAGATAACCGATTCAGCGGGATTCATTAACTTCTTTATATACATAATAACAC
This sequence comes from Thamnophis sirtalis, assembly GCF_051295495.1. NCBI lineage: Eukaryota > Metazoa > Chordata > Lepidosauria > Squamata > Natricidae > Thamnophis > Thamnophis sirtalis. The sequence continues at coordinate 154,464,566 of NW_028261381.1, read as the reverse complement.
ATGAAGTAATATATACAATACCAAGAGCTGGTTCACAGGCAGACGAGAGAACAGCAGAGAACAGTTTCAGTTTTGAATCAGAGTTGCAGACAAGATTAGTTCTCTTGCACAGACTCAGAGCTATATAGGTAAACCAGCCCCAGGCTCCAAGCTGGTTGGCATGGCTCTCAGTCACCAAAGAGTTCCCATTGGCTGACCCAGTTGCCATGTCCTATTCCAGCCAGTCCCCAATGGCTGACCTGTTGCTGTCCTATTCCAGTTCATGAATATTCGGAAAAAACTTCCTCTTTCATTCCAGCTTGCTAAGTAGGTGAAGAACACTGTCAAACCAATCTTCTCTGGTTGCCCAGACAATTACCTGCTGTCATTCTATTAACAGTTAATTTTATAACATATTGCAATGGATCCTAACCAGTAAGAAGCTGGCCCTGCATCCCAACTCTAGTTCCACAGGGCTCACATGAAACTTACCCATAGAAGGCCAAATCCTTCCCTTTCCTGCCCTTTCTCTTCCCCTGAAAATTCCTCTACTTCTAAATTTACTGGAGATGGCATCAGGATCTCTGGAGCATATCTAAGGGATGTGTGGTGGAAGGAAAAGTTGCCTTGCCAATTATATATTTCATCTTGTAACAACATTATTGGATACAAACAGAAGAAAACATGCCTGTTAATGGCAAAGTATATCTTGTCTTATTGTTGGCAGAGAAGGTAACTGTGCCTGGGATTGCTGCCTCGTTTATATACTTTGTTGTTGTTAGTTATGAAGTCATGTCCAACCCATCACAACCCCATGGATGACCTTTCCCCAGGCCTTCCCACCCTCTACCATTCCCTGGAGTCCATTTAAGCTCATGCCTACTGCTTCAGTGAGTCCATCCAGCCACCTCATACTCTGCCGCCCCCTTCTTCTTTTGCCCTCAATCTTTTCCAGCATTAAGCTCTCCTCCAGTGAGTCCTTCCTTCCTCATTAGGTGGACAAAGTATTTCAGTTTCATCTTCAGATCTGGCTTTCTAAAGAACAGTTCAAAGGCCTCAATTCTTTGGCGCTCAGCCTTTCTTATGGTCCAACGTCCACAGCCATACATTGCAACTGGGAAAACCACAGCCTTGACTATACAGTTTATATACTGATAAAACTCAAATGGACATACTGCTATTAAAACTGGTGTCTATTCAATTGTGTGTACCTTCAATCGGGTGAAATAGTGCATCACAGGACAACTCTCTTTAAATCAGCATACCTCAAATGAGTTAACTTACAGAATGTGTTCAAAATCTGGGATCCATGACTCCCACAGGATGGAAGTTTGGCAGTTGTGACCACTTCAGTGTTGCTGTGTCACCACACGGCCATGATCAGTCACAGTCATGTGATCATCATTTCCAAAGCTCCCTGTCAGTTTCCTACAAGGAAAGTCAATGGGGAAGGTGGAAGAAAGTTGCTCCCACTGATTTTTTGCCCTCCTCTGGCCATTCTATGTCTCTATTTAGATAAGGAAGTCTCTCTGAAATGATGATCCAAGGGTCATGGGTTGCTGGTAGCCGCTGATTACAGAAGGTAGGCAATGTGACGATCCCCTATTTTGGACCTACCTTCCAATGACAGCAGCTAGCATGGTCAGAGTGCAAGGATTATGGGATTTAGAATCCAAAACCTCTAGTGAAAATCTAGTTGCCTGCCTATAGTCTAATAAATAAACTTCCCTATTTTCCCCCAAAAATAAGACCTCCCCAGATAATAAGCCCAATGCGCTTTTGAGCGCATGAGCTAAAATAAGCCCTCCACCAAAAATAAACCCTCCCTGGAAATATTGCAACACAGCAGCAGCCATGAGGTGACCACGCTGGCCACCTCCTGCAACTCAAAAATAATAAGACCTCCCCGAAAATAAGGCCAAGAATAAGACCCTGTCTTATTTTAGGGGAAACACAGTAGTTACATTCCTGGGCTTCCACATTTCTGTATCCTCTAATAAAACAGGGGAGGAATGAGGAAGCCTGGAAGCATGATGATGTCACAGAACACTTTTTATTTAGGATCTTAAAGAAACATTGTTTGTACAATCTTCTCTTCTCTTGCAAAATATGACTGTCAAGCAAAACCCTCCTCTCATTTTGGGGTGAAGCTACTTTCTCAAGCTTTAGAGCTCAGTACAGAGATAGGAACTGGAAGCTATTAATTTCTCCCCCAATTCCTTTGTAATGAAAAGCTCCAGTGACTGAAATCATCAAGCCAGGTATTGTCTCCCACAGTGGCCATCTGAATGCCCCAGGGAAGCCTAGAAGTGGAATAAAACAATAGTACCTTCAGCACAAATTTAGAAGAAAGCCACTTTTGTTAGATTGTGCGCTAGGATGCTTAGATGCAGCTCTTATGCACCACAGATGAATTAGCAAGTGACTGTTTCCAAATCAGTCGTGTTAAACACAGGCAATTTATCATTAGAAGTGTGTGTCAACTCCAATGAGACAAAGAGTCTATTAATCCAGAAAATATGTTTCCACAATTAGCCAGCCAGATGTTCCCAGAATACCTTTAAGATCTTAAAGCAACAAATCTTCCAAGCTGCTGCCCCAAAATGTCATTTAAAACTAGCCATAGGTAAAGGTAAAGGTTCCCCTTGTACATATGTGCTACTCATTCCTGACTCTAGAGGGCAGTGCTCATCTCCGTTTCAAAGCCGAAGAGCCAGTACTGTCTGAAGACGTCTCTGTGGTCATGTGGCTGGCATGACTAAATGCCGAAGGCACACAGAACGCTTTTACCTTCCCACCAAAGGTGGTTCCTATTTTTCTACTTACATTTTTAAATGCTTTCGAATGGCTAGGTTGGCAGAAGCTGGTACAAGTAATGGGAGCTCACTCCGTTATGCGGCGGTAGGGATTCAAACCGTCGAACTGCTGACCTTTCTGATTTGACAAGCTCAGTGTCTTAGCCACTGAGCCACCGTGTCCCTTTTTAGCCATAGATGTAGAACTGAATTACAATAACTAATATCCTGAAAAATCTCAACAAAGCTAGATAAGGGAGTACAAACCATACCAGAATTTCACACCCAATATTTGAAGTACTTTTTTCCCCTTCTTTCTGGATCTACCATCAATTAATTTTACTGACTTACCATAAATTCTCATATTAATCAAGTAGGTGAGAATGGTATATTTGTATTCATTGTTGCCTTTCATCAAAATGCTTAGGGATCTGTGTGCAACATGTCACATACACAAAAGGGGAATGGCTTTCGTTCTGGTGATACAATACGGCTTTCATCAGACAGGTTGGTTGACCATCCCCTTCAGATGCTGCTTTGTGCACCCTCAAAGAGACCTATTTTGAGTCAGGATTAAACCACTTTTCTATACCTATACTTAATAATCAAATTATGGTTGAGCCAAGTATATATTTTTCTCCTACAATAATGGCTTCCATTTTCCATCTTTGGCAAAGGCATAGAAGGACCTGCAATGCTATTTCAAATCTTCCATGGTACCACTTTTGAGTTGATTTTATTGTTGAAATGGTAGAGAGTACAAGTGCTAATTTTTGTTTCCCTTCTTTTCTACACTTTCATTCTGAAGTCTCTTTGGCTGTCCACACTTCCCAATCTGAACAGGTTTAGTGGGAGGAGCTTCCTCTTGGTGCCTTTTCCTGGAAAACTGTATTGAAGTTTGGTAAGGAAGCTGCAGATTGCTGGAGAGATGATTGCAGGTAATAGGACATCTATGCTTTAGGACCAGAGGTAGTATTCAGCAGATTCTGACCAGTTTTGGAGAACCAGTAGCGGAAATTTTGAGTAGTTCGGAGAACCGGTAAATGCCACCTCTGACTGGCTCTACCCCCATCTATTCTCTGCCTCCCGAGTCCCAGCTGATCAGGAGAGAATGGGGATTTTGCACTAACCTTTCCCTGGAGTGGGGTGGGAATTGAGATTTTACAGTATCCTTCCCCTGCCACGCCAACCAAGCCATTCTCACCAAGACACGCTCACAGAACTGGTAGTAAAATTTTTGAATCCTACCACTGATTAGGAATGCCTGCTCCACCAATGAGAATGTTTTTTTTGTGGAATTTTCTTCTCTTTTGATAGAGACTTTCCAAAACAAACTTATGAAATTGAATAAGCTGGGTAGAAAAATTCAGGAGGAAAATTGACATTGCACTATTTTAAATTGCATGACATAAGCAGTAAACATAAATCAACCTTTCTTGTGTTAGCAACATCCAACTCTGTTGTACCACAATTCTCATTGTTCCCAATTGACATGCCACATTGTATGCAGATTACAACTGTTGCACTCCAACATATGAGGGAAGTAGAAAATTCAGAATGGTTTGTGAGGTCTGTGGAACAGTTTTAAATGTTCCACTCCTCCCTAATCACATCCTTTGCCCTACCAGACTGTTTATTCATTTAAAGTCCTCCTGATCACTACTTTGGCTTCTCAGAATGGCACCATCAGGCTCTTGTTGTCTTTTCTTTTGTTTAGACTCCACTGCCAGGACTAGATGTCAGATCTCATTTTAACTCTTTGCTGCCCCGATCCCAACTGAAGCCAAACCTACCAGTTGCTCTGGGCATGGAGGCATTGCTGTCAACTCCAACAGGAATTAACATGTTTCATGTTCCAGTTAGGGACATCTGAGATACACAATGGAACAGATTAAAAAAACTTCCAGCCTTAAGGCTTCTACAGAGATGACCTCTCAAATGAAATGTGTAGAGAGTTATCTGAAACATTGGGAAATCCACCCACAGTGGAACCTATTTTATTCACTTTTTCCTTCTTGTCATACTTCCATCCTAAACTAAACTTCCATTCTTCTTGGAGTGGTGACTTGCTTCTTAAAGACTATGGAAGTCTACACAATCTTATTCACCTAATATGCTCCAAATGTGTTGGATAATATCTTCCCTCAATTCCAGCAGCACAGTCAACTGATGAAGCTTTTCATCAGCCACTTTTAAAAAAAGTAAATAAAATGGGTATATTAAGTCTACTGGACATTTACATGATGAAGAGAGATCTTAAAGCTGTATTGGACTGCAGGTTGATTCAGAATCAACTATATAAGCCAGGGGTCTACAACTTTGGCAACTTCAAGTTGAAGTCCACAAGTCTTATAGTTGCTAAGGTTGGAAATCCCTGATATAAGCAAGTGGTTAAAAAGGTAAGGTAAGTAAGGTTTCCAAGTCACAGAAAACAATTGTTCTACTGTAATATGTTCTACTAATGTAGCTCTCACTTCAAGTATCCAGATTTGATGTCCCATTTTAATAACGATCTCAAGAAACTGAAACTAGTACAAAGAAGGCTAATGCAGATGATCAAAGGCTTGGAATTCAAATCCTAAGATGAGATGCTGAGCAGAAGATGGAAGCAGGAAAACTATCTGATAACAGATTAACAGAGTTGGAAGGGACCTTATAGGTCATCCAACACCCCCCCCCCCACTCAAGCAGGAGATCCTACACCATTTCTGTAAAATTGAAAGTCTTTCTTCTTGAAAGTCTCAAGTGATGAAGCTCCCATAACTTCCGAGGGCAAGATGGACCTACATTGTATTGACAGAAAGCATCTCAAGAAGAAAGAATTTATTAACAGAGCAGTCCTAACATTTTGTCTTCTAGTGTTCCTTTAATTCCTACATTGGCTATTGCTTCACATTTTTCAATGTGAATACTGGTCATCCCCCAAAAATGCATAAAGTCAAAGTTAGTTTGGTGTTTCAGGGCTACACAAATATGCTGAATTTATTAGATGGGGAGGGGAAGAAAACATGGCAAAATTCCCTGCTAAAAACTACCTTTTTCCAGGAAGTAAAAACATCCTTAATAGTATCCAAAACAAAGTTTAATAATAAACCATACAAAACTATCTTAGTCTCCAAAATCTGCCCAGTTTCCAGCACATGTAAAAAATAAAATGGAATTGTGACCATTTAAAATTGACATATTTTCTACATCTGGTCTGAATTATTCTTTCATAACACTGCCTTGCATATAATAAGATAATTGCTTACAGATTTAGATTTTTTTTCTTCTTCTATAGAACTTTCTCTTAAAAAGTAAGGTTTAAAAGGAATGGAGATGAAAGATAAGTTATGCCAGAGAATCTGGATCTTCCATTGTTTAAGTCCCATGAAGCCCTCTTTTCAAGGGCCCGGAGTCTCACCAACATGGAAACAAAAATGACATTTATGGCTTCAGTCCGTCTATCATCATATAATGCTCTAATGAAGATATAGGTCCAACCCTTATTGTTTGTAAAGTCTGAAGGCCAGAAGAGGAGAAGAGATTACCGTACATATATAAGCCACATGTGTTTCTTAGTTCAACACATATCTAGAGAAAAATACATGTCAGTATTATAATTTTGATACAATTAAAATGAGCTGCTACAAAATAATGTATTTTGCCCACATGAACATAGCCTTGCTGGCTTTAGAATATGAGATTCCCTTTCAGTGGAAACTTTTTTTTCTACATGTATCGGTATACAGGAATTTTAAGCTTGTACGTTCTATTCACTTTTTAAAACCATAATTGATCAATTCAATAAAAACTGCAATCCTTATGCTGCTGTCTCTGGCTTAGTATCATATGAGCTACAGCAACATTTTCCAAGCAAATGCCCTTCCAAGTATGCTGGATTTAAATTCCCATAGTTCCCAGCCAGCATGGCTAGTACAGCTGGACAATACCAAGTTACATAAGAATGTATTGCCGGAAGACATCTTAGCCCATAAGGCAGTCTCACTCTGAGGGCTTTCTTACTTCAGTCCTTAGATACTATTACCTAATACTGCATCTTTTGACTTTTTCAGCTTAGTACATGAGCCACATTCTTTTCCAACCTTACAATATACAATCTGTTTTTCCCTCTTTCACTCTCTGCCTATCAAAAACCTGGATCTCATCTAACAAATTCTTTCCAAAAATGGGGGAATTGGACAGTACGTGCTTGCTTTTTCTAGTTATCCAAGTGTCACATGAAATCTACAACACGCTTAAACATAAAGGTTCCCCTCGCACATATGTGCTTGTTGTTTCTGGCTCTAGGGGGCAGTGCTCATCTCTGTTTGAAAGCCAAAGAGCCAGTGCTGTCCGAAGACATCTCCGTGGTCATGTGGCCAGCATGACTAAACGCCGAAGGCACACGGAGCACTGTTACCTTCCCACCAAGGTGGTCTTATTTTTCTACTAGCATTTTTACATGCTTTCGAACTGCTAGGTAGGCAGAAGCTAGGACAAGTAACGCGAGCTCACTGTGTTAATGCAGCTCTAGGTGTTTGAACCGTCAAACTGCTGACCTTCCTGATCAACAAATTCAGTGTCTTAGTCATGAGCCACCGAGTCCCAAGACACTACTAGAGTTCAATTGTTCTTCGTTCCTCAAGCAATTCTTCTTTTGTTCCATCTTAAAATTCTGACTGTAAAAGCCTCAGAGCTTCAATATTAAGTCCCCCCAGCTTTTCTTTCCTTCTACCACCTAGGTTTTTGCAGCATCATGTCTGAAAAAAGATCTGGATATTTCAAAATCTTACAACAACTTGAATATATTCAGCCTTTTAAAATATTGCCTGATAATAGATAGTTTGGGCTAATATGTAAGGTCCTAGAGTAGATTGAGGAATCTTAAATTCTAGTCCTGCCTTAGGCAGCAAACCAGCTGTGGGGGAGATTGGTCCAGTCTTTCTAAAGTTCTGGGCAATGGCAAATCATTTCTGAAATGCTGCCAAGATAACTGTATGGACTTATTCAGATAGTACATAACATGTGTACACACACACACACACACACACACAAACACACACACAAATACAGAGGATGAGATACTCTTTAGAACATCCCAATACATGCATCTATGTTTTAGTAGGCCAATGAGATCATTATGACATCAGCAACCACAAAAGTATTCTCTATACTCATCTAGAACACATCTTGCAAGAGAAGAAACAGGCATTTAATCAACGTAAGACATTTGCAAACAGCAGTTTAGATTCTTCATTCAGTTCTGGATGTTTGCTATTTTTCAGTTATTGAAAAGAAAGAAAGTAGAAGAAAGATATATGTAGACGCATAAACCCAGCATAGCTATTACTTCAAAAACTAAAGCTGGCAAAACTAAAAGTAGTTGGGGAAACAGGTGGGATCTTTGCACAACTCCCATGCACCCAGATGGACTGAACATGGTATACAGTACCTTGACACTAAATGGAGGCGCTTTGTGTCCATGCAATATAGCACAATATTGCTGATAAATTGCAGAGATGGGTGAAGCCAACCATTTCAAGATCAAAATGCTCCACTTTTGAGTTTGGTCCAACCAGGAATGTCCAAACACTACTTTTATAGGTATCATCTGACAATGGTCAAAATAATTCAAAACAGTTCGACGTCTTAAGTTTGAAATGTATCTGGAATTCGAAAAAACATTTTTGAACTCAAAACAGCAGTTCAGTCTGCAAAATGTCTTGTACACCTCTAACAGGGTTTACTCACAATGTGCTTGTTTCTCTACAGTCTTTCTGGTTTTAGGTTACCCCTTTGCTACCTGGTTTCACGTTTCTTTCTTACCACCTTTTCAGGTTGCTTGTTGTTCTCCCGAACAACGTGCCATGAGCACAAAGAGCTGCTTACGCAGCAAAAAGCAATGCAGACACGAGCAAAAAACAAATATGAACACATTGCTGGTCCCAAAAGGAAGCAGCAAGAAAGCCATACAGCAGACATTTTATACTACTGAAGCTCTCAACAATCAAGAAAGTCTGTGTGGAAACTTAGAGGTACATCGAGCAGCAGTGTAATGCAGAATGCTTAACAGTAGCACTTATGAAAACAAATATAAGGTATGCTTCTCCGTTTTTGTGTGGTAATAGGATTAATCTCACAAAGCAGTTGTACACTGGAAGAGACTTTTTATATACACCCCCTCCCTCCCCCAGCCGTGATCTGACTTTTAGCAGAGCAACCTGGATACTTAACTAAGCATGCTGGGTAAAATTGTGGCTTATGCTGTACATGACTAAATCATGGTTTGTCAATCTGTAGGTCTATTATGCATCCGAAATAGAAAGACATAGGATGCCAGTTTTCTAGGCTGTCCCAAGAATCTTCTGTGATTATGCAACTTGAAATCTTTCGGACAAAAGGCCACAGATAGATTTTACACTTTTGACAGGCAGATCCACCCATAACCTTGTTTGTTTTTCTGAAGGCCTATGGATCTACATATGATATCCTATAATGCAGAGATAGTGATAGCACAGGACTTTTAGATGCCAATAGAGGAAGACATTGTGATGGGTTAGTCATTTTCATTAAATAAATAACGAGGACAAGAATGGCCAGAAATCACGGGGAGGTTAGGATCATATTGCATTTTTTTCTCTTAAGAATGGTGTGTAGACCACCTCCTTCCACAGCAGAGATATTGTCAGGGTTCAGCTACTGAGAGGTTGACTGGTTAGGTCGGGAGTCTTCATTGTTTCTGACTCTCCGTAATAATTTGCATGTCAATTCTAAGATATCTCAGTGGTCAGGACAAAGGACAGCCCTTGAACAAATGAATTCCTAGAGAGCAGAAGAATGCAAGAACAATGTTGCCGGGGGAGATCAAGGTCTTTCTAACTCAGCAACAGCTATCCATCCATTAGACACTTTTCAGAAATTGGACGTGAGCATAACTGTTGTCACACAGAATCTGGGGCTCAAAATTAGTCAAATATCCTCCCTTGACAAGTTTGTCTATATGCACCCTACACGGTTATAAAGAAAATGCCTAAGGAGGAATTTGGTAAGCGTGTTTTGCCCCATTTTACAACTTTTGTCGCATTTGTTAAGCGAATCACTGCAATTGTTAAATTAGTGACATAGTCATTAAGTGAATCTGGTTTTCCCATTGACTTTGCTTGTTAGGAGGTTGCTAAAGGGGATCACATGACCCCTGGGCCATTGCAACTGTCATAAACGTAAGTCAGTTGTCAAGCATCCAAATGTAAATCATGTGCCCATGGGGATGCTACAATGGTATATAGGTGTGAAAATGGTCATTTTTTTCAGTGCCGTTATAACTTCAGTCACTAAGTGAACTGTTGTAAATCAAGGACTACTTATGTATATAAAACAAGCACAGTCACCATTGACAAATCAGAGTAATTGGGGAAACACGAGCAATTAAAACCTAGGAGGTAGGACATTGCTGATTAACTTCACACATTGCACTAAGTGACAGCAAGATTTACTTGTTTTTGACAGGATGTTGCATGAACTTTATATCTTCTTCAACACATCACGGCTCAGCTTGATGGATGAACCCCACCTGGTGTCTGCATAATAACACCCTAATGCACAGACCCAGTTCTCTTAATCAAAGGCTAATCTACTATTTTCCAGGTGTCTCTGTAGAATGTCTTAGTTCAACATTATCACATCTTTTGATGCCAAACTGAAACAGCTATTTCTTCAACAGATGAAAAGGTTATGCTGGGAAGCCAAAGTGAAGTGGAACTCAAATGCAGTTTTTCTAAAGCTTTTATTCCAAGAGCAGCAATGTTGGTTCAGATCTAGGCCTCAATTGCTGCTTCTAAAATCTATAAGGTCTCCTACAGTCTTAATACTGTATTTAAAAAAAAAAAAACACTGCTTGGTAATTGTGACAACATTCTTGCAAAGTAGGATCAGATGAAGAACTAAAGTAGATGATGCGTTGCTCTTATCCAATCAGCAGATCTATAGCAGACATAAACTTAGAATAATTTCCATTAAGACTAATGCTGAGCTCAACACACTCCCGTTTTTTTCAACCACCTCGAACTTCTAGAAGTAAAGGCAAATAGCCTAACCTCCCTCAATATGATGGACACAAGGTAAGTTGGCCTACAATTCCCATGAACCTCTACCACCATGGCTCATGTAGGGTAACAGTTGCTTTGAGGCTATCAAACTGCAAACTTTAACTGCAATCTAGTTTGCTAAATAAGAGTGTTTGTACTTTTATCTATAACACTTCCGAACTTGGCTATAGTCTTATAGTTCAACAATCAGGAAGTTGAACTTGAATTTAAACACAGAACAAACCCCAGAAATACTAATAGAAGAGAATAACTGATGCTCAGGGGTTGAGCCATGGAGTCCTGGTGGTCTCGAAGCTTAGTTATTTGCTTCCAGATGTTTTATTAGCATTGAAGATGTTACCTAGTCAGGTAGAGAAGTGTTTGCAAGCAAACAATGAAGATCAGAGAATACCAAAGACTCCACAGAAATGTACGTAGGAACTGTATTCAAGTGTCCTTTTCAGAGCTCATATGTGGCCTAGCACAGGGGTCACCAACCTTCCAGATCTCAGGGACCACTAAATTCATAATTTTAAATCCCATGGACCACTAATATGAATTAGTGACAGGATGGGGTCCTTCTGGCACTTAGCTTGGCCACCTGTTAGCAGAAAGAAGCCCCCTGGGTGAACCGTAGGTTTGCTGTCCATTGCAGCTAGGAATCTCAAATACGGCCAAGAATGAATGTTTGTCTTGTAGCCAGCCCGGGTGCTAGATCGGCCCCATGCAAACTCTTGTCTTTCAAGGAGCCTGGCCAAAGTTTAGCGTACCGCTCACTGAAATGCCTGGACTCCCAGGGAGGGAAGGACTGGAGCTACTAAACAGGCAGCCAAGCTAGGTGCCTGAAGGACCCCATCCCATCAGTGAGCAGGAGTAATTGCTTCGGTGGGTCGTATCTGGGCCATGGGCCATAGTTTGAGGATCCCTGATTTAGTGCAATACATTAAAAAAATGCAAAAATGCAAAAAAATTTCTGTGGACCATCAAAATTTTCTTGCAGACCACTCGTGGTCCACCGATGGCCTAGCAGACTGAACCTCAGCACTGCAGAGCTGCAACAGGCTTTTCCCTCTGAGATAGGGACCTATTACAACTAGAAGTAAATGTTCACCCTTATCAAACATCCCTCCAGGACTCTATTGTAGGACCGGTCTCGGAGTACTAATCCTTCAGGGCAACATCACCCATTTTTCTTATCTCCAGACTACCCTGAAGATAACTACTCCAGAGCTCCGCAAAACAAAACTGCTAAAATATTAAAGCATGGTTGGGAGAGAAAAGTATTCAAGGGGGGGGGGGGGGAAGAATGAGGCGCCTGGATGCCATTCTAGATCATGCACACACAAAGCTGCTTATTTTGATTCTGTCTACACAGTCACACAGTTATACGTACTCAAGTCCCATCACTCTGGAAGGAAAACACTGACTCTAAGGCACTGTTGGGAGCTCACTCTTTCTTTTCAAAGAAACTGAATGAAGCAGTTGAATTCCAGCATTAAAGGGGAGGCCCTCTCCAGTCCCATCAAGCCAAAGGAGGGTTTTGTCTTTATTTTTTTGGCTAGCTCTGGCCGTTTGTGGAGAAGTCCAGCTAAGTTCATCTTAGCTCACCTTGCGCTGCAACTTTTGTGAGGCAGCTCCTAAAGGTTTAAAGTAAGCATCTCTTTGCTGGCGATGGTCTGAAAGCCTCTATTTCTGCTCCCCCTCCTCCAATTTTCCCGGCGAGTGGTGGGGTAAAATTGTTCAAGCAGACCCATGTAATAATACTCGAATCCCGGCACACCGATTTGAACCATTCCAAGCTTCCAAATCAAGGGAACCTTCCTTCTTGCAGCTGGAGCAAAGCGTCCTGCCCACAGCTGCTGGACCGACAGCCGACCCCCACCCTTCCCCCCTCCACGCAATCAGATTCAGACAACCCTGTGCCTCCAGACTCCGAGCGCTTCCTGCAATCCCCCCTTCCCACTCCCCAGTTTCTCCGTCCAATGGTCCTGCTGACTGGAGATGCTAGAAGTTCCCGTCCGCGCATCCGAAAGGCACCGAGCTGGAGCAGCCCGCCAAGAGGAATCGGCTGGCCTCCCCCCCTTTTTTTTCTTTCCGGGAAAGCCCACTCCCACGAGAATCGCCGCGTCGTTTCGGCAGCCTCCCCCACCTCCCCGGCCGTTATCGAAAACCGTCAAAGTTTTCTAGGAGAGTGACCCTAAATCTGGCCGACACCGCGCCCCCCAGAAGCCTTGCCCCTAGTTGGAGCCCCTTCCCGACGCCGCTGCCCCCAGACGCGCAACGCAGAAGGCGCCCCCTGCGCTCGCTTCGCTTCCAAAGAAAGCCGAGTTTGGCCAGGAAAAGCGCGGCGGGAGCACCCCATCCCGCTCGCCCTGCTCTTCCTCCCTCCCTTCCCCTCTCTTTCCCCGGCCCGGGCTCTGCATTCCTGTTCAAAAAAAAAAAAAAAAGCAGCGGCTGAAAGGCGCAGGATTTTCCAAACAGCCCACCGGGCGAGCCGAGTTTTTACCTCCGCCGGAAAGGAGAACGGCTTCCTACGGCGGTACCGCCGCGCCTCCTCCCCACACTCTCTGTGCAGGAAGCCCCGGTCCTGCTTCGCTGCGGAGGCTTTTTCCCCCCGTTCCCGCTGGCGCTCCTCTCGCAGTTACAACCGCTCCTCCCTTCGCCCAGCTCTGGAGCCGACTGGAGCCTCAATCACAACACATGGAAAGAGCCAAGCTGGGGACCGTACCAAGAGCCGCTGGTGGGGGTGGCCGGTGCGTGGCGCTCCGTTCGCTGCTCCCTTGCTGCAGCGAGCCGGACCGCGCGCTGCCCTTCGGCGTATCAGAACCGCGTCTGAGATCCAAAACCTCCCAAGCTAGCCCTTGGTTAGGGGGAGGAGGGCGATCCCGGTGGGTCTTTTCCTGTGCCCCCCTCCTCTTCCTCCCTTAGTACCAACCCTTTCCCCAAGCATAACATTCTCTTCTAGGAGAATGAGCGTCACCCACAGCTATGCAGCAGCTGGCAGGATTCGCGAGCCTGAGAAGAAAAGGTGTACGGGTCCGAGATGGTCGCCTTCGATCCAAAACTTAAGAACCTTCGGGAACTCAACTCTATGGTTCGGGGTTGTTATGGAATCACGAGGGAACTATACTCTGCAAGTGCTCAGAGGAACTCTTGCTACTGGTGCTCCAAGGGCCTTTAGGGATGGTGGTGGTAGTTTGATTGTCAAGGAATGTGATTTTGAGTGTTACACCAAGTTGGTAGACCTGCGTGTGAATATAATAGCTGTGGATATATTAGTTGATATGATCAGTTCCTCCCCAGGACACTTGCTCCTGGGGAGGAAAGCTATGGCAAATCTAGACCGCATACTAAAAGCAGAGACATCACCCTGCCAACAAAAGTGCGTATAGTCACGGCTATGGCTTTCTCAGTTGCAATGGATGGCTGTGAAAGTTGGAGCATAAGAAAGACTGAGTGCCAAAGAATTCAGGCCTTTGAACTATGATGCTGGAGAAGATTCCTGCAAGTCCCTTAGACTGCAAGACGATCAAACTGGTCAGTCGTAGAGGAGATCAACCCTGACTGCTCTTTAGAAGGCCAGATCCTGAAGATGAAACTCAAATACTTTGGCCACCTAATAGAAGGAAGGACTCACTGGAGAAGAGCCTAATACTGGGAAAGATTTTGGACAAAAGAAGAAGGGGACGACAGAAAGTGAGGTGGCTGAATGGAGTCACCGAAGCAGTAGGCATGAGCTTAAATGGATTCTGGGGGATGGTAGAGGACAGGAAGGCCTAGAGCAGTGGTTCTCAACCTTCCCAATGCTATGACCCTTTAATACAGTTCCTCATGTTGTTGTGACCCGCAACCATAAAATCGGTTCCTAAGACCATCGAAAATATGTGTTTTCTGATGGTCTTAGGCAACCCCTATGAAAGGGACGTTTGACCCCCCCAAAGAGGTCACGACCCACAGGTTGAGAACCGCTGGCCTAGAGGAACATTCATGGAATTTTGATGGGTCAGATATCACTTCGCAACTAACAACAGCATGATCAATACGGTTTTTAAATGACGTGTTTGTAAATAGCCGTGAGATGAGAAAGCAGGCCAATTAAATGAGTGATATCTAGAGTGGTACCATTGGGTGAAAAGTTACTTCGAATTGTTTCACACGCCAGGTGCCATGGTCTCATCATATCTGAATTCTGGAATAGCCTTTATAGGGAAACCCCCTTGACTGACAAAGTTTAATAAAGCCTTTTTATGTTTGGCTTCCTCACTTGTTACATTTTATTTTTAATGTCTTATCAGAGCAGTAATTGCCTTACTGTTTTGGCTGTTAACACATTATGTTTCACTGCATTTCTTGTGCTATTATTTTGTGAGAATGCCTTTTTAATAGCCAGAGGAAACCTTGAAGCATTTTAACCAAAATAGTTTTATATTTAATTTTCTCTAAAGTATTAATACATTGAAATTATCTCCTTATTGCAGAGAAGATGCTGAGAGGAACGCTCTAACCTTATATAAATCTATTACTCTGAAGTAAGTCTTATGTAGTTGAGTGATGCTTGCTTTCAGGAAAGAAGATAAAACACTGCAATTTTACGTTATAGTCTGTAAACGTAAGTGTGAGAATAAGTCTTGCTCACACAGAGAGGACTTGCATTGGCAAAAGCTGAGCGGTGAGGCTACAAAACAAATTACTGCAAAGGGACGGGATATTCACCAAACTCAGCACTATGTGTTTTTCTGTACTGATTCAAAACGCTGCATTTGCAAAGCAAGTTAGGTTGTCAACCATGATTGACCAACTACTATGGCTAAGCCGAAGACAAACAAACCGTATAATGTTTTTGAGTGCTACATGAATCAGATCATTACCCTATAACAGTTTTGTTCTGATTTAATGTGTTTTATGAATAAATCTATTGCAGTTTCTAAGGCAGCACTTACGGAATAGGAATATTCTTTATTGGACACACAAGGAATTTGTCTACGATACATAAGCTCTCAGTGTACATACAAACAGCAAGCTGATAAATCATAGGTCATAAATTAGCACAATGGTCTTATCCTGGGCAACTTTGAGATAGGTGGACTTCAGCTCCCAGAATTCTCCAGTCAGTATGCTGTGGGGAATTCTAGGAATTGAAGTCCGGACATCTTGAATATTTTGAGGCTGAAAAACACTGGTTTAGCAAGTGTGAACACAGCTGCAGTAAACTCCAGAGGCAGAATAAGCCAGTAATTCTACTGTACATGGAGAAAGGCAAAAAGTGATATATTGGTAGGAAGCTAAGTTTATGCAAAACATAGACAGAACTGTAAGGAGGGAAACATTAGGCTGTAACCCAGCAAGATTCATTAAGTATATGTAACTTTTAGGCATTCTCTTTAGGATTATTCTTTTCTTCTTTCCCTCTAGATAATCTGTTCTCTCCCCCCCTCCATTATAACAATTCACAGTGTGTAAAAAGGGATTGTTTTTTTTAAATATATACTACTGTAAAGGTCTGTCCACATGACTCCCAGGCCATCTAAATAAATCCTGTCTATTTGCCTAACTGCATGGGAACTATAATAATTGGAACTTAAAATCTTTAATTGGTGCAACTGGGGCTAGCATCCATACACACCGGTAGTGTTAGCAATAGAGGCAACAAGAATAGACGTGATGAGCATGCACTTGATTTAAAAGGAATGGCCACTTAATTCAATGCCAGTAACTACCAGATCCTGTAAAGTTTGCATTTTGAATACATTCACTAATGATGAAATCTGGCCCATAAGAGGATGCAGGTGAATAACAATGCAAAGTGCTTCCTACAGCTAAATCTCCAGCCATCATCATCTGAATGAAAAAGAGCCACATCATTTTATGATAGCTAGATAGCTAGCTAGATAGATGATAGCTAGATAGATAATAGATAGATAGATAGATGATAGATAGATAGATAGATAGATAGATGATAGATAGATAGATAGATAGATAGATGATAGATAGATAGATAGATAGATAGATAGATAGATAGATAGATAGATAGATAGATGATAGATCAGACAGATGGACAGACCGCTATAATATACAGGAGCTTGGTAAAGAAAATGCAGACACTGGTAAATAGTATTGATGAGTTTCAAAATTCAGGAAACATTTGCCTGAAATGACTCTCCCTGGGCTTTGTGCTATACTACATCTGCTCAAGTAGAATGAAAGGTCTTCTACAGAGACAATCGGCTGCCCTCCGTAATTTTGGCCTATGTTATTTAGATTTTTTGCATAATTGCATCCCTGCAACAACAAAGTGAAAATACAAAATCCTATGCACAGGGAGTGAGGAAAATAGTTTCTGCCATATAATATGTATTAGGGGAGAGAGTAGGCATTGCATGGTAAATTCCCATCGCCACCACAATCAATTGTGGTATAATAAATGTTTGCACTAGCGCAATCCCATGGAAAAGTTAAGTTATCTAGCCTTGCCTTTCCCAGGGTACCGCTTATTGCATTTAAATATCTTGCCATTTCTCTGTCACCTTGTAGATGCTACTTCTTCACAAGACATCATTTGAAAAGGCTGGGGCAGTCCCCAGCATACTTCTACTTGCAGTGATTTCTTTGGAGCAGTGTCTCGTTCTGTATATCTTGCCTTTTATTAGAAGCTAGAGTTAGAATAGAATAACAGAATTGGAAGGGACCTTGAAGGTCTTCTAGTCCAACCCCCTGCCCAGGCAGGAAGCTCTGTACCACTTCAGACAAATGGATATCCAGAATCTTCTTAAATATGTCCAGTGTTGGAGCATTCACAACTTCTGGATACAAGTTGTTTTATTGATTAATTGTTCTAACTGTCAGGAAATTTCTCCTTAGTTCTAAGTTGCTTCTCTCCTTGATTAGTTTCCACCAATTGCTTCTTGTTCTACACTCAGGTGCCTTGGAGAATAGTTTGACTCCCTCTTCCATGTGGCAACCCCTGAGATATTGGAACACTGCTATCATGTCTCCCCTAGTCCTTCTTTCTATTAAACTAGACATACCCAGTTCCTGCAACCGTTCTTCATATGTTTTAGTTAAAGAACGTGTACCTCCAGATACTGCTATGATAAAGTCTCAGCACTGGCCACTCTCCGATTGAGGTTAAGAATTATAGTTCAGCAACCCCAAAATACTTTCAAATACTCTATTAAGAAAGAATTCCTTATGGGTGGTCAGTGACTTCCTCAATCATGGATTTTCTCCCAGATCTTAGCTCTGTGTCAAGATCTTAGCTGTTCCTAGCACTTTTCTGGACAGAGAGAATCAGAATAGAGCTTGGAAGACACCTTGGAGGTCTTCTAGTCCAGCCCTCTGTTCACGCAGGAGTACCATTTGAGATAAGTGACTGTCCAGTCTCTTCTTAAAAACATCCAGTGATGAAGCATCCACAACATCTGAAGCTGTTCGATTGGTTAATTGTGCTCACTGTTAGGAAGTTTCTCCTCAATTCCAGGTTGCTTCTCTCCTTGATTAGTTTCCATCCATTGTTTCTTGTCTTACCTTTGGAAAATAAGTTGATCCCCTCTTCTTTGTGGTAGCCTCTGGAATACTGCCAACATGCCCCCTCCAGTCCTTCTTATTTTTCTAGACTAACTCTAGAGAGCTCAGATGTTATTTCTGAGATATGTTTGAGCCACTTTCCCAGCTCAGGAGTCAAAGCCCCAACTGTTTCTACCTCAGTAGGATCACTTTGGTCTTTACTTTCCACTTCCTCTCCATTTCCTCCTTCAAGCCCTGGTCCTTCTACAGCAGTGATGGCTAACTTTCTCCCCATTGCATGCCAAAAGTGGGGGGAGCGCAGGGGAGTCATGCATGCCCATACCCATATTTCTATGCACACGACCCCGCCCTCCCCCTGCTTTTGGCACGCGATGGACCTCTTTTCCACCTCCCCAGGCTCCAGAGGCTTTCTAGGAGCCTGGGGAGGGCAAAAACGGCATCCCCTGCCCCCCCCCCCCCCGGAGGCCATCTGGAGGCTTCAGGGAAGCTTCCCTGAAGTCTCCGGAGGAAGAAAAACAGCCTTACAGGGAACCCGGAAGTTCGGTAATGGATTTCTGGTTTGAGCGTTGGGTTGTTTTTTGCCCTCCGAAGGTTTCAGGGAAGAATCTGGAGGGCGAAAAATGGCCGAAAATGAAGGCCGAATTCAGCAACGCCTCGCATCCCCTAACAAATTGCTCCATGCACCACCTATGGCACGTGTGCCATGTGTTCGCCATCATGTTTCTCACATTTCTTCTTCCTGATTTGCTGTCAGTTGGCACCACTACATCTATCATCATCGCCAGAGGTGGTATTCAGCTGGTTCAGACTGGTTTGCTCAAACCAGTAGCTGAAATAGCCTGCCCCGACTCTATGCCATCCTGTTTAGGCACGTTTTTCAGGCCAGGCACATGCGTGGAAGGCACACACACGAGCAAACCACATGCACGAAAGACTGGTCGTATGTGTAGAAGGGGCACACACGCACGGGGCAAACCAGTGGTAACAAAATGTTATACCCAACACTGATTATCTCTATCTTCTGGTCTTCGTCTACTATTAAGATGTCTGGTTTATTGGTCAGTGTCTGCCTGACACTGCCTGAAGAGCCGAGGTGGCACAGTGGTTAGGGTGCAGTACTGCAGGCCACTTCAGCTGACTGTTATCTGCAGTTCAGCGGTTCTAATCTCACCGGCTCAAGGTTGACTCAGCCTTCCATCCTTCCGAGGTGGGTGAAATGGGGACCCAGACTGTGGGGACGATACGCTGACTCTGTAAACCGCTTAGAGAGGGCTGAAAGCCCTATGAAGCAGTATATAAGTCTAACTGCTATTGCTATTGCTATTGCCTGTCTGTTTGTATATGGAAGTACCACAGAATATTAGCCTTCTTATTCTCCACAGCTTTCTGTGGGATCCCCCATCTAGACTTAGAAAGTTCTAGCCCATGTTCTGTAAAATGTTTCTGTACACAATGCCAGCCACTTGGTTGTGTTGTTCAGTGCCTGCATCTTATACCCAATCACTATGTGTTGGTCTGTCTCTGAGGCCTCATTGCATAATCTACACCTCAAAGTAATCCTGTTACTGTGAAGGATGATTAGAAAGAAGTTGTGGCTCTTAGCTTTGATCATGATACCGTATTTGGTTTTTGTTTCATTTTCCCCAACATATTTTCCTGCATATAAAGCCGATATAATGGGCTGGGTTCATTCATTATAGTAAGTCGAAAGTTCAGTGTATTCTGGACACCCATGCAATGCAGCTTGTAAAGCATGGGGTTTGACTACACTTATATGAACCAGCTAAATATGATTCATTCAGCAAATACTCTAAAACAAACAATAGTTCAGAACAGGGACATGCAGTCACTAGAGGCAGGGGAGGCGGGGCCTCACCAGTCTCCTGTGGAAAAGAAAGAATTTTAAATAATTTTTTTAAATAATTAAAGCCAGGGTAGTTGCTACCAGATTCAAAGTCACAGTGGCTTGGTGTCTGCTCTCAGTGTTAACTATGGGAGGAGGCGAGAGAACTCGGAGCCTCTTTTGCCTAAGGAATTGTCCACCTTTTAAAAGTTAAGACGGAGTTAACAAGCGAACACTTTCATATGCAAAAGGGGCACTGATTCTCCCGCCTCCTGATCGGGGAGCAGCGAATCATGCCTTAAGAGCTTACGTTGAGCACGCTTACGTTGGGCGGACAAGAGGAGAGTTGAGAGAGTTTCCACAGCTGGAAAAGGTGGATCAGACGGAGGGAGGGGGGTGGTTCAAATTTATTGTAATTTAATTTGTAATT
Organism: Thamnophis sirtalis; assembly: GCF_051295495.1. Classification (NCBI taxonomy): domain Eukaryota; kingdom Metazoa; phylum Chordata; class Lepidosauria; order Squamata; family Natricidae; genus Thamnophis; species Thamnophis sirtalis. Next base: position 154,443,929 of record NW_028261381.1, on the reverse strand, counting down.
TAATAAAACATTTAATTTTTTATTGTGAGGTTTGTGTGTGTGTGTTTTTTTTTTCTTTCTTCACAGCGGTGGGGTCGGAGGAGGCAGGGGGGCGAGGCGGCGGAGCACGGAAGCGGCAGGGACGTTCTCACCGCTGTGTTTCAACAGGCCAGGCGTCTCGCATTTATGTCCGCCATAAACGCGAGACACCTGGCCTGTTGGACACAGTGGTGGTGGTGGGAGGAATTGGCTGGGTGGGCTGGCTGGCTGGGGAGGGGAGACCCCTTTAAAGCCCAGCACCGAGCGGGGAGGAGGAGGAGAGCGGTGAGTCCAGGCAGGGAGCAGGTCGGGCGGGGGTGGGTGGGCTGGCTGCAGGCTGGGGCAGCAGGATTGTTCGTATGAGGAGGCGGGTGGGGCAAGGCGGTGGAACGCGACGGCGGCGAGAAGCATCTCAGATGGAGCCAGGACACCCGGAAGGCAAGCCGGCACTTAAAGGAATGCCGAAGTTCCACCGCCTTGCCCCCCCTGCCTCCTCATACATACAATCCTGATGCCCCGGCCTGCAGCCAGCCCAGCACCGAGCAGGGATGAGGAGGAGGAGGAGGAGAAGACCGGTGAGTCCAGGCAGGGAGCAGGTCGGGCGAGGGGTGGGTGGGCTGGCTGCAGGATTGTTCATCGGAGGAGGTGGGGGAAAGGCAGTGGAGCGCGACGGTGGCGAGAAGCAACACCCCCGCCACTGTATTCGACAGGCGTCTCGCATTTATGTCCGCCATAAATGCGAGACGCCTGTCGGACACAGTGCCGGGACCGTTGCTTCTCGCCGCTGCTGTAGTCTTGCCTCACCAACGGTAACCGTCACCGCACGTCACTGGTTCAGAATGATGCGTAATCAGAGGTGATATTCAGCAGGTTCTGACCAGTTCTGGAGAACCAGTAGTGGAAATTTTGAGTCATTCAGAGAACTGGTAAATACCACCTCTGACTGGCCCCACCCCCATCTATTCTCTGCCTCCTGAGTCCCAGCTGATGGTGAGGAAATTTTTACAGTGTCCTTCCCCTAGAGTGGGGAGGGAATGGAGATTTTACAGTAACCTTCCCCTGCCACTCCCACCAAGCCACGCCCGGCAAGCCACGCCCACCAAGCCATGCCCACAGAACTGGTAGTAAATTTTTTTGAATCCCACCACTGTGTGTAAACCTAAAGATTCGATTGAGGCAAGAGAAGAATAGTGCTTTATACATTGTTAAAATATTGGCATAGTTTGTGTATGTGGTAAGAGATACTACATGAAAAACCTGATATGACTTTGCTATGCTGTAACCACTTGGCTTTACTAAAGTGTACTTTCACTAGTGATGGAGTCAAGAGTCTTTCTTTTTTAACTGACCAAATTGGGTGGACTGACACTTGTGGCAATGATATTGAAACACAATTTCATTTATATCCTATCTTGCCTTTCCATTCACACCGGCCTATATGGCAGCCAAGACTTCCTACCATCCTGTATATAGATAATCCTCGATTTAGGATCACAATTGGTCCCAAAATTTCCATTGTTATGCAAGGCAGTTAGTAAGTGAATGGCACCCCATTTTATCACATTTTTTTGCTATAGTTGTTAAATTAATTCATACAGTTATTAAGTGAATCATCCGGTCGTTAAATGAATCTGGCTTCTCCCATTGACTTTGCTTGTTGGAAGCTGGCTGGGTGATCACATGATCCTGGGACAAACAATTGCCCTAGATACATGCCAGTTGCCAAGTGCCTGAATTTTGATCACAAGACTATGGGGATGTTGCAGTAGTCATATGTATGAAAACCAATCATAAACTGGTTTTTCAGTAGTGTTGTAAATGGTCACTAAAGAATGGTTATAAGTTGAGGACCACCTGTATCGTGTTTAGTTCCAAAAAAGACTATGAGCAGGTCACGGTAATAATAAAGTAAAAAATAAATAAAACTCAAAACCAATGACAATCAATGTACTAATCAAGAAAACAGTCCTAACATCTCCTTCTGTAGTAAGTAGAGTGACCATAACCATTACTTGCAAAATAACACTAAATTGTTGCAGAAAACAATTTACAATTAATCTGTGGCCTAAATTCCCAAGCACTCCACATATAAGTAGTAAATGAAAAGAGACCAGATAGAGATTACTCATGTTCAGGAAGCAGTTTGGGCGCATCACTTGAAGAACAGTCCCCTCTATAAAAGAAAAGTTACCCTGAACTGAACTCTAAATCAGGGGTCACCAACCTTTCGGAACTCAGGGACCACTAAATTCATAATTTTAAATCCCGCAGACCACTAATGTGATCTGCCTAATAACCGGCTGGGTGGGCATGGCAAGGTGGTCATGTGACTGGATGGGCGTAGCCAGCTCAATGTCACTCACGTCGAGGGGTGCCTTGCCAGCCTCTACTCGCTACTCTTTGCCTGCCCACCCGAGCTCCTTAGGGAAGCCGTTGCTGGAGCTAAGCAGCCACCAGGAGAAAGAGTTGGCAAAACAGCTGGCTCAGTTCAAATTGGATCTGACCAAGAAGGAGGCTCAACAGAAGCACCCCACTGAGGACTACGAGCATAGGCTTTCCAAGCAGAGGGAAGACCTGCGGGAGTGCAAGGCCAGGTACCAGCGCCTGGAGGCTCAGCTGGCTGACATGATCAGCCAGTTCCAGACCCACTGGAACGAGGCCCTCCGGCTCTTCACCACCACCAGCATAGAAGATTTCAGCAACACAACCATTCATTGCGGATATCCAGCCCAGGGGTCGCAGTTTGAAGACTCCCGATTTAGTGCAATATAAAAAATGCAGATAATTTTTCTGTGGACCACCAAAGTTTTCTCACGGACCACCAGTGGGCCACGGACCACCAGTTGGTGACCGCTGCTCTAAATGATTAGCTTAGCATCTGGGCTTAAAAGTCTCAAGAATACCCTGGTGATAACAGCAGATCAGCCTTACTGGCTGCCTTGGCACAACAGGCATGGCCCAGTTTCTCAATTAACTTTGATTCCTTTTTTCCCTGCGAGGAAGGTGGCTGAGCATATTGTAAGAACCCTATCTGTGTGGTTAGAGTTTGCGTGAAACCAGACAGTTGGGTTAATTGAACAAAACCTCAGGGCTAACATGAATTCTGGATTGTGATGTGAATGCAGGGCAGTGCCTACCATCCCAGGCAGCAGCATTCCTATGAATTAAGGAATTAATCTCTCCTATGTGCAGAATGAGCAGCAGCTAAAATCTCAATAGTAAAGCCCACCCTGAGAGAGGTTCTCCTATCTCTCCCATCAATAGATGTTCCTAATCATTCTATTCTATTTGTCATACATTCACCCAGTTGCAGATATACAGCTGAACTTCTAACTCTCACATGTATGGAGAATTGCTTGGGAGTATCATTGAGAGTAGCAAAGAGAATCTCCTATGTTACACTGTTAGGCCAACCAGGAAGACTGGATAAAAAGCTTTCTTGGTCAATTTGCTACACATTCCATTCATACTCAGATCATACGCCTGCAATTTCCTTCAGGCTAGATAGAAGATACATTTTTTCAAACTATTTACATGGGATGCTATAACTTCGCTCAGACTGGATGGGTAACATTCATTGTTCCAGTTCTGGGGGATAGTTGACAGGGGTTTTGGAAGTAGAATGAATGCCTTAAGTCTCTTCGGTACCTAAATCCCATGTGTCTTACATACACCTCAAACATCCCCAAAAAACCAATATTTTCCCTCTGAAAGATCTCTGGAGGCTGTAAAATAATTGGTGGGGCTTCTGGATTGTGCAGTTGTGATTCAGAAAGAAAAAAAGATGGATTATATTCCAGTTTGCCTTAAGAAAGAATGAATGGAAAAAGATCCCCCAATTGTATGGCATAACATACCATAAGCATGGATTTTTTAAGGAATGGGGACACACCATAATGAAGGTGTCCTGTTTTGTTATATTGGTTTACAATAGAGTGACTGCACCATATTCTGATTTTCTAGAAAATTATAGCCTCAATTCAGGAAGGCAGTCTTCTCCAAGCATGCTTTCTCTAACCAGCTCATGCTGATTAAGAAATATAGAAATTGAAGCCTAAGTCTTACAAAATTGAAAGCCCTAAAATGTGACCTTTTCAATAAGCTGTACAGCTGAACAATAGGGTGTTTTGTTATTGTTCTTTTATTGTGGTTTTCTTTTGTTTTAATGTATTGCAGGTCACCTACACTCATTTTGGCAATTGATATCAGTTAGTCAGCCTTATCAGTTGAGTTAGCAAATAGATTAACCAATGAATAAATACATCCAGAGGACATCAGATTGAGGATGACTGGATTAAGATAAACCTAGCCTCACAAAAGCAAGGTCTAGCCATGGTTCTCTTTGTGTAGTATAACTAAGGGCATTCATTAGGCAGAAGACCCACTTCACACTCTGTTCTGAACCACAGCAATCCAATTTCAGCAGCCACTCCATCCATCTTTGAAGTGATTGTTTTCCGTTCATTCTAACATCCTATAACATTCAGACAGAGGGAACTTCTTAGAAAAAATGAAGCTCCACCCCCATTTACTTCTTGGGCAAAGAACATATCTAAAATGTTCTTTCCTGTGAAGATGATTAATTCTTAGAAATGGAGAAAACTTTAGGATGATGGGGAGGTTGGAGTTAATTGGTGCTGAAGTCCAAAGTGATTCATGGCTCCCCATAGAAGTGGGAAAAGTAATCTTTCACTGAGAATTCCAGTGCGGAGGTGGGTCCTCTGAGTATTCAAACAGCGATTTCTCCAACTCTTTGAAAAAGTATGAGGGAGGGAACAAATACATGCATATATGAACACAATCCATATTACAGATAGAACGGAAATAAATTTTCACGGGAACTCCCAGCAAATAACTATATAGTAATTTTATAAAACTTGAATATACAGGCAGTGCCCCTCTGCCCACCAAGCCCCAGCAATGCACAATTATGCCAACTTTCCACAACTCAGTTCTTTCAACTTGTGGGAGAACAAACGCCATTGCAGCTGGTTTGTGTGAGAGAAGTTATAATCTGAACACTTCTGGGGACTCTAAATTGAAAAAGATTGGAGTGTAGGTAGTCCTCATTTAGCAACCATAACTCTGATGGGCAACTTAATAGAATAGAATAGAATAGAATAACAGAGTTGGAAGGGGACCTTGGAGGTCTTCTAGTCCAACCCACTGCCTAGGCAGGAAACCTTATATCGTTTCAGACAAATGGTTATCTAACATCTTCTTAAAAACTTCCACATTCTGGAGGCAAGTTGTTCCGCTGATTAATTGTTCTAACTGTCAGGAAATTTCTCCTCAGTTCTAAGTTGCTTCTCTTCTTGATTAGTTACCATCAAGACATTGCTTCTTGTCCTGCCCTCAGGTGCTTTGGAGAATAGCTTGACTCCCTCTTCTTTGTGGCAACCCCTGAGATAATTGAACACTGCTATCATGTCTCCCCTAGTCCTTTTTCCATCAGACTAGAGTAGACATACCCTGTTCCAGCAACCATTCTTTATATGTTTTATCCTCCAGTCCCCTAATTATCCTTGCTGCTCTTCTCTGCACTCTTTCTAGAGTCTCAACATCTTTTTTACATCGTGGCGACCAAAACTGAATGCAGTATTCCAAGTGTGGCTTTACCAAGGCATTATAAAATGATATTAACACTACACTAAATAATTCACTTAGAAGTAATTGCTAAGTGAAACCACAATTGTGCTTATGTTCTTACTTCGGTTTTCCTTTGCTTCACAGACCTGTGAATGTCACAAATGCAAGAACTGGTCACCAAATTATTTTTTCATCTCTGTCATAACCCTGAAAGGTTACTAAATGGGGCATGTGTACAAAATACATGACAATCCAATGTTTTCATGAGATTGTTTTTTTTCTTTTTTAATGCGACAGGACCTTTTTCGGGGATGAATTTGTTTCCCCTGCAAACAGACTTTGGAGCAGGGGAAGGTATCCCAGGGTCCCACCTCAGCTGACGGAGAAACAAACCTTAACCGATCAACATTAAGAAACAAACTATTGTAGTTTGCGCTGATGTCCCCAGTACTGATCAAGGTGGATGGGAGGCAAGAAACACGGTTGAGAAATGAACGGTTAGAGTTCCAGCCGTTGAAGAGGTTTGTTTTGTTGGAGGAATCCCTATGGGATTCTCATCCACAGTCCTTCTATCTCTCAGCAAAACAGAACTCAAATGACAGCCAAGGGGGCTGTTTTGGCTATCATAAAACTGATGGAGTCCAGGTCAGACCGAAATTTAGTGAAGCACTCAGGACTCAGCTGCATTTGACTCATTAGCTACCCTCCATCTCCTGGGAGTATTAAGTACAGTGCAGAGTCCAAGGGGATATTGCCATGATACCATATTTGTTACATATATTTCAGCACAGACATCAGAAGCAACTCTGGTCAGAGGTAATGGCCTTATTCAGAGTTTTTCTGTCCCTCCTGTTCCCTTCTTTGGAGTCCCTGTGGTGAGTTGCTGAAATCTGCAAATCCAATTCTAGACTAAAGGTTACAGAATGTTTCTATCCACCAGCGGAAAAGTTATATAGGGATGACTACGCACAGCCCTTACAACCATTTCTTTGGCAACTGTTTGTAGCTACAATGGTATTGACAAATGTGACTTACAACTACTCCTCATACATACGACCATTGCAGCACCCCCAAGGTCTTGGCAACCAGGATGTATTTAGGATTGTTGCAGCGTTCTGTTGTCATGCAATCATCATCTGTGACTGTCCCAATAGACTTCCACCAAGCAAAGACAATGGGGAAAGCCAGAATCACTTAACAACTACATGATTCACTTAACAACCGTGGCAAAAGTTATAAGGTGTGACTCATTTAACAACCACCGTGCTTAGCAATGGTAATTCTGGTCCTTATTGTGGTTGTAAATTGAGGACAATTTGTATGCAACTATTCCTATTCCTAGAGCCAAGGTGGCGCAGTGGTTAAAATGCAGCACTGCAGGCTACTGCTAGATCAGCAGGTCAGCGGTTCAAATCTCACCGGCTCAGGGTTGACTCAGCCTTCCATCCTTCCGAGGTGGGTAAAATGAGGACCCAGATTGTTGGGGGCAATATGCTGACTCTCTGTAAACCGCTTAGAGAGGCCTGAAAGGCCTATGAAGCGGTATATAAGTCTACTGCTATTGCTATTGCTATTCCTTCTTCTAAAAACCCTGGGAATTATTGTTCCAGAAAAGAAACTTACCATCTTATTATTTTCAATAAAGTAGAGTACCTGAGTTTTGTTTGGAAAAGCTATAATGACATGTATTGGCTCATACTTATTCATAGCACATGTTTATCCTGAGTCCATATTGTTTAGCTGTTCAGAGTGGTTCAGCTTGGAGTAGATACAAAAAGAGCTTCTAATGTTAATTTCTAATAGTTCCTACAGTGCCTTGGTATGACAGGAATATTTTTTTCCCTTTACAGCTTCTTCTTAAAAAAACATACTTTTCCCACCAGCTTTTTACAGCCGGGAAAACAGCTTCTGTATGTACCACAGTTCCCCAGTTGGAGCACAAACCAACTATAAATCATTAACATATCCAGTGTCAATGAACACTGCAGGAGAAGAATGTTACTATCAATCTAGGCTGCTCAGAGTCACTGCAACAGTGAGATGGGTGACATATAAATTTAATAAATAAAATCTATCATGCCAACCCTGAACTACATTAGGTTTGGCATGATAGGTAGCTTACTGTCTACCATTAGTTATGAAAAAAAACCTGAACTGCTATATAATGAGTCCAGGCATGATATGTGCAATCCATATACCAAAGAAATGCCATCTATAATGTCAAGCATTCATATGCTGACTATATATTTCTCCCAGAAAATCAGATGATTTTCTACAATAGATATTAAATCCTCAGAGAGCAAAACCCCAGTGGCAAACCTAATATGCACATAGTTGACATGATTAAGATATTTTTTGACTACTAATAGTGATAGACTTGCCTCTTTTTGAAACAAAGAATAAGAGCACCATTTCAGATAGCAGCTGCTGGAAAGTTGTGGCAAGGTGTTAAAACCATGTGCTACACAAGATGTTTTTCATTCACGTTGCTTTCAGGTATGATGATGGAACATCCCATCCCAACCCAATGTTGGAGTAAGATTCAACTTACTTCATGTTTTAAATATGGAAAGAGAGAGAGGTTTTGCCCTTAGCTATAAAAAGGGATAAAACCAGCCTCAACAACCTACTGTATTTTTCGGAGTATAAGATGCACTTCCCAGGTAAAAGAGGGTGAAAATTTGGGTGGTCTTTTAAACTGAATGTAGCCCGGCCCACCCTCTGGTCCCCACCCTTTGGCCACTGCCTCCCAGCAATTTGCCTCCTGTTTCAGCTTCAACACAGCCTGATTAGCACAAGCAACTGACTGTCGAGTTGGAACGGCCTCCCAACCATCAGCTGTTTCAGACTGCAGGGATTTTCATTGCCTATTGCCGCCTCTGTATGCCCCATTTTTGGCCTCTGCGTGCCCCATTTTCTGTCCATTCCGATCCCCGCCACCAGGAATTGGCAGAAAATAGGGCACACAGAGGCTGAAACAGGGTGTGTGTAGGCTGAAAATAGAATGTGGAGGCCGAAAATGGGGCGCGCAGAGGTGGCAATAGGCTGTGGCAATCCCTGCAGCCTGAAGCAGCTGATCCTCGGGAGGCCGATCCAAACAACAATGAGTAGCTTGTGCTGAAACTGAAACAGACTGTTTGCTGCAAGGAGGCAAATTGCTGGGAGACAGAGGCAGATTTTTTTTTCTTGTGCTAATCAGGCTGTGCTGAAACTGAAACAGGCTGTTTACTATTTGCTGCAAGGAGGCAAATTGCTGGGAAGCAGAGGCAGATTTTTTTTTCTTGTTTTCCTCCCCAAAAGCTAGGTGTGTCTTATACTTTGGAACATCTTATACTCCGAAAAACATGGTACTTGATATTAAATGGTCATATGGTGTGGTCTTAACCCATAGTAGTGGTAGGTAACCAGAATACAGATCACATAGCGCCATCACCAGTTACCATAGTAGTTAAAGATTCCACCATCCAAATTTGGTGATTTAATGGGCAATTTTCAGCTGTTTTCTTCTTAGCAGAAAACAAGCAGTAAAATAAAAGAGGAAATGGATGTGCTAAGCTTATGCAAGACTAAACACACCAATTTTCATCCTTAAAACCCCCAACCTATCCCCAAAAGAGAAATATTGTTCCTTGTATTTTGCAGACCAATTTACTTTTAAAGCCCAAAAGATCCTTGATTGCTTCTAACTTTCAGGAATAGATTAAGGGAAGTTAGTACCATACAGTTTTTCAAACATATATTCAACGGGCCAGATGTATGTTTGACTTAATTAAGGCCTCTTGATAAAATACACCTTCTTGTATCCTCTGCTGATGAGATGATGTAATGAGGAAATATAAACTGCCTCCAGCTTTGCAGTGCGTTTCACTTGATGGATTTAGCTAGATGGTGCACAAGTAAGGAAAGCTTATTGAAAAATATTTTACCTGTATATGCAGAAGTCTAGTGAAGTCCATGCAAACTCTCATAACATTGGATCCTACTTCTTGTCATAAATGGGTCAGCCAAATTCCTCTATAGAGAAGTGTCCTTTGTCCTTTTGCAAGAATTCTGCTTTCTGGTGGTGTTATCAAGACACAGAAACTCGTTGAACCTGAAGGTGAAGATGAGCTTTGGATGTGTCCTTCCTAAATGGGAATGGTCACTTGCAGAAAGTGTCTCTCACATCTGGCATTCCCTCTTGAATCTTCTTTTGGGTCTTTTTCTAACATCACCATGGAACTGTTTGGACAAAACATAACATTCCTGAGTGAGAACATAAGCAGGGGTATCATTTAAATATGAGTATTATCAAGCTTTGAAAGGTTACTGGGCATATTTGGAATTTTGAAAGATTTTCTTCGGAGTCATCCTAATATAGCTGTCATGGAGTGTGACTGTCATTATGAGTGTACACCAGTGACAAGAGATCCATTTCACAAAACAGCAAATGACTCAGTTCATAAGCCATCTCAAGCCATTGAAGCAAAAACATTTCAAGTACAATGAAATGGAAGAAATTGTCATAAGCAATTATGAAGAAACCAGCTTAGTGTTTGGTGGCCATAAAAATAATGTCTGTGCCTGTAATTTTTCTAACCTCCCACTCTGGGGTGGGCTTCAAAAATTTCAGCAATGGGTTTTCTGCTCGGTTGCTGGATGGGCGTGGCCATGGTGGGCATGGCCTAGTTGGTCTCCTGCACCACGATTGGGGGGGGGAGCGTTTTTGCCTTCCCCAGGCTCCGAGGCTTTCCTTGAGCCTCTGGGCGGTAGAAAACTGCCTCCCTCAGGCTCTGGAGGGACACAGATTTCCCCTCCCTGAGTCGCTGCATGGGCCCTGAACTTACCTCACATCCAAAATGGCTGCGTGGAGACTCCTGGGAGGGGCGTGGTGGGGTGGCAGGGGCAGGGCATGGTGGGTGGGACCAGCCAGGGTGGGATTTGGATGTTCTCCAAACTGGCCATAATGTTAGCTATAGTTTCTCCTGAACCTGGGCAAACCCGTAGCAGCCCACCCCTGCATCCCACCTCCAGTGAAAATTGACTTCCTTATAAATCATGATAAAGGATCAGCAAAACAATTCAAGCACATGCACTAGGTGGGCAGGAATTAGATCATTCCCAACTCAGGAGTAGCATAGGGACTCAAAAACCAGTACTTTTTCACTAAGCTTCCTCCACAACTTTATCCAATCTCCGTTTAAATTCACCCCAGATAATGATCGCTACCACATTTTGTAGCATTGAATTTGACAGGTTCATTATACACTGTGTGAAATGTACTTTCTTTTGTCTGTTCTAAATCATCTCTGTTACTTTATTGGACGTCTCCTTGTCCTAATATTTTAAGAGAGGGAGAAAAAGTTGCCTCTGCTCCTTCTGTCCTTGCTGTGTTTGATTTTGTATAGCTCAACCATGTCCTCTGTCACCTTTGTTTTTCTTTAAAAAGGAAGCCCTAAACTTCAAGGAATTCAGTAGCTCTCATTTAAGTATGCAAGAGAATGCCACTCTAAATATAAATTAACGTATACTATAGCCAACCTCAATTGGAACAAAAATGAATAAAAAGTTACACAAACTTCATTTAACCCAAAACTTTCTGTAAACCACACCTTTTTCCATAAGCCTGTCTCCTCTCTTTCTTCCCCATTTAACAATGTAGTTCCTTCGCCATATTGCTTCAAAATGACTGTTTTTTGATATCATTCACAGCTGATCCGACTTTGACTTATGAAAAAAAAAATCAGGTTTTGCAAGGTTTTCTGGAATGGGATGGTTAATGCAAGTTGGGGACTGCCTGTACTAAAAATGTATTAAGATAACTATTCCATTATTATTGTAATGTTAAAATTAAAACAAATGCATAGAAAGATCAACAAAAAGCAGCAGTTCTCAAAATCATGAAGTAATTAAGGGCCTTAGTGGTGATGTTAGTAGGGGGAGTCCAACATCTCTGCAATGAAACTGAACCTCTGAGGTGCATTTCTCAAAACTCAATGTGAAAGAAAGGCCTTGTTTGGTTATGAAGCAAGAAGAAGTGATCATACCGGCAAACTTTAGAGCATTGGTGCATAAGTAAGGTTCTACATTTAGGCAAGAAAAACAAAATCCACAGGTACAGTATATGTGGCACCTTGCTCAATAGTAGTAACTGTGAGAGGGATCTTGGAATCCTAGTAGACAACTATTTAAATATGAGCCAGCAGTGTGCAGCAGATGCCAAAAAAGCCAACACAGTTCTAGGCTACATAAACAGAGGGATAGAATCAAGATCACGTGAAGTGTTAATACCACTTTATAAGGCCTTGGTAAGGCCACACTTGAAATACTGCATCCAGTTTTGGTCGACACGATGTAAAAAAGATGTTGAGACTCTAGAAAGAGTGCAGAGAAGAGCAACAAGGATGATTAGTGAACTGGAGACTAAAACATATGAAGAACGGTTGCAGGAATTGGGTATGTCTAGTTTAATGAAAAGAAGGACTAGGGGAGACATGATAGTAATGTTGCAATATTTCAGGGTTTGCCACAAAGAAGAAGGAGTCAAACTATTCTCCAAAGCACCTGAGGGTAGGACAAGAAGCAATGGGTGGAAAATAATCAAGGAAAGAAGCAACTTAGAACTGAGGAGAAATTTCCTGACATTTTGAACAATTAATCAGTGGAACAGCTTGCCTCCAGAAGTTGTGAATGCTCCAACACTGGAAGTCTTTAAGAAGATGTTGGATAACCATTTGTCTCATATGGTGTAGGGTTTCCTGCCTAGGCAGACGGTTGGACTAGAAGATGTCCAAGGTCCCTTCCAACTATTCTATTCTATTCTATTCTATTCTATTCTATTCTATTCTATTCTATTCTATTCTATTCTACTCTACTCTACTCTACTCTACTCTACTCTACTCTACTCTACTCTACTCTATTCTATTCTATTCTATAACTTTCCACCCCAGGGAAGGGCTAAGCAAGGCCCATCGGGATTTCATGGTAGCCCCAAATGTCTGTTGATATTTTGTTTGTCCATCATGAGCAAATTCTTATGTCATCCATCATGCTGCTTTCTTGCTTTATGGTGTTTGTGTGTGTGTGTGTGTGTGTGTGTGTGCACGCGTGTGTGTTTGTGCATGTCCATGAGTACAATAGGCAGAGTAAGTGCGCTTGCAAGACGTGAAAAAATTGGGAATTGACTGAAATGTGAGAAGATCGGGATCACAGTAAATGTGTGCGAGTATGTGATAAATTTAACAAATAGGGAAACCAATTTAAATTAACATTAACTTTTGACTGAGTTCTACTTTACACCGTCACCTCCACACTTTTACAAATCTTCATTAATCAGTTCACACCACTTTGGGAAAACTGGTTGTTAACTTTTTGAGCAATTTGGTGAATTGGTTGTTGGAAGAAATCACTAGGGCAGAGCACCAGTTGTTAAATTATTTGAATCCCACCACTGATCACCTCCTTTTGCAGGGTGCCTCATAAATGCTGCCCAAGGACCTTTCTGTACTTCTTTTTGAGAGTCAGAGAAGAAGAAAATACTTCAAGCAGAGGGTGATAGCTTGCAAAAGAGAATCAGTTTTTCCATGTTAAATGATTTGTTTCTCCTCTTTCAGTACTGTACCCGGCCTCCTCTACCGAGTTCTCCTTTTGACTAGTGAGATTTGTGCTGTACTCATTGGTTAAATCATGTCAAGATATGTTTTACAGCTAGTAGTCAACAGTTATTAAAAGCTATAAAGGAGTATTTCAGAAAGCACCCTCATTGCTCAGTCATGAAGTCATGTTTTTAACTGTGAACTATGAAAAAGACTAGAGGAAAGAAAGATCTCTTGATAACTAACATTATATTTCTCACCACACCCGAGAATCTAAACTGTCACTTCTACATTGTGCCCCAGAGCCAAAATGGCTTTACATAGTAAATAAGTTTAAATTGGGTTTATGAATATGGTGAAAGAGGTAATCAAAATGTATATTTTAAATCAATGTGTCTCAACCTTGGCCTCTTGAAGATGGATGGACTTCAGAATTATATTTGCACAAAAATGGAAAAATGATGAGATTCTCTCAGATGAGAATGCAATTAAGAAAATACTAGAATGTGCAGAAATGGACAGACTAACACTATTAAGGAGAAAGAAGAAATTGAATATTTTTTGATGTGGGATGTATTTTATCAATGGTTAGACAATAGAAACCGAAGTTAGAAAGGAGGAAATATAAAAAGAGGAAATGTTAATGTGGAGAGAATTTGAAGATGAAGATATTATGTATTTGTCAGGGTTCCAAATAGCATCCAAAATTAAATCAGAATCCAAGGCAAAGTATTGCTCAAAGTTCCAATTTATTAAGAGAGTCATGTTGGCATATCTGGGAAAACCTGAATCTGAAAGCTTCCTGGTTTTCCCCACCCAGTTGAAAGTTCAAGATCTTGCCCCCACATCCACAAGTCCATCACATGGTCCAATCTTCCACTGCCATGCTGGCAGTTCCAACCATCCAGTTCCAGTGTAGAGGTGCAGGGACAAAGGATGATCCTGACAGTATTATTGTAATTATATTACTATATAGTTATATTATTTACATTATTGTGATGAATATAACAACAAATATGTGACTTATGACTGTTCAAATAACTACCTAGATCACACACTGTTTGATGGAAATGGAAAGAAATATAAACAAAACAAATGAAACATGGTGGGTGAGGAGAAGATGGATGGACTTCAACTCCCAGAATTTCCTAGTCAGCATCTGGAAATTCTGGGAGTTGAAATGCACCCATCTTCAAGGCACCAAGATTGAGAAACACTATTTTCAATCATTCTAATTAAAGTCTGGTTGCTTTCATTCATTTGGAATTTCTTTTGCTAGCCAAGAAAAGAATAAAGAACACTTTTAAGACCATCGTTCCTAAAATAATTCTTTGACATCAGCATATCCCCACAGCTTTCAAAACACTCCACTATTAGAAGTAGCATCAGGGCTACATTAGTATTTTTCCACACCACTAGGGAGACAGAATTCTTCAAGAGGTAGGACAGATTTCCATATTATAAATGTGCTAGCCTATTTTACTGCCACCCTCTGGCAACTATTCTTCTGAGTCTTGAGTTCAAACACAACACTGTGATTCATACCCAGACAAGGAGCCCATGCAGAAAACATTTGCTTTATTGCAAGAGTGAAATTTGTGCTGATTGGGCAGGTGGACAGCTATTATAGAGACTTACCTCAGTGGTTTTTGTCATTTTTTCCCCAGCCTGTAGAGGTTTATACAGTCAGGTTTACTTTTTATGCTGACCTTTGTTTCTAAGAAGCCATTAAGTCTTTGCATGAAAAAGGCTTTGCAATGAAATAACAGGAAGTGTAGGACCCAATTTGGAATGTGTTCTGTGTTTGTCACTCTGTCTCAAAATATCTGTCTGGTAAGAGTAGATTTGAGACAGGGAGAAAAGGAAGGAGGGAAGTCTGCATGAATGACTTATAGCCTCATCTAGTCATCCATCTGTGGTTGTGCCAATACAACTGTAATGAGGACTGATTTGTAACACTTTGGCCTTCAGTCATGCTTGATAATGCTGTGTGGATGCTACAAGTCAAGGAAATTTTCTGTGAATGAACTGACTTTCTTAATTTGGTGTCCTTCAGTTATATTAGGTGACAGTTCTTAGAGGTAATCAAAAAAGTCAAGACTGTGACCACAATATTGAGGTCAACGTTTACATAGCATATTCACGTTTTTTAAAAATAAAACTATACTTTGTGGACACTGCTGACATCTTGCATAATTTTTACTGACTTAGGATTTTGTACTTTTGATCCAGCATTTCTGGAGAGGATCAAATTAAGGAAACTGGGTTAAGTTTCTCAAAGGTGTGGTAAAGATTAAAAAAACTTCAGGGCTACTGAAATGGGGTGCATATTAAGAACTTTTATTTATTTTATTTATTTTGTCAAGCATGTATAAGATAACAGATATAAGTATAAACATGATTATGAATACAGGAAATGGATACAAATAAATGGGGACAACAGGATAGGAACGGTAGTCACTATGATGCGCTTATGCATGCCCCTTAAAGACCGCTTAGGAATGGGGTGAGGTCAACAGTAGACAGTCTAAGGTTAAAGTTTTGGGGAGTTGGGGATATAACAACAATACAATACAATACAATACAATACAATACAATACAATACAATACAATACAATACAATACAATAGCAGAGTTGGAAGGGACCTTGGAGGTCTTCTAGTCCAACCACCTGCCTAGGCAGGAAACCCTATACCATTTCAGACAAATGTCTATCCAAATCTTCTTAAAGACTTCCAGTGTTGGGGCATTCACAACTTCTGGAGGCAAGCTGTTCCACTGATTAATTGTTCTAGTTGTCAGGAAATTTCTCCTCAGAAACAGAGTCAGATAGTGCATTCCAGGCATTGACCACTCTGTTGCTGAAGTCATATTTTCTGCAATCTAGTTTGGAGTGGTTTACCTTGAGTTTGTATCTATTGCGTGCTCGTATATTGTTGCGGTTGAAGCTGAAGTAGTCATTGACAGGTAAGACATTGTAGCAGATAATTTTATGTACTACGCTCAGGTCAGACCAAAGGCGGCATAGTTCTAAGTTGTCTAAGCCCAAAATTTCAAGCCTGGTGGTATAAAGTATTCTGTTGTGAGCAGAGGAGTGAAGGACTCTTCTCGTGAAATGGCCACAGATTGTAAAACTGTAATCTTTAAACATTTTGAGAGTGGGCTATTTAAGGGACAAAATTAGCACCTTAAAGCTTGTAAAGCACTGACATACTCATTCCACCCCTTAAAAAATTGATCGCCCCCAATTTTTTTTCCATTGGGGTTAGAGCAAATGGGCTGCTTCAAGGTTTAAAAAGCAAATTTAATTCCCTGCTCTCAGACTATTGCTACCTTTAGGCAAAGGGAAATTGATTTCACCCTTTCTTTAAAACAGTGGTTCCCAAACTTGGCAACTTTAAGACTTGTGGACTTCAACACGTCAAGTTTGGGAACCACTGCTTTAAAAGGACCCAAGGATGAAATAGTGGTTTTATTCAGTGAAAGACAATTTAAATCAGCCTGGAAATCAGCATGAGATTTGTGGTTTTTACTGCCCAGTGGACTAATGGGCTACAGGTTTTTAAACATCGTGATCTATTGATCCATTTTGTGTCAATACTTTCAATCTAAACCAATTAGCAAAAATTGAAGTCGCTCAAGATATAAAAGTGAATGGTAGCAGAATCACTTAAGGCAAATAAATAACTTTTGCAGTCTCTTTAAAGATATTTCTGAAGAGTTCTTCCAAGGTAAGTTCTCTCACTAAGAGGGCCAGATCAGAGGATGAATAGAAAAATGTCATGACAAAATAGCTTTGGATTCCTCCTGGCTAGCTTTGATTATCTTTCTAATCAGAAAGTATCTTTCTAAATGTATCATGCCAGAAGCAACAACTATCCATGGGGAACAACAAGTGTCAACATTTTATACTGCTCTCAGCACTGCAGGAGTTCTCCATCAGCAAAGAAACTTATTTTCCACACAACTGCTTACAGAGAGTGGTGTTATAGTAATCTTAGTAATAGCAAATTCCATGTATCTTTTCATGTTGGAAATATGCAGCAGTTATTCACAACCTGATGCCCTGCAGATGTTAACCAAGCTGGTTGAGCTGAACTGAAGCCCAATATATCCTTGGTACAGGAGGTTGGGTGAGACTAATACAACTACAAAATAAATTGCGACTCCCTGGTCATCAGTGGGTGCTTATCACGTATCCAAGGCAAAATGGATGTGTGGAGCCTATTAAATGGCTGGTGTAAATGTGACTGCACTCTTCCCTGTGTTTTTGCTACTGTGTTTTTAATTGGTTTAACTTGTTCTAATAGATCAATTCTGCTGATTGTTTTGAACATAGAACACAGAGTTGAAAAGGACATTTTCTAGTCCAACCTCCTGTTCAAGCTGGAGACCTCATGCCCTTCTGGACAAATGGCTATCCAATCTCTTCTTAAAGACTTCCAGTAATGGGGTACCCACAACTTCTGAAGGCAAGCTGTTCCACTGATTAATTGTTCTCACTTTTAGGAAATTTCTCCTTAATTTTAGGTTGGATCTCTAGTGACTTTCCACCTATTGTTACTTGTTCTGCCTTCAGGTACTTTGGAGAACAGGTTGACCTCTTCTTTGTGACATGCCCTCAAGTATTGGAAGACTGCTATTACATCACCCCTTATCTTTTCTTCATTATACTAGTTTGTGTAAACTGTACATTATCCAGAACTAAAGCGAGATGGGCAACTATGTAAATTCAAAAATAAAAGTTGGAGTTATTCTGCGGTTGGGTTTTTCACAGGCATCTGTTGGCCACAAAATATTGTGGAAGAGCATGTTGGACTAGTTAGCCTTCTTTTGTGAGAAAAGGGCTCTTTAATGTGGATTAAGATTATCTTTGCAATGGATGACTCTCCTGATACAGTGATGGCTTCAAAATAGTGACAATGAATTGCATACTATTGGTCAATTCTAGCTCCCGGAGTCTTTCATTAAAGCTCTTCTATCTTCTGTTCAATATAATGCATCTATCCATGAGTTGTTCCTAATGTTTGATTTCCAACTTGAAAGTAGCCAGCTCCTGCCATACCCCTTATCTCCCAGTGAATTCTGGAAAGTAGCTTGCAGACAGCTTTGGATGAAATGGTCCCAAGATAAACCTAAATTGTTTGGCACTGTCCTGACATCTTTTGCAACACTGTTTTGAAAAAAAAAAAAACTTTTCTGCTGCGTTTTTGGGGACTCTTGGTTGTTGGTTGATGTTAATGAGTATTGTTAACTCTTTATTACTTATTATTCAAATTACATTATTGTTATGTTATTAAAACTATATATATTATTTTGATAACTATTATTATAAAACGCAGTAAACTGTAAGACTTAGCCATATAGAAGGATCATTGATAAATATTCTTAGTATGTTTTTGTGTAGTTGTTACTGTCATTAAGCAATTAATTAATTCAACCCCTCCAATTTAGTCTGTATCAGCCAGCAGCCAGCAACCAGCCCATTATATCAGAAAATAAGGCTTCAACACTTTCGTCCTGAGCAGACTGAAGTTTTGTGCTTAATAAATGAAATTATTTATCATTCAATTTTACAAGAATAAAGCAAAAGGAAGCTTATTTTAAAAACTGTACTCATCATCCCACTATTGCAACTTTTCCAAATGTGCCTACATTTGTCATTATCCTCATTTGGCCTAATGCAGTATTTTTCAAAGTTGATCACTTTAAGATGTGGTGGTTTTCATCCTGGCTGGGGAATTCTGGGAGTTGAAATCCACAGATCTTAAAATTATCATGTTTGAAACTGGCCTAATGGGTATTATAGGACGACACACCATAGGAGTGCATTTGAATGGACTCTGCAGCATTTCAATCCAGTAAAAAAAAAAAAAGTTTCCATTCTGACACAACAGTAGCAAAATTGCCGTTCATAGGCTCCAATGCATTATCTGCTCCAATTTGTGGTCCCCCTCCCATGCATGATGCTAAAATTCAGTCTCAAATTGCAAAAAATTGACCACATGATTTTTCATTTTTTTTAAAAAAAACAATCTAAAATAAATATCCTTAATTTCCTGCTAGACTTAATGTTCCTTTTTGGGGTTTATACCTTTTCAAACTATCCATTGAAACTGTTGATTGGAACCATTCTGAGAATGTTCACCAGGTCATCACCCCATCTGTGTAATCCTTAGAGGCTGGAAAATGCAATAAAGTAAAAAAATGTCCATGCCTAATTGTTTTTCTTTTTTCATCTTTCATCATGTTCCCCACGATAAACGGCAAAAGCCAACTGCCCTCTTTCCCATTCCATTTCTCAACTGCTACCTTTGAGTTATTTCATCCAGAGGTAAATAACTGCACCACATGCCAGAGGCAGGTAACTTTTTTTAAAAAAAAAAGTGTTTGGAAAGCAGCGATACTGCGAGAACAATGACTCACTGTATATATATGAACCAGATTGCTAGCAGGTCATTCACGTGGTATGCAGGCAGGAAATGAAAGGAGGGAAGCCCCTAACCATGCTAACTCTCCAAGGGAAGGACTTTGCCTGCCTGGCTGGGCAGTTCATATCTCTGATGTGCTAAGATCACATTTTTTACAGGATTATATTCTGTAAGAAAAGACTGCAGTAATTCTGTTCAATTCAGTTGTATTTTAATAATATATGTGAATGCAGGTAGTTCTTGGCTTACAACAGTTTGTTTAGTGATTGTTCGAAGTTGAAATGACACTGAAAAAAAGTGACTTGTGGCCAGTTTTCACACTTACCCCCTTTGCAACATCCCCATGTTCGTATAATCCGAAATCAGATACTTGGCAATCACCTCGTATTTATGACAGTTGCAGTGTCCCAGGGCCATGTGATCACCTTTTTCTGAGCTTCTGACAAGCAAAATCAATTGGGAAGCCAGATTCATTGAACAACCATGTTACTAACTTAACAACTGCAGTGATTCACTTAACAACTGAAAGATTGTAAAGTGGGGCCAAAAATCTCACGTAGCAACGACATTTTGAGATCAATTGTGGTCCTAATTTGAGGACTATCTGTAATTCCCATCTCATCCCTGGTCCGTATCTCATCTCTGACCCTCCACACACACCATTAAGTGAATCACTGCAATTGTTAATTGAATCACACAATCGTTAAGCAAATCCACCTTCTCCAGCTGACTTTGCTTCTTGGAAGCTACCCAGGATGGCCACAAATTGTGATTGTGTGACCACAGAATGCTGCACCTGTGGTGAATGTTGCCAACTGCCCAAATTATCATCAAGTGGCCCTGAGAGTGGTCTGATGGCCATAACTTTGAGGACAAGTCGTAAGTCAGTGTTTTCAGGGCTGTTGTAACCTATTGTAATAAATAAATAAAAGAAATAATAATAATAACATCTGGTGATTTATTAAGAAGCAGGAACCCTGATTTCTCTTTCATCATGTCTACCTT
Organism: Thamnophis sirtalis; assembly: GCF_051295495.1. Classification (NCBI taxonomy): domain Eukaryota; kingdom Metazoa; phylum Chordata; class Lepidosauria; order Squamata; family Natricidae; genus Thamnophis; species Thamnophis sirtalis. Next base: position 154,423,312 of record NW_028261381.1, on the reverse strand, counting down.
CCTACCTTCTGGAAAGGTTCCTTCTCTGAAATTATTGAATTGTTCTTATTCTTTGCCTAAAGAACACTGCACTTTGCAGACTTCCTAGAATTTGTCATAATGCTGAAACTATGCAGTAATTTCCAGGAATAACGAGGCTGCAACATCTCATATATTCATCTCCTGGCAGTGAGATGGAGGATCCCAGCTCCAGCAAAGCAGAGCCTAATTTTTGTTTACATTGGTGGAAAGAATAGGAGCGGAGTATCAGCAGAGCTAGAGAAATCCGTTTTGAACATAGTGGGGCCTGGAGGCACATTACAAACTTGGCACAATCAAAATTAATGCAGAATGAAACATTTCCACTGACTTCCATGAACTACAGGAGTATATGCTCTATGTAGCTGATGAGATGGGATATTCTTGGTCCGAAGATTAACCAAAAGTGTTCGTGATATATTTTGTAACCCTGAAAGATTTCTAATAACTGCCAACAGAACTGGTTCATACTAAATAAGAACACCGAGGTGGTGCAGTGGTTAAATGCAGCACTGCAGGCTACTTCAGCTGACTGCAGTTCTGCAGTTCGGCTGTTCAAATCTCACCAGGCTCAAGGTTGACTCAGCCTTCCATCCTTCCGAGGTGGGTAAAATGAGGACCTGGATTGTTGGGGGCAATATGCTGACTCTGTAAACCGCTTAGAGAGGGCTGAAAGCCCTATGAAGCGGTATATAAGTCTAACTGCTATTAACACCATTTGCTTTAGTCATTGAAAGAATCTTAAACTCAGAGGTACATTTTATATTTTTAAGAATGTGTCGTGAATGTGGAAAGAAAATGGCAGCAATTTAGCTATTCACAAGATGGCTGCCACAGGGACAATCACACAAGACCCATTCACCAGAGGCATTCATCGTCTTGGCAGTGGCAGTCCCAAACTCAGCTCTGAATTAACCATGAAGTAAAATACAAGTAGTCCTCAACTTATGACAATTGAGACTAGAATTACCATTGCTAAGCAAAACAGTTGTTAAGTGAGTCAAGCCCGATTTGACAACCTTCTTTGGCAAACGTTAAGTCAATCACTGTGCTTGTTAAGTGACTCACACAGTTGTTAATCTGGCTTCTCCCTTTGCCTTTGCTTGTTGGAAGCTGGCTGGGAAGGTCGCATATGGTGAGCAGATGACCCTGGGATGCTCAACGCTCATAATTATATACTGATTGACATGTCTCTGGATTTTGATTACATGACTGCGGGATGTTGTGAACAGTTGTAAATGTAAGGGCAGATGAAAAACCACTATTTTCAGTACCGCTGTGACTTCAAATGATCTCTAAATGAATATCTATAAGACGAAGACTACCTACTTGTAAGCAAAAATTCTTAGGGAAGGAGGGCACCACAGAATTTCCCCCTAACTATCATGCCCTTAACTCTTTCACTGCTGCACTTGACAAATATTTTGCTTTTGTCCTCATATGGCATGTTTGAGTTAAATCTGCATTGTTATAAAGGTTTTCTTTCTCACAATGAATGTACTATTATTATTTTTTAAATGTTTGGGAGTTATTATCAGGTATCCACATTTCTTTTTATTTTATGGTCTGAGCATTTCATTTCTATCAAAGGGCACCATTGTTGGCTGGTGCTTAGGGCATTAGTTACCCTTCATTTTCCCACACTCGATCCTCATCTGACAAACAAGCAGCTACAAATTGCTCCATTACCTCCAGGATATGCCCACGTTATACCTTTGGGAGTGATTACCCCAGTTTAAGAATCACAATCTTAGAGCTTTCATAGCTACCCACTGCTGCCAACCTTTTGGCAATGACTTTTGTGCTGGAAATTCTTCTTAGAGATCTCCAATTTATAAGGAGGACTACAGTACACAAAGTTCCCTAGCAGAAGTAATGTATTAGTGTATCTGATGTTTATTTGCTACCTTCCAGGGCAAAACCTTTCCAAAGAGGCTTGAAAACACAGTAAAAAAAATAATCATAACCCAAACCATAAAAACACCAATAAAACAACCCAGTTCCAAATTAAAGCAGCCACCACTTCAACCTACTCCAAAGCAAGTTCATAGTGTACTTAATAAGATGCAGATGGAAAGAGAAACTCTTAAAAAGTTAATTTAGAAGCAAAATTTGAGACCATAGTTCCATTAGCAGTAATTGCATTTAATAATTAGAAAGTATAGTTGGACATTATAAATTCATGTATCAAATGTAAAGTAGACATGCACGAAGAAACAACAATTGACTGAAATACAAATGCCTGTAGCAGGGTGGAAATTCACTCCCTATCCATGCTTCTAGTTGCACAAGCTTGTTCAAACATGTCTGATAGAAGCCACAGGCAGGAAAACACAGACTGGACCATGCTATGTTGTCATTTCACTGGGGAGGTGTTTCAGTAAATAAAGCTTTGAATTCTTGTGTCATATTTGTATCAAAAATTAATATTTTCAAAAGTATTATTAATGGCATTTATAGCTTATGGAACATTGGAACATCCCAAAATGGAACATCAATAGTTGCAGATCTTTAAAATCTCAAATCAGTTTAATTTGATGTAAACTCAACATTGATTCATCGAATCAAATTCTATATGGATTATGACTGGCTGAGGAAATCTGGGAGTGGGTACACAAGTCTCAAAGTTGACAAGGTTGGTAACTCCGGATCTAGTGGATTTGAAGCCACTTAACAAAAGAATGGAGAGATCAGTGACCCCAAATGAAAGTGGCAGATCTCTGTCAAATTTTGAGGGAATGTTAAATCCATAAATGGTAACCTGAGTTCTGGAGAGTCACATGGTATAATACATGGGATTGAAAGGAATGGCAGGTTTTCACATTTACAAGGTTGGGTTCAGGATTGGCCCTAAACATTTTGCCTTAGAGGAAAAGCAACAAATGATTCCTTATCACGACAAGTCAAAGAGCATCATGCCAAAAGCAGACTGTTTTTTTTAAAGATTTTTATTTTATTTTATTCTAATACAAACGGTCCATCTTCCATCAAACAGTGTGTTGTCTGGATAGAAATGTTTTGTGCAATAACAGTTAAAATTTACAGTCATATTCAGACTATGTTAATTTGGCTCACTGGGCAGAAAAGCCGACATTCATCTTTCTTCATCCAGCGCAGAAAATGTTATAATAGCAAGTTAAATAACTGAATAATTTGTTGTTCTTTCCCAGTGCCCAGGCTTTGCTAATCTCCTGTGACTGAATGATAGGGCCGTTCCTGCTTACTGTACATTTGGGAGAAAGGGAAAAGGCCTGGATTGGTCATTCAGTGTGGTTATGCAGTAGTTAGCCAAGAGTGAGGGGGAATTGGCAACCACACTCGCCTCTCTCCACAGCTGTAGCAGGGCAGGGAATAGCTAAAACAATGTTTTAGCAATGAAATACAATAGTGTGCTAATGAAAAACAGGGAGAATAGTAACATCTTAAATCACAAAGGCCAAGAGCACAAATAGTATGAAAACCCTCCACAAATCTCTTTCCACTGTGAATAGAATTAACATAGTCGTGTATGTTGTAAAAATTAATCACAGGTCTACACGTGAAGATTTCAAGAGCAGGAGGGCATTTGCATAACAGAGAAGCAGACCAACCAACTACTTGGGAAAGTTTGTTTTCTCATCTCTGAGTGTGCCTCTGATGAAAGCTCACTCCTCTTTTGAAGCTCCCTTTGTTACTATTAACTTAAGGGACATTAGCTAAGTTGAAACTTGTTAAATTAGTTTAGTGTGCAGCTGTTCTTATGGACTATTGATGCTGAATGTCAGTTATCACCAATCCATGGTGTCAAGGTCCATTAAAATTCCATAGCCCAGAGTTCACTGCCAACACATCTGGAAAATGATAGGCTGTGATATGGGATGTATATACACTATCTGAAAAATATTGACTATAATCCCAATGTATAATTTATATCCATTAAGATGTACTTTGTTTTGCATCAGTCTATGAAGTTGCCTCAGTAAGCACCCTCAATTTTACCACCACAGCAAAATGTTTGGCTTTTGATTGAATGCTCTGACTCTTATAAACTAGAACGGAACCATTTTATTTTAATTATCTATTTGCTGCAAGGATTGCATTTATGTTCATTGTACTGTTAAGTGGAAACTTCTCTCTCTGAACCCTCAGGGAATCTATTTAATTTGCCAATGATATTTTACAGATCAAAGGTGAGGAATGAGATTTGGGATGTCAAAATGGAAATATTCTTAGAAGATATATTGCTTTATTTTGCAATAATATTACATTGCTCTGATTCATCTTGGACAGTATTGACATCTTGCTGTAAAGAACACTTGTAATCCAATAGAAAAACAAACTGAGATTTTGGATAAGAAGAATAGGACAAGCAACAAACACATTACATAAAAAGGAATTGATATAACTTTGATATGTTAGAATCCAAGGAAAATAACCAAGATTTCAATTAATCTAATAATCAGAATACTTTCCAAAATACTGTACTACCTTTATAACATTAAATTGAAAGGCAAACTAGGGAGCCAAATTAGCTTCTAAAAATATGTGTTATATATACAGTATATAATGTCCAGAAGTGGGTTGCTCCTGGTTCAGCCTGGATTGGATGAACTGATACTAGCGGCAGTGGGATGCTCCACCCACCCACCTGGAGGGTTCTGAAGCAGAAGCAGCTTGTGCGAGCGCCAGTGCACCCGAACCAGTAGTAAAAAAATTGGCAACGCACCATTGATAATGTCAATTGGCATAGTGATTAGGGTATCACACTAAAAACTGGGAGATTTTGCGTTCTACTCCTACCTTAGGCATAAAGCCAGCTTTGGCCAACCATGCTCTCTCACTTTAAAAAGTAGACAGTGACAAACCACTTCTGCAGTTTTGCCAAGAAAACTGTAGAATTGCCCAGGTAGCTGCCAAGAATCAAAAATGATTCAAAGGCATTAGGAGTCCAGTTTGGTGTATTGGTTATGTTCAGACCCCCCCTCACCCCACACCAAAGCACTCCGAGCCAAAGATACTTAATGGAATTTATTAACAGACAGACAGGTCCTTGGCAGCAAACCAGCACAGAGAAGCCTTGGCAGCAATCCAGCCTGCCAAGCTAACAATACAGTTCTCCAACATTAGTTAATGTGTTGACTTCTGAAAAAGGGGCGTGTGCACAAGCATTCCTTTTATAGTCTGGAGAGGAGCCTAATTACCACCAGCTGAGTGCAATTACCTCCTGTAACTGCGTAACTGTTCTTTACGCCTATTAGCTCTCCAGTGCCGGACATCTAGGAACAACTCCCTTGGATCCTCCCCACTGCTGACGTCCGGATCACACTCCCTTGTCTCCTCCCCACTGGTCCAAGGCTCAGGCGCCTCCTGGTGGCCAACCAGCTTCTCTGCGCCCTGCTCGGAGTTGGAACCCTGTCCAGGGTCCTCCACATCCTCCAAAGTCGACTCATAGGGCCCCTCACTGTCAGAGTCTGGTGGCAGCTCCAACAACTCCTGCTGGGCCACAACAGGTTAAGGCATCAAGCTAGAAACCAGATGACCGTGAGTTCTAGTCCCATTTTAGGCCAGTTAGGTGACCTGTCATACTCTCTCAGCTCTGGAAAGCAAGGAGCAAGCAAGGAATAGTAAACCATTTCCAAAACATAACCTTGCCAAGAAAACTGTGGGGACTCATCCAGGTAGTCACCAGGAGTTAATGACTTGCAGGTGGAAAACTTCCGCACAGTTTCAACCTTTGCTTCTTGAATGAGACAAAGTAGATGGATTTATACATAAATCTAAGCTTCCAATTCATGACAGCTAGATACATGAACATCCCTTTAAGTTAACGCTAAAAAATAACAAAACCCAAACCCTTAGCCCCAGTCTCTTTTATTTCTTTATTTTTCAACTGGCCTTAGCCTTTCAAGCACCGAATGATTTTAAATAGAGACCAAGCATTAATAGAGATATAGAATAGTACACTATTGAGATATATTTTATATGGTTTTTTTTGTTTTTAATTGTACACAGACAAACCACTCCTCTGTCTAAAACAAATGTTCCATCATTTTCAGAGAAATTTCCATTTTTAAAGAAATTCACTCTTTTCAACTGTGAAGATTGCAACTCTTGCTCATTCCTTGATTTCCAGCAGCAGCTTGTTTTATTTTTATCAGTGATTGTAAGACAATCTTTTCTATTCCCATTCATGGGGTAATTATTGGTGGGGAAATATTTGGCCTCCCATTGAATAAATACAGCTGTGGGGGTTCAGCTGTGCTGGGGTTTGTAATTAACACAGCTGGCAAATCTTAGATTTCTAAGGAAAAAAAAATAGATGTAGGCCAGATGCATCAAGTGCTGGCCACACCCACATCGGGTTTAGCAAAGCGGTGGTGGTGGGGAGTTTCGATAGGTCACATGATACTGTTGTGATGACGTGAGTTTGACACCCCTGGGCTAATGCCCATTGTGAAGACCATTGGGATAAGGGCTAGTCATGCCATGCCATACAACCTAGATGTTTACTCTTTTACCTCCGTTTTTACTTCCCTGCAGTTGTTAAAATTAAAGTGCATACTGGAGACTCAGCATGCTTTCTTTATTCTACTTTGGAAGCAAAATCTCAGATGCCACCAAGCCAGAGGTGGTATTCAGCAGGTTCTGACCTGTTCTGGAGAACCAGTAGCAGAAACTTTGAGTAGTTCGGAGAACCGGTAAATACCACCTCTGTCTGGCCCCACCCCCATCTATTATCTGCCTCCTGACTCCCAGATGATTGGGAGGAAATGAGGATTTTGCAGTAACCTTCCCCTGGAGTGCAGGAGTGGGTTACTGCCGGCTCGCTCTGTGCGTTTGTACAGTTGCCCGTAAATAGGTCTGTGCTGCGCATAACATTAAAAAAAGGGGAAAAAACCATGCCACGCTGACTGGGGAACTGGTTCAGAGATGTGGCAGGCCTGGTTTCTGCCAGTTCCAGTGACCTAGGCCAGCAAACCACTACTGGTTTGGCCGAACCAGCATGAACCAGTAGTAACCCACCTCTGCTGGAGTGGGGTGGGAATGGAGATTTTACAGTATCCTTCCCTTGCCATGCCACCAAGCCACACCCACAGAACCGGTAATAAAAAAAAAAATTGAATCCCATCACTGCACCAAGTGCCACTATAAAGAGCCTAAGCATGCCATCCACTCCTATTGTAGGCTGGAACACATTCACAGGTGCAATTTCCTAATCTTCGAAAGGATCAATCCAAGGTTCCTTATATTTCTCATTTAATCTTTTTCATCTCATTGAAGTCATGACAAATATGGATTTTAATTGCCTGGGAAAGCTTCTTTCTATCCTCCACAAGCCAGGATAGAAAGTTATGATAGAAGTTTTATTGTAAAAAAATTCCTTGGGATTTATAAATGTGCTCTGCAGATGAGTAATTCAGACAAGAAAGTCCCTGCCTTAGCATACAAAACACCTGTAAACCGATACAATGGAAAACAGCATTTGCTCCAGAGGTTTCGTTTATCGATCCTGACATGGTTTGAGAGTTTTTAATCTATCAAAAGGCTTGCTCTGGAGAACATCATTAATACTCAAGGTTTTTCCACTAACTTTATTAAAAAAATAATCTGAATAAGGGAGAGATAAAAGGTAATGAGAAATAAACATTTCTATGGATGTTTAATCTATTTCCTCAAAATGATCTTTTTTCATTTTGCCAAAATTCAACACGAGTTTCAAAGTTGGTGAAACTTTCCTTCCAAGGCAGCTCATCTGAAGCAAAGGCATTTGCAGTGATGAATGATTTTCGATCACTGCTGTGGTGCCAAGGCTAGAGCTTTGTAGTTAGGGAGCATTGCAGCCATATCTCATATAGCCATAAACCTCGTCAATGTGCTGCTGATACAGAATCAGAATGCTCAGAGCTCCCACCAAGCCACCAGTCTATCCCAGCCTCAAGTTACAAACTCTTGCAGAATTTTCCTCCGCAAAGAATTTGACAATGGGGTTATATGACCCCTTGACTCAACTCTGTAAAGAAATGTATCTCTGGAACATAATGAGACTCTCTTTAAGAGCAGCGTGGTTCATTTGCTTGAACCAGATGTTATGTAGCACAACCTGTAGACCTTAGTGTTCTGTAGGAACAAAGCCTTTCTATATGCCTTGAATACATACACATAAAAATGTAAAATGCCTTCCAAAATTGGTTGGACTGCAAGAGTTCCTCCATCTGATTTCCTCATGTACTTAAGTACTTTTCTTTTTCATACCCTTCAGTGTATTTCATTGAAGATAATGAGGAGAAGGAAAAGAATTGTAATGGCAAGGCCCACTGCAACCCTCTGATGTACAGGTATAGTATAGTATAGTATGGTATGGTATGGTATGGTATGGTATGGTATGGTATGGTATGGTATGGTATGGTATGGTATGGTATGGTATAGTATAGCATAGCACAGCACAACACATAGCATAGCATACTATAGTATAGCCTTTATTATCATTGTACATCATGTATACAATGAAATTGGTTTTAGCCTCACTGATGCAATCCATGACAAAAAATACAAACAACATAAATAGTATAAAGAATAATCCCTATGCAAGTAATTAAGAAAAAAAGAAAAAAGTGGTCCTTCAAAGTTACAATGGCAATGAAAATAATGACTTATAATTGGTCCTCATACTTATAATGATCCCACTATTCCCAAGGACAGGTAATCAAAATTTGGGTGCTGGTATATATTTATGATGGTTGTAGCATCCCTAGGTAATTCAATCATCATTTATGAGTCTGTAGAGATTCTCAGTCATCCAGGAGGAGCTCCAAGAGCTTCAACGGCCCTCTAAAAGGATGCAAATGACCAGCTGTCTGCAAGGAATATAAATCCTTCCATTCTCCACTATCCTGTCGGAGCTGAAGAAACTTCTTGGATGAGAAGTGAAATGTCTTTAAACCCCCACAAGAAAGTCCAGTTGCCTCCTGAAAAAGCACCTTTGGGACATCATTTATGACCTTCCCAGCTGGTTTCCAACAAGCAAACTCAGTGGGGGTAGCTGGATTTGCTGAATAACTGCATGATTCATTTAAAAACTGTGGTGATTTGCTTAATGTCCATAGCAAAAAAGATAATGAAATTTGGCAGGACTCACTGAACAACCAACTTGCTTAGAACTAGAAATTCTGGTCCCAAATATGGTTGTAAGTTGAGGACTACCTGTATCTGAATTGGTTCAGAGGCCCAAATCTTTTCATCTCTAGGGTTTGCATAAAAGAGCTGATTAGTTGAAGTCCAATTCATATTAGCCCATCTGGAGACTAATCCAGATTAAGGAAAACTTTCCCAATTCAAGGAGAGATGGATGCATTCTGCCATAATAAAAGGTCCGTTATAAGTAAAAGGCCCGTCAAAGCTTTGGATTTAAGTGACAATTTGAACCCCCTAGATCAGGGGTCTCCAACCTTGGCAACTTTAAGCCTGGTGGACTTCAACTCCCAGAATTCCACAGCCAGCTGACGTCCACCAGGCTTAAAGTTGCCAAAGTTGGAGCCCCTGCCCTAGATGAGTCTCTTCCCACAGTTCCTGCCTTTCAAAGCACCCCTAGGACTCCAGCTGAAAAAAGCAGAGTTTTATCTAAGTCCTCTCAAGATTGGAACAATGGGGAAATAGGTGGCTAAAAGGATTGACATATTATTTATAAATAATATGGTAGAATGCTTGGTAAAAAAGAGGGAACATTTTACCATGCTTTTTCTATTCTGCTGTCTCCAGGTATTACAATATCCACTATCCAAACTTCTTTGTCTTTCTCACCAACAATGGTTACATTTGGGGTGTTGTGTGGCAGATGCTTGTCTGTTTGAATTCTAAAATCCCAGAACACTTTAGCTTCTTCACTATGTTATTATTTATTTATTTAGTTCGCCTAACGTGTACAAGATAACAGATATAAGTATAAACATGGACATGAACACAGAAAATGGGTATGAATAAACGGGGGCAATAGGACAGGGATGGTAGGCACGCCTGTGTCCTTATGCCCGCCCCTTTACAGACCTCTTAGGAAAGGGGTGAGGTCTCTGCTAGATAGTTTAAGGTTAAAGTTATGGGGGGGGGTTCGAGGATGTAACAACAGAGTTGGGTAGTGCATTCCAGGCATTGACCACTGTGTTGCTGCAGTCATATTTTATGCAATCGAGTTTGGAGCAGTTTACCTTGTATTTGTATCTATTGTTTGCCCATGTATTATTACGGTTAAAGCTGAAGTAGTCATTGACAGGTAGGATGTTGTAGCCAACATTATTATTATATATTATTATATATATTACCGTATATACTCGAGTATAGGCCGACCCGAATATAAGCCGAGGCACCTAATTTTACCACAAAAAACTGGAAAAGTTATTGACTCGAGTATAAGCCTAGGGTGGGAAATGCAGCAGCTACCGATAAATTTCAAAAATAAAAATAGATACCAATAATGCCATTGCCCATTGAATAACATATACAGCCTGCCTGTGCCCATTAAATATACAGTAGCCATTGTAAAAATTTGCTCTGCATAACAAATTATTATCACACAATACCGGTGTATTCAATGAAATACTTCACTCACATCATGATGCTGATGTCCCGCTGTGATGATGATGTCCCGCCTCCTATGACACACGGCACAGTGATTCCTATCATTGGATCACTGTACCAGAGGAGGTGGGACATCGCTATGTGGCTGCTTGCCATAACAAGGAGGAGGTGGGACATCGTTGCAGAGCGGCAGGAGGGGGAGGAAGGGGAATCGTAAGATAGCCCTGCATTACATTAGAACGTGAGGAGGGGGGATGGTGCGGTGCACGCTGCGCGGCAAACTGACACAGAGGGAGGGGAAACTCAGGGGCGCTGGGCCATTCATGAGCATCACCCAGCGGCATGGCCCCGCCCCTTTTTCTCCTCCATTTCGGGCAAATTTTTCACTGACTCGAGTATAAGCCGAGGCGGCTTTTTTCAGCTCAAAAAGTGGGCTGAAAAACTAGGCTTATACTTGAGTATATACAGTAGTTGCTCTACTTCAATGCACTCTGGGTTACCTATGGCTAACATAAATTAAATATTGGGGAAAGCTGCACATTTCTGCTTTCCTACACGAGGCCTTTTTAGTGTCTAAGATCAACCTTCTCCTTAGTCCCAACATTCTGGGAGGTCTCACTGAAAAATATAAGCTTAGATAGCAAAGGGCTCTTATGTACTACGGCAAATGTGTGCAACATTCCCCCCGAAGGTACTAGTAAGATCTTCCCTGGCTGAGAAAAATCCTTGAGAAGTGATCTGGCATTGAGGCCAACAGCTTCCCTGGAGTTCTTCCCATATCCTGACCAAGCAGTTCTGCAAACAGCTCCATTCAAGATAGAATGATAGGTTCAAAGGCAGCGATGGCCCATCACCAACATTTTGGCAGGCAGGCAGGCCACAAACCGAGCCAAACAGCTGGGAAAGAAAACAACAAGGGGGAGAGTTTTATCCCTGAGTTCTCCTAAAACACAGCAACAGAAAAAAAAGAGAGCAAGAGCTGACTTTTTCAGAACTAAACTTTCTGGCCAACTAGACAGTACCAGAGGCAGGGAGGGGAGTGGGGCTGAATAAAAAACAGCAATTTCTTCCATCCCATCTGCCTCAAAGCCACAAATGGAACTTTGGAGGACTAAATAACATTCCACCAGTGAGAGTCAGAAGGCAGCTGCAGGATGAGGTTGAGGTATCATAGTCAGCAATTCCAATTCAGCCCATTATTTTTGCCACACGCTACCTGAGCTCAAAGGGATGCGGTGGCTCAGTGTCTAAGATGCTGAGCTTGTTGATCAGAAAGGTCGGCAGTTCGACGGTTCGAATCCCTAGTGCGGCACGTAAAAATGCAAGTAGAAAAATAGGAACCACCTTTGGTGGGAAGGTAACAGCTCTCCATGTGCCTTTGGTGTTTAGCCATGCCGGGCACATGACTACAGCAATGTTCCCTCTAAGCTGCGCACCTGTGCGGCCGCGCACATAACAAGAAAACGTCACGCAGAAGTTTCAAACTGCAGCGCAGTATTTCTTTAAATGTGACTGAAAATATTCCCTCTTCCTCCATTCTCTCTCTCTGCACCGAACTCTCTCCTCCATCTGGTGATTGGTGAAATCAAGGAAGACACTGCCCACAGACCGATGATGTTGCAGAAGGGAGAATTCCCATTGGTCCCATGGGGCTTTGTTGGTTCCTGGGCAAATGTGATTCGCTGGTTGTAGCCTGCGTTTCTCTGCACATCTGGGGTTTCTCAGGCATTGCGTTGTCTGAAGCCCCATTCTGGACTGGGCAGTCTTTCTGCAATCCCTTCGCTTCAGGCAGAGAGGGAACCAGCGTGGAATTGGACTGCCTGAGCCAAAGGGGTCCATGGGATGTTGAGACTTGATTTTTGAGCAGTACCAATCCTTTCCACTCTTTCCTTTCTCTTTCTGTCCTTCTTCTGTCTTCCTTTCCTTTCCCTTTTCCTTTCCCTTTCCCTTTCCCTTTTCCTTTCCCTTTCCCTTTCCCTTTTCCTTTCCCTTTTCCTTTCCCTTTTCCTTTTCCTTTCCCTTTCCCTTTTCCTTTCCCTTTCCTTTTTCCTTTCCTTCTTTTCCATTTCCTTTCCTTTTTCCTTTCCTTTCTCTTTTTCTTTCCTTGCCTTTTCCTTTTCTTCTTTTCCATTTCCTTTCCTTTCTCGTTTCCTTTCGCTTTTCCTTTCTCTTTTCTTTTCCTTATTTCCTTTTCCCTTCTTTTTTCTTTTCCCTTCCCTTTCCCTCCCTTCTTCATCCTTTCCTTTCTTTTTTCCCATTTCCTTTCCTTTTTCTTTTCCTTCTTTTCATTTCCTTTCCTTTTTCCTTTCCTTTCTTCTTTCCCATTTCCTTTCCTCCCCCTCCCCTTCCTTCCTGGGGGTCTGAGGGAGAGGGAGGGGACCCTTTTCTTCCTTGCCCCCCTCCCCAAGATCTGCTCTGATGGCAATTATGGCTAAAAAAATTCAGATGCTCAGGCATGAAAATGTGGCACTCAAATACTATATTTTTCCACACACACTGAAAAAAAATTAGAGGGAACATTGGACCACAGAGATGTCTTTAGACAGCGCTAGCTCTTCAGCTTTGAAACAGAGATGAGCACTGCCCCCTAGAGTCAGGAATGACTAGCACATATGTGCGAGGGGAACCTTTACCTTTTACCTTTACCTGAGCTCTATCAAACAAAATTTTTCACTCTACTAGAATTATGTTGTTGTTCTTTGAATGTTATTCTCACTTTTATTACACTATCTCATTGAACTACACTTTCCTCTTTATTTTACATTTGTAGAGCAGAGGTGCTCATCTTGGATCTTCTATACAAGCAGTCCTCAACTTACAACAATTCATTAAGTTATCATTCAAAAGTTACAATGGCACTGAAAAAATGACTTATGACCTTTGAAGCATCTCCATGATCATGTGATCAAAATTCAGACGCTTGGCAACTGGTTCATATTTATGACCATTCCTGTGTCCCAAGTCATGTGATCACCTTTTGTGACCTTTTGACAAGCAAAGTCAATGGGGAAGCCAGATTCACTTAACTACCATACTACCAACTTACCAACTGCGGCAATTCACATAATAACTGTGGCAAGAAAGGTCGTGAAATGGAGCAAAATTCACTTAGAAATGTCTCACTGAACAACAGTAATTTTGGGCTCAATTGTGGTCGTAAGTAGAGGACTACCTTTATAACTGTCTCTGCCAAACTAGTATTCTTCAGGCCCCAGGACTCCCAGCCAGTGGAATTCTGGGAGTTTGGGATCCTCTGCTAAGCATGGACACCCCTGCCTACAAGATAAAGAATCATTAGGAGCATCTATCCACTAAGCCTTTTAATAATGGTTCCTATTAGTACAAAGAAGGTGGCCTATCCTTCAGAAATTACTAGACAATTCCGTTCTTCTTTGGAGAAATTCAGAAAAAATATCTTCCCCCAAATTTCTGCTCATCGGTGTGGTGAAATTTTTTAAAAAGGATTTTGTAAAGTAAAGGTTCCCCTCGCACATATGTGCTAATCATTCGCAACTCTAGTGGGGCGGTGCTCATCTCCATTTCAAAGCCAAAGAGCCAGCGCTGTCTGAAGACGTCTCCGTGGTCATGTGGCTGGCATGATTAAATACCGAAGGCACATGGAGCACTGTTACCTTCCCACCAAAGGTCATTCCTATTTTTTCTACTTGCATTTTTACAAGCTTTTGAACTGCTAGGTTGGCAGCAGCTGGGACAAGTAACGGGAGCTCACTCTATTATGTGGTGCTAGGGATTTGAACCGCTGAACTGCCAATCTTTCTGATCGACAAGCTCAGCGTCTTCATACTTAGCCACCGCATCCCCATCCAAAGGATTTTGTACCTAGTTGTATAGAAAACCAGATGGGAAAAGGAAAAATTTCCCCAGAAAGGGACCTCATTTTAAAATCTATTTGATCCATTATTTGTATTCCCCTTGCTCTTTTCTTGCAGCCTCCACAATTTAATTATCTATTTTTCCCCTGCCTGAAATGTCATTCAAATTATGTATAGTTTATCTATTCCCATCTGCAGAATAATTTTTCCAGTTCAGAGTTATTCAGAAAAAAAAGGAACATTTCAATACAGATTTGGCTATAACCCAGAAAAGAGTTGATGTAACCAAGGATTCATTGATCTCTGCAGACTTGTATGCTTATGACTGTCTGCTGGATTGGACCCAGGAACTTATTATTGGGTTTTTAAATAAAAAAATAACAATTTGAATTTTTAAACTTCTATGGAATTCATGCTTCTAAAGCAAAATGAATTTCTAGATATTAACATTCCTTATATATAATTGAATATCAGAATTAGAATGTTATGAATGTAAGTCTATACTTGGATCTTGAATTATGGCAATAGCAGCATATTATAACAGTTGGGATGTGAGACCAGAAAAATTAACTTCCATACAAGAAAAATATATAAAGATATTGGGAGTGGATGAAAATAAGGCAATCTGTCATTGCTTTATTTACTTGGAATATTGCCAGATGCAATCTTGGTAAGACCACCTGTGAAATATTGGGGCATGCAATATTGGTAAGACCACACTTGGAATACTGCACCCAGTTTTGGTTCTCACGATATAAAAAAGATGTTGAGACTCTTGAAAGAGTACAGAGAAGAGCAACAAAGAGGGGACTGAACATACAAAGAATGGTTGCTGGAATTGGGTATGTCTAATTTAATGAAAAGGATTGGGGTGACATAATAGCAATGTTTGAATATCTAAGAGGCTGCAGCAAATCTCCTGAAGGGAGGATAAGAAGCAATGGATGGAAACTAATCAAGGAGAGAACCAACCTAGAACTAAGGAGAAATTTCTTGACAGTTAGAACAATTAGTTAGTGGAATGACTAGAAGTTTCAGAAGTTGTGAATGCTCCACCACTGGAGGTTTTTAAGAAGAGATTAGACAACCATTTGTCTGAAATGGTATAGAGTTTCCTATTTCAGCAGGGGATTGGACTAGAAGACCTCCAAGGTCCCTTCCAACTCGGTTATTCTGTTATTGCCTAAACACCAATACTGCGTGCACATGGAGTTAATTCAGAACAAAGTTTATGATCAATCAGCTTGCATAAGCAACACTTTGCAGGCATCAGGGGAGCAGGTTTTGTCAGATAGCTAAGCCTGTAATTCCAGAAAAAGGGAAAGTATAGATTTAGTTATTAAAATTTATTCCTTTCCTTGTGCAAGCTGGTGAACTTACATAGGCAACTTTGGAACACATTGTGACAGCTGGCTAAACTCAGGCTCCTTCTATGGTAAGTCTCTACCTTCCAAGACTTTTATAAAGAGGCCAAAATCTTACCATGAAGTGAAAAACTGAGATATTTCAAGTTACAATGGAATATTTTCCCATCCTTGCCAAAGACTCTTATTTCCCAAGGCACAGACTTGAAAGCATAATCAGTAAAGGAACTACAAGGCTTGGATGTTGCTGTTCTTTAAATAATGGGGTTATTGAAATTTGTATTTCTTGGCTTGAAAATATGCACTTCAGCAGCTTACTGTGTTCACCTCAAAGAAGTACAAGCTGGTCTTATTATGGTCCAACAGTTTTTTTTTTCTGGATCAGATTCTAATTAAAATTAATATCCAAGCCAGAAAAGAGTTTGCTTATCTCACTTATTCTTCTACTTCTTCTTCATGCCCCCTCATCTTGTTCCAATGGCAAGAAGAGAATGGGGTAGGGGGTTGGGGTAGGGGGTTGGGGTAGGGGGGGCACTTGGAACCCTCTGATTTAGGAGAGGAGTCTGCACACAACTGCTGTCAGGAAAGGAATGTGAGGAACTTCAGTTTACTAGGATTGTAACAGTAAGTTGTGTTGGGAAATGCGTGTTTCCCAAAGCCGCTGGCATAACTCTATAGCAGTGTTTCTCAATCTTAGCAAGTTTAAGGTGTGCAGATTGTAAGGTGTGTGGACTCTATCGCAATACGCCAGACATCAGAGACGGGAAGGAGTTTTCATAGATCTGTAGAATTGGAGCCACAGGAATAAGCTAGCACCACACTTTGCAGAACACACAAGTGCATTTTCTGCTGATTCAGTTATAATTATAATTTATTACATTTATGATGACTGCCCACGTTAGAAGAATCTAGACAGGTTACAGCCTCCAAATATATAATTAAAGACAGATTAAAAACCACACAAAACAAGGCAACATAGATTAAAAACAACTATATCAATAAATACAATAAAAGCATCAAAAGAATGGGGCTCCTCAAAAAAGGTTAATCTTGGACTTGGGAATGGAGCCAGAACTTAAGGGTCTTCTGGAATCCTAAGAGAAGGGTCGTCATATGCATTCCAGAGGGCAGGTCAGTGACAGAGTAAGCAACTTTCTCAATCCCATAAAATGATTATGTATAATTGTCATCTTTTAATTGTTTGATTGACAAGAACACTGCCAAACAAAAACCTGGACAGTCAGAAAAAAATAGGAGACAATACTTGAAAGCACTGTAACTCAATAATAGAAGGGAAAGCTCCTTAATCTAGAATTGTCTTTTGGAGCCTCTGGGAGGTTCCTATGCAAATGATGATGGTGGTATGACGAGAAGGAGGATGTTGATGATAATTTCCTCCATCATCACATATTGCTCTGATATTCTACTTCAGCCATTGGTGAGCCCTTGAGATGTCATCTACAGTATATATATAAAAGCCAAATGCCAGAACTGTAAAGCTTACAAACTTGAAATTCAGCACATGTGTTCCTCTTGGCTTCTAGGTGCTCACTAAGAAAGGATTTTTCAAAATGACCATCAGATCATCAGTATTTTTATACAGTATTATATTAACACACATTGGTGCTAAGAAGTTAGACACCCCCCTCCCTACCTGAAAGGAACTCTGTTCCAACTGCCAGTTGCCTTATATGGGCGGGACCAGCGCATGACTCATCCGGCTAGAAGTTTAGACATTCTACTCCCTCTCCCCATCTGAAAAGAACTCTGTTCCAACTGCCAGTTGCCATATATTAACATGCTCTGATGCTAAGGAATTACACATTCTACATTAATTTTCAAGCTTTAAGTGTCAATTTATCAAGCCTGATGACATAGTTTTGTAGCGAAGCATGGGTATCCGGCTACTAATTAATAATTTTTTATAGTCCTCATCTGTATGGATTTGTCTTCCAGGGGATATACAATTGCCACTGTGATTGATTTATCTGTCTGACAAATCAAAATACATGCCTTTCATTTTCTTTTTTTAGAGTCAAAAGCAAGGATAAGCTGAAGGGACTTGAAAATACTTGGATTTCTACAAGGCGTACTCGTGTTCTCTTCTTCCTTCTCTTCTACTGCTGCTCTGGGTGGCACCAAAGGCACTTCCAGAGCCAGGTGTAGGCTCATGTTCTTCCTCTTCAATCTCTTTTTATTTTGGATGTCAATTATTTCCTGTCCTACTTGTTTGCTAATCAAGTCAAGACAGAGAAGCACGAGGCGCTCCTCTATCCAATTATCAGACTGAGCCACAGATCGCAAGGCTTTGGCAAGGGTGTGTTTTTACACACATTCTTTCTTCCAAGGTTCAGCAACTCGGTGCCTTGAGAAGACAAAAGAAGGCAAACTCATTTCTTTTGGAGAGGGCAGAGTTTGATTGCAAAGCAGGAGTAATTTGAAAAGAAGCCAGGGGAAGAGACTGGAAAGACAGGCTAGGAAAACGCAATCTGTGGTGGTCCGTAGATCTTTCAGAACCTGCAATGATTTTGTTTGGAAGAGTTCCAGAAATCTGTAATAGAGGATTGATAGATTGCGTCTACATGGAGAGGCACGTGTATAGAGACTTTGTGTATGTCTTCCAAGAAATCCTTTTCCCCCAAATGCAAATTTCCTGCTTTGTTCCTTTCACAATACATTTCTCTGACCCAGGATTTAAAACATAAATCCCACAATGTAAACTCTTTTAAAAAATGCATCAACTAGTTTGCTCAACATTATCAATAATGCTAAGACAAATTTCATGCCTGAGCAGAGGGTTGGACTAGGAGACCTCCAAGGTCCCTTCCAACTCTGTTATTCTATTTTATTCCATTCCATTCCATTCCATTCCATTCCATTCCATTCCATTCCATTCCATTCCATTCTATTCTATTCTATTCTATTCTATTCTATTCTATTCTAAATTTTTGGTACATATTAGCAGGAAACGAGAAATACCAGGGGACTTGATCTATCATTAGCATTTTTTTTATTTCTGTGAAGACCAAAGGGAGAAAGAAGCCTGTCCAGTTTTCTCCCCCCCCCCCAAAAACACTCTAGCAAAATTCTCCTCTGTTCTAATTTTATATTAGGTCCTAACCTCTCTTTGTTTTCCACCGTTGACCGAAGAACCATTAAGATATTGTTCTTGCTAAAGTGCATAGGAATGAAATTATATTCTAAGAGTAGTCAGAACTTCAGAATATCATGCACATGCTTCTCATAACATGAGCTCGCTACAATAATATTTTCCAAGGGAGAGCGTGCTAAAAGAAACAGTTCTGACAGCCTCATAGCTGAGAAAGTGGGGGAAAAAACATGCAGCAAAGATCCCTTTGAAATAGCTTTTTATGCCTTTGCTGTCAATGAGACGCTTTTCCAAGGGCCCTTAACATTTTAATGCTGACATACTGTAATCTGTTCAAATGTCTAAATCCTCTCGATGGAAGTGAGAATTCTTGGTGGCTGAAATGTAGCCTTGCTGGTAATTTTAATCTCATCCAATCCAATCCTTGCAGTGAATCTCACCTTTGACTTTTTCCCAAACCTGTGCAATTGATCTCATAGCCAAACACATTTTGAATAGTATCTTTTTTTCCCCTCAAGAGCTATCTTTCCAATATGGTTTGTTAAAAGGAAAGAGGGCACGAGCCGTGGGTAAGACTGGTAGAACTGCCAACCCTGGATGATCCTGTGCCTCTGAAACAAAGTTTGATTTTGCCCTTTGCTGATGTTGAGTGATGATGTTGTTGATGATGATGATGATGAGGAGGAAGTAGTAGTAGTAGTAGTAGTAGTAGTAGTAGTAGTAGTAGTAGTAGTAGTGGTAGTAGTAGTTATCCATTCAGTTGTGGTGATTCTACGGATTAGGTTTCTCCACATATTCCAATTTTGCCCTGCTTCTTTCAGTTGTTCTGGGCTCTGGTTGGTGTCAGCTTTGATGGTGTCCAGCAATCATGTTCTTTGCCAGTCTAGTTGAAAGAGCCGAAGTGGCGCAGTGGTTAGAGTGCAGTACTGTAGGCTACTTCAGCTGACTGCTAGTTCTGCAGTTCGGCTGTTCAAATCTCACCGGCTCAAGGTTGACTCAGCCTTCCATCCTTCCGAGGTGGGTAAAATGAGGACCCGGATTGTTGGGGGCAATATGCTGACTCTGTAAACTGCTTAGAGAGGGCTGAAAGCCCTATGAAGCGGTATATAAGTCTAACTGCTATTGCTATAGTTTCCTTTTACTGTTAACTCTTCCCACCATAATTGCTTTCTCCAGTGAATTTCCCTGCTTGATATGGCCAAAATAAGAGAGATACAGTTTTGTGATTTTTTCCAATGACATGTTCGGGGTTATGTGTTCCAATACTTGCTTGTTGGTCACCTTTGCTGTCCAAGGAATATGCAGGAACCTTCTCCAGCATCACAGTTCAAACGAGTCGGTCCCCCCCCCCCACTCTTGGCTTTTTAAGACCCAGCATTTACAACCCTACGTAGCTACGGGTAACTCAGTAGAGCAGACTAAAAGAGCAAGTGCAATTTATTTTTTATCATTTTTCTTGTCAAAGACCAGTTCCCTCTGTTAACCATACATAATAGTGTTTGGTAACCTCAGCAACTTTGGCTGGGGATTTCTGGGAGTTGAAGTTCACACAGCTTAAAGTTACTGAGGTTGAGAAACACTGACTAGAAGATCAGTCTCTTGAGTATAGAGGACTAATGCTTCCATAGAGTATGCGATTATGCATTCACATGAAGATTTCAATTTCTTATGTGTGGGATGAGATATTAGAATCAAAACTTGCACAGAATGCCACCTATAGTTCCAGCATAAATTAATTTAATAATATGATGACATTGGCTTCCGATTGACTTCTAAGGATAGATCCTAATGGCTTTTTTCACCACCACCTGAAAGTAGTCTTTCATTGTTGGCCTAACCTCCAACAAATCTCTGGATCTTAAAATGGCCACAAACTCAATGTAAGCAGCCACCAGTAGATTCTCACCTGTTCATATCCACCCAGCCCAGAGAAGGAAACTGTTTTCATCTCGATCGCTCCTCCTAATTGCTTCCATTAGAAAGATTTGCACAGAACAAAGCTTCATGATTCCTCTATGGGAAGGCACCCTGCCTAGTTAGTGGGTTGCAAATTATCCAGCCAGTCTGAGTCATCTTGAGGTAAGCCTTTTTTGGCCTGAAGAATCTTCCCCGCCTATTGAGGACATCTCCCAGTCTCTCTATAACCTACTTATTAACAAAATTTGATGACAGGACTCTCTGGGCATCCCACTCACAGCTGGTAGAGGAAGAGGAAGAAAGTGTAACTACCCATCCCAAATATGTTTCGTGTCATCACTTCATTGCTGACTGATCTGTTCCAAGAGGTTTTATGATCAACAGACTTAACAAGCCCTGTATAGCCCAGGGGTCCCCAAACTTGGCAACTTTAAGACTTGTGGACTTCAACTTCCAGAATTCTCCAGCCAGCATATGCTGGCTGGAGAATTCTAGGAGTTGAAGTCCACAAGTCTTAAAGTTGCCAAGTTTGAAGACCTCTGGTATAGCCAATGGAACATCATACCCTATAGGCAAGAAAATGGGTCATACATTGAACTAATAAATACAAAACATATTCTCAATTTCTGTAATTTTTTTCTTCATTCTCCCCCCCCCCGCCCCCAGGAGATTCCCATAGAGATTCTCAGATGTTAATCTCATAAATTAATAAAATCATTTTTGAAATGTTGCGTGTATATGTGTGCTGCTAGACTGCTATGTAGATGAATGTGTTGGAAAGCAAACACTTACAACCTTTCCAGGTGTTGGGTACCATCATACAGTGGATATAATGGGACATTCCTTCATCTGTTATCTTAATGTTTCAATATTGCCTGAAATCTAATGAGAATGGTCGTATATTGCAACATTTTAGTGATTTCACTGCTGAGATTTTACATGAACTCATACAAAAACACAGAAACTGCACAAGATTTTCCAAGTTTGTCTTCTCATCCCACATCTTTTGAGTTAAATGAGGTGTGAAATCTCACATAAGAACCACAATTTTTTTTAGGAGATGTGTTGATCTTGCAAGTTTTCAGTCATTTCAAATTCATGTTTAGAAGTTTGTTTTAAAATTTAGAGTATACAGATGTTGATATGGAGGAGACACAGCTCCTAACCCTTAGCTGACACACGCACCAGTGTCACAATGCCACGCTAAGTCAGGCTTCACATTAACTCACTGAATTGCCTGAAATTATTCCCTTCCAATATCTTTTCAAATCTGGCACTTTTCAGAATCATAATCTGCTATGTTGCTTTAGGAGGAAAAGTATTAGGGGCTTAATGGCATAAACGTCCCATTTTCAACTTTGGTTCACACATTAAACCTTAAATTCTCATTAGGAAAGCTTACTTTCTATTTCATATAACATAGAATTTTAGAATCTGAGTTGGACAATGCCATACAGGTCATCTGGTCCAACTTCTTGTTCAGTGTAAAGGTAAAGGTTCCCCTCGCACATATGTGCCAGTCATTCTCGACTCTGGGGGGCAGTGCTCATCTCCGTTACAAAGCTGAAGAGCCAACGCTATCCACCTCCTTGAGCTGATCCTCATAGGGTTGAGTTTCCAGGCCGATTGGTTGTGGTCTATATCTGTTCTAGCTTCTCCATGTCCCTTTTAAAGAGGAGTACCGTGAAGTGGACAAGGACTACTGTGCTAGTTCAGAGTATAAAGGAGTGATTGCTCCTTGTGATCTAGATGCAATGCTTGGGTTAAAGCAGCTGAAGATTGGATTGATCTTATTAGATGCTTATATTGCATTGCTTGCTGATGTTCAGATCGTGATCCTTTGGGACTTGCAGATCCCAGTAAACAATAAGCCATACCAAACCTTAACATGAGGGCCTGATTTACATAAGAGCCATGATGACACAGTGGTTAGAACTGCAGACTACTTCTGCTGATCTCTGGCTGCCAGCAGTTTGGCAGTTTGAGTCTCACTGGCTCAAGGTTGACTCAGCCTTCCATCCTCTAAAAACCTGTAAAAACTCTGTAAAAACCGCTTAGAGAGGGCACTGTGAAGCAGTATATAAGTCTAAATGCTATTGCTATAAAGAGATGAGGGTTCCATGATACACTGAGCCACAGACTACCCAATTTTAGTTCAGTTTAGCCCATGATTCTATGATTTCCCCAGCATTTCTTCCAACCAGGGTGTAACAACCATTTCCAAAAGATATACAGATACATACATTTATTAAAAAATAGTATCTTTCTATTTGCCTGTCAGCCTATCTAGATCTGTCTGTCTGTCTGTCTGTCTGCCTGCCTGCCTGCCTGCCTGATTGCCTGCCTACTATCTATCTATCTATCTATCTATCTATCTATCTATCTATCTATCTATCTATCTATCTATCTATCTATCTATCATCAATCTATCATCTATCTATCTATCTATCTATCTATCTATCTATCTATCTATCTATCTATCTATCTATCTATCTATCTATCTATCTATCTATCTATCTACCTATCTACCTATCTACCTATCTACCTATCTACCTATCTACCTATCTACCTATCTACCTATCTACCTATCTACCTATCTACCTAATCTGTCATCGATCCTCTAATGTTTCTTTGCCGACCTAAAGCAGTAAAAATGGAAGACAGCAGGTTGTAGGTATAGCTGGCAACAGCAGTGGAAAACATCTTTCTTCCCCTGGGGAATGAGGCACCTGGTGGGAGCAGAGCCAACCAAGCCTTCAGGAAGGAAGGTGAAAAGTGTGAGCACCAGGGCCAATCCAGCAGCACATTTCCAGCATTGCTGGGGGCTGAGTAATGTTGTTTGCATTTCTCCTCTTACTCTTTAGCCTTGGGATGCTGTATGCGCCGCTCACTGGTGTTGACTCAAGCATGGCAGGGGGGAGGGGAGTCAAATCATAAGCCTTTACCTTAATGTTGGCTGCCAGTGCATCTAGTTTGGAAATCCCCTCAATTGAAGCCAGGCCTTTGAGTCATGCCTTCAGTGGGAAGCAATGGAAACATTTTTTCCACCAGGAAACATGTTTGGAGTGAAACACATTTGAGATGAAAATGCAATGGTGGCCATGCAAGTCAAGGAATTTTGGTTCCCAAATAGGGATGACAAAGGCTGTATAGCCAGACTGTCTTTTTTGTGTTGTGTAGGATGGACACCTCTCTGTCTCCAAAGTCAAAGAAATAGGTAAGCAAGAAGATATTAACATTCTTGTAAGGAAACATGCCACCTGATGCCAGAGCATTTCTTTGCATAACATGCATAAAACTCTGACATGATTTAGATATAGCAATGGAGACTTAGAAATAATTGCTAGAATTTAAAGCACAACACATTATCATGGTTAAAAAGGGGATGTGAGGGCGATCTGGCTGCGACATATGTCACTTTGTTAATCGCCACGGTTGATTCGGCTGATCTGGCTGGCTAGGCAGGTGTCCCCTTCCTCTCTCACCGCTCCATGTGCGTCCCTCCTGAAGCTGCATGCTCGGTGGAAGAGGAACAACCATCCCAGGTAGAAGGAGTGTACTGATCTTCAGTCAAGGGTATGGTTAAAAAGGCTGTATAAAATGTTGTATATTTCCATGTTTGGTGGATGTTGAATTTAATGGTTTGGTTTGAGCCAACCCACCAAAGTGGGACTGTATGCTTACAGTTGGATATGTGATTGGACATTTTGTTTTTCCAGGTGTAAAATCTCATTTAAATGTTTAAATTAATTCAGGTTAGACCTATATCCTGGTTACTAAATGGAGATAGCCATCTAGTATTCTTGGCAGCAGCATGGAAGTACAGTATTTACCATTGCTTTGGTTTTGTTGAAGATAAAGAATACCTTGCTAAAAAACACCTGTTATATTAGATGTATCTATTAAATGAAATTGCAAATCCAACCACATCTAAAGACAGGTTTCACCATGGGAATTTTGCAAACTGGAGTGGTGCAATTGTTATGAGAATTAATGATAAAATTGCTGGCTCAAATCATCTCCCTCATCAGATCTTGTTGGCTCAGGAGGTATCCATGGATGCAGAGAGAAGATGATGGAAACCCAGAAATCTCTGAATGAAACTGAAATCCAAGGAGCCCAGTAGCCAAACTAGCTTTACAGAGTATACTGCACTAATGATTCCCCTAAATAGGAATTTATCATGTACTCTTGGTCTTCTTCCCTCAAAGGAATTCCTATTTGTCCCTATCTTGTGGACGCACACCATGAAATGAATGCAGAAATTGCTGCAATATATTAAGAGAATGGATATTAGGAATTAGAGGGTTGTTGTTTTTTTTGAGATGCTCCTTGGGAATTATCTGATCCCATCCACTGCTCAGTGTAGAGTCTACAAGCCACAGCCACAAAAACTCCTGACATTAGACACACTATGCATATTTGGGATGGTTCATTGAGCAATTTAATAAGAGCAATATTTCCCATCACTCACTCCACAACCAGCCTTGAAATATGCCTTTTAAAGAACTCTGCAATCTGGCAATTATCAAAATGGACATGGTTATGAGGCAAAGCACAATTCATGTCATTAACTGTTTGGCAGGAATCTTAACAAGGGAGGAAGCAAGTTTCTGCAAGCTGGATGAAGGGAGGTTCATTCCCCTGGCTCCCTGCACTTCTGGAGCTCAACGTGTGGTATTTTACCCAGCAGGGATCGTGAGGCTATGGAATGTCTTCTTGGAGTTGTCCCAAGCTCTGGGTAGGGAAAGCATGAAATGTAAAGGGAGACAACCCAGGCAATGATACCAAACTGAGAGATGTCAGAAGCAACTTTACAAGTCCCTACATTGCTCAGTAGCTCCTGATTGTCCCTTCACTATCACTTAATGAACCCAGAACTTAACGAGGGTTTTGGAACCCTTTCAAATGTTGATGTTCTTCACTTCAATCAGCCATCTGTGTTCCTAAGAGCAAGTTCTTGTTCCAAAAGACCAATGAGCAATTAGGAATAACTGTAAATACTCATAGATGTTTGAAAATTGCCATTTGAAATTAGTGTTGTGAGATTAACGTGATCAATTAGGACTGCGAAGAATCAGCTCAACCATGTAACTGGATGTGAGAGATGGAACCACAAAGAGGGAAATGGTGTGATGGACTACAGTCAGCCAGTAATTTGCTATGTAGGAGGGGGGCAGGACAAGAGGCAGCATAGCCTGGAGCTGGATAGGAGATTGAGAAAGAGAGGATAGCCACTCCCTAGAATCTCCCAGAGTTTATCCATTAGGGTGAGAATAATTATCATTTAGTCTGGCAAGATTCTATCTATTGTGTATAAGCAAACAAAAAAACACTGAACACTAGTTGGATTGTTCTATGTTCTTGGGCTAAGACTGACACAGAATGACTCTGAGCTGTTACTCTTTCATAACTTCACATGATAATTTGTGTATGTTGGGGAAGAGGAATTAGATGATAGAATGTTATGTACCTTGCCTTAAGCTCCCCGGGAAAAGATGGAGTATTAACCTACCAAATAAATAAGTGCTTGAGCAGAGGGAAGAAAACTGGAATTACAGTGGCAGATGTAGGTTGGTTACATGATCATTTTCATAAGAAAAAGTATGTCTTTTTGTCTGTTTTTCTGTACTCCTTACAAATATTCAGTTCAATAGTTCAAACGCAGTATATTTCCAGCAGAATTAGTGATGAATTCTATCTATTTACAAGCTTTTTGTTTGCCAAAGCACACTCTTTTGGAGAAACTGGAGCTGTTAGCTTGCAACTATCCAATCCCCTTAAACAACCATATTTTATTGACGTAGAAACTCTTTCTAAAGGAGCTTTAAACATTTTGATCAGGCACATCTTCAATAAATTGTCCACTGGCTTCATTCTACTGATTGTATTTCCATTCATCCCAGAGTTCCAAAGGTCCTTTTTCCAAAGGCAATCAAACTTCCCTCCCCCCCCCACTTGAAAACATGTTGCTTCTCATCCAAGATGCATCATCAGTTCTGAATGAGAAGTGAAATGAAGAAAGTCAAGTGGCCTCTTTTGGGATTACTATGACCTGGTCAACTGAGAATCTTCCTAGACATTCATCCAGAAGGATAAAGAAATATTTATAGCTGATCCAGTACTATAATGCAGGGCTGTTAAAGCCCCTTGTGAGGTCAGATTAGCATAGAGGGATCCAGTTCAGGGAGACTTTGTATCTGGAATGTCTTTAAGAAAAAAAAACATGAATATGCAAAGCCCTTTTATTTTCTGGTAACGATAGTGTATGGAAATGTTGGCAGGCAGGCAGGTTTTCCAAATTAATAGTCTTCCTTATTATTTTAAGATTTTTGTCCAACAAGGCTCTAAGCCAGCCAGAGTTGCCTTGTGGCAAGATGGTCAGCTAACAAATTACTAAATAAATAAAAATAAAATAAATAAACCAAGATTGGAAGTGGGCAAGGGATAGGCACTTAATGTTGGCTATGTTGGCGAGGTATTCTAGGAGCAGCTGTAACAACTGAGTGCCAGGTTGTTCCAAAAACCATGTTATCCAGAATGCTGCTATATAACCTCTGATTAAATATTTTCCCCTGACTTTAATTTAAATGTAAAGTTCTGCATGTTTCTATGGAGGAGGAATCTTGTTTGGTGACAAACAGCCTGGACTGGAAAATTCATTGCTTTCATTGCCAGTGGCTTCCTCCATGGAGGAGAGAGGTTGCAAAATATGCTTGGAGACAGCAACCTGACTGGAATTGCTGGGCTTTTGCTAAATAGGAGAGAGGAAAATTATAATTTAGAGGGAGGAGTGCTTTGATCACAGATTGTTGGCATTAATAGCCCTTGCTATTGCCTCACTCCAAATTTCATGTATTGCTGGGTCTCCCAAAACAAGGCATCTCTGAGGAAACTTTGTAAATTTGGGAGCAGATTTTGTATTTAGATACAAGAGACAAATGGTTTGTACACTGCACAACTACAAATTGGCTATGTTATGGGAACACACATTAATTTGCACAAGACCAAACCTTCACATCAGAGTGGGGTTCTTAACGGTTCGGACTGGTTTGGCTTAGGTAGTAACTCAGCCTGCCACGCCCCCAAACCAGTTTTCTACGGCGCCGCCATCTTCTTATCATTTTTTTAGTACTGCGCATGTGTGCATAGCATGCATCAAGCTACTGCCATTTCACGTCCCTAAGTGAACCAGCAGTAGCAGCAGCTGGAATCCACCCCTGCTTCACATGTGTTAGGACAGCAAACCCCAATCTCTCTCTCTCCCTCCCTCCCTCTCCCTTTCCCTCTCCCCCCCTCTTTTTCTTTTCATCTTCACAATGCAACAGCTGCTGTATTTTCTGCAGAAGCCACTCTTGTCACTGTCACAGATAGAGACCAATTACAGATAAATGGGGATTTATATGCCTTTGGGCCTGCAGATGAATCACAGTATTAAATTTGAGTATTTTTATAGCTTCTGCATTATTCTCAGAGTGTGGCCATCTATTGAGAGACGATTTGGGAAGACCTAACTCTCTGGAGAAGTTATAATGCTGGTAAAGATGGCACGAAAGAGATGAAAAGGATAATCACCAACAAAGTGGACTCGATTATAGCAGTGATGAAAGATCATGTTGAGGACAGGCCCTCCTGGAGAAAACTATTGATGTGCTCACTAAGAGTCAACATCCTGAAGGCACATAATCAAACAATTCTCATCTCACGTTGAATTAATTGTTTCTGGGCTGTGCCATTTCAGACTGCGATGGGGATTCACATTTGTATATTTTATGTCATTTGATTTGCCTCTAAGGGTACCGTGTTGCCCTTCGACCCTGATTATATGGAGCATATACACTTCATGAATGAATGAAGACATAAACGAGCATGCTCTGTGTCAACATTACTGCATAGTATCAAATTCACTAGTCTAGTCTGCTGAACTTCAATATTTTACAAAACCCGCAAACCAGGAGGAATATCACTGTGCCATACTGGGTAGCCTCTATTTGATAAAGCTTATTTGAGGAAAGAAATAATAGTGTTTATGAACTCAATCATGGTGTTGGAAAGGATCATGGCTTAAAAAAAATGGAGATAGAAAGGATCTTGTCTATAATTAAGGGATAATAGAATTTGATAGGATGTGATATAGACTGACTCCTGTGGATGAAAGAAATCTGCTTTTACAAGTACCCCTGAAGATAACTATTGAGTCCCTTCACAATGTTGAAAATCTACATTATCACCACAGCTTCCTAAATTTTAATTTTAATCTGTTTTGGTCATATGAATAATGGCCATATGAGTGAGCTATGGTGGCACAGTGGTTAGAATGCAGTGTTGCAGGCTATCTCTGCCTACTGACATGAGTTCGATCCTGACCAGCTCAAGGTTGACTCAACCTGCCATACTTCTGAGGTCAGTAAAATGAGGATCCAGGTTGTTGGGGGGAATATGCTGACTCTGTAAACCACTTAGAGAGGGCTGTAAAGCACTGTGAAGTGGTATATAAGTCTATAGCTATTGTATAAAGTATATTCAAAAATTCATATTTGAATTAGGGATGGAAAAAAATTAATTTGGCTTGGGTTGGACATGAAGTGATCCATTTTGACTTTCAGAGTAAGAATGTGTTATACTATATATTCTGCTTTTCTTCCATGACCATCACATGCAAGCAGAGTGTTCTCTTTTCCATTTTCTATTCACTAGCACAACCCTGTAGGGTTAGGATGGAGCTGAGGGAAGTTGTGAACCTGGCTATCTCTGGACCTCATTCCACATGCAATCTTCAAAACCACACTTGCTCTAGTTTTTTTAAAGCCAAAAGGGCTCATCCCTGAGATTATATACTCTTCAAAAATAGTTTCTTAAGTTTCTCAAAAAGTGTATAAAGTGCAGAAACAGGTGAAACGTGTGTAAAAACAAGTGATTATATAAGGGGGGGGAGGGAAATGTTTGGAAAAGTATCAGTATGAGACATGTATTGCCCACTCAATCTGCCACAGTAGAGGAGGAGGAGGAGGAGGCACAGATCACATTATGAATAGTAGGCTTATTTCATTCCTTGAAACTGGGTTCTTGCCTAGGGGAAGAATTTGCTTAGGTACTCAGAGATTCACAACGTTGGAAGGTAAACACTTCTGGACAGTTGCATCATGCCATTACAATGGGGCCGGAAATGTTTCAACTGCACATTTCAAATCCAAGGAACACTGCAGCCAGAAAACCTGAATGCCATTATTTCAGAGGAATTTTAATATCTTCATGGGGACATGAAGGCGGATGCCCCAAGGTATAAACCCCTCCTTTCCTGCAGAGCTTCTTGGCGTACGAGTTTGGTTGGTTTCACTTGCCAGAAAATATAAAGAGCTGCTCTCAGCCCACATACACGCCAAGATCTGCCCATTCAGTTTTCCTTCATTTCTCTCCCCATTGCTCTCAACGTGTTTTCAGAAACTGAGGAACTGGAAATATTGCATGGAAGAGACTCTATAGGTCAAACCTAAGGCCAAATTCCAGTTACTGTAATCCCCACCATTGCATCAGTGGTGTCACTGAATGGGGTCAACAAGAGTTGTAATTTAAAACATCTAGAGAGTACTTTGTCTCTTAGCTAAAATACGTAACTCTTTTCAACATGTGTTATTAAGTGGAAGGCTGACAATTCCGCATGTTCTGCAGCAACAGTAATAGCACTAAAGACTTATATAGTGCTTTACACTATATAGCCGTCTCTGAGCAGTTTACAAAGTCAGCATATTGCCCCCAACTGTCTGGGTCCTCATTTTGCCAACCTCAGAAGGATGGAAGGCTGAGTCAACCTTGAGCCTGGTGAGAATCAAACTGCGGGCAGTCAGCAGAATTAGCTGGCAATACTGCATTCTAACCAGTGGGGGTATTCAGCTGGTTCGGACCAGTTCGCGAAGCGAGTGTGCGCGTGCGCAGCGAACCAGTGGTAACAAAATATGAAACCCACTGCTGATTCTAACCACTGTGCCACCATGGGTTTTTTATGGAGACAAACTGCCTTCATCCCAAGATCACAATTATTAGACAAGGGTCAGACAGACCCAACATCAAGTTAGACCAATCACTCCAGCCTATCTTAACAATTGTTGTGGAGAGAATAAATTGGCAGGAATGATGTGCATGGTCTATTGCCTTGATCTCATGGAAGAAAGGCAGGATATAATTCTAATGAATAAAGGAGAACATCTTTCCCCATCCCTCCATGGGGCTTATCTTTGTGGTTGCTTCTTCTTTACCCTTTACAGAAAGGAAGGAACTTTCAGTGGGTTGTTGGCAGTGATGGGATCCTACTGGTTTAACAACCAGTTTGGTGAGTGCGTGATTTGACATGCACTGTGTGTGCGTGCACAGTTTCAAGAAAACTTGTCCTCCGCATTACTGCTGGGAAAGAAAAGAGCTGAGGCACAGCAATCCACTCTGCCACGCGACTCAGATGAGATGATAAAGGTCGGTATATCACAGGGGCGGGCAGTTGACTTGATCATGGGAGTGAACAAGTTCACTCCCAGCTGATTGTCGGAGCTAGTGGCTCATCTGAACCGGTCCAAATCGGAAGAATCTCACTCCTGGTTGTTGGTGAGCGAGGGAAACCTCTCTGCCTGTTGTCCTTGTTCAGATTGCTCAATTAACAGAGATGAGGAATAGCAGATATGAGTCTCATAGATTGTCATGGATTACAAGATCAGCAGCAAAGGAATCCACATGTATGTTTCACACTGAAGCCTAATATCCAAGGTCACCAATATTTTTAAAAGTAACTTCCTAGGTGATTCAATTTCTTCTCCAGAAAAATGGTCACCATTGCAGCTCTTCAACTTTGATATTCTCTCTTTGTCTTTTATTCTGACTTTGTGTTCATAAAAAGGGGTAACAGCTGCTGGGAATCTTATTGAGCCACACATGCCTGTCTCACATTTAATTGGGCAGGGCAATACGCACAAAACATAAAGTTCACAGCCATTTGAGCCAAAATTATTATTCAGAACGGGGTCTGGCAACACATATTCTATCACCTACCCATCCATCTTTTGAAGGCTACATGGACTACAATGATTATTTAAAGCAAAATAGATTAAAAGAGGTAGAGCAGGGATATCAAACTCAAGGCTCAGGGGCCAGATCTGGCCCACAGGGTGCTTAAATCCAGCCTGTGAGGCCACCTTGGGAAGAGTGAAGGATCGGCCAGTGGTGCCTCTGCCACAGAAAAGAGGCTCCAATCTCCGTTTTCGGCTGGGACATCCTTCTGCAATCCTCTGCCAGCAAAACTGAAGCTCCATTTTGGCTGGCAAAGGGTTTCAGGAGTCTGTCCCAGCCGAAAACGGAGATTGGGAGGCCGTTTTTGCTGGCAGAGCACTCAGGCCACTACAGGTGCCCCTGATATGAGTAATGTCAAGCTGGCCACACCCACCCTGGCCATACCTATCCTAGCCCTCCAAGGTCAATCACAACCTTGATGCGGCCCTCAATGAAATCAAGTTTGACAGCCTTGAGGTAGAGGGTTATCATATCTGTTTGAAGGCTTTCTTTAATGCTTAAAAAGGCCAACCAATCCCTCTATTGAACATTGTCAATTGCTATGAAGATTTAGTTGCTTGCTCTTGAAAAACTTTCAAGTCCTGGGAACATAGGTTGTAGGTTAGGAGTTGCCCATCCCTGGTTCAGAAAAAGAAAGAATGTATTCCTACTTGGAAAGAATGGATTCTATTTGCAGTACTGAGTTCTGTATTAAACCGGAAAACTTTCTTTCTGGCAACTCTTTGCGTACAAAACCTCCAACTAACATATTCTTGTCCAGCTTTCTCCAAAATGTGAGGTGGCTTCCCTACTGCCTCTCCTGAAAGCCCATTGTGAAGCTGCTTTGCTCAACAAGACTGTTCTTCCCATTGTTTGGCATTCACAATCCTTCTTTTCATTTGCACCCCTGAAAGGGATACATTTAATTAAAATGCCCTGGGAGTCATTCAGGATATTTCAAGGTAGCAAGAACGTTTCAACTGGGGAAACCATTGGGGCTCGGAGGGACTGCTGAATTGCAGTTCTAATGGCTTGTAAGAGTTTCACATATCTAAGTATTCTTTTAGTTCATGAGCTTTTCCAAAAGACGCATAACATCAAATTTGTTTACTTACGTTTGACAGATTATAAAGCACATGGCTCTCACATTTTCAAGCAGACAACCATTATCAATGAATTAGCAGGATCTCTCTCTCTCTCCCTCTCTGTGTCTCTGTGTCTTCCTCCCTCCCTCTCTTGTCTCTCTCTCTCTCTCTCCCCTCCCCCTCTCCCTGTCTCCCTCTTTCTCTGTCTCTCCCACTCCCTCTCCCTCCCCTCCCTCTTTCCCCTCAAGTTCATACCTAACCATCAGAGACAAGGTGTAGCTTGTCTAAATGCAACTTGTTGAGAGAACTAAATGCAATATGTTGAGAGAACTATCAAGGGGAGATTCTGATCACCATAATTTTACTGTTTGAAATTAAAAAAAAAACCAAGATGGGTCCTTTTTGTGGGAACGATATCTATTAGCTGACTGGATTGACAGTTAAATCTTATCTCAGCACTATCAATGAAAGAGTTTATCCTCAAAACTAGATGGCAACTTAGTTGACAAGCAAACTGCAGGTTATAGCCAGCTATTCCTTTTTGTCTGAGACTAGCTGAAAGTTTAGGATGTTGGCCATTATTCCCATTAATATTTGCCACTAAAAATGGATAGCTTGTTCTCTTCAACAGAGGGACAATTTGGATCTTTTGGCTGAATTCTTGTCTGTCTGTCTGTCTGTCTGTCTGTCTGTCTGTCTGTCTGTCTGTCTGTCTGTCTCTCTCTCTCTCTCTCTGTGTGTGTGTGTGTGTGTGTGTGTGTGTGTGTTTGTGTGTGTGTATGCCAGGATGAAAACGTGAAACTTAGCTTGCATTGTGACCTGCTTTCTTCCCGAAAGACAAGGACATATTTGTTTCAATGAAAGAGTATTAGGGTACCTCCCCTATAGTCTGCAGGCTGAACACTTCAATAACAATGTCAGACATGCCAATGCTTCATTTCTGAGGATAATTTTGCAATATTATTGCAAGTGGGGCCAGTGAATATCCACCCTATATAGCTTAAGACTCCCCACCTTCTCTTTTTCTCCATTAGCCTACTTCAACGTGCCAATTTGAAATGATGGACGAAGGCCAAAATCATGCAATATCCAGAATGTTGTGAAATTTTCACTGGATGCTGCATAATGATGAATGCTGCATTCTGGAGGTTGCTATGAACCTCATTCGTTAGATTTTGGGAAATTGCAATTCTTAGCCAATGGCTATATTGGGAGAAACCAATAGATGTTCTGGTCCCAGAAAGCAGAACACGTTGTTTTGATGTCATCACCTGGCATTGCCATAAAGCCAATCAGTATGAGAACATTTCTCTCTGCCTTTCCTCTGCAGGCTGCTGTGAAGTGACAAAATAAGGGAAAGCATTTCAGCTCCGCTGTATGACAGAACCAAGAATTGTGGCAGTGCCTGGGGCAAAGAGTTAGAAGCACTAATCTTAGTTAGGAGGAAAAAAATAGTTATTTGTTTAGTATGTGCTGAAAATATGAACTGAGTTAATTTTACACTTCCTGAATCAAGTAAACAAACAGAATTCAATTATTATTTTCCTATATTTGCCTTTCTCAAATTTGTGCAGTGCAATTTTCCAATAAAAGTTTATACAATATATTTTTCTTTGCAACTGAAAGGAAAATTAAAAAAAAACAACACCCTTGTATATATTTTCTTCTGAAACTAAAATAAATGAATAAACATCCTTACGCTGTTTGCAAACTAACAGAGATCAAAAAAACACTTACATTTTTAAAAAGAACATTATAGAAAGTGTAGATTAATTCACCCCAAAACTACTGCAATCTGGCCTCAAACAACCCCAGTTTCCTCTACTTTTGGACTTCCTGGCATGTGAGCATTGCTGAATGGAGACTACTGACCTGTGATGCTAACATCTAGAACAGGGATGTCAAACTCAATTTCATTGAGGGCTGCATCAGAGTTGTGTTTGACCTTCAGGGGGGCTGTGGGGGGCATGGCCAGCCCGATGTCACTCATTGGGGCTCAATTTTTGGCTGTGATGGCCTCTGCCACTGAAAATGGAGCTTGGGGAGGCTTGTTTTCAGTGGCAGCGGGTTGCAGGAGGCCGCTGCAGCCGAAAACAGAGCCTGGGAGGACCGCGTGCTCCTCCCGAGCTCCATTTTCATTGGCAGAGGCACCGCGGGCTGGTACTTTGTTGTTTCCAGGGTGGACCCCTAAGGCCAGATCTAAGCACTCCATGGCCCGAATTCGGCCCATGGGCCTTGAGTCTGATACCCCTGATCTAGAACAAGCGATCTGAAATTTGTACAAATCAAGGTTTGACTGGTAGATTATGTACCATCAAGTCATTGCTGATTCCTACCAACCATATACTGGTAGTACTTGACTTCACAACAGTTCATTTAATGACCGTTCAAAGTTATAACGGCACTGAAAAAGGTGACTTATGACCACTTTCCACACTTATGGCCCTCGTAGCATCATGGGATCAAAATGCATACGCTTGGCAATTGACTCATATTTATGACGGTTGCAGCGTTCCAGGGTCATGTGATCCTTTTTGTGACATTCTGAAAAGCAAAGTCAATGGGGAAGCCAGATTCAGTGAACAACAGTTTGACTAGTTTAACACCTCCTGTGATTCATTTAAGAACGTGTGGCAAGAAAGATTGTAAAATGGGAGCAAACTCACTTAACTAAGGTTTCACTTAGCAACAGGAATGTTGGACTCAGTTGTGGTTGTAAGTTGAGGACTACTGGTAGAGAGATTTTTTCTGCAGGATGATCTGTCTTCAGCCTTGTGCACTTGCTGCTGCTGTAATTGATTCTGTCCAGCTGACTGCTAGTCATCCCCATCTTCTCTTTCCTTTCTCTTTCCCAACCCCAGAGCCTTCCACAGTGACCCAGGTCTTCGCATAATATGTCCAAGTATGATCTTCTTCGAGTGATAAGCCGAGGTGGCGCAGTGGTTAGGGTGCAGTACTGCAGGCCACTTCAGCTGACTGTTATCTGCAGTTCAGCGGTTCTAATCTCACCGGCTCAAGGTTGACTCAGCCTTCCATCCTTCTGAGGTGGGTGAAATGAGGACCCAGACTGTGGGGGCGATATGCTGACTCTGTAAACCGCTTAGAGAGGGCTGAAAGCCCTATGAAGCGGTATATAAGTCTAATTGCTATTGCTATAAGTCTATTTGATTTATTCAAGGATCGATTGGTTTAGTTTTCTTGGCTCTCCATGGTATTCTCGGGAGTCTTCTCCATCACCAAGTTCAAAAACATCAATTGAATTTGAATTGAATTGAATTTCCTTTATTTGTATGCCGCCCTTTTCCCTGGGGGGACTCAGGGCGGCTCACAATTCAAAAAGGGAGGGGGGGAAAGACAAACAGTATTCCAATCAATACTTTTTCTAGATTGCTTCTTCAAATCCAACTTTTACTTCTATAGAGGGTCACAGGGAAAATCATTGCCTACCCAATTCTGATCTTTACCTGTCAATACGCAGATTCGAGGAAGCCAGCATTTAACTATAGAAAAGAAGTGTGCATTCATTGCCTTGTCTTGTCAGCTATTTGTGTGAGTTAACCTCTACCATCCTTTAAAAAGGTAGAGGTTCCCCTCATACATAAGTGCTAGTCGTTCCCAACTCTAGGGGGCAGTGCCCATCTCCATTGCAGCCAGCGCTGTCCGAAGACGTCTCCGTGGTCATGTGGCCAGCATGAGTAAACGCCGAAGGTGCACGGAATGCTGTTACCTTCCCACCAAAATGGTCCCTATTTTTCTACTTGCATTTTTACATGCTTTCAAACTGCTAGTATGGCAGAAGCTGGACAAGTAATGGGAGCTCACTCCGTTACACGGCGCTAGGGATTTGAACCGCTGAATTGCCGACCTTTCTGATCGACAAGCTCAGCGTCTTAGCCACTGAGCCACTCTGTCCCTCTACCATCCCTTACAATGGTATACAATATTATAGAAGTTACTCTTGTACGGTGAGTTTCCAGCCTTTTGAGCAAGATACTTAGCAAATCAGAGAAAAACAGCTACCAACTGAATAGAACTGAAAAGAACAGTTAAGGCAATGTAAAATGTTTAGCATGTACAACTTGCAGAGAAAAATGGGAGGGAAATGGACTAGTGATAATTGCTAATTATTAGTTAATTAGGTTGATAATTAAAGCAAAATATTCAGATAATGTGTAATTGGCCTTCAAAACCTGACCTTCTATTTCCACTATTTATCACATGTTCTTCTTTAGCAGTTCATTTGACTGTACAACAAGTTGTCCTAATGATGTTATCTAATTTGGGTAATAAAACATCTCCAAGAAAAAAACTAGACTCAAAGAGCACCAAGGACCTCTGTATAAATGTTACCTGAATATTAGGCATATTTAAGTCTAGCTGAATATTGGGTGTATTTAAGCCTTTCATGTAACATGACACATGTCTCCCCCCCTCCCCCTCTCCCAGAAGTAACAATAAAAAACACAACGAAACGGAAAACAGTGTTAAACCCTCTAATTTTTACTACGTTTAAAGGGTAAATGAAATGAAATCCAAAGTAAGCCCTTGTCCTGACTTTGACCCATATTTTCTTGGAGTATGAGCAACAGCACACCATTCAAAAGCCCAGGATGTACCTCAGTCTGAAAAATGCACACCTCTTTTTTAGCCTTGGCTTAGAGTCTCCCAATTCAGTGTTCTTGTGATACACAGCTCTTCAACCGTCAAAATTCCATGTAATCATTTCAGCGCATTTTGAAGGCAACAGATGGTTAAAATAGGTGACTTATTCTCCCCTTTCCCAGGGGATTTCAATTTTGAACAAAGGAAAAGCTGCACAGAAGGTAGACTGCAACATCGCTTCTCAGTCTTATCGGCTTTGAGATGCATGTATTTCAACTCCCAGAATTCCACAACCACGATGGGATTTGAAACCTACACATCTTAAAGTTGTCAAAGTTGAGAACCCCTGGGCTAAAATACTCCATAAAATAAATAACCCAGTCTGAAGGATTTTCCCCACCCCACCCCACCTCTTGCCTGTAATTGGTCCCCTTAGCACATAACACAGCCTTGGCAAGACAGCTGCCTCCAAGCTGGAGACAGTTTTGCCAGGGTTGTTGACAAACCGAAGATGGTTTGGGCAAAGAAGGATCTTGAAAAATTATGGGTTTGGAATGTTTTCCTGCTATTGAGGCCTTTCCAGCTGTAATTATATGTTGCGTACAGTGCAACAGACAGTCCTGACATTTTGCAAGCACAAATCCCAGACCCTTCCCAGGAGAAATTTAAATTGGCTCTGGGACATAAACAAGGCACAGACTCGGCTTCAGGCAGATCCTTTTGAGAAGGGAGAGTGTGACATAGCCCCAAACAGACATTGTTTTCATGTTTGAGCCCTGATTCTTTGTGATACCCCAAAAGTAGCTGTGCTTCCATTGCACAGCTGCTAACTCCTTCAGCCCCAGACAAATATATCAAAATACTCTTAGGTTATGTTTTTTTAAAATGGATGCATTCTTAATGCTGTATCTTATAGTTCAGGGTATTTATGGCTCTGAGCCAGGTCCAGAGGCTCTGAAATACCAATATTCCTTCCCGTCAAGAAACCTACAGATTTATCTCCCAATTGTCACCATGAGACTTGTGACCCTTGGCCCCACTCCTCCAGCTCATTCGCCAAGCAACACCCCTGTGACATGAATTACTAGGTTAGCATTTGCAACAGTACTAGAGTTCCATATATGTGGGCAAAACTATCTTCCTGAACAACACGTTCTGAATCTCTAGCTGGGTTTGTATGGCAGATTTATCCATAGTTAACTATATCCACCAAATTAACACACTTTTCTGGAATCAAATTGCCCCACACTTTGTATCACACACACCACAGCCCCAAACACCAAGAGATACACCAAGAGCTTCACTGATTGCAAGGCACTTACTGTTTACAGATATTATGCCAATTCTATGATGCAGAAGAATTTTTCATGCCTACTTCCAGCTATTTTCTTAGGGAGCACTGATCTCTCTCCCAATATGTCTCTCACAAGCTCATATTTTAAGGTGCCTGATGGACATCAAGGTCCTAAGGATGTGCAATTTCCTTCTCCGGCCACAGGGGAAATAAGCTGCTCTAACTCATGGTTCTTTATCTGCACTCTTTCTACAAAACCTCAAGGAACGTACTCTTCAACAGTCTGAGAAAAAAAACACCCTACTCTTATTCCGCATTAGGCAAAATTAAGAAATCAGATCTAGAATTCATTGTGAGAAGACAAACAAGCTTCTTTTCTTTAAAAGCAGGCAAAGAAAAGATAAGTTGTTAGAGACACTACCCCTTTTAAATATGGATACTCTGAGCCTGTGTCTGCACTTTGATTGTTAGATTTCAGAGATATAGACAACAGTTTTGATGGAGTGCTTTCAGCTTCTCTTTTGGCATATCACCCTCCACTGAACTCCAAGGCTTAAGGGAAGTGAGTGATAGTGCTTCACAAGCATTTCACAAATCTCAGACATTTTGCTTTTTACACCCTATTTCTGTTCTCAAGAGGTCTAGCTATAACTATGCCCGAAAATGGAGGGAGACACATCTTTGAACATTCATATCAAAGTATATTTTGCAACCATGGAGTCTAAATATAAAATAAGACCTAAAACAGCATGATGTCCATTCCAGACCAAGCAAGCTATACACGTGTCACTTTCCTTAAATGGATTGGAGCGCTCATCAAATCAATTGTACAGATAATTTAATTAAAGCGTGGAACAATCTGTGCTTATCAAAAAGGATTACTACTTGCAAGAAAGCTTATCTGTGATAAGTTGCATATGCTGAGTTTATTGCATTAATACTGTATATACTTCTGCCGTCGACTCGTTTTGGTTAGGAAACTTCCATTTCCCATTTGCCTTGAATGGATTAACCTGGCTTTATGAGAAGCAGGTAAAATAATGTAATTCAGAACTCTGAGAATCTGAAGGTTCTTGAGTATCTGAAAAGCTGTCCCTAATATAACAAAAAGAGCAAATTCTTTTCCTACCTGGTGCCAGAGAAATCTTGGTCTTCACCGTGGCTTCAGGAATTAAATCCAGATTGTTGATCTATTGAGATGGGTCCAATAACCAGCAGAAGTTTTCAAAATCTCTCTTGAAAGGTAGCGTCCTCTGGATCAGTCACCTTTCCTGATAACTGACAGGTATCTAGAGCTGGAAGGCATGGGAAAGAGAGGAAGGAGGTTACACGAAACATCTACCCCATCTTTACTGCTAGCAGAGCATCAAATGGGGTGTTATTCAATGGAAATTACTGTATTATTAAGAGAAGACCAACCCTTTTCTGGTTGGCTTCCAAATTCTCATTAGGCATGTTCTTACCTGCTGCTAAATTGGCAATGTGGAACAGAAGAAGATAGAAAAAAGTTGAAAGTCCACACAAGGTTCCGATGAAGCTGATTTGGGAGAAGCATGATCTAGTCAACTTCTGTCTTTTGAACGGACTAAAATGAAAATAAAAATATTACGCTTCCATGGGTGCTGTGAGTTTGCCTAGAGACTTAATTTCTTGTGATGCAGATTAACAACTATTAGGCAACCACAAATCAAGCTGTGACTTGTTTCCCCCAAAGAAGGGAAGGGACAGCTGGGATTATGGAGGCTAGGAAGAATGTGGTTTGTTTAGTTATGAGCAGCATACACGGAAG
This sequence comes from Thamnophis sirtalis, assembly GCF_051295495.1. NCBI lineage: Eukaryota > Metazoa > Chordata > Lepidosauria > Squamata > Natricidae > Thamnophis > Thamnophis sirtalis. The sequence goes on along the minus strand of NW_028261381.1, from coordinate 154,382,722 downwards.
AGTCAAATGATGACAGACACGTAATTGCAGTTCCTTTATGTCTAATACCCTAAGATAGTGTGTTCAAGGCAAACTGCTTTTCCACTGAGATCAAGAACAACGAAGTCACCCTAAATCAGTCAATTGCTCTCTATTATTTTTTTCTGTATTAAACAATTAGATTACAGAGCTTAACATCTGCTTTTGGAATGCTTCTGCACCTTGGAGGGCTTTCAAGTACATAGAAAGTAACCTCGGGAAGTTGCCGGTGGCAAAGAACCCTGCTCTATTTTGTTTTTCAGCACCTGCTTACACTTTTGTGACTGGCACGCTTTCCATGAAGTCTATCCATCTCAGTTCTGTAAAACAGGAAAGATAGTCTGTAGAGATTCTCAGTCATCTAGGTCATGGCTGTCCCAAAGGTGCTTTTTCAGGAGGCAACTAGACTTCCTTGTTTTTTTCCCCTTATGAATGGAGTGGAATATAAATCCTTCCATTCCTCACTATCCTGTCAGAGCTGAAGAAGCTTCTTGGATGAGGAGTGAAACGTCTTCAAAAGAAAAAAATGAGAAAGGACAGTTGCCTCCTGAAAAAAACACCTTTGGGACAATAGGAAAGGAAAGATAGTGCCCTTCTCCAATCCAAGTGCAGATGTGAGGATTATCAAATCCCTGTTTGTTCATATCTACCATGTTTCCCTGAAAATAAGACAGGGTCTTATTTTCTTTTCACCCCCCCCAATAAGTGCTTGGCTTTATTTTCGGGGAGGACTTATTATTTTTGAGGTGCAGGAGACGGCGAGCAGGGTCACCTCATGGCTGCTGCTGTGTTGCAATATTTTTGGAAAGGGCTTATTTTCAGGGAGGGCTTATTTTAGCACATGCACTCAAAAGCCTGATTGGGCTTATTATCCGGGGAGGTCTTATTTTGGGGAAAACAGGGACCACAAGAACACATATTCAAGGCAAACTCTTCCTCACAAAAACGAATAATTGTAGAAGTCCTCTTAAATAGTCATTTACTCACTAACGTCTTAAATATTTAACAATTGAATCAGGGAAGTTCGAAAGTGAGCAGAAGGAAATTTTACGAAGATGCTTGTTGAAGAGGAAGCGTCATTCTTATGGTTATTTCTCCTCAAAATTAATTGGGTTTCTTCACACATAGGTACTGGTATACCTTCCATGAATCAGTCTCAGTTTTACTTCTGTCAGATACGAACAGTAAGCATTTCTGTTCAGCCCAAGTTGAACAGGAGGATTGTCACCTACTTTGGAAATCAGAAGAACTTTTTAAAAATGCACTGTTTTCGTTCTTAGGATGTGTTCCACAAAGACGATGATCCATAAAATAAAATAATTTTGTATAGTCACAATGATTACTAGTGAGGAAACCTCACCAGCAGACTTTGCTGAATTCACAAACATCAAACATTTCTGAGCATCTTAGAAAGTCTTAATTTTCTAACTGGCTTAAACCCTGGCAAGATTGAGAGGCTTTGGGTTTACAGGCCTTCCATTCCTGAGACTTTGCCATCTTTGGTACTGGATGGGGTTGTGCTGCTGCTAATAAACAATCTGGATGCCAATCACCTCCACTAGACCGATTAGATCCCACAGATTAGGCCTCCTCCGAATTCCATCTGCCGGCCAGTGTCGACTGGCGACTACCCGGAGGAGAGCCTTCTCTGTGGCTGCTCTGACCCTCTGGAACGAACTCCCCATGGAGATTCGAACCCTCACCACCCTCCAGGCCTTCTGCAAAGCCCTTAAAACCTGGCTGTTCCGACAGGCCTGGGGCTAAAGAGCTGTTGCCCCCGTCTCGAATGGTATGACTGTTGTGTGTTTTTAAATTATGCATTGTTATGTTTCGTTTTTATTTTTTGTCTGTACCCCCTTCCCTGATTTGAATTGTGAGCCGCCCTGAGTCCCCTTCGGGGGGAAAAGGGTGGCATATAAATACAATCAAATCAAATCAAATCAATCAAATCTGGGGTTTCCTGGACTCATGACATCTGCTCAAGGAGCAGGTGGCAGTTGTGGTTAGCAGCTTTGTGTTGTGGACCACTTGTTCCTGCTCCTGGATTGGGAAGCTGTACTCATGGTCACTCGTTCCTTGGTCACCTCCTGGGTGGATTATTGCAATGCATTCTACACTCTTTGAAGAGTATTTGGAAGCTTCAGCTGCTATAAAATGTGGTGCCGCCGGCAGTTGTTGTGATAATATGAGGAATAATCTTGAGAAATGAATGAAAATATGCTGTTTAGGGGAGGACCCCATAGTTGAATAATGGCAAGAAAGAATCCCCCCAAATTTATCAAGCGTTAAAAAGAGGAGGTGAGAAATTTGTACTTTCAAACTTGCAAGGTTCTGTTAATGTAGACTTACAATAAAGTAGAAACATCTGGTCATGTTTCCTGCCTGAGAGGATGACATCAATGATGCAAATTTGAAAGTATAAAATCTTCCACCATCTCTTCATCACCTGATAAATAGGATGGATCCTCTTCTAAGTTTATCTATTATTCAGCTATGGGCTAATTCCTCCTCCTCTTTTATCTAATTGATCCCTACGCAGCATCTCTTCCCTTCATTCTCAAGGTCATTCTTGCATACTATTACCGTATGTATGCTCCTAGGATGGCCCATATTACACTCTGCGGGCTGCATCAGTTGCCAGTTTACTTCCAGATGTTATTAAAAATGCTGTTTTTGAGCTTTAAAGCTCTTCATGACATGGGGCCAGAGTATTTGAGATACCACCTCTTCCTATTTATGCCCTTCCCATCAGGACCAGCATGTTATGAGTCCTATCAGTTAAGGAATAACATCTGACGAGGTCCTGGAGATAGGTCTTTTCTGCTATGGCACCCACATTGTGGAACATCATTGCCCCCAAGATAAGCCCCATTCCTGCAAACCTTCCAGATGTCTCTCAAAATGTGGCTGTGTCCACAGACTTGGAGATTTCAGGAAAATGGAGAACTGGCCAGTTGGCTACATTGTGTATAATATCAAAGATGCTCCCTCCTAGTTTAAAAATAATAATAATAATATTAATGTATTTTTTCATTATGAATATTTTTTGAAGTTTGTTTCTTTTATGGTCTTTTTCTATTGTTCCTGCCAATCACATTTGGGTGACAGGTTGCTATATAAATGTGATAAATAAACACACATTGGTATTTCGACTCGTTACAATAATATATTGATACTGTTAATTGTTGCTGTTAATCTATCTCATAAATTGTCTGCATTTACTTAACTAAACTACTTTCCCCTCCCATCCTCCTCTACTGTCTCATCCCCCTTTAAATCCTTTATCTGTTTAGCCACTACATGCATCTGGTAAAGTGAACTATAGTTCACAAAATCCTTTGCCTTTGAATAAAAATGTGTTGGTTTGAAAATGTGCTGCCAGATTCCTGGTTTTCAACTGCAGTGTAGTGTATCTGTGCCCTGAAGCTACACTGGGCCACACACGTACAGTCACACAGACCAAATCGTGGAGTAAATATTTGTTTATTTTTAAAAGCCTTATTCCCTGGGCATTATTTCATGACCACTCAGCAGGAAATAGTTTGATTTCCCAATTTAAAATGCAAAACAAAACAGGCTTCGATGTTTTAATTATGCATTTCAAAGCACGGTGCTCCCAGGTCCTTTGGAGATAAAAAGAATGTCACAATAACAAAATCTGGAAAAAAAAGCAAACGGAATTACTTGTAACTCCAGCTGCCATGAAAAAGAGTCCATCCAGATAACAGAACAAAAATTTCTCAGCATTTTGCCAGAAGCATCATCATTCCAAAAGCTGTTTTCTTCCCATCCCTTTTGCCTCTTCGTACTAACACACACAGGAACATACAGAGAGAGAGGTTTAATCAGCCCTTTTTTGAACTTTAGGTAAAGGTAACTTCCCCTCACACATATATGCTAGTTATTCCTGACTCTAAGGGGTGATGCTCATCTCCGTTTCAAATCTGAAGAGCCAGCGCTGTCCGAAGACATCTCCGTGGTCATGTGGCTGGCGTGACTAAATGCTGAAGGCGCACGGAATGCTGTTACCTTCCCACCAAAGGTGGTTCCTATTTTTCTACTTGCATTTTTATATGCTTTTGAACTGCTAGGTTGACAAGTAATGGGAGCTCACTCTATTACACGGCACTAGGTTTTCGAACCGCCAAACTGCCGACTTTTCTGATCGACAAGCTCAGCGTCTTAGTCACTGAGCCACCTTTTTTTGAACTTAGGAGTGGTAAATTCAGTCCTTGGCAAGGAAACGGGCTCCACTAGTGATATCCATGTAGAATATCAGAGCCACAGAAATCCTACAGCAAAAACAGTTATTATTGATCTACCTTCCTTCCCTTGCAAAAATTCATTCCCTTGTTGAAATGTCATCGTATATGCATTTGATCTTAATCCCCAATTGCTTTCAGTTATTATGGTGATTGGAGCAATACAGTCTGTGATGTCAGGAAATTCACACTTGCAAAGCACATATATGTTCTGATAATAGTCCTTATTTAACAACCACAATAGGGACTGAGAACTTGGTCATTAAGTGAAATAGTCACTAAGTGAAATTGTGACACTGCTTATGATTTTACTTTAGTTTTCCTTTGCTTTACAAACCTGCAGAGCTTATAAATGTGAGGCTTGATCATAAAGTTACTTTTTCATCACTATCATAACTACAACAGTCACTAAACAAGCCAGTTGCTAAACAAGAATTACTTGTATGCTGGGCAAGTGACAAAGTAAGCTCACTGAACTCCTTAGTTCTTCCTTCCTTCCTTCCTTCCTTCCTTCCTTCCTTCCTTCCTTCCTTCCTCCCTCCCTCCCTCCCTCCCTCCCTCCCTTCCTAAACACCTTCAGCTGGGCTAAATTCCAGATTTATTCTCTATCAATAACATCCCAAACCAATAAAATTCTGAAGAAATGCTTAACCTCCTGAACATATTAATCCTCTTTTTTTTATGAAGGAAGAATAACTGTCTGGAAATTGCAACCTAGATTTCAATAAACCATTCAACTGAATCATTGCTGAGTTGAAATCTGCCAATTCAGGTCTAAAAGACATGGGCAATTTTAGTTACCCCCGGGACAGACAGAATCGGCAAGTCTAAACTCATGGCCATTGGAAGCATTATTTTTCCCCCATGGAAGTGCTGGAATATCAAGAGGATGGCGGCACAAGGAAGATGTGATGTCTTCTATCAAGGAAACTCCTGCAGTACAGCTAGTCCTCAACTTATGACCATAATTCAGCCAAACTTTTTTGTTGCTAATCAAGACATTTGTTCAAGTGAGTTTTGCCCTATTTTATGGCCTTTCTTGCCACACTTGTTAAGTGAATCACTGTAATTGTTAGGTTAGTCACACAGTTGTTAAGTGAATCTGGCTTCCCCATTGACTTTGCTTGTCAGAAGGTCACAAAAGGTGACCACGTGATCCAGGGACACAGCAGCCATCATAAACATGAGTCAGTTGCCAAGCATCTGAATTCTGATCACATGATCATGGGGAGGCTGCAATGAAAAACAGTAATAAGTCCCTTTTTCCAGTGCCGTCGTAACTTTGAATGGTCACTAAACGAACAGTTTATAAGTCGAGGACTCCCTGTAATGACGAATTTTCATTGGGTGGACTAGAAAATCTTCTTTGTGGTTTGAAATAGTGAACTGGCTGGTTTTGCTTTAAGAAAGAAAAACGAAGCTGCTTTCCAATAAACCTCCCTAGGATTAAGCAACAGACGTGATCTGGAGACATGAGATTTCCTAGGCTTGGTTTGGCTGGTCTTTAACGGCTCCTCTTCCTGGCCCGTGGGAAGAGGACCTCTCCTTTTGCTTGCTCTGCCCTTGGGAAGGATAGTCAAGGACACGCACCACAGGCCCACATCCAGCGTATCTTGGGCTCAGTAATTCAAACCTTTCGGTCTGAGCCAAGCAACACACACACATATTCCAGGCAACAACAACTTTATGTTGCGGAGACTCCAGAATATTTTTCTTCGTTTGGCTGACGTAGGCGGTTTCCATATTTTGGCAGATTTGAATTGTGGTGAGGAGAGACTTATGCAACATCCTCTGGAATACAAGACACACTCAAGCATAAATCCCAGCGATGTAAAGAGTCAAGGAGGGCTAATGTGGGAGAGCTGAATTTGGAGGATCATCATCCCTGCCCAAAAAACACATCCTGATGTTTACGTTGTTGAACAAGCTGTCATCTTTCAGCTTTATTTCTCCCATCCGATGTGGAACTTCCACAAGAGATAGGAGGGAGAGGTTTGCTTGTTTGTTTGCTTGGGTTTTTCCTGTTTTTGAAGGGATGGTTTGCATAAGATAATATGTGAGGGTTGAAAAAGAGGTTGCACGGATATGCACTCTGCTTTTGCAACAGGAAATGCAGAGGATATCGATTCTGTGAGATAGAATGGCCATACAAACTGATGACCACAATTGAGCCCAAACTTTCCATTGTTAAGTGAGATGCTTGTTAAGTGAGTTTTGTCTCATTTTATGACTTCCCTTGCCACAGTTGTTAAGTGAGTTACTGCCATTGATAGGTTAGTAGCCCGGGTTGTGAAGTGAATCTGTCTTCCCCCTTGACTTTGCTTGTCAGAAGATTGCAAAAGGTGATCACATGATACAGCAAAGGTCATAAATATGAACCAGTTGCCAAGCCTCTGAATTTTGATCAGATGATCTTAAGGGTGCTGCAAAGGTTGCAACTATGAAAAATGGTCATGAGCCACATTTTTCAGTGCCATTGTAACTTTGAATGGTCACTGAACAAACTGCCGTAGGTCGAGGACTACCTGTCTTTCTGCTATCCATGGGTCTGTGTGCTGATGGCAAGCCTGGAAAACCACCAGGGTAGCAAATTGATATGTTCCTTTGGTGGTGGTGGTGGTGGTGGTGGTGATGATGATGATGATGATGATTTATTCAATATGGACACCACCAGTGGGGAAATTCAAACTTGTTTTTCACTACTGGTTTTGTGGCCATGGCTTGGTGGGCTTGGCAAGGGAAGGATACTGCAAAATCCACTCCCTTCCCTACTCCTGGGGGAAGGATATTGCAAAATCCCCATTCCCACCGCACTCTAGGGCCATCCAGCGGTGGTATTTGCCAGTTCTTTGAACTACTCAAAATTTCCCCTACCGGTTCTCCAGAACCTGTCAGAACCTGCTGAATTTCACCCCTGGACACCACCCAACTCCAAACGGATTCTGGATGGGGCATTCCTGGAAGCTGAGGCGATGTATCCTTCCATCCTAGCCAGAACGTGGCTCCCTTTGACTTGATAATATAATAAAACTCCTGGCCAACAGCAGTTTCCTAATATGGTTTGACCTGCTGAAGGAATCTTCTTCCAACAAGAAAGCGGACATCTTTTGAGACACCCTCCTTTCCAAACTCAAAATATGTCATTAGCAGATTACCTTCCCTAGCATATTTTTTTCCCCTTAGGAGGGAAATTGCATGAATAAGGTCATGCTGGCTCTACTTGTATGGCCTACTTAGCTGTTAGTTAATGTCACACTGCTTTTACAAATGGATTTGATTTCCTGGGTTCAGAGAGAGTCCTAAAGCATAAACTAATCGAGCCAATTGGATTTATGCAACATGTTTGCCCAGATATAATTAGCTCCTCCTGTATGCCATGCAAACAGGCAGCCAGTATGACTCCAATTCTTCTTCCATTACAAGTTGAGACACTTGCAACTTTCTTGGTGGAACCTTCTGAAAGGTTAAGAATTTCTTTAATCGGAGATCAGCTTTTAGTAATCTCTTCAAGAGACATGCGTGACAGCTTCTCTTCTCCAAATGAAACTGTGGCCTCCAAGCACTGTAATTTAGCAATAGTTTCCTTACAGACATTGAGGAATAAGTGGCACTTGGCAATATCTCTCCTCCTTCTTGGTTCCTCTCCTGAGACAGAGGAAACCCAGATGATATGCATTAGTGCAACTGAGGCTCCAAGGCTATGCACTGGAGTTATTTAGGAAGTGGGGATGGTGGTAATAGATTAGTACTGACTGCTTGTTGTGGTTCCTCTTGTTATGATAAAACAGAATTGCAGAGTACAGAATTACAGAATAACACCCAGTTCCTATAAACATTCATCATATGTTTTAGTCTCCGGTTCTCTAATCATTTTTGTTGCTCTTTTCTGCACTCCTTCTAGAGTCTCAACATCTTTTTTTGTATCATGATGTCCGAAATTGGATGCAGTATGCCAAGTGTGGCCTTACCAAGGCCTTTTAAAGCAGTATTAACATTTCATGTGATCTTGATTCTATCCCTCTTTTGATGCAGTTTAGGATTGCATCAACTTTTTTGGCAGTTGTAGCACATTGCTGGCTCATAACTACAGTAGGTGGTTGTCCACTAGGACATCTAGATCCCTCTTCCCAGTTACTGCTATTGAGTCAGTTACCTCCTATTCTATACTTGTGTGTTTGGTTTTTCTTGCCTAAATATAGAACCTTACTTTTCTCAACACTGAACTGCATTCTGTTGGATAGGGCCTAGTGTTCAGTTCTATCAAAATTTTGAATCTATCTATCTATCTATCTATCTATCTATCTATCTATCTATCTATCTATCTATCTATCTATCTCTATCTATCTATCTATCTATCTATCTATCTATCTATCTATCTATCTATCTATCATCTTTCTTTCTTTCTTTCTTTCTTTCTTTCTTTCTTTCTTTCTTTCTTTCTTTCTTTCTTTCTTTCTTTCTTTCTCAACAAGTACAAGGAAAGAAATATCAGTATAGACATAGACATGGGCACATGAAAAAAAAAGGCACAGATAAATGGATATAAATAAACAAAACATAGCCATAAACACATCAATGGGGACAGTAGGACAGGGATGGTAGGCACACTGGTGCGCTTATGCACACCCCCTTAGGGACCTCTTAACAAACGCGTAAGGTCCATAGTACACAGTTTAAGGTAAGATGTATGGGAGTTAGAGGAAGTAACAACAGGATCAGGTAGAGTTTTCCACACATTTACTACTCTATTGCTGAAATCATTTTTCCTGCAATGAAGATTAGAGCGGATTACATTTAGTTTGTATTTATTGATAGCCCTTGTGTTATTGTGGTTGAAGTAAAAGTAGTCATTAACAGGTAGGACGTTATGGCAGATAATATTGTGTGCTAAGGTTAGGTCGAAATGAAGATGGCGTAGTTCAAGGTTATCCAGGCCTAAACTTTCAAGCCTGGTGGTATAAGGAATTTTATTACGAACAGCAAAGTTGAGTACTCTTCTTGTAAAATACCTCTGGACCCTCTCTAATGTTTTAATGTCTGAAATGCAGTGTGGGTTCCAGGCGGTATTCAAGGATAGGTCTGGCAAAGGTTTTGTATGCCCTTGTTAGCAGCATAGCATTACCAGAGAGAAAACTTAGTAAAATAAGGTTGACAACTATGAATCCCTTTTTGGCAATGTTGTGACAGTGAGCTCTGGGGCTTAGATCTTTTGAAATGAGTATTCCCAGGTCTTTGACAGAGTGTGGGTCATCTTTTAGATCATTCCCACCCAGCTTGTACTTGATGTTCTGATTTTTATTGCTAATGTGTAGGACTGAGCATTTGTTAGCAGAGATTTGGAGTTGCCAATTGTTTGACCATTCAGATACATAATCTAGGTCGTTTTTTAGGATAGTAGAATTGCCTGTGGTGTTAAATAGTAAAGAGGCAAAGAGGATGCAGCTGCTTATAATATGATCACAAAGGTCATTTATGTAAAGTAGAAAGTGTTGGTCCTAGAACACTGCCTTGGGGAACATCTCTGTTAACTTGTGCAGGGTTTGCTATAGCGTTTCCAATTTTGACTACTTGTTGCCTGTTTGATAGGAATGCAGCTATCCACTTGTGCAAAGATCCAAAAATGCTGTAAGAACTTAGTTTTAGCAAGTTTGTCATGTACCACTGAATCAAAGGCTTTGCAGAAATCTATATAGATTGCATCTATTGCTTTACCCTGGTCGAGTTGAGAGGTCCAAATGTTTTTGCAGTGTATGAGTTGCAGATTACAGGACTCATTTTTTCTGAAACCAAATTGCTTATTAGAGAGTAGGTTGTTTGTCTCAAAGTGAGAGTGATGGATTAGTTTATGATGGATTCCATGACTTTACAGGTGACGCAGCAAAGGGAGATTGGTCTGTAATTTTCAACAAGGCCAGGGTCTCCTTTTTTGAAAATAGGTATGACTCTTGCTAATGACCATAGGACGAGGCAAGGAGTTCGTTCTAAAAGATACTTCATAGATGGTGTTTAGAGGTTCAGCTAAGGGAGTGGAGAGCTTTTTAAGAAAGTAGGCACATATTCCATAGAGGCCAATAGAAAGAGATGGCTTTAGGTTGTGTAGTGCCCTTTTGACGGTATATTCAGTAAAATCAATGTGGATTAGATCATTGCAATTCATTGTGGTATGACTAAGAAATGAGAGGGAGATGTCATTGCTGTTGACAAAGACCGAACTGAAAAAAGTGTTAAAGAGATTGGCCTTAACGGCATCATCATTACAAACGTTTTGCCCTTTTAGAGGTGGGATGGTTTTTGAGTCTTTAAGTTTGGTGTTTACAAAATTATAGAAGGCTCGATTGGATTTCGTGTGTAACAGCTCTTCCTCCTGTGTTTGCAATTTGGTAATTGGTACATTCTGTTTTTATTTGGCGGCATAAGGTTTTGTATCGATTTTTGAAGTTAGCTACATAGCCAGTTTTATTTTTCCATCAAAGGGATTTTTTTTAATTGGAGTTTCGCTATTGATATGGGTAATTTGTTCTTTTTGGCTTTGGGTGTTACAAAAAGTACATATAGACTAATGACTCTTTGAACTTCAAGTAGGTAAGTGTTATAATAGTCTTCTGCAGTGTTGCAGTCATTCAGTGGTGGAATTCAAATAATTTAACAACCAGTTCTCTGCCCTAATGACTATCTGGGTAGGTGGGGCTTGGTGGTCATGTGACTGGGTGGGCGTGGCCAACTCAAGGTCACTTAGGTCGATGGGCGCTTCGCCTTAGCTGTTACAATGTACTAAGGGTTAACCGGAGAGCCAGTTTCTGTAAGCAGGGCAATAAAGATTAGGCTAGAAACAACACTAGAATGTTTCCTTCCTGCCTTCCTTACAGAATTAGCCCTGTAAAGTGGAAAAAAACAAAAGGAGATTTCTTCCAACAATCGGTTCTCTGAACTACTTAGAAAGTTACCAACCGGTTCTCCCGAATAGGTGCGAACTGGCTGAATCCCACCACTGCAGCCATTGAATAGGATTTGCTAATCTAGAGATGAGAGGTCGGCAGCTATGAGATCGTAGTTTGCTTGAGTCTCTCTTCTAAAGTGTTGGCTATTCCTTCCAGCTTGGTGTCATCTGCAAAGTTGATGAATTTCTCTTCTATCCCTAAATCATTTATAAAGATTTTGAAGAGTCCTGAGCCTAAGACAGAATCCCAGGGTATCCCGCTACGTGCTGTCTTCCATATAAATGTAATTCTATTGAGGACCACACATTGAGTGTGGTTGGTCAGCCAGTTGATTTGTATCTATCTGGCAATTGTGCTGTGCATTCTACATTTTTCTATCTTAGCAAGAAATAAACTGTGGTGTATTTTGTAAAATGCCTTGCTGAAATCCACAGCATTTCACTGGTTCACTAATTTAATTACTTTGTCAAAGAATGCAATAAAGTTTGTCTGGCATTTTTGTGCTTTTGACTAACTCATGCTGACTTCTAGTAATAGCTCTGCTTATTTCTACGTGTTTGCAGATCCACTGCTTGGTTATTTTTTCCAGGATCTTCCCAGATATTGACATCAAGCTGATTGGTCTGTAGCGGGGATGTCAAACTCGTGGCCCAGAGCTGGATGCATCACACGCTGGCCACCCCCACCCCCGGTTTAACAAAGGGGAAAAAGTCATGATCGTCATGTGATGACAACGTGACACCATGAGTTTGACACCCCTGCTCTATAGTTTTGACACCCCTAGATGATAGTTTCCTCCTGGATTCATTTCCCCCCTTTTTTAAGATTGCAATTATATCAGCTTTTGTCCAGTCCTCTGGCACTTCTCTGGTGCTCCAGGATTTTTGAACGATATTGTCAAGTGATTCTGAGATCACATCTGTCAGCTCCTTCACAACTCTAGACAATAGTGACTTCTAGCAAGAGCTAAAGCAATTCACCGTATCTCATCTTCTGCTAACTTTTTTAAAATTGTAAACCACCCTGAGCCACTTGGGTGGGATGGGCAATATAGAAATGTGATGTCTGTCTGTCTGTCTGTCTGTCTGTCTGTTTGTCTGCCTGCCTGCCTTCCTGCCAGCCTGCCTGTATATGTGTGAATTAATCCACATACGAATAAATAAATATCCTTTGTATAGAAACAAAACCTTGTCAAATTGGCAATTCTTATGAAATCACCCAGATTTATCTCATTGTTTTGTCTGTTCCACTACAAAGCTAACACTATCACAGCATTCCATTCCCTCTCAAGCACATTGCAGCCTCCGTACTGGAGATCTGATGATCAGTTCCTGGAATCTCATTGCTAAACTCCAGTTAGATTGTAGCCTATTTTTATGGTGGTGTTTTGTTCTTTCAACATTATGGGCGTGCAGGAGAGTAGAAGGTCTTCCCACCTCAAAACTCTACTCTTGAGGCCCAAGAGCATAGCTCTAAAATTTAGCTTTTTTGCTCCTGAATTTCTGTTGCTTCATTTTGAGGCATTTGGGGAATGTGGGGGAGGAGTGATGGTTTAAAGATGACCATGGGAGAATTCTGCATCTCTTATCTACCCTTAAATGCACACCAATTTCTGCATAAAAAGCCAAATTTTCTACCCCTTCTATTTCTCTCACAATGTCACCAGGAGGCATCATATATCAGCTTCCAAGTGCTCCAACACTGGAGGCTTTTAAGAAGAGATTGGACAATCACTTGTCTGAAATTGTACTGGGTATCCTGCTTGAGCAGAGGGTTGGACTAGAGCAGGGATCAGCAACCTTAAACACTCAAAGAGCACAAAGGTCCTAACTGGCAGCCCCCCCATTCAATTCTGAAGCTGACCGAAAGTCCGGTTCCCCAACCATAGAGTCTCCTCCTAGTATGGTGTCCCTTTTCCTTTGCTGACTGGAAGTCTGGTTCCCCCATAAGAACCGAGGTGGCGCAGTGGTTAGAGTGCAGTACTGCAGGCCACTTCAGCTGACTGTTATCTGCAGTTCAGCGGTTCTAATCTCACCGGCTCAAGGTTGACTCAGCCTTCCATCCTTCCGAGGTGGGTGAAATGAGGACCCAGACTGTGGGGGCGATATGCTGACTCTGTAAACCGCTTAGAGAGGGCTGAAAGCCCTATGAAGCGGTATATAAGTCTAACTGCTATTGCTATTGCTATCATAGAGTCTCCTCCTAGTGCGACATCCTTTTTTCTCTACCTGTCCTAACTAAAAGCCCTATCAATTGTGGAGCTGACCAGTGTCAGGGAGCTGTGGCAGAGGGATGAAAAGCCACATGCGGCTCCAGAGCCGCAGCCTGCTGACCCCTGGACTAGAAGATCTCCACAGTCCTTCCAACTCTGTTATTCTGTTAACTTCTTACAATAAACGTCCCAGGTGTACTGAAGTTCTGAAGTTTTGATGGCCCTATGTGGTCACATGACCTCATTTCAGGAACTATTGTATTGTATTTAATGGATTTATAGGCTGCCCAATCCCGGAGGACTCAGCAACAAATCTTCATGTACAGCCTTTGGCAGCACAACATGACCATATGACCACATTTATGACGGTTTTGTTGAAAACCATCATTTACTTCTGGTTTTCGGAAAAACTGGCCCATAATGAACAGTTGGTTCGCTCAATGACCATGGTGTTTGCTTAATGACCACCCCAAAAAAGGTCATAAGATAGGGTTCATGATCTGCTCGTGATCATGAGTTATAACTGTAATGGGGAGGCTCTACTATGGTTGCAAGTTGAGGTCTACATGTAATGCACTTGCAGTAATCTCTCACAATTTTGAATCAACATCACTTTAGGTGTTGCACTGAAGATTATTTATAGTGTGAGAAAGGATTACTGGACATCTGTCTTATCGCTGTAGGATTGTAGAAAAAACATTCTGATCCAGCAGGGATCTTGTTAGATTCTCAACATGACTCTGCTTTTAGAATTACTAAATGATAAATGATTAAATTGTCCATTTCAAAAAGACAGAAGTTCTTTTTAAGGAATTGGAAGTTATAGTCAACAGTACATAAAATGGCAGAATAACAGAGAGTAATGTATTTGAAAAAGTATTATTTTGCATATCAGCTTAGTCCTGAAATAAAAGTCTTTGTAGTTATCTTGCCTGTCTTATAGTCAGTCAAGAAAGCTTCTCTTTGGAAAAAAAATATTGAAAATCACTGTTATCATTTAGAAAGGCAAAACAGAGAGGTAGATATTTGATAACTTGCACATGTTTTTGGTCTTACATTGCAATTTTCTTCTTTAAAAATATTAGATGTTTTACAGAGAATATAAAAAAGAATCCAAAATAGAGAGGCGAGGGAGGGAGGGAGGGAGAGAGGGGAGGGAGAGAGGAGAGGGGGGAGAGGGAGGGAGGGGAGAGAGAAGAGGGAGGGAGGGGGAGAGAGTGAGGAGACGGAGTGAAAGAGAGGGGAGAGGGAGGGAGAGAGAGAGGAGAGGGAGGGAGGAAGGAAGGAGGGGAGAGGGAGGGAGCGGGAGAGAGTGGAGAGAGAGGAGAGGGAAGGAGGGAGGGAGAGAAGAGAGGGAGGGAAGGAAAGAGTTGAGTTTGAGTTTGAGTTTATTGGTCTTGTATGCCGCCCACTCCCGAAGGACTCCGGTCAGCTTACAATAAACAAGGGAAGGGGATAAATAAACAAAACAACACTTTAATTTACACAACAGTCACAGTTTCCGTGGGGCTGGATATTTCAAAAGCCCCCCGGCCTGCTGGAGCAGCCAGGACTTAACGGCTTTGCGGAAGGCCGGGAGGGTAGTAAGGGTCCGGATCTCCACGGGGAGGTCGTTCCAGAGGAAGGGAGGGGAGAGAGTGAGACAGAGGGAGTGAGAGAGAGAGGAGAGGGAGGGAGGGAGAGAGGAGAGGAAGGGAGGGAGGAAAGGGAGGAGAGGAGAGGGAGGGGGAGAGAGTGAGAGCAGGGGGAGGGAGGGTGGGAGAGAGAGAGAGAGAATAAAAAATGTATTGGGAAAGAAAAATAAGCATATATATTTACAAATTTCTTACTCTATGATTATAAAAAGATGAAAATTTTCTATTATCTATTTTCCCCATAATCATCAGAATCACAAATCATAAGTGCATCTTTCTTTTCTTTTCGTGCATAAAGTCTATTGGCATTTCTAGTCAACCATAAATGGATGGTGTCTTCTCTCAATTCAAAAATAATAATAATAATTTAGCCATCTCTGCCAGTATTGCATCTTTTACACTGCACTTTTCTTCCAACATATCTAGACTCCATTGAATGCAAAAGGATTTACTTCAGAGAAGACATGCAGAACATATGTAGTTACTGGTAGATTTGGAAGTGATGTGCAAGGCCAGGCATTCCTTAGGCTTTTCTTTAATCTGACAGCTAGATAAACCACCCAAAGTGAAAAGAGGAAAATAAAAGTGGGAGGAAAAAGAAAGAGAGAGAAGGTTAAACAAATACTGATCAGAATACAATTATCTTTTTTTCCTGGAGATAAACCTGTGTTTTCAATGAAGTATTCCCAAATCAATTTATGATAGTGAGTTCTTTTGCAATGTTCAGAATTTAAGATACTGAGTTCTTTCACAATTGGTCCCATCCCATTCCATTCCATGTGTAAGGAAAGAGAGCAATACAGTTCTGGTGACTACCATTACTTTGCTACAATTGTGTGACATACATCATCCATGTCTCCCCTTAACTGTGATGAAAGAAATGTCCTTCTGGGTTCGGCTCCAAGTGGGGAAAAAGACACCGGAAACATGGAGGCTGCTTGGAAAGATGGTTTTAATGGTGGACAGGACCACATGGCTTGAGTCCTGAACAGAAAAGGTGATCACATGCTTCAATGTTGGCGGAGAAGAAGAGAAGGAAGGGCTGAGATGCTGAAAGTCCCTGGTTTTATGCCTCTCTGGCCTTTGATCTTGAACTTGTATTCTGATTGGTTGTCAGACTCCTATGGGGCCATGCAGGGGCAACTCTCTAGGCTGTGTGTTGAATCCAGGTTTGGTTGAGTTCTCAGATGCCATGTGGTGAGTGGGTGAAGGCTAGGCATGCCTGAAGGGGAGCTGAGCAGAAGGGGAGAACTCTTTATTATGTAAAGGGACTGGCCTGGACATCTTAATGGCCCATTGACAGAGGGGGATGGGCAGGAAGCTGCAGGGAGCTACTCTGTCTTTTAAAAACATGTTTCTTCCTTTTCACATCAAGGGGTAATATAATATTCTGCCATTTCAATATTTCCTAGGATATTTCATTTTTCTGGGACAGGGCTGGGTCATAACTTTCTGTTAGACTGGGTAATGGATAGGCACACACAGACGTAACGGTAACAACAACTCTTTATTAAGTGCAACAAGTGAGAACAATCCAGCGAAGGTTGAGTCTGACAGCAGCCCTTTTATAGGGAACTGTCAGACCCTTCGACCAATAGGATTAAACCTCTGTTCCCGCCGGAGCAGAGGACCTTGGTGGAAACCACTGTAGTTAAAACTAATATCTAGCTGTGCTGGTTGGGGGATTCTGGGAGTTGAAGTCCACAGGACTTAAAGTCGCCAAGGTTGAGAAACACTGATCTAACACTTTCCACAACTGTATACACCAGAACAGGCTTTAAAATGTCTCCCCACAGATAGGCAGCTTGCACAGCAGAGCACTGCAAGCTGAAGCACTGGTGGACACAGTTACTTTGCTAAACACGCTATCAGCCAGAACATGTTTTTACACGTGCCTAGCAATCCTATTCTTGCCAGTGTAGTCTTGGTTGAAATAGGAAATCTCTTCTGGAGTGAGATGCTTCCCACCCCAGCTGTTTTCAGAGAAAGTATGTGTATGAGACCAAGCCAGCAGTGGCAACCCAGGGATTGAAGAAGGATCAAGAATGAGTAAAGCAAGTGAAACTGACGAGCAGAGCACAAGAAAATATTGTGAGGCAAGTTAAGAGACAGGCAGAGGAGCAAGACGAGAGAAAAGCAAGGGAGAAAGAGAGGAGAACGAGTGGACAAGGAAAGGCCAAGTGAGAATGTAGGAGAGAGAAGGCAAGCAAGAGAGAGAAATAATCTTCAAATTATTAACCACATGCTTGGGAATTTACAGGTAAGTCAGGAGAGATGAACAGCCCCACTCACACCACAGATCATTTCTGACAGGTGGATCTGCCACTTTTAAAACTAATCTCCCCTTCCAGCTCCAACACCACCCCAAGTTAGTGAGAAGGACGGGTGGATTATTTTTTCCTCCCACTGACAGGAAATTCACCAACTGCATTCCTTAACTCCTCACAGATGCTAAAGCTTTCAGGCGAGCGCCACACATTTACCTTCTGATTCAGGCTGATTCAGCTGCCAGAACAAAGCATATTTGCAATAGTGGTAAATATCTGTAGCTGGGTTGGAGGAGGAGGGTGGAGGTTCCTTCTCTGAGCTTGTGGGTTGGTTTCTGAATGTTTCGTTACCAGGTTAGATAACATCTTCAGCAGCGTTTGGGGGATGTCAGTGTTGACATCTGCTCATAAGGGCTTCGTGTGGAAGGCTTGTACTGTTGGAAGACATGTCCTTCTGGGTTCGACTCCAAGTGGGGGGAAAGGCACTGGAGACATGGAGGCTGCTTGGAAAGATGGTTTTAATGGTGGACAAGACCGCATGGCTTGAGTCCTGAACAGAAAAGGTGATCACATGCATCAATGTTGGCGGAGAAGAAGTGAAGGAAGGGTGGAGATGCTGAAAGTCCCTGGTTTTATGCCCTCTCTGGCCTTTGATCTTGAGCTTGTATTCTGATTGGTTGCCAGACTCCCATGGGGCCATGCAGGGGCAACTCTCTAAGCTGCATTTTGAATCCAGGTTTGGTTGAGTTCTCAGATGCCATGTGGCGAGTTGGGTAAAGGGCCAATATTATTATGCCTTAATCCCATTTCTTTGGAGCTGAAGGGGAGCACTCTTTATTATGTAAAGGGACTGGCCTGGGCATTTTAATGGCCCATTGACAAAGTGGGTGGGGGCAGGAAGCTGCAGGGAGCTACTCTGTCTTTTGAAAACATGTTTCTTCCTTTTCACATCCAGGGAAATATCATATTTTGCCATTTCAATATTTCCTAGGATATTTCATTTTTCTGGGAGAGGACTGGGTGATAACTTCCTACAGTACATACAATATAAGCATAAGAACACCAACACTGACATCTCCTAAATTCGGCTGAAAATGTCACCTAGCCTAGGAACAAAATGCTCGGGAACCAACCCAGAAGCTCAGAGACTCCACCCTCACGAAGCATACTACCCTAAAATACTTTTAGGTTACTTTGTGGAAAGCTTATACTGAATGCTCCCACAGAGAAGGTAGTCTTGTGCATCTCCGATAATCTATGACTGTGATGGTATACCTATGGCATGCGTGCCTGAAGTGACACACAGAGCCATGTCGACTTTCACATGTGGGGTTGCCCGTTCCTCTTCCGGGTTTCTGGTGTGAATGCACATGCGATGATCAGCTGGCTTTCATGCATGCGACAGTGCCGGAAACTGGAAGAGCTGATCTATTGGTTTCTGGCATGTGCATGTGCACCAGCCAGTTGTTGTCCACACATGGGTGTCAGAAAGCGGGAGACTAGCTGGCCGGTCCATATGCGTGCGCCGGAAACTGCAAGTTCATTTCCTGGCATGCACATGCCCGTTGGGCAGCTTCTCTTCCAGGTCACAACGAGCATGCATGTGCACTCCCTATTTAGCACTCGGTGCCAAAAAGGTTCACCATCACTGATCTATGAGATCTTACACAGGTGGCCTTAATCCCACAATTCAGGGCTTTGGTTGAACCCCATTTGGAATACTGTGTTCTGGAGATCTCACTTAAAAAATATTAGTAAGATTGAGCAAGTCTAGAGACAGGCAACAAAAATGGTGCAAGATCTGAGGGACAAAACGTATCAGGAGAGATTGGAGGAACTGAATATGTATAGTCTGGAGGGCAGAAGGGAAAGCGGGGTGGGGTGGGGGCTGATTGAAACCTTTAAACATATTAAAGGTGTGAATAAGGCTCTAGAAAGTAGTATTTTCAATGCTGAGCAAAATCCAACAACACAGGGGCATAACCTCAAACTGAAAGTTCTAAAATAATTTTAGAAAGTATTACTTTACAGAAAGAATAGTGGAAGCTTGGAACCAACTTCCAGCAGAGGTAGTGGGTCATCAGTAACTGATTTTAAACATGCTTGAGATAAACACATGTCCATCATCCAACTAAATGTAAAAAAAAATTCTCAAAGGACAGTCTTGATGGACCATTAGGTCTTTTTCTGCTGTCAGTTTTCTATGTTTCTAAAATCATGTGCACCCCATTCCACAGAATGTCCCTTTAACCCATTGCAATGTTAGGAGGGGAACTCTGGCCCTTGTGTAAATACTTCATGAAAGTCCATAACATGAAGTCCTTCTGGAGATCCATCAATGGAGAACTTTCCTGCTGGAACTCAATACTGACTGGATTCTACTGTGAGAAACTTAATAGCCTAAAAATACTTTGCATTGCATACATAAAAACTTTGTTTCAGATCAGAGGCATGTAAAAAAGAGGAAAAATTTGGACCATACAATTGCAGCCCCCATCTTAACTACTGAATGGGCTGCTGCTGATTTAATGAGGCAGGAGGTTTGTAAATACAAACAGCACTCCGACTTCCTCTTTAAGCCTAAGACTTGTCCCCCAAAAGTGGAGATTCTAGAGCCAAGATGGTTTGTCTGTCTGTCTGTCTGTCTGTCTGTCTGTCTGTCTGTCTGTCTGTCTGTCTGTCTGTCTATCTATCTATCTATCTATCTATCTATCTATCTATCTATCTATCTATCTATCTATCTATCTATCTATCATCGTCTATCTATCTATCTATCTATCTATCTATCTATCTATCATCTATCTATCATCTATCTATCTATCTATCTATCTATCTATCTATCTATCTATCTATCATCAGTGGTGGGTTTCAAATTTTTTTAGATCCTCTTCTGTAGGTGTGGCCTGCTTTGTGGGAGTGGCTTGCCAGCCATGTGACCAGGTGGGAGTGGCTTGCCAACCATGTGACTGGGTGGGCATGGCCAACTTGTAAAATGTGGTGAAACTCAACAACACTCTTGCTTAGCAACCAAAATGTTGGCTCAGAAACTCTGGCATTTGAAGCATGTAAGTCTTAAAGCTGTCATGTTACAAGACCCTTGCACCCCTAACCCTTTAGAAAAAAAAACCCAGGGGTGTTCAAACTTGACAGCTTTAAGACTTGTGGACTTCAACTCCCAGAATTCCTCCTCTCACTCTTCATCTTGATGATGTGTGGACGGGTGGAGGGAGGGAGCTGGAACCGGTTCTAAACGGCACTGTAGATTTGTGGAACCTCTTCTATAGAAGAGGTTAGAACTGGCAGGAACCTACCCCTGCCATCCATCCATCCATCCATCCATCCATCCATCCATCCATCCATCCATCCATCCATCCATCCATCCATCCATCCATTTATTTATTTATTTATTTATTTATTTATTTATTTATTTATTTATTTATTTATTTATTTAGCCACCCATCTTTCAACCAACTCTGGGTGGCTCCCAAGCTTAACTCAAAACAATTAGGGCAGCTGAAATGTTTGATACAATCTGTTGCTTGTGGTTAATTCCCAAGGTGTTTCGCATCACCTTTCTACCAAAGCAGGTTTGTCTCATTTGGTTCCTGCTCTTTTGTAATATGTTGAAAGGAAGCTTTGTTCAAGATCTTTGCTTAAAGATGCTTCCGCTGTTTTTCATTGTTCGCTTCAAGTATTATAAACATCTGGACATTTGCTATGTCACCCTTATAATTCAGAAACTCTTCTCCATCACTTGTTCCATTGTGATCCCTCCCCCACTGCATTTCTCAGGAATCATGTTTAACACAGACGATCAAAATACTTGGGATAATACCCTCCCCTCTTCTCTATTCATTTTAATGTAGAAATAGAACTTAATCATTTTAACATCCCATCCCCTGTATTTGGAGGGGCCATTCTCCTATATTTCCAGGCAAAATGCATCTTTGTGTGATCTCTACCTGCCTATGTGCACACTTCAGTTCCTCTAATTGAATGGACCAAGCCTCTTTCAATCTGATTTACAAACCAGTTAAACTGGTTGGAAGCCAGCAGCCACCTGGATCTTAATACACAATGCCTGGGAATTTTCCCCAAATAATATAGTTAGGCTGCAAGCAGCAGTAGACACCCACAAGAAGCTTTCATATGTCTCACACCCTTCCCTCCAACTACCAGAAAGACATCTGTTTCTTAAAAACAATTTTTAGCAGCCTGCTTGAAGTCAACATTCAGTCTGCATAAACGCGTGGATTAGTGCATGCATTTGAATGCCGTGTCCCTTGAGTTTTGCAGAAATTCTCTGAATGCTTGCGATGCAGTTCAGAACCAAGCTTAAGGCATATAAAATGTGCATTCAAGAATGCAATACATCTGAAACGTTTCGTGAGGAAACGTATACACATGAATCTTTTGCAAACAAATGCGTTCAGAAATTGAAATACGAATTTGCTGATTTTTTTTTAAATAAAAAGGCACCTAACTTCAGTAGATGGACACAGGATTTATGAATGAGCCTATGTGAAATTAACATGTGTTATATATGCATCTCTTCTTAACTGTTGCAATGTGTTTCAAGCTTTAGGATAATTGCTTTTCTTTGGCTGTTTGGAACAACATAAGCAGATCAAACAAGATTTAAGCTTTGTTTTTTAATTCTCTTGCATACTGTTCATAGCAATAGCAATAGCAGTTAGACTTATATACCGCTTCATAGGGCTTTCAGCCCTCTCTAAGCGGTTTACAAAGTCAGCATATCACCCCCACAGTCTGGGTCCTCATTTCACCCACCTCGGAAGGATGGAAGGCTGAGTCAACCTTGAGACGGTGAGATTTGAACCGCTGAACTGCAGATAACAGTCAGCTGCAGTGGCCTGCAGTACTGCACCCTAACCACTGCGCCACCTCGGCTCTATATACAACACGGCAACTTTTCATGGCAAATAATGGTTCAAGTGTATGCCTGGGAAGATAACAACCTGGAAAGTAAACTAAAGGCTTTAGATTTTGCTCTCTTTAACTGAAGTCCGAGCCGAGCATAGAATAAGAATATATGTTTTATATAAGATCAGCCCACCAGAGAGGCCACTGCATGTTGCTTTCCTGAATTGGTAGGGATTTGGCTCTTTAAGGATTCTTCCAGATCTATGGCTTTTTCATATCATAAACTTGGTGTCAGATTCCCCTAAGGCAGTCACATAGTTGGCTAATACTCAAAGAGAGAAAACAAGGAACAAAATCCTTATTGTAGCTCAGGATCTATAGCCGTTACAACAGTTGGCAATCCCTGAGTGGCATGACTTTGAACCAGAACATAAAAGTTGCTCCTAATTCCAATACAACATCCTCTTTTTCCCCAGGTCTATAGTTGTGCAACAGACTTCTCACCTTATGATCCTCACATAAAGTGTTAATACCATAGCAATTGCCTGGTTTCATTCTCCACATCCCTAATCACCAAGATTCCTGTATTTCCAGAATAAGAAAATAAAAAATGATGAGGTTCACCTCGTGTGTGGTATTTAAAGAACTCATCATGTTGGATCATTTCACACAGTATGTTGAGACAATTACTAGCATTCCTATTATACCCTGAACTACAAGCCACCCAACTCCTTTGAGCCAAGGGTGAAATCCAGCAGGTTCTGACAGGTTCTGGAGAACCGGTAGCAAAATGTTTCAGTGGGTTGGAGAACCGGCAAATACCACCTCTGGCTGGCCCCAAAGTGGGGAGGGAAAAAACCACTGCGACAAAACGGTGACATTGAAAGCGCGTCCACTAAAGTGCGTCGACAAAACCACGCCCACAAAAGTGCGATTAGGGTTTTTAGGTTAGGGTTAGGGTAAGGGTAAGGGTTAGGGTTGTTAACATTGTTACCGTTGTTTTTGCGTTGTTTTTGATGGTGCGCTTTTGTTGGCGCGCATTTGTTGACGGGCTTTAGTGGATGCGCTTTCGACATCGCTGTTTTGTCGCGGTGGTTTTGTCGGTGCGCATTTGTCGGTGAACCCCGTAAGAGTGGCCAGGTGCTGGGGTCATAGTTACTTATTTAGTTGAGTAAGAAGTTGTTAAAGCACTGCAGGCTGGCAACTCATTACTGAGCCTGTTTCTGAACACAGACCCACTGAATTTTTGGAAGACTGCTAGAATATGTCCCCAAATTGCCAGCTGACATATCAGTGGATCTGAGAAAGTAAGTGACTGAGTGGGACGACTCTCACATAACACTTTGGAAGAGTTCCATTCCCACTTCATTCATCTATCCTCCTCACTAATGGCCAGGCTATTTTTACTGATAGATTTACTGATCTTCCTGTCCCAGGAACTAAAAGGGGAACTGTTAAAACTCTTGTCACTTTCATACAGCTCCAAATATATCCCATGCTGAAAACTTTTAATGCACTCATTTGGGATGAATCAACAACACATCTCTTTTCTAGTTGAAATTGGGTAGACTTTTTAAAAATAGATTATCTACAGTATTTTGAAAAACAAAACACGGATCATGTCTTTCATAACAGGTCTTTGAGAAGGTCACTAAACCAATATGTAAGGAGAAAACTCATGCCTGGAGCAGCCCCAGTGATCCAATAAGAACTCAGCAAATACCAGCTCCTGACAGTGTCATTACCAAGAGTGTGAAGGAGGCACCACAGACCATTTGTACAGACCATTTGTGTTGGAAAAGGTGGCAAGCACTACTTTAAAACTGGTAGGACAAATTTAGGCAGCCTCCAAGGTGGTCTGTGAATGGGACACTGTTTTTTAACCCTCAAGTTTAGTATTGTATGTAAACTAACCTCTTAATCAGATGTCCAGCTCATCAATATTCTCTACTCTGGGCAGAAGTACCATTTCATTTTGGCCTTCACTGTTTCCTGACTGATGGGAATGAATTATGTTGCTTTTCCTCATGCTGGCTGGGGAATTCGAGGAACTGAAGTCCATGCATCTTTAAATGGACAGGTTTGAGAAACCCTGATCTTATATAATGCTGTGACATAGCCAGCACTAGAAAGGCCATGAATTCACTGCATTGATTGTCTCTTTATTTCTGAGATGGGGAAGAATCAGCGGAAAATAGAAATAAAGCAGGTAAACAGAAAAGTCAAGATTGAAAAGGGGCACTAAAAGACGTATTCTCAGTGTTTGGTCAGAATAAGGGAGAAGTTTCAGTCTCTTGAAAATGAAACTGAAAAGCAGCATAGGTAAATACAGTATATTCAGCAGTTTTTGAACTTCTACTTCTTCTTTTTTTAACCACACAAAGAAAAAGGCATCACTAATTCTGGTTTCTCAAAATATCCTGTGCCCCTCACTGTAAAAAAAAAAAAGTGACAAAATGACATTCCTACGTGAAAAGGCCCTTCACTGACATGGATGTTAAAACTGCAGGGGCAGTGAAATGCAACTTGCTGAGCCTTGGGAGGTGGTGGTGTTCACCTCCCTTCCATGTTGCTGCTGCACAATTCCTACCTACGTGGGGTGCAGGTAACTTGGAAAGGAATGTCTCTATTTCTCTGTGTCTACAGAGAGTCTCGCACCTTCTGGCGTTGATATCCTACTGGGATCTCACAGCCGTATGCTTATTACAGTATAAATAATTCAGAACAGAAAGCCATCTGGTCCTTCAATTATGAATGACTCCCTTTTATTTATAAATGGTGGGACTACTGGCTACAGTCCCTCTGGGAGATTTCCTTTAATGCAGATCCTAGGATTGCAGAAACATAAAATCATACACCAGGCAGGACCATTTAGTCTATCTAGCCCCACACCTCATTCCATTCAGGAATCCAAATTAAAGCTTTCCCAACAGATGGCTGTCTAGTCATCTGCACTCAACACCTCCAGGGAAAGGAAGCCTACCACTCCTTGGGCAATTAGTTTTATTATGTCTTCATTTGTCCCATTTATAGGGCTACCCACCTGACATACAACTTGGGACAGTGTACACAAAAAGCAACTAGCAACCAGCAAAATAATACAACATACTGCACTATATTTACACCAGAGACAGCTCAAAGCACCAGAAATAATCCATTATGAAAGGCTCACAAAATCTCCTGACCCCTCCCCCTCCCCTTTTAGGAAGGCAAACAAAATCAAGCCATTCCAATATTAGGAGGAATGCTGTTCCATAGCACAGGCACAGCAACAGAAAAGACATGTCCCCTGGGTGCTACCCAGTGATGGATTGCAGGCGGTACGCCCCGGTACGGGCGTATCGGTGCCTGCTGGGAGCACCGAGTACCATTCCAATATGGTGCTCCAGAGGGCCCACCTGCCCGCCTAAGCTCCTTACCTGTATTTGAGCTCTTCGGCACTTCTGCGCACGCGCATGGAGGTTACAGCATCTGGATGACACTCCACCGAGCAGCTGGAGCATTGCCAAGGTATCGCGGAAGTATGGATACATGTGTGCGTGTGCTGCGTCTGTGCATGTGGGGGATGCTGGGCCACATTGTACCGTACCAGTTGCAACAGGATCCAGAACCTACTACTGGTGCTGCCAGATGCTGCTGCTTAAGAGATGGGACCTGGAGTGCGCCACCCCTCTTAGGTCCTGTCAAATGGGCAGAAGTCATTGGACAGAGATGAGTCTGCAAATAACAATACCCGCTTCTATTGTTGTTATTATTTACGATTGTTTTTCCTAACACTCCGAGGGCATCTACTTTCTTGTAACATAACAGAACAACAGAATAGGAAGAAACTTCTAGTTCAACCCTCTGCTCAAGCAGGAAACCCTACACCCGTGATGCCATACCTATGGTATGTGTTCCACAGGTGGCAAGCGGAACCATATCTAAGGGGACATGAGGCATTGCCCCATGTCGGCTCAAGCACACATGTATATGCTGTCCAGCTGGTTTTCCGGGCTTCTGGAGGGTAGGGGGAGGCTCTTTTCATGCTCCTCAGGCTTCAGGAAAGCCTCCGGACCCTGCGGATGGCGAAAAATGGGCCCATTGGGCTGTTTTTCATCCTCCCCAGGCTCCAGAGGCTTTCCTGAAAACTGGGGAGGGCAAAAATGTGAGGTGGGCACAATGGGGGGAGGATTTAATTATGGGTGTGGGCTTGCGTAATAGCCCGTGCACACTTTTGGCACCTGAGGGAAAAAAGGTTCGCCATCACTGCCCTACACCATTTCATGCAAGTGGTTGTACAATCTCTACTTAAAAACCTCCAGTAATGGAGCACCCATAACTTCTGAAGGCGAACTGTTCCTCTGATTAATTGTTCTGTCAGGAAATTTCCTCTTATTTCTAGATTGGTTCTCTCCTTGATTGGTTTCCATCCATTGTTTCTTGTCCTGTCTTCAGTGCAATGGAGACTAGATTCACCCTGTCTTCTTTGAGCAACACCTTAGATATTGGAACACTGCTATCATGTGAAACCCAGTCCTTTTTTTCATTAAACTAGACATATCCAATTCCTGCAACCATTCTTCATATATTTTAGCCTCCAATTTTCTAATCATCTTCGTTGCTCTTCTCAGTATTCTTTGTGTAGTCTCAACATCTTTTTTTGTATAGTGATGATCAAAACTGGATGCAGTATTCCAACTTAAGTCCACTACCAATTATGATACCATCATTCCACAGGAATACTTCTGGATTTCAGGTAGAGCTCTGATCCAGAGATGGAGCAGCAAATGGGAATAATGATTCAAATTCTGTTTCTGAGAAATCTTAGGAATCTTTTTAAAAGACAAGGACTTGCAAGACTTTGCTTAATCCAGCATAGGAAATCTTTCTCTTTGCTATATAAATATTTCTACAAAACCAACCAATATACTAATAATACATGTCATTGTTTGGGAGAGTTCAAATAATGGTGTATTATCTTGATTAAACATGGCTGTGTTGATATTCCCATATTGCCGATAGTAGATTGAGTCTAAAGTAGGTTTGAGTCTAAAGTTGAAGAAAGAATACAGTGGCTTATCTAAGATTACACCACCCATCAGGTGATTTATTTATTTACTTCACACATTTATATAGCTGATCATCTGGACAGTGTGCAATCAATCATTAAAAAAAAATCATAACTATTAAAACACTTTAAAAATAACTAAAAACCAAGGTAAATAAGATAATAAAAAGTAAGGTTGAAGGAGAAACCCATCGAAATACAACAAAATCATTGTGCAGGTTCCCCATGCGATCCATAAGGTTGCTGGAAGAATTGCATTTTCAGTATCTTTCAAAAAGCTAATAGGGATAAGGCTAACCCACCTTGGGAGCGACGGAATGTTCTGGAGGGTGGGAGCAACAGCAGAAAAGCATTTTGTCAGGATCCCATCAGATGAAGCTCTTTAGCAGATTGAACCTACAACATATCCCTGCTGCTGGACATGATCGGATAGATAGATGTGATTAGATAGAGGCGGTCCCTCAAATAATCTGGAACCATGACATGTAGGGTGATGGCCATGGTCAATCTGGTTTCTATTTGCCCTTTTGGGCTGATGTGGGCACCTGTTCACTACACCGAACCCTGGGGGCTCTCTTCCACTATTATCCTTTTTACTCCTCCCCATCACTGCTCCATCATTTCATTACTACTGGGATTGGTAGATGGCTTCTTCCTGGCTGATGACATTCAGAAACTGGAAAGGAGAAAGAAGAGAGCTGACGTCGCGACAGCACAATGTGCAATCTTGGTGCTCCGAGATCGCAGTTGAATTTAGGTCCAAATGGACGGTCCATTTGGACCTAAACTGTCCTGTAGAGATGGTGATTGAGAAGGGCATCTCCTGCTGATATCAGGGACACCGTAAAGTCCCTGAAAGATCCAGGAATAGCCTTTTTTTTTCCGGTGACAGAAACGCAGCTAATGAAACTGCTGAAGTTGGGACAGCTCTAGAATGGGAAGAAAGTGGAAAGAGAAAGTGTGTCAAATTAGTGAAGAAATTTTATTATTAGACTACCCA
This sequence comes from Thamnophis sirtalis, assembly GCF_051295495.1. Taxonomy (NCBI): domain Eukaryota; kingdom Metazoa; phylum Chordata; class Lepidosauria; order Squamata; family Natricidae; genus Thamnophis; species Thamnophis sirtalis. The sequence goes on along the minus strand of NW_028261381.1, from coordinate 154,354,457 downwards.
AGAAAAAAAAATTAAGTTAAGCTAAGGTTGAAGACAGAAGACCGTAGGCGGCGAGATTGATCTGCATTGAACTTAGTGTGTTATCCTGTTTCTATTTTATTTTACAGATGAAACTTTTTCAGGGGATCCCTATTTTTTAAAAGTGAATGGATTAATTCTTTCTTCTTCTTTTTTCACTTTTGCTTACACCTATGGATTAAAATTCTCCTTTCTTTATAATGCTTGATTGGATTGATTTTGATCTCCATTTAAGGTCTTTTTTCATTCTTAAACTTGGAATATAAAGAAGATAAGAAGGATTATAAAGAGGATTGTAACAACAGAAGGAAAAGCAGTTACACTGCCACTTAGAGGCTGGAGGCTGGATACATTGTTTTTTTCTTTCTCTTTGATCACTTGAGATTCAAGGTTCTTTCGGTTTGTTTACTGACAGTAATAGTAGGAAGAGCACAAGTTGTTTATACAGGTGCCTTTTGGGAGTTCTATCATTAGCTACTGGAGGGAAGACAACATTTTGACTTGAAAGATAATAAATGAACCTGTTTGAAGTTTATTAAAATAGCTTTGAACCCTATAGTGGCAGTGTCTGCAAAATTGAAAGAATGGCACAGCAGGAAAAAGAAACTGTAACATTGCAAATGATTATGTTTGAAATTCAAAATCTATTAGTTGTGACAGAGAGAATTGAAAAGAGATTGGAGAGTATGGAATACAAAATAGAAAAATCTGATGGAGAAACTGAGGATGTTTACCAAATGAAGAAAGTGGAGGACAGAGTTCAAAAGATGGAAGAAAAAATGAGCAAAGAGATAAGAAAACTGTGGATACTGACAACAAAGTGAGCGTGGTTGGTAATGGCAAGAGCAGAATATGGAAAGGGGAGACAGATGGATTGGAACTCTACCCCAGACTTGAAAGCACAGAAGAAGAAAAGAGAGAAAAATTGACAGAGATAAGGAGAGAAATCTTGACAGAAGCACTAGCGATAACCAAAGATAAGCTGATGGAAAGAACAGATGTTGGGTTTCAAGCTTTTATGAGATACGAAAGGAACAACATGTTGCCAAGAGAAGTTTATACAAGATTTATTAAGAAAGTAACTAGAACAATAATGCTACAAATGGCAAGAGATATAAGACTATACTATTTTTTGGAAAGATACAGGTTGATGCAATGAAAATGTATAATAAAAACTAAGCTAAATTTAGTTTTCTAGTAGCATGTATAAAATGAAGTGACAATAGCTATAGTTAAATAATGATTAATAATTATAACAATACATATAGATATATTAGTTTGATAATATGAAATCTTATATGAACAACACATGGAGATTATGAGAGGAGGTTTAAAAGCTTTATCTAGAATATGTTACAAAGATGTATTGTGATTGGATGATCTTAGGATGATTTAATGGAAGGTTATCATATAATCCTATTCTAGATTTTGAATATTATATATCAAAGGATGTAAAAACAATTATAGTCAAAATAAGGTTGAGATATAATAATTGTGATATACATGAATATAGGTGAATTTAAAATATGTGATTTGATGTGAAAAGTAGGTGATGACTATGGAAGAGATGCATGGAAATACTGTAACCAATGGACATACTTTCTACAATTTTTAATGGAAGATTTTTTTATATATATTTGTTTGTCCTTGTTCAAAAACAAATAAAAATTGTTTTAAAAAAAGAAACTGGAAAAGCAACAAAGCTGAAGGTTTAACCAGTTATTTTGCTTAATGTGGGCTACATATGCAGTACATATACTAAAATTGGAATGATACAGAGATATGTAAACTCAGGGGAAGATATATTGGTATAGTTTCTGCTAACATTAAGAACAAATGGATGATCCTTGAATTCAACTGTGGAGAAAGGGCTTATCGTCTTTCAGGAGAGCTAGTTTGACATTTGCATTTATTTTGTTTCATACATTTATATGTCTCCCCCCTCGCAGAGGTTCTGAACAGCTAACTAGATTTAAAAATATCTGATACAATGAAATGATAAGAACAAAACATAAAGAAGTAAAATACACTGGTCTTCAGGGTTCTCTTAAAAACTATTTGTTTTTTTGTTTTTTAATTTTTTAAAAAGATTTTTATTAACAAACATGTAAAATACACACACACAAAATTTAGATGTACACCATATTTATACAATACAATATGAACAGGAACTTCCTGTTCTTTATAATAGCAATTATCAATCGATACCGCTCACCTTATATTATTTCCCCTTCTATTGTATTTCATTTGGATTTCATCATTCTTAACCCTCTTATTTTACTCATTAAAAACTATTTGGAACAGGTCAAAATAAATTTGTGGGAGGAAGTTGTTCTTTAGGGCAGGTGATGTGACACAGCAGTTATATCACCTATCCCAGGGGTGTTAAACTCATAGATGTTTCGATCTGGCCTACGGGATCACCCTGGAAACAGTGAAGGACTGGCCTGTGGTGCCTCTGCCAGCGAAAAAGAACTTGGGAGGGCTGCAAGCTCTATTTTCACGGGCGGAGGGTTGCAGGAAGCTGTTGCAGCTAAAAACAGAGCTTGCAAGGACCATGTGTGGCTCTTCTGCCCTCCATTTTCACTGGCAGAATGTTGCAGGAGGCTGTTGCAGCTGAAAACGGAGCTTGAGAAGACCGTGTGTGGCTCTCCTGAGCTCCATTTTATGCAGGTTGCAGGAGGCCATTGCAACCAAAAACAGAGCTCGGGAACCTGTTTTCACTGGCAGAGCGCTCGAGGCACCATAGGGGTCTCTGACACAAGTGACATCAAGCTGGCCACGCCCACCCTAACCACACACCCCCCAACCCCCTGATGTCAAGCACAACCCTGATGTGGCCCTCAATGAAATTGAGTCTGACACTCCTGACCTATCCCATAAGGTAGCATTATGAGACCCAAAAGCCCTCCAGCCCTGTCGGATCCTATAGGATGGGTAAAGATAACTGAAAGATGCAGCACTAAAGCAGCTGTGATGTATCTCTAAGGATTGTCAATGACTTTCCTGAGAATCTTGTCCCCTTTGTTTCACAACTGGAAGCAATGCAGCTCTTCGTGTGCTATTTTTGATCCTCGGATGGGAAGGAGGCCTTCTTGCTCCTTTCCCTGTCATCCTCTGTGTTCCAGTAAGCAGTTTTGAAGCCCTACTGGATGATGGTATTTGGGAGGAAAACCAGTGGTGAAATCTAATCCCCCGCCTCGGCTCTGTGGGTGTGGCTTGGTGGTGGTGGGGTCATGTGACTGGGTGGGCGTGACCAACTTTTTTTTTCACTTTTTAAAGCATTTTTCCCCTGCCGGTTCGCCTGAAAAAAAAAATGCTTTAAAAAGCTTTTTAAAAAGCTTCCAAGGAAGCTATTTTTAAAGCATTTTTTCCCTGCCAGTTCAGGAGAACTGGCAGGGAAAAAATGCTTTAAAAAGCGGAAAAGAAACTTCCGACGAGCACACAGCTCACATCTGAGCCCCGCGATCCTCAGAAGGTTTTTTTTTTTTTACTACCGGTTTGCAAAACCAAGGACATTCGTCCCTACGGGTTCAGCCAAACTGGGCCGAATCAGGAGAATTTCATTCCTGAGGAAAACCCAGTTTGATGGGTTGGGATGTGACAAAGTTCAAGATGGGATGTTTTTTTTTTTTTAATCCAGCAGAACAGACTCTTCATTTTTTGTTCTTGGATCAAAATGTATTCTAAGTCACATTGTGGAAAAATGTTTTTTTTAATGTATATACACCAGGGAAATCTATACCAGAAGATATAAATAACAAGCTTTATGTTAACACAGTATATTCAAAAGAATGCTGCTTTTTTTTAAAAAAAATGTATATATTAGAACAGTTGTTTTTCAAACAGCATTCATGGATTAAAATTCAGAATAGATTGAAAAAAAATGATATACATCACGGGTGGAGTTTACATTCAAAGGTAAACTTTACATTAACTATATGTATTAGGGAAGGTCACGTACAATATAGAAACTCAGTATATTAGGGGAAAATGTAATGTTACAGATTTGTAAAAATCCCCCAAAGTTGGACAGGTGTGAACAATTAATACATTAAAAGGGTAGAATGCTTGAGGGAGGGGCCAGTTCTCCCTTCTCATCTATGATGTGTTTCATTTGCATAGCCCCTCCCCCTCATCCCCACCCCAAACAGCAATGTCTGACAAATCAACGGAGCTGAATATTTTGTAACTTCAAGAGTTTTCTCAGTTCATTTATTCACTCTCTGGCTTAATGAAATGATTTAGCCCTTAATCAACCCCATGTTTAATTCATCTTTTAGTCCTGTTGAGTAAGTGCTCCAGAACCAATGCTGTTGGGCTCTGTGGCTGATGTTTTATGCACAAACACTTATTTTTGAAACGTTGCCTTTATGCACAAACACTTATTTTTGAAACGTTGCCTTTGGTGAGTAACCAGAAATGATTTTAAGGCCTAGAACAGACATGCCAGTCCCGATGCATGTAGCTGGAAGTGAGGTAAGGCTTATTCACAATTCTCAGGGGAGACGTCTTGATGACACAGATGCCCACCAGACTTACAGGGAGGTTGAGAGAATAAGCCAACTCATTCACTTTGCAAATACAACTCTTATAAATAGAAATACATATTTCTGGGATTAAAAAAGACACTTCAACTCACCCATCAACATCTTTGCTTTTTCCTTTGTAGAAAACTGAATTCATTCTTAGGATTCAAGGCATTGAATCTTCAGTCCAAGTACTTTTTCTTTTTCTTCTATCATTAGGTGAATTTTTATCTCACTTTTTTTAATCTCACTTTTTTTCCTCCAACTCTTCCAAAAAAGTTATAGTATTATCCCAGACTCTGTCTCCTTTTTGATGTAATTGATCCTCACAACAATCTATGAGGTAAGTTAGACAAAGGGACATTGAGCAGGGGTGAGCTTCAAAATTTTTAGCAAGGGGTTCTCTGCCCGGTTGCTGGGTGGGTGTGGCCATGGTGGGTATGGCCTAGTTGGCCTCTTGCACCAAGGTCAGTTGGGAGATTTTTGTCCTTCCCGAGCTCTGGAGGCTTTCCTTGAGCCTCTGGGAAGGTGAAAACGGAATCTCCAGGCTCCGGAGGCCCTCTGGAAGCCAGAAACGGGCCTGTTTCCAACCTTCCTGAACTTCTGGTAGGCCCGTTTTTCGCCCTCCCCGAGCCTCCCCGTGTGCCCTACACTTAGCTGCATCCAAAACAGGCCATGTGGTGACTCCTGGGAAGGATGGGACAGGGTCAGCCAGGAGTGGGATTTGGGGGTTCTCTGAACTGCACAGAATCTTAGCTAGAGGTTCTCCCGAACTCCTGCAATCCCCCCCCCAGCAGCCCACCCCTGACTGAGGGGTCCAATCTTGAATGGTTTAAAGCTGTGTTTCTGAACCTTGGCCTCTTGAAAAGGTGTGGACTTCAACTCCCAGAATTCCCCTGCTGACTGGTTCAGAAACACTGATTTAAAGCCTTCCAGAACCCGAGTCTTTCTGATTCCGGTTGAACTACTTAAAACACTTACTCACCAATGGACCAACTCAAAGTGACCTCAGCCACTTTGGTGTTAGAATTCAGTTATTTTACATTCCGTTATATTTCAAGACTACCACCAGCCATAGCATAGCTTGTTTCAACAAAGTACATTTGTTCCATGAACAAGGCTTCTGATTCATTGGATTTGCAACTATCCAGTCAATGTTACTGTTCCATACTGACCAGCTTAAAGCATGCTTTGCCCACATCATCTTTTTGGCAAAACATTTCCTAGGTAGAGAAAATTGGTGTATGGTGATATTTTCAGAAGAAGGCTATTTGCAGAGGTGGGATTCAGCTGGTTCAGACCAGTTTGGGCGAACCAGATGTTAATTTTACATCTGGTTCACCGAACTGGTAGTTCCAAGGACTGGCTGGCCCCGCGTGTCTCCAGGCGACCCATTTTAGATGCCAGATAAATGCAGGGCCGGTGTCCAGGCTCTGGGAGGGTGAAAAATGGGCCTCCCGGAAGTTCCAGAAGTCCATAAATGGGCCCATTTCCAACCTCCAGAGGGCCTCCAGAGCCAGGCAGAGGTTGTTTTTGCCCTCCCGGAGGCTCGAGAAAAGCCTCAGGAGCCCGGGGAGGGATAAAATTCCCCCCCACACCATGATGCAGGAGGCCAAGTAGGCCATGCCAACCATGGCCACACCCACCAAGCAATCGGGCATTTTTCAATCTCACCCCTGGCTATTTGCAAGAATCCCCACATAGACTGCTTAGTTCTAGTGGAATGTCCCTTCACTGGATGGTTTGGACATTCTATTTTAGAAAGAAAACAATGACTGAATGCCCTGCCAACCACAGCGATGACATTTGGGGAATGTTCAAACAGTTGGGGAACTGTTTTGCCCAGCAAAGTGGACTCTATTAATATTTAAACCTCCGGTGGTGATAAGAAGCTTTCAATTGTGGCACATATGAGTAGCTCTTGTGAAGGAACAGAAATTTCCCAAGAGGAAAGCTTTTTTTTTTTTTTTTTTTCCCCGCAGTGTGATTCTTCTCTTTCTGCTCATAAGCTGGAACAGTTCCTGCTCTATACAAAGTTATTGAAAGTCACTTTCTTTTCCTGTGAAATCTCCCATCTTGTTTCTGCTGGGAGACTGGAACAAGAATGAGTTGTGTCATTTACAAAAACAAAACAACCCTTATTTACTGCCATATATCATGATGCACTTGATGTTGTTATCAGATGGTGGAAGACTTAATTGTATCTGATGGAGTTAGATTTTATTTCATAGTAAACGCTGTCGATAGAAGAACATATTTGTGCTCACAATGAAACTATGGGATCTTTGGTGTCCGGATCGCCAAATCCTAATCAGTTAAGGAGGGCAGCAACTGGCACTGTCCTCACTATTTTATTGCAGAACAAGTGAAGGCATTTGAAGATTTCCTTAATTTGAATCAATCAAATTGATTGATGCATTCCCTGGCTTGGTTTCTCCCTTGCCAAGCAAGCATTGCCTGCCGAGGGAAAACAACAAACATTCATTCTCCTTAATATGAAAGTGGTTGTTTGGCAATTGCCTGGAAACATATTTAATCACCCGGTGAGTTATCCAGTTAAAGGCTGCAGGTAATGAACAAAGAACGGTGCTTCCCCCAAATTTCATGTAGCAGAAAACTTGGTGATAGAACTAGCAACGTTGAGTTTGCCAAACTCAGATCTCCTCCTAGGTTCAAAGTGACCCTCTGCCCAGTATAGAACTACTGCTCTCTCCAAAGAGTGTTTGAATAAATAATTGAAAAACAAGTCTAGTGCTCTTTGAAATTACTACAAAACATATGTTTATAAGGGGACCATATAAGACCAGACAAGTTATTTGAGAAGTTCTGGTTAGGGACAAATAGTTCCGTAGAAGCAAGGTGTCCAGCCTCAAACAAGTAGAGGACAGAGGAGCCTACATCAAGGGTGGCAAACTTGATTTCATTGAGGGACACATCAGGGTGGTGTTTAACCATGAGGGGGTCAGGGGGAAGTGACCAGGCCAGCTTGACATTACTCATGTTGGGGGCATCTGTGGTGTCCTGAGCACTTTGCCAATGAAAACTCCGTTTTCGGCCATGACAACTCCTGCAGCCCTCTGCCAGTGAAAATGGAGCTGGGGGACTTGCGTGTGGCCCCTGTGAGCTCTGTTTTTGGCCACAACAACTTCCTGCAGCCCTCTGTCAGTGAAAATGGGGCCCCGTTTTCACTGGCAGAGGCACCGTGGGCCTGTCCTTCACTGTTTCCAGGGCAGCCCTGCAGCCACATCTATGTATCCCATGGGCCAGATCTGGCCCACAGGCCTTGAGTTTGACACCCCTGGCCTAAGTGGTCAAAAAGAGTCTAAAGCCATCAAAGTGATCAAAAAGAGTCGACATTATCCCAAGCCCACCATTGATGAAGCATCTTGGATTCTGTCTATGAACAAAACTGTGTCATGCAGTCAGAGAGACTACCTTAAAATTAGAACAGTTAGTTTTGTAGCATCATCAGCTTGATGGTGTTACCTGGTTTAGTACTGAAACGTCTGCAAAAAAACACTAAGCTCAAAGAGCACCAAGGACCTCAAAGTAAACAACTTTTCTCTTATGTCAAAAATGAAGCTTCCTATTCTTCTGTTTTCTTTCATCCCATTCTATTTATGGTGCCAATTTCAAAATCAGATATTTCCTGGTTGGCTTATAAAACCATCAAACAATATTCTGAATAATACAGATATTATTTACAGTGTATAATTTTAAAAACAATAAAACAAGGCAGACAAAACGTCTTTGGATATTCTCAGTCATCTAGGTCATGGTAGTCCCAAAGATGCTTTTTCAAAAGGCAACTAGATTTTCCTTGTTTTTGCTTAAAGACGTTTTGTTTCTCATTCAAGAAGCAGAAAAAAAAGGAAGAAGTGCCCTATAAGCAGACCAGTGGCCTGGCCTTCTCTAAAGGAACAAAAAAACATTTCCCAAGTTTTCAGATTCTAATAGAAATCTGTATTTATTTAAAATTAAAATTCATAGTTTGTATGTGACAGTAGGTCATGTAGAGTTGAAAGAAAGTTAGAAGCAAAAAACAAACAAACAGGAAATATTTGCAATTTTTACCTTCTGCCCATATTGGGTATAAATATTTATATAAAAAGATAGTATTTTTCCCAATTATCTTTGAAGGGTGTTATGGGTATGCCCTCTCTCTGGGCACACATGCCATTGCCAGCTGCTCTTCTGGTTTCTGGTGCATACATGGATGCTGGCCAGCTGGTTTTTATGGGCGCTGGAGCACCAGAAAATGGCCTAAAAATATCCTGAAAATGCCATGAAAATGGCCCAAAAACGGCCAAAAACCAACCAGCAGGTCTTCAGGTTTCTGGTGCTCTGGTGCATGCAAATGCATATGTATACACGCGCATTCTGGTTTGGGCACTCAGTTCGCCATCACTGGATTAGAAAAATGGATGGAGAATTTCTCTACCAAAGAACTCCACATGGAAGGCAAAATGCTTCCTTTTATTTTTAAACTCCCTTTCCCTTCTTCTTAGTTCCTATCTATTTAAGCTTTCTTTCCCCTTTCTCTTTCCTTCCAGCTCAGAGCACTCTTTTCCTAATCTCCCTCTCCTGAATTAAATAATCTTTTTTTTTGACCCTTATTCCTTCTTTCAAATATACAAAATGTATACCAGATCTTCTTGACTGCAGGATTTCAGGGTGCTGGGAAAAAAAAAAGCATTACATGGTCCAAAGGATTAATTACTCCGGCTCAAAAGTTACATAGAAAGTGATGGAGGAAATTTTCTAGATGGAGATGGAAGAAAGTTATTATTGAAGCCACTTGCTGCAGACGACACTAAAGCCAAAGTTAAAGATGGTCAGAGCTAGATGTGTGTTAAGAGAACATTCACTTCTCCCTCCTTCTCTCTCTTCGTTCAGTGAGCCGAGGGATGGATCCTGCTGCTTCTGCAGACTTTAGCAGTTGCTTGCAAAAGAGTTTTGGGAATTAGCCCAAGGACTGCAGGCTACATTCACCACACCAGGCAGGTATAATTTCACTTTTACTGCAACCTCACTTCTTTCTCCTCCTTTTCCTCAAAGATCTAAGACTCTACTGATAATACCCAAAAGATTCATTGAGACGTTCTGTGCTGCACCCTTCTTCTTATTGTAGGACGTTAGCACCCACCCCTCACCTAGGAAAATATTTTAGGAAATATAAAAAGGGTAGAAACTCAGCTCCCCCCAACTTTGTCAATGGGCCATTAAGGCCTGAGCCAGTCTATTCTACATAACAAAGATCTACCTTCTTCAGGCAGAGCCATAGTAGGAATTGCCCAAAGCCCTTTCATTACATCATCACCCAGCAAGAGTCAACCAAGCTTGGGATTCAGGACAGCCTACAGGGTTGCCCCTGCATGGAAGTCTGACAACCAATCAGAATACAAGCTCAAATTCAAAAGCCCAGAGAGGGTATAAAACTCAGGCACTCTCAGCATCTTTTCCTTTTTTTCCCCATTCACCCAACGTCTTCAAGGCATGTATTCCTGTCCACCATTAAAACCATCTTTCCAAACAGCCACCATGTTTCCAGTGTCTTTTTCCCCACTTGGAACTGAACCCAGAAGGACATTTCTTCCAACATTATCATTGCCAAGTTCAATAATGGACACAATCCTTGTTTTCTACCTATTGCTATTCAGCTGGAGGGGTCTTGTCTTGACCTTAAGAACTAATAGATACGTTGAGAAGTAAAACATAGTACAACATTTTCCCAATTAAAGCACACAACTAGTGTCTGAAGCAACATTTTTTCACAATGCCCCCTTGTTACCATTGCTGCAATTTTAGGTAAATGTCAAATGAGTGTGACTACACTACACATAAAATGTTTCCTTTGTGAAAGAGAGATGGAGGCAAAATAACAAATTAAGATTTATGGAAATTGGCGGCTAGGGTGTGTTTTATGGTGGGGCATGCTTATTTTAGGGTCTTGCTGCCTCTTCTGGACAAATGGTAGTTTTGCAGGTTTTGAGGACAGTCAAAATTTATTCAAGAGCAAACAGGGATGAATATCTGTATTGCAAGTCATAATCTTTTACAACTCTGACGATGAGATTTGAGGCTTACTTTTGAGAAGCAAGCTCAGCTCAATGCGAGGAAGTATAAATAGGCTCTGTGTTTTGTTAAGCTTGAAAGGAACTTCCTGAGATTTCCAGTTTTATTACAGGAGGAAAATATGGATCAGCTAGTTGACCTTTTCCTATAATTTTCAGCTCTCCCCAAATTGCTTTTCTCCTGGAAGGAAAGGGGAAAAGAAAGGAAAACACAGGGGATGGCGCTTTAGATATTTCCTGAGGTTGGTAAAATAGGATTGACAATACTGAACTGAGGTGGGGGAAAAAGGACAAAGGCTAAATCATTTTATTTCTGTAATGCTTCTGTTTAAAACTAGCAGCCTCTTTTGGCTGCTTTTCAGCTAATGACAGACAATTCGCAGATACGTCTCCTTTGTAAATTCCAGCTTGGCCTAAATGCATATCCGCTCTCCCCCAACATTGCATTGCTTCCTGACTCTGAAAAAAGGGTGAAGAGTCCTGTTTGTTGCTGATCCAGGAAAAGTGATCTCTAGATAGGCTCTGATTTGTCATACAGCCCTTAAAGCATCTTTAAAGCAGCTGCAAAATTTGGCTCTCCTCAGTAGGATAGGAGTAAAAGCATTAGTGCTCAGAGATGTAATGACACATCTGCAAGAGAAGGGCAGCCTTTTGCCAATCAGCTTCTGACTGTTCCTCTGCAGAATTGGCTTTATGGCAGCATTTCTCAAGATGCTGTTTCCATCTGTCCTTAAAAGACAAAATGAACCCTCATTTTCCCAGTATGGATGAGCCCCTGGAAACTTCACCCAAACTTGATGTTCTTTCAAGAGCTGTTAGGCTTTAACAGCTGTAATCCCTCCCATATGGCTTCAGCCAGTCGGTGTCAGGGCAAGCATTCACTTTAATTCGTATTCAACTTGATGAAGGAAAAACTGCTTTTGAACGTTCTTGGAAAGAGAGAATAGTTTGGGTGGATTTCTCATTAGAAGGGTGAGGTGTTCTTGTGTTTATGTATAAGCTAGCTAAGGAGAGTGTGGGGAGGAGGGAGGATTTAAAAAAAAATCTCCAGCAACCCGCAGCTTTGTAGACTTCTCAGCCTTCAGTTTATTTGAAGAAAATAGATTATGGTCGGCTCACCTTGTGCCTTATTACAAGATATGAACAGCCAGGGATGCCTTAGTGTATTGCGGTGTTTTTCACCTTTAAGATATGTGGACTTCAACTCCAAGAATTCCCCAGCCAGCATAAGGTTGCCCAATTTGAAGAACACTGGTGTAATGGAAAGATGTATGACCCAAAACAGGAAATACTAATGAGTTGCCATTAAGTTACCCAAAACTGTAGAAATTATCAAGAGACTCTCAAGCTTCCTGACAATGAGGTGGGAAATCAGAAATATTTTTCACAGGGAAGAAAGCTTTGAGGAGTTCCTCCTGTGAATGAATAAATGAATTCCTCCTTTGTTTGAAGATCAAACGCTCCTTCTTCATATTGAAAAAGCTGATTGAAAAAAAGGCAGGCGGATTGTTTGGACCAGCATTATTTCTGAGCAAGGGATACAATCTTCCAGTAACTACTGTCTCCTTAAGTGAAGCAAAGGGTGTTTGGGATACATGATGAGCCTATCCAATTGCTGCAAAATTCAGACATGCCAGCTTGATTATGTGAATAGTAGAGCCGTGCTGGTGCAGTGGTTAGAATGCAGTACGGAGGCAATGACAGACAATAAAAGTTCAGCATTTTGAGTCTCTAGGAAATTATTACCTTGCTAGTATTAAAACATCATATAAATCTAAGAAAGGAGATATTGGGAGAAGGCTAAGCTTACGAAAAAAGATACCTTGTACACAGTGATGTGCGGTGAGCTTCATGGCTGGTGAGGCAAGCGCGAAAGCCCCGCTGAAGTCCCGGCGCCGCATCTGCCATAGAGTGGGACCGGGACACGCTCTATGGCGGATGGTGCCGGGACTTTAAAGTTCTGCTGCCAGGGCCCTGCCGCCACTTTAAAGCCATGCCCCCGGGCGCTGACTGCTCCAGCGAGGCTTCCAGCTCCATCCCGGCAGGCAGAGAGGGCGAGGGAGGACAGGAGGCAATGGGCGGGCGGGCAGGCTCAGCAGCATCGCTGCACCGGCGGAGCCAGCCTGGGGGACGAGGGGCAGCCATGCCTCAGCCACCCAAGCAGCCCACCCGCCCGTCGCCTCCTGTCTTCCCTCGCCCTCTCCGCCCGCTGGGATGGAGCTGGAAGCCTCGCTGGAGCAGTCGGCACCCTGCCGCCACTTTAAAGCCATGCCTCAGCTGCCCGAGCAGCCTCGCTTCACCGCCAGCCCACCCGTCGCCTCCTGTCCTCCCTTGCCCTCTCCGCCCGCCGGGATGGAGCTGGAAGCCTCGCTGGAGCAGTCAGTGCCTTGCCGCCACTTTAAACCCATGTCTCAGCCGCTTGAGCAGCCTCACTTCGCTGTCCGCCCGCCCGTCGCCTCCAGTCCTCCCTCGCCCTCTCCGCCCACTGGGATGGAGCTGGAAGCCTCGCTGGAGCAGTCGGCAACCTGCCGCCACTTTAAAGCCGTGCCTCAGCCACCCAAGCAGCCTTGCTTCGCTGCCCGCCCACCCGTCGCCTTCTGTCCTCCCTCGCCCTCTCCGCCCACTGGGATGGAGCACTCTAAACAAAGTGCCCTCTGCAGGAGGAGGCGAGAGAATTGCGTGCCTCATTTGCATACGGAATTTTTCGCTTTTTAACCCTTGCTTAACTCTTAAAAGGCGAAAAATTCCTTATGCAAAGGAGGCCCATAGTTCTCTCGCCTCCCCCTACAGTTAGCACTAAGCAGACTCAGAGTCACTGTGACTTGGAGTCTGGCAGCAACTACCTTGGCCTTTTTAATTATTTTAAAAATTCTTTCCTTTTCCTCATGAGACTGGTGAGGCCCCGCCTCCCCTGCCTCCAGTGACTGCACAACCCTGCTTGTACAACCAGAAGCTTAAGAATCTAGTAGGTTAGAGTCATGCTGCGTAACTAGAAAGGGTACCAGGTTTGCTTTTAGTCCTTGCCTGCAGGGAGGGGGTCAAAAAAGTCAACACAATGGCCACAATTGTGTGACTGAAACGCCATTCTTTAAGGGGCAGGTCTTAGATGACATGGCCATGGCTGCCATCTTGACTTTTTTGGCTCTTCCCATTGCAGATAGTTTGGAGGCCCAGACTGAAAATTCTGGTATGTGTTACTTCATCGTCATGGCAATCCATCAGCTTTTAGTCTTCATGGGCAGCAGCAAAGGTGATATTCAGCCAGTTTGGACCGGTTTGCCCGAACCGGTAGTGGAAATTGCAGGTTGGCCTGCCCACCTGCCCCAGCTCTATGCTGTCCTATTTAGGCACATTTTCAAGCCACGTGCGCAATCAAAGTGCATGCGCGGAAGGCCAAGCGCATGCGTAGATGCGTGTAGGCTCACATTTGTGAACCGGTAGAAAAAGTAAGTGAGTACCACCACTGGGCAGCAGCATAGCACATGTTTGCCTTTTCTTGGAGAGCTATGCAGTCTTCAGCGAGCAGACATAGGAAGGAAGAATATTACATTTCATGTATTAGTTTGAATTAATCCCCCAAGTATGTTTTCTGCAGATGCCTCACATTCATTTCCATTTGGTTGCCTTGTAATAGCGGTGGTCCTTCAGTTCTTTGAAAGCCCATGTGCCTTCAAAAGCCCTTAAAAATTCCTGTGCCCAGCTTGGTTAGTTTGGGAAAGACATGTTTCCATTTTGAGGACCAGAACTGGTTGTTTTTGGTTTTTGGTTTTTAATTGGTGAAGGAGATGCTGAAGGAAACAGGTGGAGGAGGAGGAGGAGGAGGAGGAGGAGAGAAGAATAGAGGAATGTGATTAATCTCCTCTGCTGCACACAAAGAAACTTAACATGCTAGATTGTGCTGGGAAAGTCAATCAAAGCTTCCTCCACCTTCCTCAGCTAGAGAGAAGCCTTCATTTTTTCCTGATGAGCACAAGTCTTTAAGTAAACATCCTTTGGCCATTCTTATTTAAGCTTCGGAGGAGGGTGGGTGTGTACTGCAGAAACATCATTATGCTGGAATCTGTAAGCAGAGCCTGTCTATGGAGAACCCTAAACTTTCCATTGTCCAATAAGTTGGGGAAAGAGAGAGAGGAGAAAAACAAACATTCACCAAGAGTTTAGTAACAGATCTCCTGTATGGCTAATGTTCATGATTGCCTGGTCTCCCTGAAGAAAGATCCGGGATTTGTCTTTGAAAGAGCTTTGGCTGTAGTTGTGAATCCTGAAGCCGAGCAGGCATCTCTGTTATTCAACCATAAGTGGAAAGGCTGTTCTTGCTCCAGTGGGGGTGGGGGTGATAGAGCAGAGAACATTTCAGTCCAGATCATGATGCTGAGACGTGCAAAGCAGTTTAATCCAATCCAGGTCAGAACTGCATGAACTGACCTATCTCTGGGTTCCATCAATTATTTATTTTTTAAAAATTAATTATTTAACAGAAGCTACCCTACTGGTCACAGATGCTATCAGCATGTTGCAGATTTTTCCCCTGCTTCGTTCAATTGGCTGGCTAATTTAGGAAGTAGGAACTTTTCTTCCCATAAGGACATAATAAAACCTCCTGCATCAGATGAAATGTATTCAATATTCAGTCCTGTATTTGGTCCTTATAGGAGTCAACTAGATACCTCTGGATATATAATGGAATTCAAAGTCCCTCATAGAGGAGGATATATTTTGGTTAAACTCAAGAGAATCTTGGAATCGGAATCCCCTAATTAGGAAGGGGAGATGTTTAGACTCAACCTTCGTAAGATTGTGTAGCTATGGATTTGTGGGACATCTCGGGTCCATGGACTTTGGTTCTGAGATAGGGTTACATTGCTCACAATTGTCATGAATTTTCAATTTTAAGGGGTCTTCTTGCTCAAACAGCTCCTGCTGATAGTGGAAGTAGTGATGGTAGCACAGAGAGTGTCAACACAGCTCCACCTTGTGTGTCAGTTGTGCTGCTCCCAGTTTATAAAGGCCTTGCTCAGAGTCACTTATGTCATAATCATCTCCTGCTTAGAATATTGGAATATGATCTACATGAGAGTATCCTTAGTGACTACTTGGAATCTACAGTTGGTCCAGAATGCAGCAACATGAATAGTTATGGGTACACTTCGATGGGCACGTATAATATACTCTACAAACATGTCTAGTGCACATCTGGATGTGATTCAAGTTGTTATTGAGATTTCTTACCCATTCCTTCATAGGCCAAGACCTGGTCATTTATGGAATTGTTGATCTAATTACATCTGCCCATCCAGTAGTATTTATTAAGGTCAGCATCCTTCAAGTTCCGTCACTCAAGCAATGTTATCTTTGAAAAGAAGGAGACATGAAAACAGTGTTCCAATATCTCAGGGGCTGCCACAAAGAAGAGGGAGTCAAACTATTCTCCAAAGCACCTGAGGGCAGGACAAGAAGCAATGGGTGGAAACTAATCAAGGAGAGAAGAAACCTAGAACTAAGGAGAAATTTCCTGACAGTTAGAACAATTAATCAGTGGAACAACTTGCCTCCAGAAGTTGTGAATACCCCAACACTGGACGTTTTAAAGAAGAGATTGGAGAACCTTTTCTGTAGTGGTGTAGGGTTTCCTGCTTAAGCAGGTAGTTGGACTTGAAGACCTCCAAGGTCCCTTCCAACTCTGTTATTCTATTCTATTCTATTATCTAGTGGAACAGGGAAGGACATTTCTCTGTTGTGTCTCTTGCTATTTGGAACCACATCTTCACTGAGACAGGGTTAGCCCCAAGCTTGCCTGCTTTTACAATACAATAGCAGAGTTGGAAAGGACCTTGGAGGTCTTCTAGTCCAACCCCCTGGGCAGGAGGTTTCAGACAAATGGCTATCCAACATCTTCTTAAAGACTTCCAGTGTTGGGGCATTCACAACTTCTGGAGGCAAGCTGTTCCACTGATTCATTGTTCTAACTGTCAGGAAATTTCTCCTCAGTTCTAAGTTGCTTCTCTCCTTGATTAGTTTCCACCCATTGTTTATTGTTCTACTCTCAGGTGCCTTGGAGAATAGTTTGATTCCCTCTTCTTTGTGGCAACCCCTGAGATATTGGAACACTGCTATCATGTCTCCCCTAGTCCTTCTTTTCATTAAACTAGACATACCCAGTTCCTGCAACCGTTCTTCATATGTTTTAGTCTCCAGTCCCCTAATCATCTTTGTTGCTCTTCTCTGCACTCTTTCTAGAGTCTCCACATCTTTTCTACATCGTGGCAACCAAAACTGAATGCAGTATTCCAAGTGTAGCCTTACCAAGGCATTATAAAGTGGTATTAACACTTCATGTGATCTTGATTCTATCTCTCTGTTTATGCATCCTAGAACTGTGTTGGCTTTTTTGGCAGCTGCTGCACACTGCTGGCTCATATTTAAATGGTTGTCCACTAGGACTCCAAGATCCCTCTCATAGTTACTACTATTAAGCAAGGTACCACCTATAATGTACCTGTGCATTTCATTTTTGTTGCCTAAATGTAGAACCTTACTCTTTTCACCACTGGATTTCATTTTATTAGATGTTGAAGAGTACTGGGCCTAAAGCAGAGCCTTGGGTACTCCACTGCACACTTCCCTCCATGTAGATGCAGTTCCATTGAGGACTACATGTTGGTCAGCCAGTTACGAATTCATCTGGTGGTGATGCTGTCTAACCCACATTTTTCTACTTTGTCTAGTAGTAGGTTATGGTCTACTTTATCAAATGCCTTGCTGAAGTCCAAGTAAATTATATCGACAGCATTCCTCTGGTCCACTAATTTTGTCACTTTGTCGAAGAATGCAATAAGAATAGTCTGGCATGATATTTTTTTTGACAAACCCATGTTGGCTTTTGGCTATTACTTTGTTTACTTCTAGGTGTTCGCTAATTTGTTGCTTGATTATCTTTTCCAGAATTTTCCCTGGTATTGAGATCAGGCTGATAGGTCTATAGTTTCCTGGATCTATTTTTTCCCCTTTTTCGAAGATGGGGACCACATCAGCTCTTTTCCAGTCCTATGGCAGTTCCCTGGTGCTCCAGGATCTCTGAAAGATATAGTTCAGTGGTTCTGAGATCTCGTCTGGCAGTTCCTTCAGAACCCTGGGGTGTAATCCATCCGGTCCTGGTGATTTGAACTCGTCTAGGGTAGACAGGTGCTCACTTATTATTTTCTTCCCTATTTCAATTTGTGTTCCTAATCTGATTTTTGTGGTGCTGTTTTTGATAGGTTGGACTGTTTTATCCCTTTGTGTAAAGACAGATGCAAAAGATGAGTTAAATAGTTTTGCTTTCTCCCTGTTGCTTGTCACCTTTCTCCCAGCAATGGATGGAATGTTTTCTTAACTTTTTTCTTGTTTTTAACATGCTGGAAGAAGCTTTTTTTGTTATTTTTTTTACTTTTGTGGCAAGCCTTTCTTCATTGTGAGCCTTAGCTTTCCTTACTTCATCTTTACAGGCTTGGGCTATTTGCTGATATTCTGCCTTAGTTAGATCCCCCTCTTTCCACTTTTTATACTTATCTTTTTTGTCTTTCAATTTGTCAGGGAGTTCTTTTTGGAACTCTCTTTTGGAAAACATTTTAAAAAACCTGGTTTCTCCCCCCTCTCCCCAGCCACTAGGTCTGGGAATGGTAAGATCTGCTGGATGATTCATCCCCCCCTCCAACACTTAAATGTTTGTATATTGCTCCTTTGGGTTGTGTTTGTAACATTGTGCTTTATTATGTAGTTGTTATTGGTTATTCTTTTATTGATGGTGTACACCACCCTGAGTCATGTACTGAGTAGGATAGCTATATAAAACAAATTAATTATAGATCTGTAAGAAAGTGCTGATTCTGATTAATGAGAATGTTAGGTTAGCTGGGCTCATTGCTCTGACTTATCACTGGTTGCTTGCCCTCTCTTTCCTTAGTGATTATTTACTTGCCTGTCACTTAAGTATGTAAATTTGGGCTTGATCTAAGAAAATTTCCTCAATCTAGGCCTAATTTGAAAACCAATAGCCAATCTGATGTAAAAAATGGTAAGTTGATTTGTGACATTGTAATAAACCCACCACATGTTGTTGGGAGCCACCATGTCAGATGTGGACTGGCAAAGCCAAGATTTTGGACAGAGAGGACCATTGATTTGAAAGAAGGGTAAAAGAATCCATCTATGTTAGAATTGAACACCCCTCCCTCAACAGAGGGGGAGGAATAAGACACCACCTACTGTATCTCCAGTCTACATCGTAGCCTTTCAGCAGCTACAAGAAAACTCCACAACCAACTGCACCCTAATTCAGGTCACCCCCAAACGGCCTCAACAGTTCTCAAAGTAATAACAATAATCAGATGATTGTAAAGAAATACAACCTTTCCATCCGCCCCAGTGGTGAGTTTCAAAAATTGTTCGAACCTACTCTGTGGGTGTGGCCTCCTTTGTGGGAGTGGCTTGCCGCCCATGTGACCGGATATGAAGATGCTGATGACACTTGTCAGAACCACCTTAAATTACCTCACACACAGCACTGGCATGCATAAGAATATGATGTAAACTTGTTTTTTAAAAGGCATCTTTGGTTTGCGTTAAAACAACTTCAACACACGCAATGTTCTGATTGCACCACAAACGCAGTAGTCATCCTTTCCTTTCACAGAGGCACTGAGTTTTATAAACATGAGCTTGATAGTGTAGAATAATCATATCCAAGGACCAGTGGTGGGTTTCAAAAAAATTTGGAACTTCTTCTGTAGGTGTGGCCTGCTTTCTGGGTTCATTGGTGGAACCTCTTCTAACCGGTTCAATAGATTTAATGAACCGGTTCTACCAAATAGGTGCGAACTGGTAGGAATCCACGATCCGCCCCCCCTACCACCACCACCACCACCACCATCAGAACTGATGAAGCTTCTGGGATGAGAAGTGAAATGTTTTCTTCTTCCTCAAGGCGAAAAAAAACCCAGTCCAGTTACCTTTTTAAAAAAGCATCTTTGAGACCCTGACAAATATGTTAATCAAAAGAAAGGTAGGTAGAACCTGGCTGTCTGGCTAGATCTTTTTTTCTCCAATAGGTTGAATGTGTGTTGAGAGAACTGAGCCGGCGTACAACTCAGGTCAACTGAACCGCTCCTTGTGTTATCACTTTTGTTTACAGAGAGCATGCCCTATCTTGTGTAGGTGAACCTCCATCAGAAGCATTTGTTCGCACAGGGAGAAGATGACATTGGGTGACTCATGTATTCTTACTTAGCCCAGACTTGTTTGCCCTGTTGACCTAGTCACCTTCCTGTACAAAGGATGAGCTGGTTGGGTGTTTATTCTAAATACTTCCACATTATTTATTAATTAAGAAAATAGGTGTGTTTTACATAGGAAGGAACTTAACATGCCGCAAATTTCTGAGAATTGCTTCCATTACATAATATGGTCATTCTGATATGACAAAAAAAAGGGGGAATAGGGAATTCTGGATGAGATGAAAGTAGAATATAGGAATTGCCAAGGATTAGCAAGGAGCCACCAAAGCAGTAGGCGTGAGTTTAAATGGACTTTAGAGGATGGTAGAGGACAGGAAGGCCTGGAGGAATGTTGTCCATGGGTCAGACACAACTTCGCAACTAACAACAACAAAGCAAGGAGTACAAACAATTTCATGGCAGTTTAGTTTTCTGCCAGCTGAAGGATGGGTAGATGGCATTAACTCAGCAGTGGGGAAAGGCCCAATATATGGGACAAAGATCTCACAGAATTCCCCCAAGCAGAAGTGATCGTCTATGGAAGTGATAGTTGGACTTTGAAGAACCAAGATAGAAAGATGTCTATGGAGATTCTCAGTCATCCAGGTCAGGTTTGTCCCAATGGTACTTTTTTTTTTTTAAAGAGGCAACCGGACTAGAAGCAACTTGGAAAAAGCACCATTTGGACAGGTTAGAAAGAGTATTGACTGCTTTTAATTTATTGCTGCAGAAATTTCATGAGAATGCATGGATAGCTTAGAAAACAAAGGAATCATTGAACAAGTCAACCCAGAATTCTTACCAGAAGAACAAAACCATGCTCAAATTCTCATACATTGGACACTTGGACCAGTAGTTCAAGGACAATATAAAACCAGGGGTGGGCTTTAAAAATTTCAGCAACAGGTTCTATGCCCGGTTGCTGGGTGGGCATGGCCATGCTGGGCATGGCCTAGTTGCCCTCCTGCACCAGGGCAGGGGGCAGCTTTTGCCTTCCCCAGGCTCCAGAGGCTTTCCTCAAGCCTCTGGGAGGGCAAAAACTTTGGGAGGGCAATAACTGCTTCCCCCAGGCTTCAGAGGCTCTCCGGGCCCTGTTCCCGGCCTTCTGGAACTTCTGGGAGGCCTGTTGTCCCCCTTCCCTGAGCCTCTGTGCAGGCCCTGCACTTACCTCACACCCAAAATGGGCCACGTGGAGACTCCTGGGAGGGGTGGGATGGGCAGGGCCAGCCAGGGGTGGGATTTGGAGGTTCTCCGAATTGGCTATAGTGTTAGCCACCTGTTCCGTCGAATTCAGGCAAACCTGTAGCAGCTCACCCCTGTATAAAACCTCCAACCATTATACCAAGGGCTCAACTTTCACCCTTCCCCAAAGCCTGAGAGAAGGTCTTTAATACATTCCTGAACATCATTGGGAGCCTTCAGGATCTCTTGGAGGGGGATATCATACCAGAAGACAGGGGCTACAGCTCTTCTTAATCCATATTATCCAAAAGGTAGAAAAAACAGTAAGGAATAGTGACAAATCAATGCATGAGTTAAAAGGAAACACAACTAAGTTTTGTTTGTGGAGTTTTACTGTTCTCTCAGTATGGTTGCTTTCTTGCAGATGTTTTATTACCCAACCAGGTAACATTTTCCGCGAGGCACTGTTCCCTAGTTGCTTTATTAAACGCCTACAAGAAACAAGCAAAACAACCACCAAGGATTCCACAGTTCATCCATGAACTACAAATATTCTCTTCTACTGGTAAATCTTGTTTACCCCGGCGCTTCCTCACCCTATTCTTCCCTATTTTTCAATTTTGCAAACTATCCTTCCTGTTATCTAAATTGTACACCGCTTGGTACCTACCTTTATTATTAAAACAATTCACTTTTCTCTTTTTGCGATACCATCAAGTTTATCCAATCAAGATTTTCTCCCGCTATCTTTTCCTTTCCATTTTTTCTTTCCATGCATTTGCTTTGAAGTTCAACCTCATTCATTCTTCTCTACCATCAAACCACCACATCAACATATATATCTTTCCTACTGGTTACTTTTGTATTCGGTTCTCATTCATTCAACTTCTGTTCCTTGTTAAAGTCTTCTTGTACACTTACTAAGAAACCCGTTTCTACTATCTTCAACTTATTTTAAAGTTTCTTCTGTAAAATTCACACTGACATGTAATCTAATTATCCTTATTCATTACAGATATTATCTTTTTGGCAAACATGCAAGTTTAATGCATTAATTTCTCTTTGTGTATTTGTGTGTGTTTGCGTGTTCATACCTCCTTTCATATTTTTTTCATTTTTAGGTTTGCAGATCTAAATATTAGGAAATACGTTGCATAATTCAGAAAAAAAACATTTGTGCTCTACATTCTGAAGAAAAATCCATTTCATAATTAATGCTGGCTAAATCAGGAGCCAATAATTTATGTAATGGCTCTATACAAAAAGGAGATTTTTAAATCATTCTCATTGGCAGGGAAGAATCACTACCTGATGTCCAGTTATCCTATTGCTTCCATTTTTTTCCTTTTCTTGACAAATCATATACTAGTTTTGTTTATGTTCTAGCTGCATATTTGCAAATTAATAAAAGAAGCCAACCTAGTTTTGATTCTAACATTTGTCATTGAATACATGTAATCTGCCTAGAAATACATACTTCCATGCTGTGAAACTAAGCGTGATTTGGGCATAGCCTTATTGTTCTTAAAAGATATAACATTTTAGAAATAATTTTATTTTGCTAATGATTTAAAATTCAAACTTGCAATAGGAAACAATAAACAGGTACGATTTCTAAAGAATTTACAAGCCTTTCCCCCCACCTTGTGGTTTCTTAATATTGGGAACCCATAGTAGCGTCCCACAACCTCTAGGGATGAAGCACCCACAACCCCTGAAAGCAAGCTGTTCCATTGGATAACAGTTCTCACTGTCAGGAAATTTCTCCTAAGGTCTAGGTTGCATCTCTTCTTGATTAATTTCAATCCATTTTTCTTATGAGTCAGAATCCTATAGATCTGTGATGGTGAACCTCTGGCATGCACTCCAGAGGTGGCACACAGAGCCTGCCTATGGGCATGCACGCCATTGCCAGCTGTTTTTCATGGGCACCAGAGCACCAGAAAACAGCCTGAAAAATGGCACTCCATTTTTTTTCTTTTTTGTGTTTTTTCCCTTTTTTTTCTTTTTTTCTTTTTTTTTCTTTTTTTCTTTTTTCTTTTTTCTTTTAACCCTAGGTTATTGTGGCGTCTATTAAATATATAACAGAGAGATATGGGGTGTGTATATGGGGGGAAACATAGTAGGGATGGATTGCTACAGGCAGGGGAGTAAGAAACGATACGAAACCAAAATCTATTAAATGAAACAACGAATGTATAAGAATGATAAAGGTTAAAGCACCTGTAATCAAATGACATACTGTATGGGATGATGGGTTTTGTTTTCTTTTTTGTGTGTGGGGGGTTTTTTTTCCTCTTTTTTTTTCTTTTCCCTCTGCCTTTCTTTTTCTATTGTTATGTGATTATGTTGTCTATGTAACAAAAATTAAAAAAAAATTCCTATTAAAAAAAAAATGGCACTCCAAACACCCCAAAATGACCCAAAATCAGGCCATTTTCTGGGCCATTTCCAGGCTGTTTTCTGGGCCATTTTCTGGGTCATTTTTCGGGCTGTTTTCAGGCCATTTTTGGGGCCATTTTCCAGGCCATTTTTCAGGCCATTTTCTGGGGTTGGTTTTAGGCCATGTTTCGGGCCATTTTCAGGTCTTTTTCAGGCCATTTTCAGGCCAATTTTTGGACCATTTTTGGCACAAAATCTGCCAAAAAACACCCAGCAAAACACCCAGAAAATGGCCAGAAAACAGGCATGTGTGCATCAGCCAGCAGGTTTCCGGGTTTCCGGCACTCCAGCGTGCATGCATGGGCATTTCGGTTTGGGCACTGAGTGCCGAAAAGGTTCCCCACCACTGCTATAGATAGACCCATTGTGTTAATGTATCCATCCCAGCCCTTCATTAGGTTATCAGTGATAGGCCGTTTCACTAAAAGAAGGCCTGTAAAATGTTCAAAGTGGCAGAATCACAGTTCAGAACCAATTGAGTAGCCCTGGAAAAGTGTTACATAGCAAGTAGCGTTGGGTTTCTAGTCTGAACTGCTGAAAAATGAAGGCAAAGTTCTAGCATGTTCAGCAAGAATGTTATCTTTTTGCAGAGAAGCTTAATTTGATCTGCTCTGCTGTTTGGATTAGCTCCATCCATCTGTTTACAATTCAACAACATTTGCAGAACTCGTCACCTCATTGGATTTAGTTTATTTAGTTTCTTTTGCTAATATCCATGTAGGTCATTTGAAGGACCAACATAGTTAGGGGATGTTATCCAGGATAGCCAAGGAAATCTCTAAAGCTTAACAAAGTATTTAGGGGATTTGCTTTGCCACTATGTGACATAGCTGATCTCTCTGTATGGAAAAGAACTTGTGATGCTAAACATTCATAGATACGAAACACATCCGATCATTATTTAAAATACTAGGAAGCTAATGGATCCAGCAATTATAAATCCAGGCTAATAGGTGGATTTGAGCAAGATTATTGGACTCCGACACAGGAGACATTTACCGTATTTTTCGGACTATAAGACGCACCAGAGTATAAGACGCACCAAGATTTTGAAGAGGTAAATTTTAAAAAGTTTTTGTACTGTGCCTCCCAAACCCTCTGCACACCTGATTTTTTGTGAAAAATGGGGCATGCAGAGAGTTTGCGAGGCCTGCAAAGGGCTCCTCGGGGTTGGGGGGGGGCAAAAAAAGCAAAAAACGCCCCTCAGCCCATTTTTTTTTGCAAAAAATAGGGCATGCGTAGGCTTTGGGAGGCTTGAGTGCTCCTGGGGGCTGGGGGGACACAAATGAGCAAAAAATGGCCCGTTTTCTGCTTGTTTTGCCCTCCCCAGGCCCCAGGAGTACTTTGCAGATTTCCCAAACCCTCTGCGCATCCATTTTTGTGAAGGGGGCTGTGTTTCAGGAGGCCAAAAATGCTGTATTCAGTGTATAAGGCACAAGCAGATTTTCAGCCTCTTTTTTGGGGGGGAAAGGTGCACCTTATACTCTGAAAAATATGGTGCATTTCTACCAACCGGATAAGATATATAAACTTTCTTTTAAAAAAAAATCTAATTTCAGATTGTGTCTCCCATCTCTGTGTAAACCTGTATTTAATTTCTGTTGGATTTCTAACTCTGTAACAGACACTCCCTGAAGGATTTTAAACATCTCACGTGATTGTTAAATGAGTTATGGAAGACAGTATTCAGCAAGTCTTATTATTACAAGAAGATTTACGTAAAGCAATGTTGCAACGTTCCAAACTCTTCAAGTACAAACTGGCAGATCATATTGTTGAATAAGAGAAGATTACTGTCGTTTTGTTCCAGAGTGTAGCCTTCCCAGAAATATTTGGTCGGTCATTCCACCAAAAGGGCAATGAAAATTAAAATGAGACGGGCTTTTGGTTTGATCCAGCCAAGCTGTTCCTACTCTTGAATCAAAACTGGAGAAGATATGCATCTGTTCGAGGGGCCCATTTTCTTCAGTTTTTATTGACTTATGGATAGGATGAAAGTCTGACAGTTTTAACATCAAAGAGCACAAAGTAGATGGGAAAGTTTTCCTGCTCTGTATGGCATATTTTTTTCACTCCTCCCTCCCTGTCCCACGGACAAGATTTTGGTAGTAAAAGGTGGATCTATGAGGAGATGGGCAACCTCTAAATCAGAGGTGTCCAAACTTGGGAACTTTAAGGCTTGTGGACTTCAACTCCCAGAATTCCCCAGCCAGCCATGCTGACTGGGGAATTCTTGGAGTTGAAGTCCACAAGCCTTAAAGTTCCCAAGTTTGGACACCCTGCTCTAAATAGATAAACACATTAGGGTGGAGTTGAAGAAATGATATAAGCTTTGTGAGAAGGTCAAAAGAGGTAAAGTAACAGAAGAAGGAGGTTCCATATCTATCACCTAATCCTCATGAGATGCATGTCCTCCCTTATTTATTCATGAATAACACCAATGAATGAAAAAAAATGCATAGCTCCCATTTTTCAACCGAAGATGGATTTGGAGCTTTCATTGATAATTGCTTCCTGAATGGAATTACAACAGAAGGTTGGCTTATTGATTGATCCCATCAAGTCATACTATCTTCCAGGGTGTTCCATTTCACCTCTTTCTCTTTTTTAAAATGTTCCCTTCCTGTCCAATGAACATGCTCATTTTTTCATTTCCTGGTGCATTTTCAAATATCTGTGTTTTGAAAATCAAATAATGCACATGTAGGAACTGCACTCTTTGGGCAATATAAGGATTATTATATTATTCTACTGTATTATTATTAAACAAATATGCTTGTTTTATTATTATGCAAGTATGCTTCTCTTTTGTGTGGGTGTGCCTTCAAGTCAGGTTGTAATTACACAGACCTTTCCATGCAGTTTTCTTGAAAATATTTTTGAAAAGGATTTGTTATTGCCTTCCCTCTTGGGCTGGGAGGGAATGACTGGCCCAAAATCATCCAATTGGTTTCTGTGGTTAAGGCAGGACTTAGATTTTAGGATTCCTCAATCCAGCACCTTACCCACTAAACCACCTGGTTCTCTATATGATCTGAATTTAATAATATGTTAAAATACTATGAATGCTACATGGAATGTTACCATTATTGCATTATTTTACCCTTGATTGTTAACTTTCAGTAATAAAAATAATTTAAAATATTATGAATATAAAAGATAGCAAGCAATGCTTTTTGAACTATGGTCCTGGAGAAGACTCCTGTGAGTCCCTTGGACTGTAAGGCGATCAAACCGATCAGCCCTAGAGGAGATCAACCCTGACTGCTCCTTAGAAGGCCAGATCCTGAAGATGAAACTCAAATACTTTGGCCACCTAATGAGAAGAAAGGACTCACTGGAGAAGAGCCTAATGCTGGGAAAGATTGAGGGCAAAAGAAGAAGGGGACGACAGAGAATGAGGTGGCTGGATGGAGTCACTGAAGCAGTAGGCTTGAGCTTAAATGGACTACGGAGGATGGTAGACGACAGGAAGTCCTGGAGGGACATTGTCCATGGGGTCACGATGGGTCAGACATGACTTCGCAACTAACAACAACAACAACAACAACAACCAATTTTCTGTTAATACATCTCTGCTGGAGCCCTGTTCATTTCCAGAATACTCCGTGTATGACCCTTAACAATCACTTAGTTTTCTATGGCCATTGAGCATATTGTTTGTTTACTGGGCTTCTGCTCTCTTAAACTATGTTCAGATATGGTTCCACAAATCTTGGGATTATGCCACACTTGCTGTCTGGCTTTCCTGTACATGGTACCATTTTGACTAAAAGAACTCTCTGCTTGAAAAGCCGAGCGTTATATTAGCATATAGAACAGTGATGACGAACCTTTTTTTGGCTTACGTGCCATAAGTGGGGGGAGCGCAGGGTGGTTGTGTGTGGGCGTGCCACACCCATAATGCAATGCGTGCACTACAGGCGCTCACCCCCATTTTGTGCATGCTTTTTCGCCCTCCCCAGGCTCCAGAGGCTTTATAGGAGCCTGGGAAGGGCAAAAACAGCCTCCCCCACCCTCTCCGGAGGCTTCAGGGACCTTCAGGAGGCTTCCCTAAAGTCTCAGAAGGGCAAAAAACAACCCTCCAAGCAAAGCGGAAGTCACTTCCGGTTTGCTCGGAGGGTCATTTTGAGCGCTCCGAAGGCTTCAGGGACCTTCAGGAGGCTTCCCTGAAGCCTTCAGAGCTGTCAAAATGACCCTCTGAGCAAACTGGAAGTCCATTCCTGAACTTCTGGTTTGCCCATAGGGCCATTTTTTTGCGCTCCGGAGGCTTCAGGGAAGCTCATAAAGTCTCCGGAGGGCCTCCGGGCAGGCAGGGGGCTCTTTTCACCCTCCCCAGGCTCCTATAAAGACTCTGGAGCCTGAGGAGGGTGAAAAATGGCTTTAAAAAGGGGTGAACTCAGCTGGACAGTGCACACATGCGCGCTGGCCAGCTGACAGGGCAGCACCTTGTGTACCCTGACAAATGGCTCCACGTGCCACCTGTGGCATGCTGCTATAGGTTCGCCATCACTGATATAGAATGATGAATTTTTCTCATTTTCTAAAGATGGTTTTACCTTGACACAAGAACTGAGGATCTTGAGTAATGCTAAGATATGTAAGGGGCAAGGCAAGACGTTTGGTGAGAAAGATACAAGGGGGAAAAAAAGTATTTGCACAGAACGTGAGTTTTAGTTCGAACTCTTTCATTTGCAATATGCTGTTTCAAGAGGCTCTTTTGTGAACATTTATCAGTCAAATATTTATTACGGCCGGCATAAATGTGAACACTTTATAGAGTTGATATATCAGTTTGCAGGGAATTCATTCAAGGAATTATCTGGTTCTATGTTTATAAGCCCTCTGCTGCCATCTTCTGGTTTCTGCATCCCATGATACATAAAAGACTATGTATCATGGGATGCAGAAGACTATTATGTCTATTTTAAATTTGGGACAGCAAAGGATCTTCTTCTTCTTCTTCTTCTTCTTCTTCTTCTTCTTCTTCTTCTTCTTCTTCTTCTTCTTCTTCTTCTTCTTCTTCTTCTTCTTCTCCTCCTCCTCCTCCTCCTCCTCCTTCCTCCTCCTCTTCTTCTTCCTCCTAATCCTCCTCCTCCTCTTCCTTTTCTGCCTTCTCCTCCTCCTCCTAATCCTCCTTTCTATCTAAAAGAAATCAAATCTAACCACCACATATATTTTAGGGAGTACTGTATGACACCACAAGCACACATATATGGTAACACAAAACAAGGCAAGCCGAGCTTAGTGAAAATAGAGTAAAAAAATAGCCAGGACTTGTGTTCATCAGCTAGCCAAATGAAAATGTCTGGAAAGCATCAACCTTTTTGCAGGGGTGATGAAGGAAAGCAAGGAATTGATTCCAAAGTTTGAAACTGAGAGCCTGTGATCCTGGAATGAGAATCAAGAAGAAATAGAAAGATTGTGATTCTGAACACAAAGGCCAGTTTCTTGAAATGGGTTCTTGCTAGAATGGGAAGCCAATGAATAACTCTGTAATATAACAAACATGGTAATTGCATAAAGAGTGGAGAACAGCCCAAATGAGACTGTTTTGACCTCGGATCAAGAGGATGGAGAGAATTGGAGTACCTGCCAGGAGAGTAGTAATCTAAGCATGAAATAACCAAAGCAAATTGTGGTCCCTCTTGTTAAGCCAATAGAAAATTGTTGCCATGCCTCCAACATTAATAAATGAAAGCAAAGTCAGCTGATCATCAGCCAAGGCCCTCAGATTGTGAGTGGTGGAAACAGGAATAATCTAAGCATCCTGAAGACAAATGGTGGGGGAGGGGCAGATAAAAATGATTAAGCAAAACTAAGTCATCTAAGAGGCTAACTCCTAACAAGAAAGATTAAACAAACTGGAAAGTTCATCTCAAAGAAGAGAAGTCTAGGGGGATGCATGATATCAGTCTTCCAACACTTGAAATGCTGTCACAAGGAAGAGGGTATTAATTAATTCTCCATAGCACATAAGAGTAGGACTGGATTAAGAAGTTTTACAAAGAAGATATAGGATGAAATAAGGAGGAATTTCCAGACCAGAAGAGTCATTATATTGTGGAATAGCTTGCTTCCTGGAGTCATGGGGGCTCCATCACTGAAGGTTTTCAAACAAAGCTTGGGAAACCATTTGGGAAAATATAAGAAGTCCTGCCCAAGGCAGGTGATTGAAGTTGAAGGTCTTCAAGATCTCTTCCAACCTTCAGGTTCTATGATAAGGAGAACTATGAGTATGGGAATGAACGTTATATGTTGACAGCCTGATAGGACTGTATTAGTTTGCAGAAGGTGATTGGCTCCTCCCATAGGAAACAAAAGAGAAGCGAATGGGGAGTGGGCTTTTGCAGGAAACAATTTGTTCCTTTGGTCATTTCAAGAGTGGAAAGTTCTGCTTGTGACTATAAGAGACTCTGTGCCACATTTTGCCTTGCCCTGCATTTGGAAACTAGTTATCTGGCAGCTCTCCAAATGAGATAAGGTTCGTGTTGATAACTATTCCTCGGAAAGACTGTTTGCTAAGCCTTGCTGACTGTGAATGAAAAGAATTCGTGTAAATAAAAGGGGTTTTGCCAGGATCAAGACTCCGCTTCTTGCTTTTTAAGGAAGCCTGGGTCAGAACACTATCAGAACATTTTGGTCCTGTCTCTCATGCCAGTGTATGGTGTGATTGCCTTAACTATTCTATTTTAGCTGTTGTAAATCTCAACTTGTTTCTTTTTACTTTTGACAACTTAGTGACTGGTACCAGCTTTTCCTCCAGACATTAAAAAATGTATGGAAAACAAGTAAAAAAAAACACTCTTAAAACGGTTTTAGGGAGCTAAGTCAAAGCAAAAACCAGCATTTGTGACATGGCTTCTTTTATTGCATTTATTACAAGAATCAGAAGAGACAATGAGTGGAAAACAGAGAGGGAAAGTGCTTAGTATTTACCAGTTAACCAAACAAAAGGGAGTGATTTATTCGCCTTGATGCTATGGCCATACTTACAGGAGAAAAATTACAAGTCCTAGACTTGTATGGTATCTAAAGTTGTTCCAAGCTGACTTACAGAAGACAGATTAGATCCTTGGATTTCATTGTTTCCACTGACAGAGGATTCTGTTGTAGACAAATCTTCTCCCCACTTTTGGATGATATAAGCTTCCACAGCGGCACTCGCCTGGGGCACATCTAAATGTTCATTGAAACCATAGCTAGCATTTTTCTGAAGCTTCACAAGAGCTGAAAAAAGGAACAGATGAATGGCATCAATGGAACAGATCTTCAACAATGTTAGAAATATGGCAAATATTTGTTCTATCTTAAGATGACATGTCGATTCTTCCACCATGATCCTGAAAACAACCATTGAACATTTAAAGCTGAAAGATTTTGTGAAACCAACAGGAGCCTCCTGTTGGTTTCATGAAAACGTAGATGTTTATTTTATTTACACATTTAGCACTTAGCAGTAGTACTTAGACTTACATGCCACTTCTTAGTGCTTTACAGCACACTGTAAGTGGTTTACAGAGTGAGCAATTGCCCCCAACAATCTGGGTCCTCGTTTTACCCTGAAAAGATGGAAGTCTGAGTAAACTTTGAGCCGATCAGGATTAAACTCCTGGCAGCAGGCAGAGTTAACCTGCAATACTGCATTCTAACCACTGCACCACGCAGACTCCTTTAGGCAGTCTAGCAAAAGGTTATTACTTATATCACGCATGAGAAGGTATCCCAGAAACTATTTGCTCAGGTTTAAAAGAGCAACTGCATTATTTATAATATGTTGTTTAAAATCTCTGACTGAAGAGAGCAAATGATTATTCATAGGTGGTCTTATCCTCCCTTTATTGTGCAACATAGTAATAGCTCTTAGACATAAGATACTGCTTCATAGCGCTTTTACAGCCCTCTCTAAATGGTTTAGAGTCATAGAGTCAGCATATTGTCCCCAACAATCTGACGCCTCATTTTACTGACCTTGGAAGGATGGAAGGCTGAGTCAACCTTGAGCCTGATGAGATTCGATCTGCCAAATTGCAGGCAGCCGACAGTCAGCAGAAGTAGCCTGCAGTACTGCAGTACCTTTTTTCCACTCCAAACACTTGGCCAGAGATCATGGTTTAATTCTGAGTGGACCTGGGCCAATGTTGTCCTCATTTTGGCAACGTTATATGTACGTATGTTGAACTGGATTCTGTCTTTTGCCTGTGAGGTTCCAGATTTGCTTTTACCATTTTGTCCACATCAGAAAAAAATGGATCTACTGTAGCTACAAATAATAGCTTGAGATTTTGATTTATTGAGTGCTATTGAGTTGAATGGGGTGTATTGAATTTGCATATTGCCCAACTCCCAGTGACATGGAGTTCTGAGCATTACATTGATGCTGACAATCACTGTCCATTTCTAAGAAAAAGCACACATGCTTTAAGAACCACGTGCGTGAAGATCTCCAAAGATTCAGGTCTATGCCAAAGATCAAGGCAATTCTCTTTTTCTAGAATTATAACTGCCTATAAAAAATATCTACTTTAATGAAAAAAAGGACCAGGGGTGGTATGATAGCAGTGTTCCAATATCTCAGGGGTTGCCACAAAGAAGAGGGAGTTCAAACTATTCTCCAAAGCACCTGAGGGCAGGGCAAGAAACAATGGATGGAAAGTAGTCAAGGAGAGAAGCAACCTAGAACTAGGGAGAAATTTCCTGATAGTTAGAACAATTAACCAGTGGAACAAGTTGCCTCCAGAAGTTGTGGATGCTCCAACACTGGAAGTTTTTAAGAAGAGATTGGACAACCATTTGTCTGAAATGATATAGAGTTTCCTGCTTCAGCAAAGGATTGAACTAGAAGCCCTTCAAGGTCCCGTCCAACTCTGTTACTCTGTTAACTTTCTTGACTAGATCTAATGGAAACTATAAACTCAGGTGTGTATATATTTATTTTTTATTCAAGAGATAGATAGATAGATCATTCATTCATTCATTCATTCATTCATTCATTCATTCATTCATTCATTCATTCATTCATTCATTTTGCTTACAAGTCAGCAAAGCTTGCTTAATAGGCTCATCCAGGTCTGCTATCTGCATACTTTCCAGAATGATTTCTGAAGGGAAGGGAAAAGGGAAAGAAATTTTGAATACATTTCAATCTTTTAAAACATGTAAGAAGTACTATGGTAAGAACAATCATGCCATCAATCTCTGGGACCCTTCCCCCTTTAGAATCTTAATCATAGACCAGCATGGAAGAATTGTTGAAATAAGCCTATAGCAATTTTTAAATGTAGTCCCCTAAAAATAATCACACTGTGGCACCTCTCTCTTTGTTTTTCCACTCAATTTCTCCTTCTATTGATTTTATGAACCTTGCTGAAGCACCCTAGATCTTCTTACCAGACCTTGTCTCTTACCTGTTAATTCAAGAGCTCTAATCTGGATCTCTTCCCAGTTGCTTTGGAAATAGATCATTGTCTTTTTCAGCAGTCCTCTCCTCATTTCTGGGTTGGTATTTTCAATCTAAATTTTACCAAGAATAATATTGCATTTTATTTATTGCAGCAACAAACGCCAACATAAAGCTGAAACGCAAAATCTTTCTTTACTGAAGCCATGGTTAAACACATCCCACTATGGTGCTACCATATTTTTCCTGTATTATTCCTGTGCATTATTATTCCTGCACATTATTCCAGTAACTTTTTATAACCATATTCTATAAAACACATTTTTAAAACATATTTTCCATTACTAAATATTTCTCTTTAAAATTATATATATATTATATTATGAATTGTTTCTCTGTCTGTCTGTCAGTCTGTCTGTCTGTCTGTCACATCTCTACACTACCCATCTCACCTAAGTTATTCTAGTCTAGGTGGTTTACAATAATATAATATAGATACTTATTTTGATTGATAGGATTTGATATAGAACAATCTAACCCTAACTGCTATATTCTCTAGGACTCTTCATTTTCCAGCTAGTAATAATCAGACTTTTCCTATTTTCTTATTTAAAAGCTTGGGGTGATTTATACTTTACCATGAAACAGATTGTCTCACATCAGATTACTGTATTTGCAGTTCTGGCTAATATCATTTCAATGGAAACTATATTGCTCTATGTGGCAGTAGGGCTAAAACAAAAATATTATCTCAATAACTACAGATAATTTTGCAAATATTTATTTATTTTGGAGATTTGATCTGAGCACCTGAGGGTAGAACAAGAAGCAATGGGTGGAAACTAATCAAGGAGAGAAGCAACTTAGAACTGAGGAGAAATTTCCTCACAGTTAGAACAATTAATCAATGGAACAGCTTGCCTCCAGAAGTTGTGAATGCCCCATCACTGGAAGTCTTTAAGATGTTGGATAAACATTTGTCTGAAATGGTATAGGGTTTTCTGCCTAGGAAGGGGGTTGGACTAGAAGACCTCCAAGGTCCCTTCCAACTCTGCTATTGTATTGTATTGATTGACTCTCCAATTTAGATGCAAAATTAATTCACTTGATAATTTTGAACTCTTTTGTAATAGGCAGAAGTGTTTTTTTCTCCAGTCAATTTTGAAAATCAAATTAATTGATCAGAAACTTGAAGATAGCTATTACATCTCCCTAAAGTCTTCTCTGTTTCAGGTTCAAAATAGCCAATACCTCCAACTGACATTTCTGTTGATGCAATCTGAGATTGAATTTGTAGCAATGGTATGTCTCATTCTTGGTTCATAATCAGATTGTGATTCCTCTATTGCTAACCAATATGCTCCCCTCCCCCCATTCTGTACTCATGCTGTTGATTTTTCCTACCAAATGGAAGAGCTAGCATTTGCCTTGTTAAGTTCATTTTACAGGTACTAGTTTCTGCCCATTGTGCCTGCTGGTTAAGAACTACTGAATCTTGTCAGTGAGATACTATGGGGTTTGCTATCCTCCAGCCATTGCATCATTTCCAGTGGTGGGATTCAAA
The DNA here is from genome assembly GCF_051295495.1 of Thamnophis sirtalis. Taxonomy (NCBI): domain Eukaryota; kingdom Metazoa; phylum Chordata; class Lepidosauria; order Squamata; family Natricidae; genus Thamnophis; species Thamnophis sirtalis. Next base: position 154,319,997 of record NW_028261381.1, on the reverse strand, counting down.
TATTTTTTACTACCAGTTCTGTGGGTGTGGCTTGGTGGGCGTGGTGTGGCTTGGTGAGCATGGCAGGGGAAAGATACTGCAAAATCTACATTCCCTCCCCACTCCAGGGGAAGATTACTGCAAAATCCCCATTCTCTCCCGATCAGCTGAGACTCGGGAGGCAGAGAATAGATGGGGGCGGAGCCAGTCAGAGGTGGTATTTACCGGTTCTCTGAACTACTCAAAATTTTCGCTACCGGTTCTCCATGACTGGTCGGAACCTGCTGAATACCACCTCTGCTCATTTCTAAATTTGATATAATTACCTAACCAATAAAAAGGTAGGTTAAACCTACGAGAAACGCATAGTATCTTTGTTTGCTTCTAGTTTCCCTATCCTCTCATCAGATTTCCAAAGTCACTGATGCTGAAAGAGACTAAATGAGACCCTGTTTGGATTGGCCCACCCTTGTTGTACAGTACTGACAAATGTTTTTTTTTTGCTTCTAAATGGATAAAGTGAGAAATTATTTTGTAATTCCTCAAAAAGGTGGCAAGCTTATGGAAGCAAAGAAACTGTTTTTAGTATAGATTTGCTGGATGACTATACCAACTTCAACAATTATCCTGTTTTTAGAGTACGCTAATTCAAGGATATCTCTCTCTTACCATCTGCCTGCATACATGGGTATGTAGATTTGGAAGAGTTAAATTAGTGGTATGGTAAAGTTCTTCAATATAGATTCTTAGTTTCCTTCTCACTAAAAACGTCACGCACTGCAGAAAAGCAGTCCTGCATGCCTAAAAAAGATAGCGGTATTCTTATACAAATCATGCGTAATGGTAGCAAGCATTTAAAATTATGAATAACTTGTTATTTATTCATTTGTCAAACTTAGGTACAACGCATCTCTCGGAGTGACTCTTATTTTTATCCAACTCACTACTTCTCCCCAGTCTAGCCCGGGGGTCAGAAACCCGTGGTTCTAGAGCCACATGTGGTTCTTTCATTCCTCTGCTGTGGCTCCCTGTACAAATTATGAGAGGAGCTTCCGGTTTGGCAGGGAGAACACAGTGCACCAGGAGGAGACTCTATGGCAAGGGGTGGGTTTTCTGGTCAGCTCCACAATTGATAGGGCTTTCCATTAGGACAGGTAGAGGGAAAAGAACACTGAGCTAGAGGAGACTCTATGGTGGGGGAACCAAATGTCCGGTTGGTTCCAGAATTGAAAGGGGGGCTTCCGGTTAGGATCTTTGTGGCTCTTTGAGTGTTTAAGATTGCTGATCCCTGGTCTAACCCAAAAGTTTCAGAATATGTTCTCCAAAGTCAGGGAAGATTGAGTGGTGCTGGCTTTTGGAAGGAAAAAAAAACCCTACAAAATTCCAGGACTACCTTCTTTTTAGCCCCAATACTTCCAAGTCTTCATGAAGCTTCAAGAATAGCAGTTTAATTATTGTGTTCATACAGCTAAACAAACCATAATTTGCTTAATCATGATTTACAGATAATCTAAAGCTGAATTGCACAACAAGGTCAGGGATAAAATACCAGTTGCAAGGGAGCAATAATGAGATGGGGTTATATCTCCATGTGCTGTTTGTGTGCCATGTGGGAGCTGGTGGTTGAGCACAATAGAATTAAAATGCAAAACTAAAATGAATCCTGGCCTGAATTAGCTGGGTATTGCTGTGATTGACAGCAGTGAGGAGGATTGGAATTGAGCCACACTGAGGTGAGACCAGTGGTGGGTTGCAGGTGGTAAGACCCGGTACCGGCATACCAGAGCCAGCCCAGAGCACCAGATACTCTTCCACCCGCCCGCCCGTGCTCCTTACCGGAGTTTAAAGACTTCTGCGCTTCCGCGCAGGGGCATGGCATATACAGCACCTGCACGATGTTCCATGGAGCAGCTGGAGCATCGCAGAGCTGCATGCATGCTGCGCGCGTCCATGAGGACGCCGCCGGCCCTGATCCAACCATAACGGTTGGAACAGGATTTGCAACCCACCACTGGGTGAGAGTTACAATCAAAGTCTATGCAGCCTCCGATGAGATAACAAACTTTTTAGTTTTTTTCATGTTCAAGGATTATCAAATACAAAATTTACTCTGGAACTTACCTCAGATACTTTGGGATTGGGGTCACGCTGGTGTATTAGAAGGGACACCAAATTATTTCTGGCTTGGATAGTAAAAAATCTTTTGTATCTAAACTTTGTCCAAGCAGCCAGGATGCCAAAGAGACATAGTGCAGCCTCACGCAGGTCACCATTGTCCTATAGCCAGAAAAAAGACACATTTTTCCAAAAGCTTAGACTTCCTGGTTTGTAATATTGCTGTGGAAA